>NC_135233.1:716824174-717434590 GCF_051348905.1 Ranitomeya variabilis
TTTAGGCATGTAGACATGGTCAAGACAATCTCCTGCAGTTCAAACCGAGCATCAGTATGGGGAAGAAAGGTGATTTGAGTGCCTTTGAACGTGGCATGGTTGTTGGTGCCAGAAGGGCTGGTCTGAGTATTTCAGAAACTGCTGATCTACTGGGATTTTCACGCACAACCATCTCTAGGGTTTACAGAGAATGGTCCGAAAAAGAAAAAAAATCCAGTGAGCGGCAGTTCTGTGGGCGGAAATGCCTTGTTGATGCCAGAGGTCAGAGGAGAATGGGCAGACTGGTTCGAGCTGATAGAAAGGCAACAGTGACTCAAATCGCCACCCGTTACAACCAAGGTAGGCCTAAGAGCATCTCTGAACGCACAGTGCGTCGAACTTTGAGGCAGATGGGCTACAGCAGCAGAAGACCACACCGGGTACCACTCCTTTCAGCTAAGAACAGGAAACTGAGGCTACAATTTGTACAAGCTCATCGAAATTGGACAGTAGAAGATTGGAAAAACGTTGCTTGGTCTGATGAGTCTCGAATTCTGCTGCGACATTCGGATGGTAGGGTCAGAATTTGGCGTAAACAACATGAAAGCATGGATCCATCCTGCCTTGTATGGAGCATCTTTGGGATGTGCAGCCGACAAATCTGCGGCAACTGTGTGATGCCATCATGTCAATATGGACCAAAATCTCTGAGGAATGCTTCCAGCACCTTGTTGAATCTATGCCACGAAGAATTGAGGCAGTTCTGAAGGCAAAAGGGGGTCCAACCCGTTACTAGCATGGTGTACCTAATAAAGTGGCCGGTGAGTGTATATATATATATTGTGGTGTAGTGACCCCTGTGTCAGCTAGGGGGCGCTGTGTGTGCTAGTTGGGATATGCATGGAGGCATAGTTGTCATTATAATCGTGGTGAAACAGTGACTGGCAGAGTTGTGAATGGCCGATATGTGTCGCAGAGGGAGTCTGCGTGGTAAGTCTGATGTAATGTTGTTGTTCTGGGACCTGTAGTCCCTCAAGAGTGTGTATATTTATGGTGTAGTTGTAAGGGAGACTAACTAGGCTAGTTGTGTGAGATGGGCGGGACAAACTAGCCACACATCCACACTCCCACCTGTGGGAGTGGTTAGTACTATATAATGTGACTGAGGGATGGTCACATGGTCTTGGAGTGTGGACCTGAATGGTCTATGCCGGAAGGTCCTGGAAGCCTGTGTTGGAAGTCCTGGAGAATAGGATTCTTGAAGAGCACATGGCAGGGCTCTGGACCTAGCACATTCCAGTGTGTGGGACGGATGGAGATCCGTGTTGTACTGACCGGGGTCAGAGTGAGAAACGTCTGAAGGATACCTCTGTGGAGGAGAGGTATCCGAGAAACATGTGCGGCACCAACAGGTAACGGAAAGGGATACGTGTAATGCTAACCGGCATTAGAAGAGAGAGACATTGTGTATGGGGCACCTCTGAGGCCAAGAGGTGTCCAGGAACCCGTGAAGGTTGCCAACGGGTAATGGTCTGAAAACCATGTGTTATGCTGACCAGGGTCAGAGACGAACTGTGGTAAAGTTGAATATGTCCAGATGGTGTTCAAACTGTTACTAAGTTCCTGTGGATGTGGTTTATGTTGTGAGAAATAAACCTAAAAGACTCTGTTTTATAAGAAATCTGTGCCTGAGTGTATTAATCCCGTGCCAAGCGAGTGTCCCCCAAGACACGTAGTAGGCGCTATGCTAGAATATATACCGTATTTTTCTCTTTGTAAGACGCTCCGGATTATAAGACATACCCCAAATTTTGAGGAGAAAAATAGGAAAAAACTTTTTTTAATAAATTGGTGGGGCGTCTTATAATCCATGCGTCTTATTACTTACCAGGGGTTGTGGCTGCGGTGGATCAGGGTCCCAGGGTCGTTGCTGGAGGCAGGAGTGGAGCATTGCTGCAGGCTGGGATGAGGGGGTCTGCAGGGGGGCTCCTGTGCTGCAGGGGGGCTCCGGTGCTGCAGGGCTGTCTCCAGTGCTGCAGGGCTGTCTCCGGTGCTGCGGGGGGCTCTGCCGACATTTTGTGAAAGGCCAGAGCCCCCGGCAGTTCGTCAATGCGTTCCTGTATGACTGACTCTGGGAAAATGGCCGCCGGAATCTCGAGAGATGAGATCTCAGCGCTGAAATCTCATCTCCCGAGATTTCGGCGGCCATTTTCCTGGAGTCAGTCATAGTGATGCTTCTGCTGTCTTGGCCTTATTAGCGGAGCAGGTCAGTTCTACACTTTAACTTAAATGGAACCTGTCACCTCCAAAACAACACTTCACTTGCAGATGTTGTGTTAATCTACAGGTAAATGGCTTTTAAATCATCTGTTTAGTCTGTCGGGCTTACTGGCAGCTCAAAGGGAGAAAGGGAAGTTCTATTCTCCCTGCAGCCGCTGGCTTCCAGTCATTGGGGCAGTGCAGGGGGCTGTAACAGTCACTGCTCTCTACCATTGAGCATATTGATATCACTCCCTTACACATTCACAGCCTGCTCATCAATGTGTGTGTACATAGCAAGTCTGTCAATCAATGTGCTGAGTGATTACAACGCTCTTTGTGGTTTATATGTCCATGTATCGCACATGAACAGCACACGGATTCGGTTTACATGGACTAATGGTCTCTGTGGGGAAAAAATGCAACGTGCACTGTTATAGTCCAATTACTAGACCAGACTATTGCAGTTACATAGCAAGCAGCCCCTGCACTTGTCTACTTTGTGGATAGCCAAACAAAGCTAGCCACAGTCGGCAGATGAGTTTTAGTATAGGACCCTGTCTAAGTCTCATCTGACGAGGGATTGATAACTTTTTGTTTTTGTGAGTTGAATACAATCAGAACCATAAGTAACCCTCTAATCTTTTGTAGGCTCAGGAGAACCTGGGAATGGTGATGATTTTCACTTTAGTGTCTGCTGCCCAAGATAAACTAAATGAAATTATAGACCAAATCAAAAACCGGAGAGAAGAGGAAAAAATACAGAAGGAAAAGGAGGTGGAAGAAGCAGAAAAGGTAACTTCCTGTAGAAAAGTACTGCTCAGTGAATGTCACTGGTTATGTCAGTACAGTCGTGGCCAAAAGTTTTGAGACTGCCAGGAATTTTGGTTTTCAGACAGTTTGTTGTGTCTATGTTTAGATCTTTTAGTCAGATATTTCTTGGTAAAAGTCAAGTTATAATGGAAAGTATTTAGAATCGTTGCTCCCTCTCTGCACATATGCTATTGTCACCAGCTGGGTGTTTGGGTGTTCCTTAGGTCCTGGGTTGAGGTGGTTGGCTGGCATGTTTCAAGATGTTATATCGTGACTTTAGCTGATGCATAGACAACATTGTTTATGTGAACCTGATAATTCTCCTAGAAACGTTTCCATGGGAATCCAGTTACAATTGAAAACTTCCTTAATTGGAAATCCAAATTTGATGTAGAGATGGTAGAGATGAGACGAAAAAGACAAAAGGAAGAGGAGCAAGCGGGAAAAAGTAAATTATCTGGTAAGTCTCCTGTTACTGAGGTTGTATCTTTTCCTTGCAACATGGTCCCTCAATATTCATTTGGGAGAGCACGCCATAGACATATGTGATGTTATGTATTGTAGTGTGCAGTCATTAATCACAATTTAAAGGGGTAGGCGTGATAACTCCCTTAAACTATTTTTGTATTATGATTTGTATTATTTTCCTGGAAGGGTGTCCACAGGTGTGGATGGGGCTTAGGAGCTAGATTATATAGTCAAGCTCCAGCCGCGGCAGTTTAGTTATTTAACACCTTTACATCCTTTGACGTATATTTAGACATCACAGGTCGTGTCCCCCCCTCCCCCTTTAACGTGGACTGTGAAATCTCGCTGTTAAAAGCACTTGACAGCGGATTAACCCCTTTCTGACATCTGACGTAATAATCTGTCTATGCTCCCTGGCCCTATTTGACCAAAGACGGATTATTATGTCATTTCAATCGCCCACGCACATCGGTTGTGCGCGGCTGGTCGCCAATGGGTGTCCGCTGATTCTGACACGCACTGTTCACTGCACTTTAACCCCTGAAATGCAGCGATCGAACGTGATTGCAGCATTCAAGGGAGCCGGCAGAGGGCTGACAGCCCCTCTGCCTTTTGGATCTGAGACCCCCACGGCATGAAGCGGGGTGACGATCATTGCCATGATGACATCCGGGTCACCAGAGCTAGGAAACTTGCTGATCATACGCAGTGTATTATCAGCAACTTTCTTTGTCAGTGCAGAGCTGACAGTTTGCATAGTATCGGTATGCTCCTGCATCCCCATGCTGTACAAGCGATCAGCCTGCAAAAAATTATAGTCCCATAGTTGGACAAAGTAAAATAAAAAGTAAAAAATGTTTTTTAAATGATTGTAAAAATTATTAAAAAACAAACAAATACAATATCTTTTTATTTATTATTATATCTATCTATAATATTTGCAGTGACCCGACTTATAAAACTGTCCCTCTAGTTAACCCCTTTAGTGAGTACCATAAAAAAGGTAAAATACAATGCTTTATCATCATACTGCGGAGCAAAAAGTGGAATAAAACGCGATAAAAAAGACGGATATAAATAAAAATGTTACCGCTGAAAACGTCATCTTGTCCCACAAAAAAACAAGCCACCATACAGCTCCATCAGAGGAAAAATAAAAAAAGTTATAGGTCTCAGTATAAAGTGATGCAAAAATAATTATTTTGTCTATAAATGTTATGTAAAGGCGCCAAAACATTAAAAAAATATATAAGTGAGGTATCGCTGTAATTGTACTTACCCGAAGAATAAAACTGCCTTATCAATTTTACCACACACGGAACCGTATAACCCCCCACCACCATCACCACCAAAAAAAAGAAAAAAACAATTCCTGAATTGATTTTGTTCATTCTGCCTCAGAAAAATGAGAATAATCGCTGTATTCGCACTGACCCGAAGAATAAAGTCACCTAATCAATTATATTGCACGAGGAACGGCGTCAAAAAAATAAATAAAACTAATTCTTCACCTGCTGTTGATTTGTTCATTCTGCCTCCTAAAGATTGCAGTAATGCTGGGCACTCATTTATCCTGCGTTGGACTCCTTTTCATCGGGGTTTCCGTGTAAATCTCTGAAATGCGTGATACAGATGGAACCTCTGGTGGAAGATATCTTATAATTAGGCACTGTGGACGCCTTTCGAACTGTGATCTGGCGGTGTCCATCTTTTTAGCATTGCATGAAACTGCCGTCGGACACAGTTTTGTGCACTTCTGAAAAGGACACCGCTGACCAGAGGCCAGACGGAGTCCAGAGTAACTCCTGCTGCCTCAGTATAGTAAATGGATCCCTCGGGTTTCGTGTGAATCACGTCACTCAGTTTCTATTTTTTTTATTTTTTATAAGTTCCTTATTTAAGAATATTGACATAAGCAATATAACAGCAAAGATACACAGAAAAAGCAACATTTGTTTTCTTTAAGGGGTACAAAGATTAATGGAACTCTGATTAGGAAATGGAGTAAGGGAGGGGGAAGGGAAATAAGGGATGAGAGAGAAGGTTATATTTGAATTATTTCTCCCGTTTGACAATAAATTGGGGGATTTCTCCTGAGTCGCAAAGGATTTTATATATTTTAGAAATATTTTTTTTTTTTTTACATTCATTCCGAAAAAGATGTTTAGTATTAAATTATCAACTGTTTTGGTAGAGATATCTGGCAGGTGAAATCTGGCTGTTTCTTTTATGAATTCAAGTTCAGAATCTGTCAATTCGATGCCATTAAATAAAGTTTTAAGTTTGCTAGTGGAAAGAGTATTATTTTTCTGAATTAGTTGGCCGATTTGTATGTAAGAAAGATTTTCTGAAGATTTAAGTTTTTAACAGATTTATATCCATTTGATATCGGGTATACTAGTTTAGTATATGTGCAAATATTAGGGACCAGATTGTGTTTTTTGTTAGTTTTGTTTCTCAGGCTTATGGATAATCTGGTGAGCGGGTTTATAACTTTGCAATATTTGAATTTATTATGCCATGTTGGCCAGAGAGAATGATTGATGTTTCTGTTGAGAGAACTGAATTCTATGTCAACCCAGAGCCTCCTAGGTGGGGACATTCGCCATTCCCTGGTACTAGCCAGGTGCGTAGCAAGTCTATATTTTTCAAAGTCCAGAAGTCCCAGTTCCCCCTTATTTTTCCTTTTAATTAGTGTGGAATATTTAATTCTATGGCCTTTTATTTTGCCAGATAAATTTGGAGATCAGAGTTTTGCTTTTTTGAAAGAAGGATTGTGGGATGTCGATAGGTAGGACTTGAAGAAAATATAGTATTTTGGGTAAAATAACTTTATTAGGTTGATTGTACCACACCAGGAAATAGGCGCTTCCTTCCACAAGGAGATATCGCGCTCTAGATTGTGGATAAAAGGTATAACATTTTGGTTGTATAAAGAGGAGATGGAATTACTAATCTTGGTCCCTAAGTGCGTAATATGGGAACAATTATTTTTGAATGGAGATAATTTGGATAGGAGAGTCCAGTTCTCCTGTTTTACATTAATATTTAACAATTCAGACTCAGTTTATTTTAAAATTTGAGGCAAGGCCAAATCCGTGCATTTCTTCAAGTAGTGGAGAGATAGATCGCCATGGGTCTGTGAGGTAGAAGAGAACATCATCTGCAAATGCAGCTATTTTGTGCCACATTTTACAAACGAGTGGGGAAAGAGGGCCATCCCTGCCTTGTCCTGTTTTTTTTTATCTCAAAGCTAGGAGAAAGTTCATTATTAATCTTGAGCCGAGGGTTTAGAATAAAGAGCCGTTATTTTTGGATGAAAGAAGCAGGGAAGCCAAATTTCGCCAGCGCTTTATCCATGAATTCCCAATCAATTCGATCAAAGGACTTTTCGGCATCATTCAACAAAAAGGCAGTTTTGTATGTTAAGTTTTGTAAAGTTAATAATGTTCAGGGTTTTGATGACGTGTCTTTGACCTCCCTACCCCTCACAAAGCCCACCTTCTTGAGGTTGATCTGAATTCTATAGGCTAAGGTTTTTCCATAGAGTTTTATATCATTATTGAGCAAATAAATAGGCTGGTAGTTACCGCATAGGGTTGGATCTTTGCCCTCTTTTGGGATAAGTGTGATGTGAGTGGATAGTGCTTCTGAAAGGGTTTGCTATGGGTATATTATTAAAATATTTCAACAGATACTGGGAGAGTTCTCTAAAGATTTTACAGTTCTCCATGGAGTAGCCATCTGGGCCTGGGCTTTTCCCTTTAGGACTTGATTTGATATCAAATTCTAATTCATCAATCATAATTGAACTATCCAAAGGTCCTTTTTGTTGGACTGTTAGATTTGGTAAATCTGTTTTTTGTAGATAGTTAATTAGTTCGGATTTCTTTTTCAAAGATTTGTGATCTTCCTTTATTTTAAGATTATAAAGATCTGAATAAAATGAGCTGAAAATGTTAGCTATATCATCCTTTTTATAATATACAGGATCTGATCTCATTTAGCTTTGATCTTTTGTATATATGCTGAATTTATTTTTTTGTTGTTTTTTTTAACCAAATTTGCCACATTTATTTGCCCAGATGAAGAATAATGTAGGTATTTTTCAGATTCTTGTCTCAGCAACTGAGTTCTCATCTCAGTCTGAAAAGGTCTTTTTCTACTGTAGGTGTTTGAGATACTTTTGTTTCTCTTCTAAGTCTTTCATTTGATTTAATAAGGTAGCTGGTAGCTTCTTTTTTTTTTTTTTTTTACCTAGAACCAAATTCTATAAGGATGCCTCTAAGCACTGCTTTGTGTGCCTCCCAAATATTGGAGTTTAATATTTTCTCTTATGTGTCTGCAACTCTGCAAGTTGTTGTTAAGATTCCAATTGAATGCACATTTTCTTGTATTGTTAAAGGTGGGGTTGAGAAGAAGTGGGGCATGGTCTGAGTATATTCTAGTGTCATAGGTAATTTTCTTGACCTGACTAATGAGATGATGTGGTATAAATAATCTATTCTTGAATATTTCTTGTGTACTGTAGAGAAGAAAGAATAATCTTTTTTTGAGGGATGTATAATTCTCTAAGCATCTATCAAAAGAAGGTCTGATAACGACTTTTTAATATATCTGATTGTCTTCTGTGGTATAGATGAATGTCTATTGGAGGTATATCTCTCAATCTTAAAATGAACCTACCCTTAAAATTATAGACTGTTCATGTCTTTGTCAGTGGGCAAACTTACAAAATCAGTAAGGGATCAAATACTTATTTCCCCCACTGTAAATCTGGCCTGAATAATACTTAATTAGGGGAGATTGGTAAAATCAAGACACTTAGTTGGAGCCCGCGGCTATTTAAATAATTTATTCTTTAATGTATTGAATAAACATTTTTATCTATAATGTACCACTGTCACATGACTTGAAATTATCTGTTCAATGAGTTTGTCAGATTATATTGTTGATATTATGGAAAGAATGTAGGAATCCTTTATTTAAGAGCGTGTAAGGAGGTAAATATAAATGAAGAATAGTTGCACTTGTAGTACAAAGAGCGGTCAGTAGATGGCAGTAGAGTTCTATCCTCTTCTTTTCCCTGTTGTTATTATTTATATAGCACCATTGATTCCATGGTGCTGTACATGAGAAGGGGTTACATACAAATCACAGATATCACTTATAGTAAGCAAACTAACAATTACAGACTGATACAGGGGGCGAGGACCCTGCCCTTGTGGGCTTACATTCTACTTTATCTTTAATAGTGAAGAAATTATATGGTGGTTGAGGGAATTTCAAGCCCTCATGGGTAAATAGGGGAAGTACAAGAAAATTCAGAAATAATTCAAAAATAATTTGCCTCTTTCCTCCATTAAAATGTAAGAAAAACAAAGCATATTTGGTATTGCCACATTCGTCTGATTTATTAAAATATGGAATTAATTTGATTTATAAATGCTGTATACAGAAAAAAAGCAATCCACCAGAACTTTTTTTTTTGTTCACCACACCTCCCTATAAAATTGTAGAAATAAGAAATTATAGCATCTTATGTACACAATATTGGTGTCGGCTCACTGCGTAAAAAAACAAGCCCTATCTCGACCGCCATCAAGAGAAAGATAAAAATGTTACGGAACTTGGGAAATAATTTTTTTTCATCGCTTAAATACACTGCTCAAAAAAATAAAGGGAACACTGAAATCCCACATCCGAGATATCACTGAATGAAAGATTCCAGTTGTAAATCTTTATTCATTACATAGTTGAATATGTTGAGAACAATAAAACCTAAAAATGATCAATGTAAATCACAACTAATATCCCACGGAGGTCTGGAGATGGAATGATGCTCAAAATCAAAGTGGAAAATGAAGTTATAGGCTGATGAAACATCAGTGGAAATACCTCAAGATAAGGAAATGATGCTCAGTAGTGTTTGTGGCCTCCACGTGCCTGTATTACCTTCCTACAACGCCTAGGCATATGCTCCTGATGACGCGGCGGATGGTCTCCTGAGGGATCGCCTTCCAGACCTGGACTAAAGCATCCGCCAACTCCTGGACAGTCTGTGGTGCAACGTGACGTTGGTGGATGGAGTGAGACATGATGCACCACATGTGTTCAATCGGATTCAGGTCTGGGGAACCGGCGGGCCAGTCTGTAGCTTCAATGCCTTCATCTTGCAGGAACTGCTGACACACTCCAGCCACGTGAGGTCTGGCATTGTCCTGCATTAGGAGGAACCCAGGGCCAACTGCACCAGCATATGGTCTCACAAGGCGTCTGAGGATCTCATCTCGGCACCTAATGGCAGTCAGGCTACCTCTGCCGAGCACATGGAGGGCTGTGCGGCCCTCCAAAGAAATGCCACCCCACACCATTACTGACCCACTGCCAAACTGGTCATGCTCTCCATGGCGTCTCCAGACTCTGTCACGTCTGTCACATGTGCTCAGTGTGAACCTGCTTTCATCTGTGAAGAGTACAGGGCGCCAGTAGCGATTTTGCCAATCCTGGTGTTCTGTGGCCAAGCGTCCTGCACAGTGTTGGGCTGTGAGCACAATCCCCATCTGTGGACGTCGGACACTCAGACCATCCTCATGGAGTCGATTTCTAACTTGCGCAGGGGCTGGGCCTCTCTAACCTTTCCCGACACCTGCGCACTGCAGTACTTTGCTCTGCCCTCAACAGGGCAGATAAAGTACGCCTGCACCGGAGCTGCGGCAGGAAGAAAAGAAGAGGACGTCATCGTATGAAGATGTGAGGCGCCGGATCCAGACCGCGACTCCCATCGGACCGGACCGCACCGGGACCGCCCCTGGGTGACAAAAAAAAAACCACCGGTTTATATTATAATCTTGCAGGTTACATCTGGGGCTTATCTCCAGCATTACAGAATGCTGTAGATAAGCCCCTAATGGCGGCGGCCTTAGCTTATAGGCAAATTTTGGGGTGACAGATTCCATTTAAAGATTTGTATTGTATTTGTAAAAATAGATTCTACATGTCGGCTCCTTATGGAATCCAAATTTTTTTTGCACATGCGTAGACTTAAATGAAAGTCTCCTTAGGCTACTTTCACACTTCCGTCTTTCAGCTCCCGTCACAATCCGTCGTTTTTTGTGAATGCAGGATCCTACATTTTCCCATAGACTTGTATTAGCGACGGATTGTGACGGATGGCCATCCGTTTCATCCTGCGCCGCCCGTCGTTGGCTACAATGGAAGCCTATGGGCGCAGGATGTGTCGCTGACCGTCACACACAGGAATCCAGCGACGGGTCCAGTTTTTCCCTTCTGAGCATGCCTGGAAGGATTTTTCAAGCCCGGGAAAATTTTTCTGCAGGATCCTTTTTTTCCCCCATAGATTGTATTAGCGACGAATTGTGACGGATGGCCATCCGTTTCATCCGTCGTGCACTGGCTCTGTCGGAAAATAGTGGTTCGTCGTGCGGAGAAAACATTCAGAGGAAGGTTTTTTTCTGCACGTCAGAAAATCGCTCAGCGACTGGTCCTGCGCTGTCCGTCGTTGGCTAAAATGGAAGCCTATGGACACAGGATCCGTCGCTGACCATCAAACACAGGAATCCAGCGACGTATGCCGTTTTTTCATTCTGAGCATGCCTGTATGGATTTTTTTATACCTGAAAATGCAGGCAGGAACTCCTTCGACGCATCTGTCATAACACTGGATGTGTTGCACATGTTTTACACTTTTTTCACAACATCCGTCGATACGTCGCTGCACTGCATTATGACGCACCCCGACCGACGGAAGTGTGAAAGAAGCCTTAGACATACAAAAGAAATGGGTGCATACTTGATTTTTTTTCCCCTCACCCATGACTGCACTAGAGAGAGATCTGTCTCTATCACTGGACAGGAAGCCAAGAGCACAAAATAAGGCCACGTTCCCACCTACGGTATTAGGTCAGTATTTTACATCAGTATTTGTAAGCCAAAACCAGGAGTGGAACAATCAGAGGAAAAAATAAAATCATGTCACCACTCCTGTATTTATAAACCACTCCTGGTTTTGGCTTACAGATACTGATGTAAAATGCTGTCAAAAGACTGAAGGGGAGAATGAGGACTTAAAACTTGCACTTCCTCCTTCAATGTGGATTCCTGTCTTTTGGATGTTGGAGCATTGAGCACACGGAGGAGCCGTGAATCATAGAATACCTCTAGTATAAATGGCAATGAATATAGTGGCCCAGTCTGGGAGGATCTACATTTAATGCTTCCGTTCCTACCAATGTTTGATATCTGGGGCCTTGTGTTTCAGTAGTCCCGCGGTCTTGTGATTATCACGTCATGAAGAATTGTGATTCTTGCAGCCTGGCGTTTCTCGTTTAGGTGCTGTAGCTTAGTTTGTTAAAGAGCCTGTCGTGTTAGAATCTCGATAGTGTCTGGCCTCGTGTCTTGTGTGTTTTGCTGTCCACCTCATGTCTGGTCTCATGTCTTGTGGATCTGGCCACGTGTCTCTTGTTTGGTGTTTGCCACTGTTTCCTGTTTGGCCTGCCTGAAGGCTTTCCTGCCACTTTGTAGGTGTTGCCTACTTTCCTGCCAGCTCAGGTGAAGGGCATTTTATTAGCTGCCTCTGCCTCATGGTGTGACTTGATGGGGCCTTTGGTGGCGTATGACTCTCAGTGGTATGTACAACTTTGTAGGCCGTGGCTTTTTTTCTTGTGATCCAGTCAACTTGGGGCTTTTAGGTCTGTTTTCACTACTGTCTCACAACTCCACTACCCTTTACTAGCCATACTGCTTATATTGGTAAGGATGGCTAGTGGATGATCATTGGTCTGTGGTGATTCTATTGACCCCTTTACTACCTGTGATGTATGTATCCTCGCTCACTGACAGCGGCAGGCATTTATCTTGTGCTAAGCGGCACCCCTGTCACATGACCATGTGACATTGATGGGTTGGCATGACAACCTGGGGTCTGCAGTAGAGGGCTGCTACGTGTAGCACATGCGACCAGATGATCGCAGCTCCAAGTCTCCTAAAGAGAGTATTGAAGCATGTAAATAATACGTTTTTAAAAATATTAAAAAAGAAAGTTCCAATCACCCCCTTATTGTGGATTGCCACATTCAGAAATGCCCGATCAATCAAAATATAAAAAGAATTAACCCGATCAGTAAACTGCATAGCTAGAGAGAAAAAAAAGCCACAATTAGGGTTTTTTTTGTTTGCCGCAACATTGCAATAATGGGCGATCAAAACATAATATCAATAAAAATGTCTGCGCAAAAAAATAACCCCTCACACCCCCAGATTTAAAAAAACGGAGATGCTGAGTCTCGGAAAATGGCAGCACTTTTTTTTTTTTTTACAAACTTTTGATTTTTTTTTTTATTAAATTAAAAAAAACTAAAACTAAACATGTTTTCTTTCCACGAACTCGTAATGACCTGGAGAATCATAATGGCAGGCTAGTTTTAGCATTTAGTTAACACTGTAAAAAAAAACAAAAAAAACCCCCAACAATTTGTGAAATTGCACTTTTCTTGCAATTTCACCGCATTGGAAACATATTTCCCATTGTCCCGTACGCTATATTGTAAAAACAATGGTGTTGTTCAAAAGTTAAACTCGTCCTGCAAAAAACAAGCCCTCACATGGCCATATTGATGGGAAAATAAAAAAGGTTATAGCTCTGTGAATAAGGGGACCAAAAACGAAAACGCAAAAACTGAATAGCCCAAGGTGGTAAAGGGGTTAAACAGCAAGGAGGGGACTTCATAAAAGACAGCTTTGAGGGTAGCAGGTGAGTCCAATAGATTTCCAGTCAATCCTTCATAGTTGAATAGCATATTGAACTGGTCCGCATTTGACATCTATGTTATAGTTTGTCCTCTTGACAAGGGGTGTAAATGGTTGCTCTAATCAGAAGCCATTGTCAGTCTCAAAATGGAATGGTCGACTTTTAGCATAGCAAAATATCTACGTCCCAGTTATCCTTCTAATTGGCGTAGGTAATGGTTGTAATAAGCCAAATGAAATCTTTGTAAGTCCAGTTACCGTATATACTCGAGTATAAACTGAAGCACCTAATTTTGCCACGGAAAACTGGGTAAGCTTGTTGACTCGAGTATAAGCCGGGTATGTATTGTCCCCTCATCCCTGTCCTGGTATGTTTGGCTCCCCCTGTTATGTGCATGGCTCCTCCGTCCTCCCCCTGTTGTGTGCATGGCTCCTCCGTCCTCCCCCTGTTCTGTGCATGGCTCCTCTGTCCTCCCCCTGTTGTGTGCATGGCTCCTCCGTCCTCCCCCTGTTGTGTGCATGGCTCCTCCGTCCTCCACCTGTTGTGTGCATGGCTCCTCCGTCCTCCCCCTGTTGTGTGCATGGCTCCTCCGTCCTCCCCCTGTTGTGTGCATGGCTCCTCCATCCTCCCCCTGTTCTGTGCATGGCTCCTCCGTCCTCCCCCTGTTGTGTGCATGGCTCCTCCGTCCTCCCCCTGTTGCGTGCATGGCTCCTCCGTCCTCCCCCTGTTGTGTGCATGGCTCCTCCGTCCTCCCCCTGTTGTGTGCATGGCTCCTCCGTCCTCCCCCTGTTGTGTGCATGGCTCCTCCGTCCACCCCCTGTTGTGTGCATGGCTCCTCCGTCCTCTCCCTGTTGTGTGCATGGCTCCTCCGTCCTCCCCCTGTTGTGTGCATGGCTCCTCCGTCCTCCCCCTGTTCTGTGCATGGCTCCTCCGTCCTCCCCCTGTTGTGTGCATGGCTCCTCCGTCCTCACCCTGTTCTGTGCATGGCTCCTCCGTCCTCCCCCTGTTGTGTGCATGGCTCCTCCGTCCTCCCCCTGTTGTGTGCATGGCTCCTCCGTCCTCCCCCTGTTCTGTGCATGGCTCCTCCATCCTCCCCCTGTTGCGTGCATGGCTCCTCCGTCCTCCCCCTGTTGCGTGCATGGCTCCTCCGTCCTCCCCCTGTTGCGTGTATGGCTCCTCCGTCCTCCCCCTGTTGCGTGCATGGCTCCTCCGTCCTCCCCCTATTGTGTGCATGGCTCGTCTGTCCTCCTCCTGTTGTATGCATGGCTCTGCTGTGCTCCCCCGTCCTCCTCACCCTGCTCGCACTATTGCTGCACGTCCCTGCATCTCTCTGTTGTCCCGGGACCGGCAGCTCCTTCCTGTGTTCAGCGGTCATGTGGTACCGCTCATTAATGAATATGTGCTCCACCCCTATGGGAGTGGAGTCACATCCATATTCATTACTTTAATGAGCGTTACCATGTGACCGCTGAACACAGGAAGGAGCCTCGCTGAACCAACATAGTGATGTAGGGGAGGACTTGCAGCGATCGCGCGAGGAGTAGAAGTATGAAGTGACAGCCGCCGGCTCCTTCCGCTCCCCCCTCCCCTGCCGACCTCCTGGGACAATGACTCGTGTATAAGCCGAGGGGGACGTTTTCAGCACAGAAAAAAAGTGCTGAAAATCTTGGCTTATACACGAGCATATACATATATATCTTTGGGTCTGGAGTTATAATTTGGACTGGTTGGCATTTATTAGTCATTTATAATAATAATAATAATCTTTATTTTTATATAGCGCTAACATATTACGCAGCGCTTTACAGTTTGTACACATTATCATCGCTGTCCCCGATGGGGCTCACAATCTAAATTCCCTATCAGTATGTCTTTGGAATGTGGGAGGAAGCCTGAGTGCCCGGAGGAAACCCACGCAAACACGGAGAGAACATACAAACTCTTTGCAGATGTTGTCCAAGGTGGGATTAGAACCCAGGACTCCAGTGCTGCAAGGCTGCTGTGCTAACCACTGCGCCACCATGCTGCCCCCGTCATTTAGATTCTAAGGTATCCTCCTAGAGATTTGTAGCAGAGACAAGGCTAAGGCCTCTTTCACACTTCTGTCTTTTGTCTCACGTCGAAATCCGTCGAGTTTTGGAAAAACTGTAATGTAAGCCTATGGACGCAAGATCCGTCGCTGACCGTCACACACAGGAATCCAGCGACGTGTCCCGTTTTTTCCCTCTGAGATTTTCCAGGCAGGGAAAAATCTCTCCCTCTTCCTCGCTCTCCTTTCACACTTCCGTCGGTAGTGTCCCATCCTAATGCCCGGGAAAGGTGTGTGTCTCTCTCTCCTTTCACACTTTCGTCGGCAGTATCCCGTCCTAATGCGTCGGGAAGACGTGCCGACGGATGTCGATAAAATAGTGATACAACGGAGGGAACGCATCCAGTGTTATGACGGATGCGTCAGCTGAGCTTTTCAGGTGTAGATATGGGACTTGGTATTCCGGGGATGAGAGAGAGATTTTCTCCTGCCTTGAAAATCTTTCCGGGCATGCTCAGAGGGAAAAAATGGGATACGTCGGTGGATTCCTGTGTTTCACGGTCAGCGATAGATCCTGCATCCAAAGGCTTCCATTATAGCCAACGACGGACAGCGCAGGACCCGTCGCTGAGCGATTTTCCAATGTGCAGAAAAAACATTCCTCTGAACGTTTTCTCTACACGACGGACCACTATTTTCCGACGGATCCAGTGCATGACGGATGAAACGGATGGCCATCTGTCACAATCCGTCGCTAATACAAGTCTATAGAAAAATGACGGATTTCGACCTGAGACAAAAGACGGAAGTGTGAAAGTGACACTAGTCGAGATACGTCGTTTTTTGAAAATGCAGGATCCTGCATATTTTTTTTGCAGGATCCTGTTTTTTCCCATAGACCTCCGTTAGCAACGGATTGTGACGGATGGCTACACGTTTCGTCCGTCGTGCACTGGATCCAGTGGAATTTTGCTGTACGTCGTCTGGAAAAAAACGTTCAATGAAGCGTTTTATGTCTGCAGTGGAAAAACGTTCCCCGACGCTTCCTGCGGCATACGTCGTTCCACAGAATGGGAGCCTATGGACACTCGATCCTGTGCACACTGTGAAACACAGGAATCCAGTGACGGATGCAGTTTTTACTTCTGAGCATGCCTGGAGGCATATTCCGACTCGGGGATCTCGCTCGCTCTCTCTCTCGCTCTCTCTCTCTCGCGCTCTCGCTCTCTCTCTCTTGTCTTTACTAATGACTTAAATGGCATCTGATAACCACCCTCAAAAAAAAGTTAGACAAGTTTCTTTACATATTTATTCTGGCATAAAAACTTGTATTGCCTCAAAGTGAAAAATCAATAGATACTCCCTCTATTCCTGTCATAACTGATATTAAATTCTCTCATAACTCCTTTGAAATGTCCTTAGCTTTAAGGAATAACGCTCTACCTAAATATAATTGCAGGCCCCCAGCACTTGCAATATTCACGTTCCACCGCCGCACCGCTGTGTCTTCCGGGTCTCTTCAGTGACTGTTCAGGCAGAAGGCACGCACTAATCACATCATCACGCCCTCTGACCTGAACGTCGCAGCCAGAGGATGCGGAAGACAGAGCCCAGGTGAATATCGCATTGCTCACCCACTCCTAGAGCATTCTCTGCACGTCCCTGCTTCTCAGATGGTCTCGGTGCCGGCAGTTCTTCCTGTGTTCAGTGGTCACATGGTACTGCTCATTAAAGTAATGAATATGCGCTCCACGCCTATGGGAGTGGAGGCGCATCCATATTGATTACTTTAATGAGCGGTACTATGTGATCGCTGAACACAGGAAGAGCTGCCGGCGCCGAGACCATCTGAGAAGCAGGGACGTGCAGAGACCACGCCAGGGAGGGTGAGTATGATATGATAGTCTCCACTCCTGCCGCTCCCCCTCCCCAGAGAGGGGCACTTTCATCCTAAAAAAATGAGCTGAAAATCTCTTCCTATACTCGAGTATATACGGCAATATTAGTCTTGATATGTTTTTTCATGAACAGCACTCGGATCAAAAATACGGTTGTTTGAACGTGGCCTAAAAGGCTGCAGAGATGGACAGATGCTCCTGATATATTATTTTATAACTTTTATTCCATCATGGTTTAAAATAAGGCAAGTCTTATGGGATTATCACTGCAGTGCTAGACGTTGGGATGTCTGGCAATATTTTTACTAATATTGGAAAGTACAGTCACATGTCCATATGTGGGGGAATTGACTTTTTGTATGTAACTGCATTTTCAATGATTTGTAGGTTACCGCTCCTATGTTCTTCTCATGAACTATTTATTTCTAACCAAAGTTTTTTTAATGTGTTTTGTGTTGTGCAGGAAAGCAGCTATTTGAGAGAGATCATAACCTGGACACCTCCGACATCAAATTTCTGGAAGAAGGCAAGTTATGAATGTTACCAATTAGCTTGATGTATATATATATAATACTTCTTTTATATCAAACCTTTACATGAACTAGTACTGGAGAGAGCTTGGTGATATGTAAATCTGTGTTTAATGGCATAGTAAAATATATGAACTTAAAGGGGTTGATCACTTTAAAAAGAAATGTCTGCAGTCACTCTGATTGCAGATTGCTGAAATGTGAGTCCTTACCACTATTTCCCATGCAGATGGGTGGTCGTGTGTGCATGGATACAATTTCCATAATTGCGGTTACTTGCTGGAGTCTAGTCATCACATGTCCACAAGTTTGCAAGTTGTATACGTTTCATGTGACCGCCCGCTAACTTGGGAAATACAGGGGAATCATGATAGTGTGAGCATTGCATAGCGACCACAGACTTTTCTTCTGAGATCGGACAACCTCTTTAATCCATTCCAAATATTGGATATATGGGTTTGTCCAATGTCAGGTCTTTTTCTATGATGCAGCTGTTATCTGCTTCTCAAAGCACTGTTGATCCCTTCAGCCTCATTGACAATCTCTGACTGCGGCATTTAAAGTGTGGGAACCACGGGGATGTGCGCCATGCCATTTAATGCGCCCATCGCACTCTCGTCTGCAGTGTGAAGTGTCGATAGGATTCCATTTCAACCATGATTTATACCATATACTCCTATATTATAGTATCACAGTATAATATCCACGATCAGACGATTGCAGGTTCACGATCCCTGAGGGGGCTATAAATTAAGATAAATGAAGAAAAATGTTTTTAAAAATATAGAAAAAAATATTAATGGCCTTCCCCTCTCCTAGCCCCATCAAAAATAAAGTAACAAAGAGAAACATATGTGGTATCGCTGCGTCCTTAACCCTTTCCGACATTGGGCGTAATAGTATGCCGCTGTCGGACTCCACCTGTTTGGTGCGGGCTCCGGTGATGAGACTGCAACTTTCCGGGCACATGAAAGCTGATATGTACAGCTGACATGTGCCCGCAACAGCCACGGGTGGAATCGCGATCCACTCGTGGCTGTTAACTAGTTAAATGCCGCTTTCATTCTCTGACAGCGGCATTTAACTTGAGCTTCTAGAAAGCGCGCCGGAATCCCGCCCATCGGCGACCCCATCAGGTGATCGCGGGTCACCGATTGGTTGGCATGACAACCAGAGGTCTCCAGCAGACCTCTATGGTTGTCATAGCCAGATTGCTATGAGCAGCGCCCGATGGTCGGCGCTAATAGCAAGTGAGCATTTCTGCTACATACAGGCGATCTCTTCATCGCCTGTATGTAGCAGAACCTTTCGGATTATGGCAGCTTCTAGTCTCCCATGGAGACTGTTGAAGCATGCCAAAAGTTAAAAAAGAAAAGAAATGTTTTTAAAAATATATATTAGGCTATGTGTACACGTTGCAGATTAGGCTTAGGAATTTCTGGTGCGGATTCTGCCTCTCCTGGCAGAAAACGCACCTGCGTTTTTTTGTGCGGTTCCGCAGCTTTTTTTGTGCGTTTTTGCTGCGGTTTTCTTGCGGATTTGCTGTGGTTTTTACCCCTGCGGTTTTCTATAATGGAATGGGTACAAAAACGCTGCAGATTCACAAAAAAGAAGTGACCTGCTACTTCTTTTAAACCGCAGCATTTCCGCAGCGGTTTTTCCACAAAGTGGGCACAGCATTTTTTTTTTCTCATTGATTTACATTGTATTGTAAATCAATTGCGGATCTGCAGCGTTTCTGCACCTCAAAAAACGCTGCGGATCCACAACAAATCCGCAACGTGTGCACATACCCTAAAAGTTCAAATCGCCCCCCCCCCCATTCACCCCATGCAAAATAAAACAAAAAAAATCAAATATACACATATTTGGTATCGCCCAGTTCAGAATTGCCAGATCTATCAATATAAAAGAAGAATTAACACTATCGTTAAATGGCGTAACGAGAAGAAAAAAATTAAAAACGCCAGAATAACTTTTTTGGTCACCGCAACATTGCATTAAAATGCAATATCGAGCGATCAAAAGATCGTATCTGCGCCAAAATGGTATCCTTAAAAACATCAGCTCGGCTCGCAAAAAATAAGCCCTCACCTGACCCGAGATAAGGAAAATTGGAGACACCACGGGTATTTTTTTAACTTTGGAATTTTTTTTGCCACTTAAATAAAAAAACCTAGACATGTTTGGTGTCTATGAATTTATAATGACCTGGAAAATTATAATGCAAAAACTGACCTACAATTTAGTGAACATGGTAAAAAAAAACTATGGGATTGCACTTTTTTTGCAATTTCACCACACTTGGAATAATTTTTTTCCCATTTTCCAGTATACGACATGCTTAAAACCAATGGTGTCGTTCAAAAGTACAATTCGTCCCGCTAAAAACAAGTCCTCACGTGACCATATTGACCGAAAAATAAAATATAATGATGTCTCTGGGAAGAAGGGAAGCAAAAATTGAAAATGCAAAAACAAAAATATCTCTGGTCATTAAGGGGTTAATAATAATTTATATATATAATTAAAGGAGACGTGTCAGCTGATTCATGCTGTCCAAATGATAGGCAGTATAAATCAGAGTCTGGATGCACGGTTGTAGCCACGGTCTTGAGCATTTCAGAGCAGAATATACCTGGCTACAATCATGCAGCCAGACTCTAATTTATACTGCTTATTATTTGGACAGCATGAATCAGCTGACAGAATCCTTATAACCGGATTAATAAAAGCAGTACAGATAAGAAAAAAAAAATCTAAATTCCTGAAGTTTGTTTTCTTGATCACTGCATAAAAATGCAACAAGAAGCAAAGAAATGTCATATGCATGCAGAATAGTATAAATAAAAACATCAGCGTTCTTACCAAAAAAAAAACTCTTCTATCGCCCCAAAAATGAAAACCTAATTGGTCTCACAGAATAGCACAACAAGCAAATTTGTATTTATTTATTTATTTATTTATTTATTTTTTTACAAATTATTTTTCATAAAGTTTGTAACTTCCATAATTGTCCTGACCTGGATAATCCTACTGCCAGGTTTTTTTTGTTTTTTTTAAAAGCACAATGAACGCTGTAAAATAGACTAAGGAATCGTTTTTGTTTTTTTTATTTTGTTTTTCTTTTTGCGCTATTTACTGTATTTAGATATTTTGAATAACTTTTTTTGTTAATTGTATTTGGCCCCAAATGTGATTGACAAACCCTTGTGTAAAGACTTGTCCATTGGTGTCTTAGAGCATGCTTAGATTAGAAGAAGGTTGTAGCAACAAGTTGTTACCCATTGTAAGTGAATAACTGTTTCCTCTTTGCCTTGCAGCTGGTAACAGCGTTGAAGTGGATGAATCTCTATTCCAAGAATTGGATGATTTAGAACTAGATGACGAAGAGGATTTAGATTACAACCCTATTGATGTAGAAAGTGACTGATTACCTTGGACTTACCGTTCTTCACAAAGTCACAGTATCTGTGACTAATAAGTGTTCATCCACTGCTGTTCATTTTTTAAGTCATATTTTAATTATCAGGAGATTTCTCTTCTGAACACTTCAAAGATCACACTGAATAAAGTGACTTAAAATCAACTGATTGAGATGTTTTTAATAACTGTGTTTTATCAAAGTAAATGAAACAATACCATTATATGTCAGAGGGAGAGCATGCTGTAGCTGCAGGGAAATAAATTGTCATGGTCTCTCATGTAGTTTTATCTTTTTCATGGTCAGGTTTCACATGTTGCCTGTCAGCTCAGTATGCCAGAGATAAAATATAAATATATATTGGGACACATGCAAATTGTAGGTGCATGTTCACACTGGCCATTAAACAGACACAACCAAAGATATAACAAAAATGAACATATTCCCTGCTCTAAGTCAGTAAAAAGCAATAGTGCATATAAGTAACATAGGGTACTTGGTAAACATTGTTTTGGATCTGAAAAAAAAAAGCTTAAAAGCCATCCCACCAGCCACAAGGTGTAACTAATTGGGATGGTCCTAACCTCTATTATTAAAATCTTGCCATATGCCAAAATTTACCTCAATGTGGATAAGGGCCAAGCAGAACTGGGGCCCAACTTTGGACACCCAGCAATTGGAAATTATATCAAGGTAATGCCCAGCTCAAAGAAACGGTGTGTAAGGAGCATGTTCACATTGTCCATTAAACAGACAAAACCTAAGAGAGAACAAAAATGAACATATACCCTGCTGTAAGTAAGTACTAGGGATACCTAAGCTACTGTAACGGGGAAAGTGACATATTGAATCTTAAAAACTATGCTGCATTTTTAATTGGAGATATTTGCAGATATTATTACTACACCTACCACATATTGCCTCATTTTTCAAACCTGGCCAATGTAATTTTATGTGGTAATAACTTTGGAATACTGCTATATATCCTGATGATTTTGAGATTGTGGGGGTTTTTTTGTGTTTTTTTTTTTTTTGCGTGACATGTTGTAGTAGAGGTCAATTACAAAATACATCAATCAGGAAAAAGGAAGCCCTTTCAGATCTATCATGTCAACCTAATAAAACCCAGGAAGGATTGTGTGCCTCTCGAAACTCTTTGCTTGTTGGCCAAGTCAGAAGCCAACATTTTAGATGTCAAGGTAACAGGAAACTTTGTCACCCTCCCAAAAACAACAATTTCGGCAATTGTTACTCCAAAATATGGACATATTCTCGGAGTTACCAGGTTTCACTCAGGTCATTGATTATGAGGTTCTCACTGATCTTCATGTTCTGGTCAATTTTAAAACCCATACAGGATTCCAGAAGTCAGGAGCTACTCTCGAAGGAGGTGACACGGATGCTGAACCTGGGGGTAATTGAGAAATCCGAGATAAGGTGGTCAAGTCCCGTAGTGTTAGTGCCAAAGCCAAATGCGGAGTGGGGATTCTGTAATGGCTATCAAAAACTCAGTGAGGTCTCAAAGTTTGGTGCCTACCCAATGCCCTGGTAGATGCGCTGACCATAGAATCATATTATGTTGGAAGGGACCTCAAGGGTCATCATGTCCAAACCCCTTCTCGATGCTGCGCATGATTCACTAAACCGTCTCAGACAGAGACTTTACTGTAAGAGCAGTGAGACTATGGAACTCTCTGCCGTATGATGTTGTAATGAGCGATTCATTACTTAAATTTTAGAGGGTACTGGATGCCTTTCTTGAAAAGTATAATGTTACAGGGTATATGCAGCGCCCCAGAGTCCTGGTCGTTGCAGTACTGTGGCTCCGCTACTAAGGGGAGCTACGGTACGTCTGATGGCACTGAAGGGGTTCATCTGATCAGGTATCACAGACACCAATACATTTCACCGCCGGGCCTCCAGGGGGAGCTAAGGGTTCTATTTACTAGGCCACTCTCCACAACACTGGTAAAACTGGGGGTCAGGCAGGAAGTTAGACAGAAAGCTGACTGGGTTGGAGCCAGGCAACACCTTGTGGCAGAGGGTGTTGCAGGAGAAGATTCAGTAGGGTCCCTGTCAGGGGTGGGATCTTGACAGGGGCTTGGCAACTTGAGCGAACGTAACGGGACCGTGCCTGCTCAGTATAGCGGCGGTGCCCAAGGAGGGATTGGAAGCGAGATAGATTGTGCTGAGTGAGAAACGAGATCAAAGCAACAAGGAGAATACCAGTAGGGGTCGTGCTGTAAGACCGAGGCAACATCCTACTGAGGCGCATAACCGGCGGCCGGAACGCCGAGGGAGTATTACAATATTCAGCTTCAAGCAATACTCTAAACCAACGGCAGGACAGTCAGTCAAAGGCGGGCTGTCTCATCTAAATCACCTATGCAGTCTTGGGGGGCAACCTGTGGAGAGGGGCGACTCTAGGGTCCCGGAAGAGCTCCGAGCCTACCCGTCATAGGGGTGCCGTCCCAACCGTAACATCAGGGAGGGACGGAGGATTAGCAGAACATCATCTAACCGAGTTGTGAGGGAACTTAAGAAACAGACACAACAGTTGTGGGGACTTTCCGTAAGCACAGCAGGGAAGGACCGCAACACATAGCGCTAGAAGGAAGGCACAGATTTCCACCTGTAAAGAGAACTCTGGAGGTGCCATTGGACCGGCCGGACTTGCGCAGCCTGGTTATCCGGATTCCGGACTGAGGACCCGGAGATCTTCAGTAAAGAGGTAAAGAGACTGCAACCTGGTGTCCTCGTTATTTATTGCACCGCACCACCACCACTACCATCATCCATCATATCTATCACTGTACGCCCCTCGGCAGGGTCACGGACCGGGCCTAGCCACCGTGACAACCCCAGAGCAGAGACTCAGAGGCCCGGTACCGGGTATCCCTCGGCCCTGCGGCAGTGGGGGCGCTACATATATACACTAGATTCCTTGTTAAGGTGTTGATCCAGGGAACTAGTCTGATTGCCGTATGTGGAGTCGGGAAGGAATTTTTTTCCACAGTGTGGAGCTTACTCTTTGCCACATGGTTTTTTTTTGCATTCCTCTGGATCAACATGTTAGGGCATGTTAGGTTAGGCTATGGGTTGAACTAGATGGACTTATAGTCTTCCTTCAACCTTAATAACTATGTTACTATGTAGATGTCTGTCCAGCCTCTGAAGACTTCCTTAAAGGAGAACACCTTTTGTGGCAGCCTGTTCCGCTCATTGATCACCCTCCCTGTCAAAAAGTTTTTTTTCTTACACAGTGGGGAAAAAAAGTATTTAGTTAGCCATCAATTGTGCAAGTTCTCCCACTTAAAAAGATGAGAGGCCTGTAATTGACATCATAGGTAGACCACAACTATGAGAGTTATAAGGAGAAATCAAATCCAGAAAATCACCTTGTCTGATTTGGCAAGATTTATTTTCCAAATTATGGTGGAAAATAAGTATTTGGTCATTAACCAAATTAAGTATTTGGTTCATCTCAATATTTTGTTATATATCCTTTGTTGGCAGTGACAAAGGTCAAACGTTTTCTATAAGTCTTCACAAGGTCTGCACACACTGTTGGTGGTATGTTGGCCCATTCCTCCATGCAGATCTCTAGAGCAGTGATGTTTTGGGCCTGTCGCTGGGCAACACAGACTTTGACCTCCCTCCAAAGGTTTTCTATAGTGTTGAGATCTGGAGACTGGCTAGGCCACTCCAGGACCTTCATATGCTTCTTGCAAAGTCACTCCTTCATTGCCCTGGCGGTGTGCTTGGGATCATTATCATGCTGAAAGACCCATCCACGTTTCATCTTCAATGCCCTTGCTGATGGAAGGAGGTTTGCACTCAAAATCTCACGATACATGGACCCATTCATTCTTTCATGTACAAGGATCAGTCGTCCTGGTCCCTTTACAGAGAAACAACCCCAAAGCATGATGTTGCCATCGCCATGCTTCACAGTAGGTATGGTGTTCTTTGGATGCAATACAGCATTCTGTCTCCTCCAAACACAGCGAGTTTTGTTTCTACCAAACAGTTCTACTTTAGTTTCATCAGACCATATGACATTCTCCCAATACTCTTCTGGATAATCCAAATGCTCTCTCGCAAGCTGCAGATGGGCCTGGACATGTGCTGGATTAAGCAGGGGGACATGTCTGGCATTGCAGGATCTGAGTCCCTGGCGGCATAGTGTTACTGATGGTAGCCTTCTATTACGATGGACCCAGCTCTATGTAGGTCTTTCACTAGATCCGTCCATGTGGTTCTAGGATTTTTGCTCACCGTTCTTGTGATCATTTTGACCCCACGGGGAGAGATCTTGCGTGGAGCCCCAGATCGAATGAGATTATCAGTGGTCTTGTATATCTTCCTTTTCTTATTATTGCTCCCACAGTTGATTTTTTTTCACACCAAGCTCCTTGCCTGTTGCAGATTCAGTCTTCCCAGCCTGGTGCAAGGCTACAATTTTGTTTCTGGTGTCCTTTGACAGCTCTTTGGTCTTCACCATAGCAGAGTTTGGAGTGACTGTTTGAGGTTGTGGATATGTGTCTTTTATACTGATAACAAGTTCAAACAGGAGCCATTACTATAGGTACTGAGTGGAGGACAAGGGAGCCTCGTAAAGAAGAAGTTACAGGTCTGTGAGAGCCAGAAATCTTGCATGCTTTTAGGTGACCAAATACTTATTTTCCACCATAATTTGCTAAATAAATCTTGCCAAATCAGACAAGGTGATTTTCTGGATGTGATTTTCTAATTTTGACTCTCATAGTTATGGTCTACCTATGATGTCAATTACAGGCCTCTCTCATCTTTGTCCGCCACCTTGTACAATAAGGTGGCGGACAAAATACTTTTTTTCCCCCACTGTATCTAATCTGCATCTTCTCCCTTTCAGTTTCATTCAATTTCTTCACGTGTTTCCATGTGCAAATGAGAATAATGATGATCCCTCTACACTCCCTGACAGAAGTTATGTCGCTTATCCAGGTTATGTAAATAAAAGCTTATAGACTGACGTTAAATTCATCCATTGGTTGTATAAATAATTCTTTGAAAGCTGAAACCCTCTGAAATGTGGTTTAGGTTAAGAAAATAAATTGGCATCAATGCAGAAATATTGATCAGTTAATGAACACAGAATGATCAGATTTTGGCAAGACAAAAGTTTTGTCGCCCGGTCATATAATGCACCCAATCCTAGTTTACATCCTCACCTGTGCTCAGTAAATGATCGGTTAATTAGTGTGTGTGTGTATAAAAAGAAACCCAGCACCCCAGACCTTCACTTGAACTGCAACTTGAGCTCTGACAACATGCCAAAAATCTACCCTGCGACCAAAGCCTGGATTATCAAGAGGCTGAAGAGCAGATCTACTGCAGAGGTGGCTGGCACCTTTAATGTGTTTCAGGGTCAAGTACAAAGAATTAAAAAAACAAGATTTGAAGAGACTGGAGATGTGTTTGACAAGCCCAGGTCTGGCAGACCCCGCAAGACAACTGCTTAGGAGGAACGTTTGTTGGTTAGAAAATCCAAAGCAAGCCCCTCTTCCACTGCAGCAGAGCTCCAACAGGCCTGGTCACCTCAAGTATCTGTGTCAACTAGAACAGTTTGTAAGATTCTATCTCGAAATGGCCTTCATGGTTGATTCAGTGTCTAGAAGCCAGCATGAAACAAAAGGAAAATAAAAAACCGTGTGGCATTTGCAAAGTCCCACAGCCTGCTAAACAGATGGACACTGGAAAAGTGGCAGAAGGTGGATTTCTCTGATGAATCTTCAGTAGAATTACACCACAGCAGCCGCAAATACTGCAGGAGACCTACTGGAGCCCGTATGGATCCAAAATGCACCCAGAAAACAGTTAAATATGATGGTGGAAAGATCATGGTCTGGGGTTACATTCAGTATGGGGGTGTGCGAAACATTTGCAAGGTGGAAGGCAATATCAATAGCCTAAAATATCAAGAAGTATTAGCTACCTCTTATATTCCAAATCATAAAAGGGGTCAAATTCGGCAGCGGGATGGTGCTCCATCTCCTACATCCATTTCTACAACAAAGTTCTTCCAGGCAAAAAAGATCAAGGTGCTCCAAGGACTGGCCAGCCCAGTCACCAGACACGAATATCATTGAGCATGTTTGGGGTAGGATGAAAGAGGAAGCTTGGAAGACAAAACCAAAGAATCTAGATGAACTCTGGGAGACATGTAAGACTGCATTCTTTGCTATTCCTGATGACTTCATTAATAAATTGTATGAATCATTGTTGAACCGCATGGATGCAGTCCTTCACGCTCATGGAAGTCACACAAAATATTAAATATGACTCTAATAGCACCACAACTTAATTCACCAATGTTATGCAACATATTTTGTATTTTAGGTTAATTATTTGTTTGAATATCACATTACTTTCTGTGGGCGACAAAACTTTTGTCTTGCCAAAATTTGACCATTCTGTGTCCATTAACTGATCAATATTTCTGCATTGATGCCAATTTATTTTCTTAACCTAAACCACATTTTGGAGGGTTTCAGCATTCAATAATTATTTATACAACCAATGGATGAATTTAACAGGTTATAAGCTTTTATTTACATAAGATGGATAAGCGACAACTTCTGTCAGGGAGTGTACTCTGGCATCCCTTCAGATATTTGTAGACCGCTATTAGGTCTCCTCTTAGCCTTCTTTTTTGCAAGCTAAACATTCCTAGATTCTTTAACCGTTCCTATTTGGACATACTTTGCAGTACCTTCACCACTCAGGTAGCTGTTCTTTGAACTTGCTCCACTTTTTCAATATCCTTTTTTTTTTTTAAATGTGATGCCCAGAACTGGACACAGTATTTTAGATGAGACCTGACCAATGAGGATTAGAGGGGGATAATTACTTCATGTGAACTGTTTGCCTTTTTGCTGCTGCATCACACTGTTGACTCATATGCAGTCTGTGATCTATTAGTATACCCATGCTGTTGCTTAGTTCTATTCCTGCCATTCTGTAGATGTAATTTTTGTTTCTCTATTGCTTCATTGGGGACAAAGGAAACCATGGGTGTATGCTGCTGCCACTAGGAGGCTGACACTATACACAAGAAAAGGTAACTCCTCCTTCGCAGTGTACACCCCACTGACTGGCACTAGGTTAATCAGTTTTAGCTTCGTGTCAGTAGGAGGTGGACACGGGTTTTTCACTAGACCCATATCTACCTCGGTTTTCGGCATTTTCCAGTAATATCTCTTTTTCAGATGGATCTTCTCCCTTACCTCTGGAGAAATACCGTGTGAACAGTCACAGCTCTACTCCCACGTAGTGACTTAGTACGGCGTGTACTGCCACCTCATATCCTCATATGTCTAGTCGGCAAGACCCGAACCCTTAACACAGAAGAGTGTATAGGTGACTCCTAACTTTGGTCCTAGCACCTGTCTCTTACTCACTCGCCCACCAGAGCCTTTCGGCTTCAGGAGGCATGCACGTCCCTCAATCTAAGAGTCTTGGACATCTATCGATGATCTTCTATGGAGAGGTACATCTCTTTTTCTCTCCCTCTCAGGTCCCTGTCCAGAGGTGTTGAGAAGGTTTAAGCAGGATGTAGAAAGAAGGAAAGAATGAAGATAGAGGAAGATCTAGCTTTCCCTTATTTTATTTAGGGCAGGCACTGGTGACGAGCAGCGGAGCAGGGAATGGGGACGCAGGGTTACGGTCCTGTTAACTTTGGGGCTTCCGCGCCACCCTCCCCTGCTTCATCGGTGAGTGTTTTCCTCTGTAGTCCCAAAATTCAGCACGGCCTAGCCTCAGCAGCTAGCTCCGCCCTTCTTCCCACCATCATCAGGTAGGCTTTTTCCCACCCGTTGTAGACAGGCCCCCTCATCTTAATAGCTCCACCCCCTTTCGGAGCTCCTGCGTTTTTCTCCACCCTCTTCTTGGAGCTCCCACAGTTAGCTCTGCCCCTTTTTTCCAAGCTTATCGTGCAAGTTCTTCTGCACACGCTTCCTCCTGTGTAGCAGAATCTCTGCACGCTTTTCACACTGCGGGTCCTCCTCTTCCTCCCTGCAGTCATCATTTGCCGGCAGTGGAACCTGGAAGGTGGCTTTTTTCTGCAGGAAGTTCTGCATTTACTCCAGCAACTGCTTGTTATCATGCCTAATCCTAAAGGAAAGTGCTCTCGTCCTCCTGCTTGCTCTTCTTTGTCTGCTCTTGTCAGACACTGTCTGCTCTTCATGTAAATGCAAACTCCCTTCAGGTCAGTCCTCTCCCTTCTGTCAGGACTGCAGCAGCCCCCCCATACCTGCTACCCAAGAGTCCCCTACTGCCCCAGGAGAGAGTGGTGCCCTATCCCAGTGTGGGCTTCCTCTGTCACAATCTGTGGCAGACCACCGTTGCTAGTGGATTGCAGAACTTACCGGCTGTGCCTGCCAACATGGGCCATAAGAGATCCAAGCAGGAGTGATGTTCTAGGTCTATTGTCTTTCCCGGCAGACTGCTTCTTCCCGATCCTCCTCCCAGAGTCAGGCGAGGCGTTTTCGGAAGGACTATTACAGGATGACTCGGACCTGGATTCTGACCAGGCCTCTAATATGAGAGACATGGTCCAAAGCCTCATTATGGTGGTCAATTAGACCTTTAACTTCACGGATACCGCTACGGAACCCGCAGAACAGGCGGTTTCGTTTAGAAGGTCGAGACCAGCTCCTAAGGTCTTTGCCACACACAGAGAATTTGAGGAGCTATTTTCTACGGAATGGGAAAACCCAACCAGATGCTTCCAAAGAGAGAAGTGCCTCAGCGTCCTATATCCCTTCGCCCCTGAGCTCACGGCGAACTGGACCACTTCTCAAACTGTGGACCCTCCAGTTTCCAGACTGTCCACCAACACAGTCGTCCCACTTACAACGGGAGCATCCCTCATGGACTCAAATGACAAGATCATAGAGTCTTTTGCTAAGTCTGCATTTGAAGTGGCCACTTCTACATTGTGCCCTGCCCTTGCCACCACCTGGGTGTCAAAGTCCATAGCTGCATGGGCTAAACAACTCCGTCAGGGCATTCTTTCTGGAGTCCGAACGGAGGAATTGGCCGACCTCGAGGACCAGTTTCCTCATGCAGGGAAGTACATGGTATCCACCTCCCTGGACACCGCTTCATGTGCAGCTCAGGCGTCCAGCAATATTGTGGCCATCCATTGGACTATTTGGCTTAAGGCATGGCAGGCGGACTTATCTTCAAAAAAGTCACTTACCAGCTTGCCTTTCCAGGGTTCGCGTCTATTTGGCTCCAAGTTGGACCAAATTATTAAGGAGGCAACTGGAGGGACGAGCTCCCTCCTTCCTCGTTCCAGACTTCACCGGCCTCCTCTGAAGGGTAAGTTTTGTTCCTTTCTGCCCTTTCAGCGTTTGTCTGCAATGGAAAATTTTTCCCACCAGGAGTGGCCACAGGCTCGCCAGGATAGGAAAATTGCATATTTATTCGGACTCCCATGACAGCACTACGAGAGAGGGGATCCGCCCTTCAGGAACAGGAAACCTACAGATACAAAAGGGCGGCACCTCTCCCCATGCATCAGTTGGTTTCCTGTTCCTGGAGGGACAGATTCCTACAGATAAAGATCCTATAGGACCCAGGCCGGCCGGCCGGCCGAATCAGGTAGCGAGGGGGTCTCCTACCTCGGCCGGTGCGGGAGTCCCTGGAGACGCCACGGTGGTCCAGGCTGGACTGCATGTCGGTGGCGTTTTGGCAGCAGGGAGCAGAATCCGGTGGATCTTCTTGCCTCCATCAGCGCCGGCACAGGTATGTATGGCCGTCCCTTCAGGCTGGGCGGCGGTACAGCGGGGTTTGCGGTGTGCCGGCGTCAGGAGTTGGAGGCCGTCCGGAGCGCTCCTGTCCGTTCCCGGCATCCTGCGCCGCTCTCAGCGTGTGCTGGAGCGTTTCCGGGCAGCGGTGACATCGGGGACGGAGTCGGTGAGCGCTTCCGGGTCACGGGATGGCTGCGCATGTGCAGTCGACCCAAGATGGCGGCGCCCATCGGTCCCTGAACGCCGGATTCATCACAGCACCCGCTGACCATCCAGCTGCAGCCTGAATAGCAGGGACCAATGGGATGGTGCCTGGCAGTCTGCTGACCGGATTCCGGGGGGAATTTAAGCAGGTGTTATATTTAGAACCCTGCTTTTGGTCACATTCTCATCATGGAGGAAAGTGATGGTGAGCAGCAGCCTCTGCTGCTGGAGGAAGTGCGACAAAAGCCCAAAGGAAAGGAGCATGTCGGGAGTGACCAGTCTGGTCGTAAAAGCTCATCCAAGCAGGGATCCAGAGCTTCGACTAGCAAAGAACCACCTCGTATTCCGGGGAAGAAGAGTTCAGGCAAAACGAAACATAAAGAGTGCGCCCTCTGCCGGACCCCCTTACCAGATTCTTACCCAAAAAAATTATGCGCCACCTGTATACAGCAGACGGTGAGGTCTACAGGAGTGGTGGGGATTGAGTGACATCAGGTCGGTTAGAGGTTACCACCCTTGTTGTCCTCCCCTAGGTAGCGGAAGAATCTGCCAATGCAACCAGCTTAAAGGAGATGATCCGCATGGAAGTAAGGGAATCTCTGCGTTCCCTATCCCAGGCGGGTGGTTCAAAGCATAAGTCTCCCCTGGTGTCTGATTCTTCGGAGGAAGAAAGAGAAGAAGGTTCTTATGCCTCTATTCCCTCTTCCTCTTCATCTGAAGAGGACTCTGGCCAGTTCTGCCTACCTCTGGATCGGGTTGACAAACTAGTTAAGTCAGTCAGAGGCACAATGGGCCTGGAAGAGCCTAAAACTCAGCCTTCCAGGCAAGAGATTATGTTAAGTGGGTTGGATCATAAAAAACGTAGATCCTTTCCTGTGAACGATAAGATTCAGGATTTAATTCTACGAGAGTGGAAAAAACCTGAAAAGAAAGGCTCATTACCGCCAGCATTGAAGCGCAGATACCCCTTTGATGATACAACAGTGGTTACCTGGGACAAAGCCCCTAAATTAGATGCTGCAGTGGCGAAGGCATCAAAGAAAGCCTCACTACCATTTGAGGATATGGGGTCCCTTAAAGATCCTCTTGATAGGAAGGCGGACACCTTCCTTAAAGGTACCTGGGAGATGGCGGCCGGATCGTTGAGACCAGTAGTGGCCACAACATGTACAGCTAGATCGCTAATGGTCTGGCTGGATCAGTTGGAGTCACAACTTAAGGAAGGCGCGTCTAGGAATACAATCCTAAATGCGCTCCCCGTAATTCAAGATGCTGCGGCCTTCCTGTCGGACGCTTCGGTTGACTCAGTCAGAATGGCGGCCAGGGCAGCAGGTCTTTCCAATGCGGCTCGTAGAGCCTTGTGGTTAAAGTGTGGGTTCGGGGTACATTCAATCAAGATCCAAGCTCTGCGAGGAGTTCCCTGGGTGATGTGCAGCGCCCCAGAGTCCTGGTCGTTGCAGTACTGTGGCTCCGCCACTATGGGGAGCTATGGTGCATCCGATGGCACTGAAGGAGTTCATCTGATCAGGTATCACAGACACCAATACATTTCACAGCCGGGCCTCCGGGGGGAGCTAAGGGTGCTATTCATTAGGCCACTCCCCACCATAGTGGGTAAACTGGGGGTCAGGCAGGAAGTTAGATCAGAAGCTGACTGGGTTGGAACCAGGCAACACCTTGTGGCAGAGGGTGTTGTAGGGGAAGATGCAGTAGGGTCTCTGTCAGGGGTGGGATCCTGACAGAGGCTTGGCAACAAGAACGAACGTAACGGGACCGTGCCTGCTCCGGGTAGCGGCGGTGCCCAAGAAAGGATTAGAAGAGAGATAGATTGTGCTGAGTGAGAAACGGGATCACGCAAAGGAGAAATACCAGTAGGAGTCGTGCTGTAAGACCGAAGCAACATCCTACTGAGGCGCACTACCGGTGGCCGGAACGCCGAGGGAGTAGAATAACATTCAGCTTCAAGCAATACTCCAAACAGCGGCAGGACAGTCAGTCTCAGGCGGGCTGTCTAACTCAAATCACCTATGAAGTCTTGGGAGGCAATTGTGGGAGAGGGGCGTCTCTAGGGTCCCGGAAGAACTCCAGGCCTACCCGTCAAACGGGTGCCGTTCCTACCCGAACCTCAGGGAGGGACGGAGGATTAGCAGAACATCATTTAATCGAGTTGTGAGGGAACACCAGAAACAGACACAACAGTTGTGGGGTACTTTCCGTAAGCACAGCAGGGAAGGACTACAACACATAGCGCTAGGGGGAAGGCACAGATTTCCTCCTGTGAAGAGAACTCTGGAAGTGCCATTGGACCGGCCAGACTTGCGTAGCCTGGTGAGCCGTATTCTGGATTGAGGACCCAGAGATCTTCAGTAAAGAGGTAAAGAGACTGCAACCTGGTGTCCTTGTTATTTATCGCGACCTGCACCCCACAACTGCACCGTTACAACACCTCTTATTTCACCGGACGTCCCCCACTGACAGACAGGGCCACGGACCGGGTCTAGCCACCGTGACAACCCCAGGACTGAGACCCAGAGGCCCGGTGCCGGGTACCCCTAGGCCCTGCGGCGGTGTGGGGGCGCTCTAACTTGGCGTCACGAACAGGATCTACTTAAGCCTGAAGAATCAGGTCATGTGTGCCTTGGAACTGTGATTTATCGTGCTTGGACTGTGCTTTATTACAAGGACTGTGTGTTGCCACTTGCCGCCAGAAGTTCCCGCCAAAACCGCCGCCATTACAGTGCTAAGGAGAGCGCAGGAGAAGAAGAAGGGCGTGGAAGTGGGCGTGAACAAGCTGAAGAGCGCGAAAGACAATGGCCGCCCAGTCTAAATATCTCGGCCCCTTGAGGACGTGTCCGTCAGCAGCCGAGATCCGCCTCCTGATCCTTAATGGTGGGCAGAGACAACGAAAACGAAACCGCCCACGAAGAAGAGAGCGGGAAAAGGACCAGGAAGAAGGAGCGAGCAACATGGAGGCCGCCATGGCCAGCCGCCCGGAGCCGGAGCGTGGGGTCGGAGCCGAGGACTCCCCCAGCTACCCGGAGAGGCACCGCAGCCAGACCTCCACAGTTGACGCTGACCTCCTGCAGACCGGAGCGGACGGGCTGATCCATCAACCCCGGCGGATGCAGCTGAGCACTGAGGCCGGGTGGAAGAAGACCATCATCGGGAGCCTCGCCAGACGTCTGTCGGCAGCCTCGTCTGGTCCGGAGCAAGAAAGAAGTTCCAGCGCTCCGAAGCCAGAAAGCAAGGCCCTGCCGGAAAGCGAGGTGCTGCAAGTAGAGATGACAGCGTCGCAGCACAAGGCCCCGCAGCCAGCGTTCCAGACCCCAGCGGAGACGGAGCAGACCGGCACCGGAGGAACCGCATCTGAAGCAGGTAGGAAGAGCCACCCTGCCCTGACGACCGACACCACTCCAGTGACTGCTAGTGCCACAGCTGCTGACTCCGTTCCAGTGACTGATCTTGCAGCAGCCGCTACCTCTGCTGCAGCAGATGCCCATACTCAAGCTGCGCAGACCTCCATCGCTGCGCATGATTTAATCGTACATGAAAGACGGATTAACGGCGTTTGCCCAGCACTGGGTGCAACCCTGGACCTCACTTTGCCCAGGCCAAGAAGGGTTAAGTGCCAGGTGCAGCCCTGGAAGCCGTCCAACTAAGCCTCGGAAACCTGAAACTGTAAATAGTTAACTGTTTATTTCCTTGCTGTTTTGCTGCTAAAACCCATCCTGGGTTAACTCTTAAAGGGATCCCTTTGTTTACCCGGGATCCCTATTGCTTTTTATTTTTGCTTTCACTTTCATTTTTGCTTTTTTGTTCCACAATGTTATAAAAACTGTTGAATCATGAACAGTGCATGATACAAACTTCCTGTATATAGTTTGCACCTTCTTAACCCCTTAAGCCCGTATGACGTACTATACCGTCGAGGTGGGGTGGGCCTTAATTCCCGGTGACGGGATAGTACGTCATACGCGATCGGCCGCGCTCACGGGGGGAGCGCGGCCGATCGCGGCCGGGTGTCGGCTGCATATCGCAGCTGACATCCGGCACTATGTGCCAGGAGCGGTCACGGACCGCCCCCGGCACATTAACCCCCGGCACACCGCGATCAAACATGATCGCGGTGTACCGGCGGTACAGGGAAGCATCGCGCAGGGAGGGGGCTCCCTGCGTGCTTCCCTGAGACGATCGGTACAAGGTGATGTACTCACCTCGTACCGAACGTCTTCTCCCTGCAGGCCCCGGATCCAAAATGGCCGAGGGGCTGTATCCGGGTCCTGCAGGGAGCACTTCCGGGTAGGAGCAGGCTGCAGATGAAAGCTGCAGCCTGCTCCGATGAAAGTATGATCGCGGATCTGATAGAGTGCTGTGCACACTATCAGATCTGCGATCTGTGATGTCCCCCCCTGGGACAAAGTAAAAAAGTAAAAAAAAAAATTTCCACATGTGTAAAAAAAAAAAAAAAAAATCCTAAATAAATAATAATAAAAAAAAAAATATTATTCCCATAAATACATTTCTTTATCTAAAAAAAACAAACAAAAACAATAAAAGTACACATATTTAGTATCGCCGCGTCCGTAACGACCCAACCTATAAAACTGGCCCACTAGTTAACCCCTTCAGTAAACACCGTAAGAAAAAAAAAAAAAAAACGAGGCAAAAAACAACGCTTTATTACCATACCGCCGAACAAAAAGTGGAATAACACGCGATCAAAAAGACGGATATAAATAAACATGTTACCGCTGAAAACGTCATCTTGTCCCACAAAAAACGAGCCGCCATACAGCATCATCAGCAAAAAAATAAAAAAGTTATAGTCCTCAGAATAAAGCGATGCAAAAATAATTATTTTTTCTATAAAATAGTTTTTATCGTATAAAAGCGTCAAAACATAAAAAAATGATATAAATGAGGTATCGCTGTAATCGTACTGACCCGACGAATAAAACTGCTTTATCAATTTTACCAAGCGCAGAACGGTATAAACGCCTCTCCCAAAAGAAATTCATGAATAGCTGGTTTTTGGTTATTCTGCCTCACAAAAATCGGAATAAAAAGTGATAAAAAATGGTCACGTGTCCGAAAATGTTACCAATAAAAACGTCAACTCGTCCCGCAAAAAACAAGACCTCACATGACTCTGTGGACCAAAATGTGGAAAAATTATAGGTCTCAAAATGTGGAGACGCAAAAACTTTTTTGCTATAAAAAGCGTCTTTTAGTCTGGTTTCACACTTGCGTTTTTATCTGCATGCGTTTTTTAAAAAAACCGCATGTGTGAAAAAATGCATGTAAACGCGGTAAAACGCATGCGTTTTTATAGAAAAACACAAGAAAACAAGAAAAAAACAAAAAACCCTAACCCTACCCCTAACCCTACCCCTAACCTGAAATACGTGGCACTGAAATACGTGGCACTGAAATATACGTTTATATACGTATATACGTGCCACAATATTTCAGTGGCCACGTATATAAGTGCCACGTATTTAAGTGCCACGTATTTAAGTGCCATGTATTTAAGTGCCACGTATTTCAGTGCCACGTATTTACGTGCCACGTATTTACGTGCCACGTATTTTTCAGTGCCTGAAATACGTGGCACTGAAATACGTGGCACTGAAATATCGTGGCACTGAAATATCGTGGCACTGAAGTATTTACGTGCCACGTATTTTTCAGTGCCTGAAATACGTGGCACTGAAATACGTGGCACTGAAATATCGTGGCACTGAAATACGTGGCACTTAAATACGTGGCACTTAAATACGTGGCACTTAAATACGTGGCTCTTAAATACGTGGCACTTATATACGTGGCACTTATATACGTGGCACTTATGACTGTCAGAAAATGTTCAGTAAACTGTTAGGGGTGAGGTTAGGGGTAGGGTTTCAGGTAGAATTGGGGAGTTTCCACTGTTCAGGCACATCAGGGGCTCTCCAAACGCGACATGGCGTCCAATCTCAATTCCAGCCAATTCTGCGTTGAAAAAGTAAAACAGTGCTCCTTCCCTTCCGAGCTCTCCCGTTCGTCCAAAAAGGGGTTTACCCCAACATATGGGGTATCAGCGTACTAGGGACAAATTGAACAACAACTTCTGTGGTCCAAGTTCTCTTGTTATCCTTGGGAAAATAAAAATTTGGGGGGCTAAAAATCATTTTTGTGGGAAAAAAAATATGTTTTATTTTCAAGGCTCTGCGTTGTAAACTGTAGAGAAACACTTGGGGGTTCAAAGTTCTCACAACACATCTAGATAAGTTCCTTGGGAGGTCTAGTTTCCAATATGGGGTCACTTGTGGGGGGTTTGTACTGTTTGGGTACATCAGGGGCTCTGCAAATGCAACGTGACGCCTGCAGACCAATCCATTTAAGTCTGCATTCCAAATGGCGCTCCTTCCCTTCCGAGCTCTGTGATGCGCCCAAACAGTGGTTCCCCCCCACATAGGGGGTATCAGCGTACTCAGGACAAATTGGACAACAACTTTTAGGGTCCAATTTATCCTGATACCCTTGTGAAAATACAAAACTGGGGGCTAAATTTCATTTTTGTGAAAAAAAAATAAATATATTTTCACGGCTCTGCGTTATAAACTGTAGTGAAACACTTGGGGGTTCAAAGTTCTCACAACACATCTAGATAAGTTCCTTGGGGGGTCTAGTTTCCAATATGGGGTCACTTGTGGGGGGTTTGTACTGTTTGGGTACATCAGGGGCTCTGCAAATGCAACGTGACGCCTGCAGACCAATCCATTTAAGTCTGCATTCCAAATGGCGCTCCTTCCCTTCCGAGCTCTGTCATGCGCCCAAACAGTGGTCCCCCCCCCACAAATGGGGTATCAGCGTACTCCAGACAAATTGTAAAACAACTTTTGGGGTCCAATTTATCCTGATACCCTTGTGAAAATACAAAACTGGGGGCTAAAAAATCATTTTTGTGAAAAAAAAAAATAATTTTTATTTTCACGGCTCTGCGTTATAAACTGTAGTGAAACACTTGGGGGTTCAAAGCTCTCAAAACACATCTAGATAAGTTCCTTAGGGGGTCTACTTTCCAAAATGGTGTCACTTGTGGGGGGGTTTAATGTTTAGGCACATCAGGGGCTCTCCAAACGCAACATGGCATCCCATCTTAATTCCAGTCAATTTTGCATTGAAAAGTAAAATAGCGCTTCTTCCCTTCTGAGCTCTGCTATGCGCCCAAACAATGGTTTACACCCACATATGGGGTATCGTCGTACTCAGGACAAATTGCACAACAACTTTTGTGGTCTAATTTCTTCTCTTACCCTTGGGGAAATAAAAAAATGGGGGTGAAAAGATCATTTTTGTGAAAAAATATGATTTTTTATTTTTACGGCTCTGCATTATAAACTTCTGTAAAGCACTTGTTGGGTCAAAGTGCTCACCACACATCTAGATAAGTTCCTTAGGGGGTCTACTTTCCAAAATGGTGTCACTTGTTAGGGGTTTCAATGTTTAGGCACATCAAGGGCTCTCTAAATGCAACATGGCGTCCCATCTCAATTCCAGTCAATTTTGCATTGAAAAGTCAAATGGCGCTCCTTCCCTTCCGAGCTCTGCCCTGCGCCCAAACAATGGTTTACACCCACATATGGGGTATCGTCGTACTCAGGACAAATTGCACAACAATTTTTGGGGTCCATTTTCTTCTCTCACCCTTGGGAAAATAAAAAATTGGGGGTGAAAAGATCATTTTTGTGAAAAAATATGATTTTTTATTTTTACGGCTCTGCATTATAAACTTCTGTAAAGCACTTGTTGGGTCAAAGTGCTCACCACACATCTAGATAAGTTCCTTAGGGGGTCTACTTTCCAAAATGGTGTCACTTGTTAGGGGTTTCAATGTTTAGGCACATCAGGGGCTCTCCAAATGCAACATGGCGTCCCATCTCAATTCCAGTCAATTTTGCATTGAAAAGTCAAATGGCGCTCCTTTGCTTCCAAGCTCTGCCATGCGCCCAAACTGTGGTTTACCCCCACATATGGGGTATCAGCGTACTCAGGACAAATTGTAAAACAAATTTTGGGGTCTATTTTCTCCTGTTACCCTTGGTAAAATAAAACAAATTGGAGCTGAAATAAATTTTGTGTGAAAAAAAGTTAAATGTTCATTTTTATTTAAACATTCCAAAAATTCCTGTGAAACACCTGAAGGGTTAATAAACTTCTTGAAAGTGGTTTTGAGTACCTTGAGGGGTGCAGTTTTTAGAATGGTGTCACACTTGGGTATTTTCTATCATATAGACCCGTCAAAATGACTTCAAATGAGATGTGGTCCCTAAAAAAAAATGGTGTTGTAAAAATGAGAAATTGCTGGTCAACTTTTAACCCTTATAACTCCGTCACAAAAAAAAATTTTGGTTCCAAAATTGTGCTGATGTAAAGTAGCTATGTGGGAAATGTTATTTATTAAGTATTTTGTGTGACATATGTCTGTGATTTAAGGGCATAAAAATTCAAAGTTGGAAAATTGCGAAATTTTCCAAATTTTCGCCAAATATTCGTTTTTTTCACAAATAAACGCAAGTTATATCGAAGAAGTTTTACCACTAACATGAAGTACAATATGTCACGAGAAAACAATGTCAGAATCGCCAAGATCCGTTGAAGCGTTCCAGAGTTATAACCTCATAAAGGGACAGTGGTCAGAATTGTAAAAATTGGCCTGGTCATTAACGTGCAAACCACCCTCGGGGCTTAAGGGGTTAAAGGCGCTTCCTACTGGTCTTACTTGGAAAGAGACTCTTTGCGAAGATACCATACCGGAACCTTTGCTGAGTAAGGACTGGTAGCTTGAGAAGAAATGCTACCTCATAGAGACTTGGTCCCTTCTTAAAGGGGATGTTCAATTGTTGCACTTAAACGGTGATATTGCTTTAAGACAGGTAGCAATAATGTTTGATGAAAGAAAGTGATGATAATGTGTACATGAGAAAGTTGTATGTATCCAACCAGTTAATTGTGAAGAAATGATGATGATGTTTCTCGAAAGAAAAGGAATGATTGATAATGTTGATAGAAAGTGGGGATAGAAGGTAAACCCTGAGTCCTCCATAGTAAGTTGGTTATTGTAAAGAAAGAGTTAATAATGTGTTACAGAGGACAGAAAGTGAACCCGTAGGGGTTAGGTAGAGAGTCCTCCTAGGAGCCATACGTAGATGGCTCAGTGCTTCTAAAACTGAAAGTAATGTTATGATCTGTACTGTGTATAGAAGTTGAAAAGGCAGTAGGCCCTGGCTGAACGGGGCGGTCCTGTAACCGAAAGGAGAGGCAGTAGGTCTGGTGCCGATAGGACAGGCAGTCCTGCAGATTTAAAGAAGGGGAATGAAAAAGTTAACTTACCTTATAATGTGATTATAGGAAGGTCTTTGGTGGATACAGAGTGTATGTCCTTAAAGGCAATGTTAAAGTATTGTTCAGCAATTTTTGCACTTAGTAGAATACCCGGTTGGGTAACAGGAGTTATTTATAGCCTGTAATTTATAATGTTTAATGTTTAACCATGTTTTGTAACGTTCAAGTGTCCTCACCTCCCATAAAGGGAAGCTTGTTCAAGTATACGTATTGTTATTTGCACTCAACAAAAATTGTATGTCTTTTTGCTAAACTTGTATTGTTGTTTTCTTCCCAGTCCCGGAGTACTGTGTTTAACCAGGGGGGAGTGCAGCGCCCCAGAGTCCTGGTCGTTGCAGTACTGTGGCTCCGCCACTATGGGGAGCTATGGTGCGTCCGATGGCACTGAAGGAGTTCATCTGATCAGGTATCACAGACACCAATACATTTCACAGCCGGGCCTCCGGGGGGAGCTAAGGGTGCTATTCATTAGGCCACTCCCCACCATAGTGGGTAAACTGGGGGTCAGGCAGGAAGTTAGATCAGAAGCTGACTGGGTTGGAACCAGGCAACACCTTGTGGAAGAGGGTGTTGTAGGGGAAGATGCAGTAGGGTCTCTGTCAGGGGTGGGATCCTGACAGAGGCTTGGCAACAAGAACGAACGTAACGGGACCGTGCCTGCTCTGGGTAGCGGCGGTGCCCAAGAAAGGATTAGAAGAGAGATAGATTGTGCTGAGTGAGAAACGGGATCACGCAAAGGAGAAATACCAGTAGGAGTCGTGCTGTAAGACGGAAGCAACATCCTACTGAGGCGCACTACCGGTGGCCGGAACGCCGAGGGAGTAGAATAACATTCAGCTTCAAGCAATACTCCAAACAGCGGCAGGACAGTCAGTCTCAGGCGGACTGTCTAACTCAAATCATCTATGAAGTCTTGGGAGGCAATTGTGGGAGAGGGGCATCTCTAGGGTCCCGGAAGAACTCCAGGCCTACCCGTCAAACGGGTGCCGTTCCTACCCGAACCTCAGGGAGGGACGGAGGATTAGCAGAACATCATTTAATCGAGTTGTGAGGGAACACCAGAAACAGACACAACAGTTGTGGGGTACTTTCCGTAAGCACAGCAGGGAAGGACTACAACACATAGCGCTAGGGGGAAGGCACAGATTTCCTCCTGTGAAGAGAACTCTGGAAGTGCCATTGGACCGGCCGGACTTGCGCAGCCTGGTGAGCCGTATTCTGGATTGAGGACTCAGAGATCTTCAGTAAAGAGGTAAAGAGACTGCAACCTGGTGTCCTTGTTATTTATCGCGACCTGCACCCCACAACTGCACCGTTACAACACCTCTTATTTCACCGGACGTCCCCCACTGACAGACAGGGCCACGGACCGGGTCTAGCCACCGTGACAACCCCAGGACTGAGACCCAAAGGCCCGGTGCCGGGTACCCCTAGGCCCTGCGGCGGTGTGGGGGCGCTCTAGATGCATGTGACTCGTGTAATAACAACAGACGCCAGCCCTACGGGATGGGGGGCACACATGGGTGACATCGTATTTCAAGGGCTATGGGACCCTCAAACATCAGCCTCTTCTAATCAGAGAGAGTTAATGGCTATTGATTTGGCAGTTAAGGAACTCCTCGTGTATCTACAGGGTCACCATGTCAAGATCCTCTCCGACACCCAGGTGGCAGTAGCCTACGTAAATCACCAGGGTGGAACACATTCCGAATCTCTGATGGAAGTAGTGGATCGCCTTCTCCAGACAGCAGAGAGCCATTTACTATCTTTAACTGCTCTGCATTTAAAGGGGAAAGAAAACATAACAGCGGACTTTCTAAGCCGCAACACCTTAAAACAAGGAGAATGGTCCCTGAACAGGAACATCTTCAGTCAGATTGTCCACATGTGGGGTCATCCAGAGGTGGACCTGTTTGCCACCAGGGACAACAGAAAAACAAAAAAGTTCTGTTCCCTGAATCCCAGGGAGAATCCGTTGGCAGTGGATGCTTTCCTGATCAAATGGGACTTCCAATTGGCTTATGCGTTCCCCCCGCTGGGCCTATTACCTCTTGTGGTCAGGAAGATAAGGGAGGACCGAGCAAGGGTCATACTGGTCGCCCCTTTCTGGCCCAAGAGGGCTTGGTTCGCTTGGCTCAGGACCATGTCGGTGGAAGATCCCTGGGTACTCCCGGACATTCCAAATTTACTCCATCAAGGTCCGATCACCCATCCGCAGGTGAAGGGACTCCATTTGACGGCATGGTGTTTGAGAGGTCATTGTTAAAAAACAGAGGTTTTTCCCCAAATTTAATTGATACCCTTATGAAGAGTAGAAAAAATATAACAACAAAGATCTACTCTAGAACCTGGAGGAAGTTCTTGGCCTCTTCAGATTTTAGAATCGAAGAAGGGTTACCAATTAACCAAATTTTAGAATTCCTGCAGAAGGGGTTAGAGCTAAATCTATCTACAAGTACGTTAAAAGTACAAGTCTCAGCCCTAGGGGCCCTGTTTTCTTGTAACATTGCTAATAATTATTGGGTATCAAGGTTTATAAAAGCTTCTAGTAGAGCTAGACCTATACACAAGAACAGGTCGGTACCTTGGGATCTCAACCTAGTCCTTTCAGCCTTGACTAGAGAACCATTTGAGCCCTTACATTCAGCCTCAGTTAAATTATTGTCCCTCAAGACAGCATTATTAGTAGCAATAACATCTGCTCGTAGGGTAGGGGACATACAGGCGCTCTCTAGACTCTCCCCTTATACAGATTTTCTACAGGACAGAGTAGTCCTCAGACCGGACCCAGCCTATTTGCCAAAAGTGGCCTCACATTTTCACAGATCACAGGAGATAGTGTTACCATCATTTCTCCCTAATCCTTCTAATACTAAGGAAGAACTACTCCATACGTTAGATGTTAGAAGATGCCTGTTAGAATATATCACAGTCACTGATGCTTGGAAGAGAGAGGATGCGTTATTTTTATCCTTCCAAGGTCCTAGGAAAGGGCTTAGAGTTTCGAAGTACACACTAGCGAAGTGGATTAGGGAGGCTATCTCTCTGGCTTATACTGCAGGTGGAGGTCCGGCTCCGCAGAATCTGAGGGCGCATTCCACCCGGGCCATGGCTACATCCTGGGCGGAGAGATCTGGAGTATCAATCGACCAAATATGTAAGGCAGCTACGTGGTCGTCCCCTTCCACCTTTTTTAAACACTATCGGTTGGACTTGGGGTCCTCCTCTGATCTCACCTTCGGGTTAAGGGTGCTGCAAGCTATAGTCCCTCCCTAAGGTAGTTTTACATCTCTGTAATTCTCTCGTAGTGCTGTCATGGGAGTCCGAATAAAGCATTAAGCTACTTACGGGTAGCGGCATTTTTCGGAGGCCCATGACAGCACCCTTAGTTCCCTCCCTATTCACGTGGGGGCTGCACTTCCTTTAATGAGACATATAGATCTCACGTGTGATTTCTAGTTATATTTCAATTGATTGATTTGGTATATAAACTGTATATAATGTATATAATGTATACTTGTGTGCTACTAACCGCGGTAGTCCTCTCAGGCTCTAATATACAACCGATGCATGGGGAGAGGTGCCGCCCTTTTGTATCTGTAGGTTTCCTGTTCCTAAAGGGCGGATCCCCTCTCTCGTAGTGCTGTCATGGGCCTCCGAAAAATGCCGCTACCCGTAAGTAGCTTAATGCTTTTCCTTTCACTCATGACAGCACACCTGAGAGAGAGAGAGAGGGATCCGCCCACCCAAGACTGGAACCTACTGAAATAAAAAGGCTGTACCTCTCCCCCACTTTGGTTGGGTTCCTAGCCTTGATGGGATTCCCATACTGAGAAAGACGGTCACCTGTAATGGGTGAAAGGAAAGGTCCCAGGCCCGTCCCGGAGTCTGAAGAACAGGTCTCGTACCTGTTGTGCTGGCCTTCCGGTTCTGGAAATGCTGTCCATGAGTCCCCCAGGGGCTCAGTGTATTAGGGGGCACAGGCGGCATAGTCGGTTTATCCTGGCTTGGTCCACCATGCCGCCTTCCCCCTGCTGCACTCCCTGAGCTGGCTCCCAGCTGGTCTCAGCATGGTTGAGCGGCTGGGGCATCTAATGGGTACCACCTACAACATGGGCAGGATGGTGGTGCGACAAGGCATGCTGGTAGGCGCCCCCGAGTGACGTCAAGAAGGTGTGCCGGAAGCAAGAGACGGCACCCTATGCAATGCCGGATGCTATTTTGGAATGAGGAGTGTGTCTGGCCGGCTTTTGCGGCGAGGGGGAGGGCAATCATCGGAACTGGAAGGGAGGCCCCACAAGATGGCACTGGCTACCACTTCATAAGGTCAAGGAGCGGAGCAGGTAGCTGCTGAAGCCAGATCATCGCATGAGATGAAGATGGACCAAAACGATTTGCTCACCATCAGCATGGACACAAGGAAGGCAGCCGTTCAAGTGGCAGGAGCAGCAGCCGTCCCAGCCAGAGGAGCAGGGCATACCAGGGCTCCTCTCTGTCCAGAGAGGATTCGTCATGTGTCCCGCCGCAGCCTCCGAATCCTTTACCTTTGATTGACAATATACTATTGGCCCCATTTCCTACTCCTTTTATAATTGTCCCCATATACTGGTCCATATGTAATTGGCCCCATATACTGCTCCATATGTGATTGACCCCATATACTGGTCCATATGTAATTGGCCCCATATACAGTACAGACCAAAAGTTTGGACACACCTTCTCATTTAAAGATTTTTCTGTATTTTCATGACTATGAAAATTGAACATTCACACTGAAGGCATCAAAACTATGAATTAAAATATGTGGAATTATATACTTAACAAAAAAGTGTGAAACAACTGAAAATATGTCTTATATTCTAGGTTCTTCAAAATAGCCACCTTTTGCTTTGATGACTGCTTTGCACACTCTTGGCATTCTCTTGATGAGCTTCAAGAGGTAGTCACTGGGAATGGTCTTCCAATAATCTTGAAGGAGTTCCCAGAGATGCTTAGCACTTGTTGGCCCTTTTGCCTTCACTCTGCGGTCCAGTTCACCCCAAACCATTTCGATTGGGTTCAGGTCTGATGACTGTGGAGGCCAGGTCATCTGGCGTAGCACCCCATCACTCTCCTTCTTGGTCAAATAGCCTTTAGACAGACTGGAGGTGTGTTTGCGGTCATTGTCCTGTAGAAAAATAAATGATGGTCCAACTAAACGCAAACCGGATGGAATAGCATGCCGCTGCAAGATGCTGTGGTAGCCATGCTGGTTCAGTATGCCTTCAATTTTGAATAAATCCCCAACAGTGTCACCAGCAAAGCACCCCCACACCATCACACCTCCTCCTCCATGCTTCACGGTGGGAACCAGGCATGTAGAGTCCATCCGCTCACCTTTTCTGTGTCGCACAAAGACACGGTGGTTGGAACCAAAGATCTCAAATTTGGACTCATCAGACCAAAGCACAGATTTCCACTGGTCTAATGTCCATTCCTTGTGTTCTTTAGCCCAAACAAGTCTCTTCTGCTTGTTGCCTGTCCTTAGCAGTAGTTTCCTAGCAGCTATTTTACCATGAAGGCCTGCTGCACAAAGTCTCCTCTTAACAGTTGTTGTAGAGATATGTCTGCTGGTAGAACTTTGTGTGGCATTGACCTGGTCTCTAATCTGAGCTGCTGTTAACCTGCGATTTCTGAGGCTGGTGACTCGGATAAACTTATCCTCAGAAGCAGAGGTGACTATTTGTCTTCCTTTCCTGGGGCTGTACTCATGTGAGCCAGTTTCTTTGTAGCGCATGATGGTTTTTGCCACTGCATTTGGGGACACTTTTAAAGTTTGCCCAATTTTTCGGACTGACTGACCTTCATTTCTTAAAGTAATGATGGCCACTCGTTTTTCTTTACTTAGCTGCTTTTTTCATGCCATAATGCAAATTCTAACAGTCTATTCAGTAGGACTATCAGCTGTGTATCCACCAGACTTCTGTACAACACAACTGAAGGTTCCAACCCCATTTATAAGGCAGGAAATCCCACTTATTAAACCTAACAGGGCACACCTGTGAAGTGAAAACCATTCCGGGTGACTACCTCTTGAATCTCATCAAGAGAATGCCAAGAGTGTGCAAAGCAGTCATCAAAGCAAAAGGTGGCTACTTTGAGGAACCTAGAATATAAGACATATTTTCAGTTGTTTCACACTTTTTTGTTAAGTATATAATTCCACATGTGTTCATTCATAGTTTTGATGCCTTCAGTATGAATGTACAATTTTTTCATAGTCATGCAAAGACAGAAAAATCTTTAAATGAGGAGGTGTGTCCAAACTTTTGGTCTGTACTGTACTTCTCCATATATAATTGGCCCCATAAGATGCTCCATATGTAATTGGATCCACATTATTCTCCATTTATAATTGGCCCCATAAGATTCTCCATATGTAATTGGCTCTATATTATGCTCCATATGTAATTGGCCCCATATACTATTGGTCCCATATACTGCTCCATTCATAATTGGCACCATATACTCCTCCATATGTAATTGGCCCCCTAAATTGTTCCATATGTAATTGGTCCAATATACTGCTCCATATGTAATTGGCCCCTTATAATGCTCCATATGTAATTGGTTCAATATTCTGCTCCATATGTAACTGGCCCCTTATAATGCTCCATATGTAATTGTTCCCTTATAATGCTCTATATGTAATTGGTCCAATATACTGCTCCATATGTAATTGACCCCATAAGATGCTCCATACATAATTGACCCCATAAGATAATCCATATAAAATTGTCCCCATATACTGCTCCATATATAATTAGCCGCATATACTGCTCCATATATTATTGGCCACATACGCTGCTGCATATGTAATTGTCACCATACACTGGTCCATATGTAATTGTCCCCATACACTGGTCCATATGTAATTAGCCCATATACTACTCCTTATATAATTAGACGCATATACTGCTCCATATATTATTGGCCACATATGCTGCTGCATATGTAATTGTCACCATACACTGGTCCATATGTAATTGTCCCCATACACTGGTCCATATGTAATTGTCCCCATATACTGCTCCATATGTAATTAGCCCATATACTACTCCTTATATAATTAGACGCATAAACTGCTCCATATATTATTGGCCACATATGCTGCTGCATATGTAATTGTCACCATACACTGGTCCATATGTAATTGTCCCCATACACTGGTCCATATGTAATTGGTCCCATATACTGCTCCATTTGTAATTGGCCCCATATACTGCTCCATATGTAATTGGTGCCATATGCTGCTCCATATGTAATTGGCCCCATATACTGCTCAATATATAATTGGAACTATATACTGCTCCATATGTAAATGACCTCATGTACTCCTCCATATTTAATTGGCCCCATATACTGCTCAATATATAATTGGCCCCATAAGATGCTCCATATATTATTGCCCCCATATACTGCTCCATATGTAATTGGCCCCATATACTGCTCCATATATAATTGGCCCCATAAGATGCTCCATATGTAATTGGCACCATACACCACTACATATGTACTTGTCCCACAGTCCTGTAAGCCTCGGTTTCTTATAGAAGAATATTGGTCTTATTTGATAAATCTGAGCCATTTTTTTATAAAACTGTAATTTTTTTAAGTTACAGAAAAAGCTAAACAGCGAGAAAAGATTTAGGAAGCAGACATACAAACTTATAAAAGCAATGATAAAATGAGGAACAAGGGGAGAGAAGGGAGGAAAATAAAAGGGGGAAATCTATTTTCACCAATAGACAACAACACTTTTTACAAACAGACTTCATTGGAAATAACCCCACCATTATTACCCCATGTGATTAGAATAATTAGCGGGGATATTCGTGCAGCCTCCTGTCTGTACATACATAGCTGCTTATAATTGTATATGTGCTGAGGTCACAGTGACGATGGTGTAGAGCTGATGGAGTCACTACAGTGATGTCACAGTTACCGGACAGTTCTAGATGCCGTGTAACGCGTAATTCCGTTGAGGGTTGTTGAAGGCGTTGGAGAGAGTGGATTGTGGTTTTGTGAGAGTCATAAAATGGCGAATAAAAAGCGAACATTTGTTCTGTCTGATTCAGAGAACAGCAGCGATGAGGATTTCCATCAGGTGAGCCGTCACTTCTCTGCATTATTCTTATATATAACTCATTTAGGCAGTGGCGTAGGAAGGGGGGTGCGGGGGGGCGGGCCGCCCCAGGCAGCACAATGCGGGGGTGGGTCACCGGGCCGCGGCCGGCGCTGCAGGCTGCAGCTGTTTAACGCTATTGACGTGCGAGACCGCACCCGCACGTCACTAGTTAACAGCCACCAGCCAATCTGAGGCTGGCAGCTGACGTCAGTCCCAGCGTGCATGTCGCCGGCGTCTGATGTCATTGTCAGTCGCCGGCGAGTGCACGCTTCAGCTGCGTGGAGAGAGCAGGAGCGCGGTCAGGTAAGCAGAACTTGGTTTTTTTCGTATTGTTATACTTTTATATTATATATACATATGTATTTGTGCTGCCCATATAATGCCCTCATGGATATACATGTGTCTGATAGTAATTAGCATTATATAATCTATATGTGATTATGTGTTGGATAATTTGGTACCCCGTTTAATTTATGTAAATGAATTTTTTGCTAGTAAATGCCACCTTTATGCGCCCGATGCTGATTATTTTGCCATAAGTGTTTCTTCTTTTTTCTTGGGTCGTTATTTATATATGTAATGTGTCACTCTGTGGACTTGCCCGGTTTTGCGTGCTATGTGGTGTGCCATTCTTGCAACTTGACCTTATTCGGTCTTATATTTGCGCAAGTATACCCCTTAGAGATGGTGACTTGGCTCCTTATGCACATGTTTATTTTCCTCTCCAAGATGGCCACTTCATCGCATATGCATGCCCGAGTATGGTCTCCAGTAAAATGGCCGCACGGTATAATCTGCGCATGTCTATCTTCATTTCACTCTATGACCCCTGTGCGATGCCCCCAGACGTCATTTTTTTTTCGTGAGGGTGCATTGAGCCGGGGGCATTTATGGCCAATGATTTATGTGTTAGAATACATAACATTGCTGATTGTTGGCTCCTTACTAACTGATAATGGAGAGTAATATTCCTGTTTGGGTATTGGGTAAATGAGCTTTGACCTTAGAAAATCGCAAAAGAGTTTATATCCATCTTACTAGACCTTCTCTATCATTATTAGTATTAATATAAGAATAACATGCCCCCCGCACCCGCATCCGTTACCTCATGTGCCCTTGTGTTATTTTCATACCCTTTACTGATGTTTCTGATGATTTATGTGACATTGGGGGTCTTATATTTCTTCTCTTTTTCTAGTCCCATCCGAAAAAAAGACCGAGACTTCCGGACCAACAGGAAGCTGGCTTTGATACTGGGGTAACATCTGCAGACCCAGGTACTGACCCCGATACAATGTAATCTGCTGATATGGGCCCTCACAATAATGGGTTTATAATAACAGCTTTGCCTGGGATTGTACGGTTTACAGTTTCTATACTTTCTTATTTTTATTCAATTTTAATGTCTTGTGTGTAACTTAAACGTGAATGGCCTATTCTTAGTAAAAGCTGTCAGTGTTTGATCAGTGGTGGTCGGATCCTGGAAAACATCCTTCATTGTAAGCTCAGGCTTGATCTCTTGGGCAGCTGATTCTGGTACTGCAGCTCACACAATAGGACTGGGTTACAAACAATGAAGGGGGCAATGATTAGGTTTCCAGAGGCACTGCGGCTCCTTTATTGTTTTGATAAGACCCACACTAATCATTATGAGCCTATACTAAGTATTGCAACCAATCTTCACGTCCTGAAAGATCCCTTTAGTTATCACTTATTGCTGTTACCTATAATAAACGTCTAACATATCATCTTTTTTTTCACTTCCTCAGATGTAATAACAACTTTTCCGTCATTCAGCAATGACATTTACAGGTAGGATGAATCTCATCTTCTCCATCTCTGAGCTCAGGTCCCATTGGGAGACATTTCTATTGGGGACAATCAGTGTCCTTCATCGTGGCTTCATATGAGACCCTAATGGTTCCTGGGCTGTGAATTATTTCATCTGATCCATTTATATCAATAATTTCATAATTAATTTCATGTAGTTTTAATATTAGAATTTTCCCCATTAATTCCAATTTCTTTATTTGCTTTCACAGTGACTTCAACGTCATTGTTGTGTCTGATGACGATGATTATCTTAGTGGGGAGGAGACATCATCTCCCAAAAGTAAGGACTAATTAGCTGTGTTTTCTAGACACAACCTAGATTTCTGGTATCTGACACAGTCCATTAATCCATTTTCTGTTCTGTTCTATGTTATTCACAGGACTCAGGACTTCTGACATCGAGGCTGATGACGCCCCTGAGCAATGTGGATCTCCACAGATTTATATTCTTAGCGATGGAGACTACAATATAATAACACCATCATCTCCTGTCACTGGTCAGTGTCCAAAACTATGGATTATATCACAGTTTATAAAGATTACACATATTTCCCCTAAATATAATCTAACAACAGACAGGGCACCTTGGCCGGATAGCCAAAAAGTGGTCACAGTCAAGGCACTCTAGAGTAAAAAGGAGTAATGGCCCCGAATATCTGCTGCCTTTTCACTCCCTTTAAATCAAGGGTGGCAAATTTAGCTAAACTGTATACGAATATTACGTAGATGCCCTAATGTAAAAATGACCAAAGATGAAAAGATTTTCACTGCTCCATGTTTCCTTCCAGATACAGAATCATCAGGATGCCTGGAGAGATCCACCTCAGAGGAGCAGTAAGTTACATAAAGTTATGGTATCCTATAAACTAAAAAGTGGTGCAGCCTACTGGTGGACGTCCTCAGCCATCACCTCAGTTCACATAATCCAGCACTCCCACATCTCCTTGCTTTACACCCCAATCCATGTCAGGGTGTAGTTAATCCTCCTCTCTGCCCTATAGAACTCCTGGCTCCCAATGAGACGTTCCAGCTCCGCTCACATAGCAATATATTATATTCTTGCATAGACATTTTCGGGAGATTTATCTCCGTGCTGATACTTCCACCTGCCCGGACTCGTAGCTTGTTGCTGGATGCCCCTGCTGTATATGTGACCTTCTACCATTGGGGTGACTTGATTCTTAATTGGGAAATCCCTTCTAAATTGTAGGGCAAAGGAATGAATAGGTAAATGTTCTGTATGTCCTGAGATATGACCCAAGGCTTCATGTATGATCTTCTATACTTCTAGGCCTATTTGTGCCACTCAGGGCTGGGTCTTAATGGACCTCACATCTCCGGCATCTCCGTATGTGCAGGACTTCCAGAACACCAAATATGAGCTGGTTACATGGCTGTTCAAGATCTTCAACAGCACCGTGTTTGAGAGCAAGGTAAAGTATTACAATCCCCGGGTCGTACATCCTCATTTATATTCTGCTATCTGTAACTCTTCATGTAAACGTCTGTGTAATAAATCATCTATAACTTTTACTATTCCTCCATGTAAATGCACAGTGATACTGCTGCGGAGGAGGTAGCACTCACCCCGGGACCCCGTGGCTACGGGAGTCTTTAGGACCAGTAGTCACAAGTTATACCTCCCTTTTGTAGTGTCTTAGAAGGGACTGTATTTTTCGCTGTTTTTCATTGAATTACAGATATAAAGTATTTTATTTCTTCATTCCTCATCTTTAGCTTCCTGAGTCAAACATAGAAATAAAGTGGAGTAAGAGACTCAGGGTATCAGCTGGAAACTGCCGTAACACCTTTCTGGATGGAGATCTATACTCCATAATTCAACTGTCAGAGAAAGTGTGCGACTCTGCAGGTAAGTCTGATATGACCATCATATAGCAAAAAATTGTCATTGTGATAGAAATAACAGGTTGTTAGGGCCAGACTGAAGTTACTGAAACTTTCATAGCTTGCAAACCAGAGAAACACAGACACACATACACGGCTGTAGGCTCTTAACTGGATAGGATAATTGAAAAACCTTCCATGGCTCCTTTTTCCCTAAGTGTGGGGGGTCCGAAGGTGAACAATGCATAAAATACACATAAATAGTAACTTCCAGGCTTGTAACTAGAAATGACTGGGTCGATGAATCAGAAAAGTCAGCCTGGGTGATGGAGATCCTTCAGATCCTTTAGTTGGGGAAATCTCCAAAGCTCCAGGGCAAAGGTTTCTGAAGCTTTCCCGATTATATGGCCCAGCAGGTTGGCACTTGTGATGTGAAGTATCTTTATAACTTATAGTAACTGTGTAATTTCTATCTTTAGAGCGCCTTAGAGACACATTACTGCACGAAATGTGCCATGCCGCTTGCTGGCATTTAAATGGCGTACAAATTGATGGACATGGTCCATTCTGGGTGTCGTACACCGAACAGGCCGCACGTGTCCACCCCGAGTTACCACCTGTGAGCGTCTATCACACTTTTGACATCAAGTACAAGTACAACTATGTGTGCGCAGGTTGTGGACGCAGGTAAGGAAATATTTTATTTTTATATAATTATAAAGAAACTACATTAATGCAATATTCTGATACCCGGACATCATCTCTAGTAACTGATATTCCTGCCCTTTCTTGCCTGCTAATCCATGTTCTTTCTGTCTCCTTAGAGTCGGACGTTTCTCTAAGATCTGTAAAGAGAAGGAATATTGCCGAAAATGTGGAGGCAAACTTCTTATGGAAAACATCTAAGATGAATACCACCTACCTCTGGGAGGACCATCTACATCTCAGGGAGACCTGCATTCCAGAAATAAGACCTAAATCTGGAAAAATCCACCAAAACCTGCAGAAACATAATCAGGGCTGGACTACCAATCAGAAGCAATTTATTGCTTCCTTTATCCCATGTAAGTATACATGTTTATTGTATAGTAACAATATGAACAACATTTATGCAATGGTCAGTGTCCAGTACATCAGGAAACATATATCCTACCGAAACAATGTTTTATAAACTCACAGCATTAGAAAGGATGGCAGATTAAGATTACAGTGTTAGACTCACCAGTTGAGGTGGATCCTCCAAGCCCAAGGTTGGGGTGGGCACACGGACAACAGACATCGGTGCAGCATAAAGATTGAACCCATAGGACACGGACAGTTGAGGGAAAGGAAACCACAGATAGACAATAGATGTCTAGACAACCGCAAACAGGCAGTCAGAATGAGACATTATCCACGGCTTACTATACGAGCTTCCATTATTTGCAGACCTTGCATAACATCCACGGCTGCTTCCTAAAGGATATTACATCATCCACATCTCATTCCATGATGGATTTCCAGGAGACAAAACATGAGCTGGTTACATGGCTGTTCCAGCTCTACAACCGAACCGTGTTTGAGAACAAGGTAAAATATTACAATCCCCGGGTTGTACATCCTCATCTATGTTCTGCTATCTGTAGCTCTTCATGTAAACTTTCATATAAAAAAAATCAACAATACCCTTTACTATCCCTCTATATAAATGCAGTTATAGAGGTGTAAATGTAACAGTCACCCCAGGCCCTGGTGCCCAACAGAGTCTTTAGGACCAGTAGCCACAAGTTATTCCTCCATTTTGTAGTGTCCTAGAAGGAACTGCTTGTCTACTGTTGTTGATGGAACAACAGATTTAATACATTTTGATTCTTCATTTCTCATGTTTAGGTTCCTGCTTCCATACAAATATCGTGGACCAAAAGACTGAGGGCAACATGAGCCCATTGTATCCATATCTATCAGGAAAAGGATCGATTTCCCAGGATGAGCGGTCAGAAAAAGTCAGTGACTCCGCAGGTAAGTTTCACATGGCAATTATTTTGCAAAAATATAACATTTTCATAGAAGTAACAGATTGTTAAGGCAGGACTAAAGTTACTGCAACTTTTGTAGCTTCCAAGCTGGAGAAACACACATGCTCGGTTATATGTTGTTAACCAAACCATTGAAAAGCCTTTTTTCCGTGTTCCAGAGGTGAGCAGTGGATACACTACATATAATAACTGACTGCCAGGGGTGTAACTAGAAATTGCTGGGTCAATAGATCAGAGGAGTCATCCTGGGTGATGGAGTTACTTTACATCATTTACTTGACGAAAACTCCAAAGCTCCAGGGAAAATGTCTCTTCAGCCTTCCCTATAATATGGCCTAGCAGGTTGGCACTTAGGATGTAAAGTATCTTTACAACTAATATTGTGTATTTTCTATCTTTAGAGTGCCTTACAGACACATTAGCACAGAAATGTGCCATGCCACCTGCTGGCATTTCCAGAGTGCAAAATGATGGACATGGTCCACTGTGGATGTCCTACACTCAGAAGGTCACCCATGTTGACCCTGGGCTTCCACCAGTGAGCATGTATCATACAATTGATGACAACTGAATGCACAATTACGTGTATGCAAGTTGTGAAAACAGGTAAGAAGATATTTTATTTTCATATAGTTATTAAGTATATATTAATGACATTTATATTCTGACACCAAGAGTTCACTGAAGACAAGGATCTAATATTTCACTAATAATCCATGCCCTTCCACTAATAACTGATATTCCTGCTCTTTTCTGTCTATTGTCTATTCTTAAGATAGAAACAAAATGAAGATATACCCTGCTGTTAGTAAATAAGTAAAGGCAATACAGCATATAAATAATAAAGTACTTAGTAAACACCACTTTTGATTTAAAAAAAAGCGTAAAAGCCATCCTACCAGCGTCAGCATATAGTCCAGTACACGTCAGGAAACACATATCCTATGGAAACATTGTCTTATGGACTCACAGCATCAGACTGAATGACAGATTAAGATTAAAGCCAGTATTAAGAGAAATATCAATTGAGCAAAAGACATTTTCTGTAATCACTCAGTTGACATGGGACTGCAAACATGATCATATTCATAAAGTTATATCCTTACGCTATAAAATAAGTGTATTTTTGTTTTAACAAGTCATTCTTATTATCCACATTCACAGAATACGACCAAGGATGCACCTCTTCTTCCAAAATTAAACATCCTGCTCACGGCCTACATGCTATTCTGAAGGCTACGTACTTGGTGGACAACATGACTTGTCCTATCGGAGACTATGCCTACGACTCCTGCGAATGTACATCCTAATGGAAAGTTGTCTGCAAGAGTCATCATAAAGCCTGGAAGAGCAGCTAATGATACCAACCATTGGCCTACTGCAGAAGAGGAGGAAGAGTGTGCTGAGAAAAGGTTGTAAGAGGAAAAAAATAAAATTAGCAAAAATTATATAAAAAAATTATATTCTTCTTCCTCACCCCGACCCCAAATAAAAACAAAGAATATACAGTATGTATTCCTCATCTCTTCATTATCTACTCCTATATCTGCTGGCCATCCTCAGGAACTTCAGATTGCCGAGATGCAGAACCTGCCTGCCACTATCTCTGGCACTGCCTTGTAAGTGAGAAAAATAAAAGGAAACCTATAGGAGTTATCACCTATTCAGGCCATAGGCATCGGAGGTCTGTTGCCTTTACTGTAGACTGCAGTTTGGGGGGAATTTTTCTGTAGACTGAGGGGTTGTGGGACTTCTATTGAAAAAGGAGACCAGCTCACCTGGTCCAGCTTCAAGTTTGACATCAATAGTTAGAATCCATTATTTATTGGTTGCAATTAAAACATGATGATACGGTGCACAATGTATTCAGTGTATGATCAGGTTTTAATCACAACCAATAAATAATAGATTTTAACTATTCATGCCTCAAACTTGGAGCTGGACCATTGTGGAGTGTGATCTTTTTCAATTGTTAGGGGCGCTTACAAAAAGAGGGATAGTGCAAGAGACAATATGGATGTGTCACAGTGTGAGTGTTTCTTTTCATTCAAATGTCAATGGATAATTCACACTGACACTGATGTACCCTGAGACTTCAGGGCAGCTTCAATTTCTTTGGAACTTAATTTTAGCTGCTTATCTACTATCCAGACTATCCTGTGTTTCAACCTTTCAACAATTTTTCTCTGCCGTCCACATCCAGGGAGGTTAGCCTCGGTGTGCCCGGGATGAGTCCGGAATGTGATGGTCAGACGGCGCCATTATTCCAGATACCTTAAGCCCCAGCTGGGACTTCTGTCTTCAATATACCTAGGTCAATCCTGGCTATTTTTTTTTATTTCCCAAGGGAGGTTTGATAAAGACCCAGGAACAGGGTCGAAACGTTACCTTACCTTGGCACTTAATTGTAGTGATATTTTCCTGTGGTGAATGTTCAATAAACTTAAAATCTTTTTTTACTTGCAAATTGAAGCATAAAATCCCTTTTTTTGAGTGCGGCTGCTTCTCTCACCTGATCCAGTCCCACAGTGACTCTGAGCATGAGTGAGCCCTCCCCTTGACCAGACCACAGAGGGCGCAGTTCTAGACTCGACATCCCGGCCGTGAACCAAGTGCGGCCGTTAAATGTATACTCTCCCGCCTGTATTAGCGTTGTGCCGACGCTTAAAAAGAAAGGACTGTCCTCTCTCCAGCGTGACCCATCGTGGAACCAGGACCCGCAAATGGACATTCCAGGACCCCAACGACACCAGAACCCAGGACTTAGACCAGGATGCAAATTAAGGTCTGCGGAAAGAATCTGGGCCACAAAGGAGTGGTGCTGACCTCGGGGGACATAGAACGAGGGTACACGGTCACCTTGGCGATGAATGTGTTGAAAGAGTTCAGAAGTGTTTTGATAAATGAGGCCCCGGATGTATTCCTGCTACAGTGGAGTCCACAGACCCCCAGCAATTGATACGGTTGGCACAGGCCTAAGAAGCCACCGGCGAAGGGAAACTGCTGGGAAAGGTAATCACCCCAGCTACATGTGGATTTAAAATACCTCCTGGAAAGACCGTGCTATCCTTGCCTGTCTGGGCCCAGACGCCCCTGGAAGGGGTAGAGACACAACTGGAGCCAGCTGCTCTGGAGAATTTACCACCCGGGTTATTGGTCGTATGGACGCTGGCTACCGTATGTGAAGGAAAGGTACCAGTGCCCTTTATAAATTTAAAGGAAGAACAGCTCACTTTGTCCCCCACGTGTGAGTTAGCCCAAGTCATCGGCATGCCAGAAGAATTGATACCACGCCAGACCATCCGATTAACCACAAGGGAAGAAGATTCTTGGATCGTAGCTGTAAGAACTATCTCTGCGTCAGAGCCATTCCAGCAAAAAGAGGGGTGGAAAATACTTGACCAAATGCGGACTGAACTTACTGGGCTTACACCTAGCCAGATATAAGTGGAATTCCTGCTGGGACGCTATCGGGATGTGTTCACTCAGCATGACGAAGACTTCGGCTGTACCCCCGCTATCACCCACGAGATCCCAATGGGACAAGCGGCCCCTGTGGGAGCGTTATCGACAGATTCCTCCACAGCTGTATCAGGAAGTAAAGGGGATGTGCAGCGCCCCAGAGTCCTGGTCGTTGCAGTACTGTGGCTCCGCCACTATGGGGAGCCATGGTGCGTCCGATGGCACTGAAGGAGTTCATCTGACCAGGTATCACAGACACCAATACATTTCACAGCCGGGCCTCCGGGGGGAGCTAAGGGTTCTATTCATTAGGCCACTCCCCACCATAGTGGGTAAACTGGGGGTCAGGCAGGAAGTTAGATGAGAAAGCTGACTGGATTGGACGAAGCAACACCTAGTGGCAGAGGGTGTTGTGGACGAAGAGACAGTAGGGTCTCTGTCAGGGGTGGGATCCTGACAGAGGCTTGGCATTGAAAAGAACGTAACGGGTCCGCGCCAGCTCCGGGAAGCGGCGGGATCCAAGAAAGGACTAGAAGCGAGATAGATTGTGCTGAGTGAGAAACGAGATCAAGCAATAGGAGAATTCCAGTAGGGGTCGTGCTGTAAGACCGGAGCAACACCCTACTGAGGCGCACTACCGGTGGCCGGAACGCCGAGGGAGTATTATAACATTCAGCTTCAAGCAATACTCTAAACAGCGGCAGGACAGTCAGTTTAAGGCGGGCTGTCTAACACATATCACCTATGAAGTCTTGGGAGGCAATTGTGGGAGAGGGGCGTCTCTAGGGTCCCGGAAGAACTCCAGGCCTATCCGACAAACGGGTGCCGTTCTAACTGTAACATCAGGAAGGGACGGAAGATTAGAAGAACATCATTTAATCGAGTTGTGAGGGAACTTAAGAAACAGACACAACGGTTGTGGGGTACTTTCCGTAAGCACAGCAGGGGAGGACTACAACACATAGCGCTAAGAAGGAAGGCACCGATTTCCACCTGTGAAGTGAACTCTGGAGGTGCCATTGGACCGGCCGGACTTGCGCAGCCTGGTGAACCGCATTCTGGACTGAGGACTCAGAGATCTCCAGTAAAGAGGTAAAGAGACTGCAACCTGGTGTCCTCGTTATTTACCGCGACCTGCACTCCACAACTGCACCGTTACAACACCACTTACTGCACCGGACGTCCCCCACTGACAGACAGGGCCACGGACCGGGTCTAGCCACCGTGACAACCCCAGGACTGAGACCCAGAGGCCCGGCTCCGGGTACCCCTCGGCCCTGCGGCGGTGTGGGGGCGCTCCAAACTTGGCGTCACGAACAGGATCTACTTAAGCCTGAAGAATCAGGTCATGTGTGCCTTGGAACTGTGATTTACTGTACTTTATTGCAAGGACTGTGTGCTGCGCCACTTGCCGCCAAAATTCGCCGCCATTGCAGCGCTGAGGAGAGCGCCGGAAGAGAAGAGGGGCGTGGAGTGGGCGTAGACGAGCTAGAGAGCGCGAAGAACAATGGCCGCCCAGTCTAAACATTTCTTGGTCCTGAGGACGTGTCCGTCAACAGCCGAGGTCCGCCTCTTGATCCTGTTTGGAGGGTGGAGACCATGGAGACGGGGCCGCCCACGAAAGAGACCGCGGGAAGAAGACATTGGAGAGGAGATAAAGATGGCGACATCAGAAGCACCGCATGGGGATGGTCGAACTCCGAGAGAGGCTGGACAGCCCGGTGTGGCTCGGGATACGCCGCCGCTGCGGGAGCTGACCCTTACGGAGCCAACGATGGGCCAACCCCCCAAGCCGCCGTCGGAAGAGTGCACGGCCGCAGCCGAGGCCCGGCGGATCGCTGCTCGCCTGGAGGCCGATGCTCGAGTGACTGCTCGGCTGGGCCAGCCCACGGAGGTCTGCTTGTCTCCAATGTCCCTTGATCCTCTCAACCCGGTCGCGGCTGGAAGTGCGCCGCTGACACCAGGCTTGAAGCTCATGCCTGAAGCCGAACACCTGCGGCACATGATGGCTGCATGGCGAGCCCGGCCACAACCGGTACCCCAGGTAGACTTACTCACTGTTGCGGAGTCCCCCTTGTCCCACTGGGGTGTAGTGGTCTCCTTCAACCCCCGATACGGACGCGGGGTTATCCAGGAGATCGGGGAGCCGCTACAAGTCCACGTGGACCGAGGAGAGGTGGAGCCTTGCAGTGGAAGATTTGATCGTGACCTGGAGCCGGGTGATGCCGTCACTTATACCAGGTGGAGGAGGGCAACCAGCAAAGCGGGCTGGATGGCGCGGGGCGTCCAGCGGTGCATTGCGCTTCAGGCCGCCGCTGCCACTTCCGAAGAGAAACCTCCCACCGATAGGACAACAGAACCTGGTCCTGGGGAGCAGCGAGGGACCCGGACCTACCATGCACCGTGGGGGCGTGCCGGATCCTCGGTAAAAAGAACATCCCGGCGGGGAATCCTGTCGCTGTTGGGGCGGGACCCGATCCTTGAACCAGCCGGACGACCCATTGGTCTGGTGAGGCCCGGGAGGAAACCACCTTCCTCCCCGAAGAATGAGTAAGCATGACTGCTTTAAAAATGTATATAGTTCTTCGTTTAACTGTTTGTTCCTGTTTTGCTGCTGAACCCGTCTAGGGTTAACTTTTAAAAGGGATCCCTTTGTTGACCCGGGATCCCAATTGTTTGGTTTGTTTTTCCACTTTTTGTTTCCTGTTATCAAGAACTGCCGCAATCATGGACCGTGCATGATACAAACTTTTTGTATATAGTTAGCACCTTATTAAAGGTGCTTCCTACTGGTTTTACTTAGAAAGAGACTCTTTGTGAAGATACCACACTGGAGCTTTTGCTGAGTATGGACTGGTAGCTAGAGAACAAATGCTACCTCCTAAAGACTTGGTCCCCTCTTAAAGGGGATGTTCACGTGTTGCACTTAAAGAAATGGTATTGCTTTAAGACTGATAGATAGCAATGATGTTTGATAAGAGAAAATGATGATGCTTACATGTAAAAGTTATATGTATCCAACTGGTTAACTGTAAAGAAATGCTGATAATGTTCCTTAGAAGAAAGATTGAGAGACAGAAGGAAGATGCAGTAGGCCCATAGGGGTAGACAGAGTGTCCTGCATAGTTGGAAGTAAGAAAGTATTAATGAAGGTTGATGATCTAAGAAGATAGTTGATAATGTTGATAAGAAACTGGGGATAGAAGGTAAACCCTGAGTCCTCCATAGAAAGTTAAGAAGAGTTAATAATGTGCTACAGAGGACAGAAAGTGAACCCGTAGGGGTTAGGTAGTGAGTCCTCCTAGGAGCTATACGTAGATGGCTCAGTGCTTCTAAAACTGAAAGTATGTTATGTCCTATACTATGTATAGTAGTTGAAAAGGCAGTAGGCCCTGGCTGAACGGGGCGGTTCTGTAACAGAAAGGAGAGGCAGTAGGTCTGGTGCCAATAGGACAGGCGGTCCTGCAGATCCAAAGTAGGAGAATGAGAAAGTTAAAATGCCTTATAATGTGATTATAGGAAGGTCTTTAGTGGATAAAGAGTGTATGTCCTTAAAGGCAAAGTTAAATTATTGTTCAATAATGTTTGCACTTAGTAGGATACCCGGTTGGGTAAGAAAAGTTAATTATAGCATGTTGCTATGACATTTTTGCCATGTTTGTAACGTTCAAGTGTCCTTACCTCCCATAAAGGGAAGCTTGTTCAAGTATACTTATTGTCATTGCACTCAACAAAAATTGTATGTCTTTTTGCTAACTTGTATTGTTGTTTTCTTCCCAGTCCCGGAGTACTGTGTTTAACCAGGGGGGAGTGCAGCGCCCCAGAGTCCTGGTCGTTGCAGTACTGTGGCTCCGCCACTATGGGGAGCCATGGTGCGTCCGATGGCACTGAAGGAGTTCATCTGACCAGGTATCACAGACACCAATACATTTCACAGCCGGGCCTCCGGGGGGAGCTAAGGGTTCTATTCATTAGGCCACTCCCCACCATAGTGGGTAAACTGGGGGTCAGGCAGGAAGTTAGATGAGAAAGCTGACTGGATTGGACGAAGCAACACCTAGTGGCAGAGGGTGTTGTGGAGGAAGAGACAGTAGGGTCTCTGTCATGGGTGGGATCCTGACAGAGGCTTGGCATTGAAAAGAACGTAACGGGTCCGCGCCAGCTCCGGGAAGCGGCGGGATCCAAGAAAGGACTAGAAGCGAGATAGATTGTGCTGAGTGAGAAACGAGATCAAGCAATAGGAGAATTCCAGTAGGGGTCGTGCTGTAAGACCGGAGCAACACCCTACTGAGGCGCACTACCGGTGGCCGGAACGCCGAGGGAGTATTATAACATTCAGCTTCAAGCAATACTCTAAACAGCGGCAGGACAGTCAGTTTAAGGCGGGCTGTCTAACACATATCACCTATGAAGTCTTGGGAGGCAATTGCGGGAGAGGGGCGTCTCTAGGGTCCCGGAAGAACTCCAGGCCTATCCGACAAACGGGTGCCGTTCTAACTGTAACATCAGGAAGGGACGGAAGATTAGAAGAACATCATTTAATCGAGTTGTGAGGGAACTTAAGAAACAGACACAATGGTTGTGGGGTACTTTCCGTAAGCACAGCAGGGGAGGACTACAACACATAGCGCTAAGAAGGAAGGCACCGATTTCCACCTGTGAAGTGAACTCTGGAGGTGCCATTGGACCGGCCGGACTTGCGCAGCCTGGTGAACCGTATTCTGGACTGAGGACTCAGAGATCTCCAGTAAAGAGGTAAAGAGACTGCAACCTGGTGTCCTCGTTATTTACCGCGACCTGCACTCCACAACTGCACCGTTACAACACCACTTACAGCACCGGACGTCCCCCACTGACAGACAGGGCCACGGACCGGGTGTAGCCACCGTGACAACCCCAGGACTGAGACCCAGAGGCCCGGCTCCGGGTACCCCTCGGCCCTGCAGCGGTGTGGGGGCGCTCCAGATGCTCTCTCCAAAGCCTCATTATGGTGGTCAATTAGACCTTTAACTTCACGGATACCGCTACGGAACCCGCAGAACAGGCGGTTTCGTTTAGAAGGTCGAGACCAGCTCCTAAGGTCTTTGCCACACTCAGAGAATTTGAGGAGGTATTTTCTACGGAATGGGAAAACCCAACCAGATGCTTCCAAAGAGAGAAGTGCCTCAGCGTCCTATATCCCTTCGCCCCTGAGCTCACGGCGAACTGGACCACTTCTCAAACTGTGGACCCTCCAGTTTCCAGACTGTCCACCAACACGGTCGTCCCACTTACAACGGGAGCATCCCTCATGGACTCAAATGACAGGATCATAGAGTCTTTTGCTAAGTCTGCCTTTGAAGTGGCCGCTTCTACATTGTGCCCTGCCCTTGCCACCGCCTGGGTGTCAAAGTCCATAGCTGCATGGGCTAAACAACTCCGTCAGGGCATTCTTTCTGGAGTCCGAACGGAGGAATTGGCCGACCTCGAGGACCAGTTTCCTCATGCAGGGAAGTACATGGTATCCACCTCCCTGGACACCGCTTCATGTGCAGCTCAGGCGTCCAGCAATATTGTGGCCATCTAATGGACTATTTGGCTTAAGGCATGGCAGGCGGACTTATCTTCAAAAAAGTCACTTACCAGCTTGCCTTTCCAGGGTTCGCGTCTATTTGGCTCCAAGTTGGACCAAATTATTAAGGAGGCAACTGGAGGGACGAGCTCCCTCCTTCCTCGGTCCAGACTTCACCGGCCTCCTCTGAAGGGTAAGTTTTGTTCCTTTCTGCCCTTTCAGCGTTTGTCTGCAACGGAAGATTTTTCCCACCAGGAGTGGCCACAGGCTCGCCAGGATAGGAAAATTGCATATTTTCCTTTCACTCATGACAGCACACCTGAGAGAGAGAGAGAGGGATCCACCCACCCAAGACTGGAACCTACTGAAATAAAAAGGCGGTACCTCTCCCCCACTTTAGTTGGGTTCCTGGCCTTGATGGGATTCCCATACTGAGAAAGACGGTCACCTGTAATGGGTGAAAGGAAAGGTCCCAGGCCCGTCCCTGCGTCTGAAGAACAGGTCTCGTACCTGTTGTGCTGGCCTTCCGGTTCTGGAAATGCTGTCCATGAGTCCCACAGGGGCTCAGTGTATTAGGGGGCACAGGCGGCGTAGTCGGTTTATCCTGGCTTGGTCCACCATGCCGCCTTCCCCCTGCTGCACTCCCTGAGCTGGCTCCCAGCTGGTCTCAGCATGGTTGAGCGGCTGGGGCATCTTATGGGTACCGCCTACAACATGGGCAGGATGGTGGTGCGACAAGGCATGCTGGTAGGCGCCCCCGAGTGACGTCAAGAAGGTGTGCCGGAAGCAAGAGACGGCACCCTATGCAATGCCGGATGCTATTTTGGAATGAGGAGCGTGTCTGGCCGGCTTTTGCGGCGAGGGGGAGGGCAATCATCGGAACTGGAATGGAGGCCCCACAAGATGGCACTGGCTACCACTTCATAAGGTCAAGGAGCGGAGCAGGTAGCTGCTGAAGCCAGATCATCGCATGAGATGAAGATGGACCAAAACGATTTGCTCACCATCAGCATGGACACAAGGAAGGCAGCCGTCCAAGTGGCAGGAGTGTAATAGTGTGCAGGGTTGCGTATGTCACCACGGAACAGACAGACCAACTGTTGAGGGGAATTTATTAACAGGAGTAGATTCTCCTCGCAGGGAGTAAACAGGGGGTTAATAGAGGTAAATCAATAGTAAACAGTTAAACGGAAACGAAAGGGTTAACGAGTGTTCTTGTAACTTATCAGTCCAGGGAGGTCCTGACTGAAGGGTCCTTATTCCAATGTGGGTACAGTCACCAACAGCACTTGAAAAGTCTGAAGTCTTTCCTGTCTTCTGAGAACTGGAGACTCCTGGAGACTCCGGGGTTAAACCTTTGCAGCCTGTTCTTCTCAAAGTGAAACTGGAACCAGGAAATAGCACAGTCTCCGTCGCTGCTGCAAGAGCCTCTGTGCACCAGGCTGACAGTCTCTCTGTAGTAACGGTGTCACACACACACTGGGCAGTTACTTATCACACTCAGGGATCTTTGCTTGTCACTGCGGTCACCAGGGCTGCACAGTCACTGTCTCTGATTCAGGAGGCTTCCAAATCTAAACCCCTACATCCAGCCTTCACTCTGGTGGGTATCTCAGCCTCAGTGCCCTCACGGGGAGCACTACTTTTAGGGGAGCACGGCGCTGCAGCCTGCCCTCTCTTTGGCGCGCTGCCTTTCCTCTGCTCTCCCGCTCTTTTCTGACCACTCCCCTCTCTCTTCCCAGCAGTCCCCTGGTCCCCTCTGTCCAAGGCAGAAAGTCTTCCCCCCAACAACCCAGCTGTCTGACTAAGTGGTTCCAGGCAAGGAGCAGGGAAAGCAACCTCCTTACAGGAGCAGCAGCCGTCCCAGCCAGAGGAGCAGGGCATACCAGGGCTCCTCTCTGTCCAGAGAGGATTCGTCATGTGTCCTGCCGCAGCCTCCGAATCCTTTACCTTTGATTGACAATATACTATTGGCCCCATTTCCTACTCCTTTTATAATTGTCCCCATATACTGGTCCATATGTAATTGGCCCCATATACTGCTCCATATGTGATTGACCCCATATACTGGTCCATATGTAATTGGCCCCATATACAGTACAGACCAAAAGTTTGGACACACCTTCTCATTTAAAGATTTTTCTGTATTTTCATGACTATGAAAATTGAACATTCACACTGAAGGCATCAAAACTATGAATTAAAATATGTGGAATTATATACTTAACAAAAAAGTGTGAAACAACTGAAAATATGTCTTATATTCTAGGTTCTTCAAAATAGCCACCTTTTGCTTTGATGACTGCTTTGCACACTCTTGGCATTCTCTTGATGAGCTTCAAGAGGTAGTCACTGGGAATGGTCTTCCAATAATCTTGAAGGAGTTCCCAGAGATGCTTAGCACTTGTTGGCCCTTTTGCCTTCACTCTGCGGTCCAGTTCACCCCAAACCATTTCGATTGGGTTCAGGTCTGATGACTGTGGAGGCCAGGTCATCTGGCGTAGCACCCCATCACTCTCCTTCTTGGTCAAATAGCCTTTAGACAGCCTGGAGGTGTGTTTGCGGTCATTGTCCTGTAGAAAAATAAATGATGGTCCAACTAAACGCAAACCGGATGGAATAGCATGCCGCTGCAAGATGCTGTGGTAGCCATGCTGGTTCAGTATGCCTTCAATTTTGAATAAATCCCCAGCAGTGTCACCAGCAAAGCACCCCCACACCATCACACCTCCTCCTCCATGCTTCACGGTGGGAACCAGGCATGTAGAGTCCATCCGCTCACCTTTTCTGCGTCGCACAAAGACAAGGTGGTTGGAACCAAAGATCTCAAATTTGGACTCATCAGACCAAAGCACAGATTTCCACTGGTCTAATGTCCATTCCTTGTGTTCTTTAGCCCAAACAAGTCTCTTCTGCTTGTTGCCTGTCCTTAGCAGTGGTTTCCTAGCAGCTATTTTACCATGAAGGCCTGCTGCACAAAGTCTCCTCTTAACAGTTGTTGTAGAGATATGTCTGCTGGTAGAACTTTGTGTGGCATTGACCTGGTCTCTAATCTGAGCTGCTGTTAACCTGCGATTTCTGAGGCTGGTGACTCGGATAAACTTATCCTCAGAAGCAGAGGTGACTATTTGTCTTCCTTTCCTGGGGCTGTACTCATGTGAGCCAGTTTCTTTGTAGCGCCTGATGGTTTTTGCCACTGCACTTGGGGACACTTTTAAAGTTTGCCCAATTTTTCGGACTGACTGACCTTCATTTCTTAAAGTAATGATGGCCACTCGTTTTTCTTTACTTAGCTGCTTTTTTCATGCCATAATGCAAATTCTAACAGTCTATTCAGTAGGACTATCAGCTGTGTATCCACCAGACTTCTGTACAACACAACTGATGGTTCCAACCCCATTTATAAGGCAGGAAATCCCACTTATTAAACCTGACAGGGCACACCTGTTAAATGAAAACCATTCCGGGTGACTACCTCTTGAATCTCATCAGGAGAATGCCAAGAGTGTGCAAAGCAGTCATCAAAGCAAAAGGTGGCTACTTTGAGGAACCTAGAATATAAGACATATTTTCAGTTGTTTCACACTTTTTTGTTAAGTATATAATTCCACATGTGTTCATTCATAGTTTTGATGCCTTCAGTATGAATGTACAATTTTTTCATAGTCATGAAAAGACAGAAAAATCTTTAAATGAGGAGGTGTGTCCAAACTTTTGGTCTGTACTGTACTTCTCCATATATAATTGGCCCCATAAGATGCTCCATATGTAATTGGATCCATATTATTCTCCATATATAATTGGCCCCATAAGATTCTCCATATGTAATTGGCTCCATATTATGCTCCATATGTAATTGGCCCCATATACTATTGGTCCCATATACTGCTCCATTCAAAATTGGCACCATATACTCCTCCATATGTAATTGGCCCCCTAAATTGTTCCATATGTAATTGGTTCAATATTCTGCTCCATATGTAACTGGCCCCTTATAATGCTCCATATGTAATTGGTCCAATATACTGCTCCATATGTAATTGACCCCATAAGATGCTCCATACATAATTGACCCCATAAGATAATCCATATAAAATTGTCCCCATATACTGCTCCATATGTAATTAGCCCATATACTACTCCTTATATAATTAGACGCATATACTGCTCCATATATTATTGGCCCCATATGCTGCTGCATATGTAATTGTCACCATACACTGGTCCATATGTAATTGTCCCCATACACTGGTCCATATGTAATTGGCCCCATATACTGCTCCATTTGTAATTGGCCCCATATACTGCTCCATATGTAATTGGTGCCATATGCTGCTCCATATGTAATTGGCCCCATATACTGCTCCATATATTATTGCCCCCATATACTGCTCCATATGTAATTGGCCCCATATACTGCTCAATATATAATTGGCCCCATAAGATGCTCCATATGTAATTGGCACCATACACCACTACATATGTACTTGTCCCACAGTCCTGTAAGCCTCGGTTTCTTATAGAAGAATATTTGTCTTATTTGATAAATCTGAGCCATTTTTTTTATAAAACTGTAATTTTTTTAAGTTACAGAAAAAGCTAAACAGCGAGAAAAGATTTAGGAAGCAGACATACAAACTTATAAAAGCAATGATAAAATGAGGAACGAAGGGAGGAAAATAAAAGGGGGAAATCTATTTTCACCAATAGACAACACTTTTTACAAACAGACTTCATTGGAAATAACCCCACCATTATTACCCCATGTGATTAGAATAATTATCGGGGATATTCGTGCAGCCTCCTGTCTGTACATACATAGCTGCTTATAATTGTATATGTGCTGAGGTCACAGTGATGATGGTGCAGAGCTGATGGAGTCACTACAGTGATGTCACAGTTACCGGACAGTTCTAGATGCCGTGTAACGCGTAATTCCGTTGAGGGTTGTTGAAGGCGTTGGAGAGAGTGGATTGTGGTTTTGTGAGAGTCATAAAATGGCGAATAAAAAGCGAACATTTGTTCATTCTGATTCAGAGAACAGCAGCGATGAGGATTTCCATCAGGTGAGCCGTCACTTCTCTGCATTATTCTTATATATAACTCATTTAGGCAGTGGCGTAGGAAGGGGGGTGCGGGGGGGCGGGCCGCCCCAGGCAGCACAATGCGGGGGTGGGTCACTGGGCCGCGGCCGGCGCTGCAGGCTGCAGCTGTTTAACGCTATTGACGTGCGAGACCGCACCCGCACGTCACTAGTTAACAGCCACCAGCCAATCTGAGGCTGGCAGGTGACGTCAGTCCCAGCGTGCATGTCGCCGGCGTCTGATGTCATTGTCAGTCGCCGGCGAGTGCACGCTTCAGCTGCGTGGAGAGAGCAGGAGCGCGGTCAGGTAAGCAGAACTTGGTTTTTTTCGTATTGTTATACTTTTATATTATATATACATATGTATTTGTGCTGCCCATATAATGCCCTCATGGATATACATGTGTCTGATAGTAATTAGCATTATATAATCTATATGTGATTATGTGTTGGATAATTTGGTACCCCGTTTAATTTATGTAAATGAATTTTTTGCTAGTAAATGCCACCTTTATGCGCCCGATGCTGATTATTTTGCCATAAGTGTTTCTTCTTTTTTCTTGGGTCGTTATTTATATATGTAATGTGTCACTCTGTGGACTTGCCCGGTTTTGCGTGCTATGTGGTGTGCCATTCTTGCAACTTGACCTTATTCGGTCTTATATTTGCGCAAGTATACCCCTTAGAGATGGTGACTTGGCTCCTTATGCGCATGTTTATTTTCCTCTCCAAGATGGCCACTTCATCGCATATGCATGCCCGGGTATGGTCTCCAGTAAAATGGCCGCGCAGTATAATCTGCGCATGTCTATCTTCATTTCACTCTATGACCCCTGTGCGATGCCCCCAGACGTCATTTTTTTTTCGTGAGGGTGCATTGAGCCGGGGGCATTTATGGCCAATGATTTATGTGTTAGAATACATAACATTGCTGATTGTTGGCTCCTTACTAACTGATAATGGAGAGTAATATTCCTGTTTGGGTATTGGGTAAATGAGCTTTGACCTTAGAAAATCGCAAAAGAGTTTATATCCATCTTACTAGACCGTCTCTATCATTATTAGTATTATTATAAGAATAACATGCCCCCCGCACCCCGCATCCGTTACCTCATGTGCCCTTGTGTTATTTTCATACCCTTTACTGATGTTTCTGATGATTTATGTGACATTGGGGGTCTTATATTTCTTCTCTTTTTCTAGTCCCATCCGAAAAAAAGACCGAGACTTCCGGACCAACAGGAAGCTGGCTTTGATACTGGGATAACATCTGCAGCACCGCTGCGCTCTGCTCTCACTTTCCGGCCGGCACTCAGAGCAGGAAGCAGACGGCAAGGGACCTGAAGGACACCGACGGGTGAGTATGTACGGTTTGTTTTTTTACGTTTACGCTTGTAACCAGGGTAAACATCGGGTTACTAAGCGCGGCCCTGCGCTTAGTTACCCGATGTTTACCCTGGTTACAAGCGAAGACATCGCTGGATCGCTGTCACACACAACGATCCAGCGATGTCAGCGGGTGATCAAGCGACGAAAGAAAGTTCCAAACGATCTGCTATGACGTACGATTCTCAGCAGGGTGTCTGATCGCAGTAGCGTGTCAGACCCAGCGATATCGTAACGATATCGCTAGAACGTCACGAATCGTAACGTCGTAGCGATGGAAATTTCAATGTGTGACGGTACCCTAAGTATTGCAATTTGCCACCAATCTTCACGTTCTGAAAGATCCCTTTAGTTATCACTTATTGCTGTTACCTATAATAAACGTCTAACATATCATCTTTTTTTTCACTTCCTCAGATGTAATAACTTTTCCGTCATTCAGCAATGACATTTACAGGTAGGATGAATCTCATCTTCTCCATCTCTGAGCTCAGGTCCCATTGGGAGACATTTCTATTGGGGACAATCAGTGTCCTTCATCGTGGCTTCATATGAGACCCTAATGGTTCCTGGGCTGTGAATTATTTCATCTGATCCATTTATATCAATAATTTCATAATTAATTTCATGTAGTTTTAATATTAGAATTTTCCCCATTAATTCCAATTTCTTTATTTGCTTTCACAGTGACATCAACATCATTGTTGTGTCTGATGACGATGATTATCTTAGTGGGGAGGAGACATCATCTCCCAAAAGTAAGGACTAATTAGCTGTGTTTTCTAGACACAACCTAGATTTCTGGTATCTGACACAGTCCATTAATCCATTTTCTGTTCTGTTCTATGTTATTCACAGGACTCAGGACTTCTGACATCGAGGCTGATGACGCCCCTGAGCAATGTGGATCTCCACAGATTTATATTCTCAGCGATGGAGACTACAATATAATGACACCATCATCTCCTGTCACTGGTCAGTGTCCAAAACTATGGATTATATCACAATTTATAAAGATTACACATATTTCCCCTAAATATAATCTAACAACAGACAGGGCACCTTGGCCGGATAGCCAAAAAGTGGTCACAGTCAAGGCAGTAAAAAGGAGTAATGGCCCCGAATATCTGCTGCCTTTTCACTCCCTTTAAATCAAGGGTGGAAAATTTAGCTAAACTGTATACGAATATAACGTAGATGCCCTAATGTAAAAATGACCAAAGATGAAAAGATTTTCACTGCTCCATGTTTCCTTCCAGATACAGAATCATCAGGATGCCTGGAGAGATCCACCTCAGAGGAGCAGTAAGTTACATAAAGTTATGGTATACTATAAACTAAAAAGTGGTGCCCCCTGCTGGTGGACGTCCTCAGCCATCACCTCAGTTCACATAATCCAACACTCCCACATCTCCTTGCTTTACACCCCAATCCATGTCAGGGTGTAGTTAATCCTCCTCTCTGCCCTATAGAACTCCTGGCTCCCAATGAGACGTTCCAGCTCCGCTCACATAGCAATATATTATATTCTTGCATAGACATTTTCGGGAGATTTATCTCCGTGCTGATACTTCCACCTGCCCGGACTCGTAGCTTGTTGCTGGATGCCCCTGCTGTATATGTGCCCCTGACCTTCTACCATTGGGGTGACTCGATTCTTAATTGGGAAATCCCTTCTAAATTGTAGGGGAAAGAAATTAATAGGTAAATGTTCTGTATGTCCTGAGATATGACCTAAGGCTTCATGTATGATCTTCTATACTTCTAGGCCTATTTGTGCCACTCAGGGCTGGGTCTTAATGGACCTCACATCTCCGGCATCTCCGTATGTGCAGGACTTCCCAAACACCAAATATGAGCTGGTTACATGGCTGTTCAAGATCTTCAACAGCACCGTGTTTGAGAGCAAGGTAAAGTATTACAATCCCCGGGTCGTACATCCTCATCTATATTCTGCTATCTGTAACTCTTCATGTAAACGTCTGTGTAATAAATCATCTATAACTTTTACTATTCCTCCATGTAAATGTACAGTGATACTGGTGCGGAGGAGGTAGCACTCACCCCGAGACCCTGTGGCTATGGGAGCCTTTAGGACCAGTAGTCACAAGTTATACCTCCCTTTTGTAGTGTCTTAGAAGGGACTGTATTTTTCGCTGTTTTTCATTGAATTACAGATATAAAGTATTTTATTTCTTCATTCCTCATCTTTAGCTTCCTGAGTCAAACATAGAAATAAAGTGGAGTAAGAGACTCAGGGTATCAGCTGGAAACTGCCGTAACACCTTTCTGGATGGAGATCTATACTCCATAATTCAACTGTCAGAGAAAGTGTGCGACTCTGCAGGTAAGTCTGATATGACCATCATATAGCAAAAAATTGACATTGTGATAGAAATAACAGGTTGTTAGGGCCAGACTGAAGTTACTGAAACTTTCATAGCTTGCAAACCAGAGAAACACAGACACACATACACGGCTGTAGGCTCTTAACTGGATAGGATAATTGAAAAACCTTCCATGGCTCCTTTTTCCCTAAGTGTGGGGGGTCCGAAGGTGAACAATGTATAAAATACACATAAATAGTAACTTCCAGGCTTGTAACTAGAAATGACTGGGTCGATGAATCAGAAAAGTCAGCCTGGGTGATGGAGATCCTTCAGATCCTTTAGTTGGGGAAATATCCAAAGCTCCAGGGCAAAGGTTTCTGAAGCTTTCCCGATTATATGGCCCAGCAGGTTGGCACTTGTGATGTGAAGTATCTTTATAGCTTATAGTAACTGTGTAATTTCTATCTTTAGAGCGCCTTAGAGACACATTACTGCACGAAATGTGCCATGCCGCTTGCTGGCATTTAAATGGCGTACAAATTGATGGACATGGTCCATTCTGGGTGTCGTACACCGAACAGGCCGCACGTGTCCACCCCGAGTTACCACCTGTGAGCGTCTATCACACTTTTGACATCAAGTACAAGTACAACTATGTGTGCGCAGGTTGTGGACGCAGGTAAGGAAATATTTTATTTTTATATAATTATAAAGAAACTACATTAATGCAATATTCTGATACCCGGACATCATCTCTAGTAACTGATATTCCTGCCCTTTCTTGCCTGCTAATCCATGTTCTTTCTGTCTCCTTAGAGTCGGACGTTTCTCTAAGATCTGTAAAGAGAAGGAATATTGCCGAAAATGTGGAGGCAAACTTCTTATGGAAAACATCTAAGATGATAACCACCTACCTCTGGGAGGACCATCTACATCTCAGGGAGACCTGCATTCCAGAAATAAGACCTAAATCTGGAAAAATCCACCAAAACCTGCAGAAACATAATCAGGGCTGGACTACCAATCAGAAGCAATTTATTGCTTCCATTATCCCATGTAAGTATACATGTTTATTGTATAGTAACAATATGAACAACATTTGTACAATAGTCAGTGTCCAGTACGTCAGGAAACATATATCCTACAGAAACACTGTTTTATAAACTCACAGCATTAGAGAGGATGGCAGATTAAGATTACAGTGTTAGGCTAGGTTCACATTGCGTTAGGGCAATCCGTTTAGCGCTAGCGCTAGCGGATTGCGCTAACGCAATGTTTATTTAGGGGCCGCGTTCAGGGGTCGCGTTAACGTCTCCGCTCTCGCAGATCCCCGATCTGCGAGAGCGGGGAACGGACCTCGGGCGCGCCGCGGACGCTGCAAGCAGCGTCCGAGGCGCGTCACAGAAGAACGGCACATCACTAGCGCGAGCCGAAAAAGGCACACGCTAGTGATGCGCTGCAGGCGAAATTTACATTGCTGTCAATGGGTGCGCTAACGGACCCGTTGCACGGCGTTAATTGCGACATTTTCGCCGTGCAACGCTGTCCGTTAGCGATCACCCACTAACGCAATGTGAACCTAGCCTTAGACTCACCAGTTGAGGTGGATCCTCCAAGCCCAAGGTCGGGGTGGGCACACGGTCAACAGGTGCAGCATATAGATTGAACCCATGGGACATGGACAGTCAAGGGAAAGGAAACCACAGATAGATAATAATTGTCTAGACAACCGCAAACAGGCAGTAAGAATGAGAAATTATCTCCGGCTTACAATATGATCTTCCATTATTTGCAGACCTTGTATAACATCCACGGCTGCTTCCTAAAGGATATTACATCATCCACATTTCATTCCATGATGGATTTCCAGGAGACAAAACATGAGCTGGTTACATAGCTGTTCAAGCTCTACAACCGAACCGTGTTTGAGAACAAGGTAAAATATTACAATCCCTGGGTTGTACATCCTCATCTATGTTTTGCTATCTGTAGCTCTTCATGTAAACTATCACATAAAAAATCATCAATACCCTTTACTATCCCTCTATATAAATGCAGTTATAGAGGTGTTGAGGACCCCTGGACGAAGCATTTCAGTGCGAAACGTGCATCAGTTGTGGTGTGTTCCCCAGGAGTACTCCTCAGGTAACGATATGTATTGTCTGCACAAACACTTGTATGAATAATAACCTATTGTGTGGCGCTAACATGTGCCTTCTGTGCATAGTTACATAGTACTAATCTTGATTTCATGTGTATATATAAGTCTGAACTCTAACTTTTTTGATTACATTTATATGTATATATACAGTGCTTTGCTAAAGTATTTGGGCCCCTTGAACTTTTCAACCTTTTCCCACATATCATGCTTCAAACATAAACATACAAAATGTAAATTTTTGGTGAAGAATCAACACCAAGTGGTACACAATTGTGAAGTTGAACAAAATTCATTGGTTATTTTACATTTTTGTGGAAATTGAAAAACTGAAAAGTGGGGCGTACAATATTATTTGGCCCCTTTAACTTAATACTTTGTTGCGCCACCTTTTGCTGCTATTACAGCTGCAAGTCACTTGGGGAATATCTCTATCAGTTTTGTACATCGAGAGACTGAAATTCTTGTCCATTCTTCCTTAGCAAATGGCTCGAGCTAAGTGAGGTTTGATGGAGATAGTTTGTGAACAGCAGCTTTCAGCTCTTTCCACAGATTCTTGATTGGATTGAGGTCTGGACTTTGACTTGGCCATTCTAACACCTGGATACGTTTATTTGTGAACCATTCCATTGTAGATTTTGCTTTATGTTTGGGGTCATTGTCTTGTTGGAAGACAAATCTCCGTCCCAGTCTCAGGTCTTTTGCAGACTCCAACAGGTTTTCTTCAAGAATGGTTCTGTATTTGGCTCCATCCATCTTCCAATCAATTTTAACCATCTTCCTTGTCCCTGCTGAAGAAAAGCAGGCCCAAACCATGATGCTGCCACCACCATGTTTGACAGTGGGGATGGTGTGTTCAGGGTGATGAGCTGTGTTGCCTTTATGCAAAGCATATCGTTTGGCATTGTTGCCAAATAGTTCGATTTTGGTTTCATCTGACCAGAGCACCTTCTTCCACATGTTTGGTGTGTCTCCCAGGTGGCTTGTTGCAAACTTTAAACGACACTTTTTATGGATATCTTTGAGAAATGGCTTTCTTCTTGCCACTTTTCCATAAAGGCCAGATTTGTGCAGTGTACGACTGATTGTTGTCCTATGGACAGACTCTCCCACCTCAGCTGTAGATCTTTGCAGTTCATTCATAGTGATCATGGGCCTCTTGGCTGCATCTCTGATCAGTCTTCACCTTGTTTGAGATGAAAGTTTAGAGGGACGGCCGGGTCTTGGTAGATTTGCAGTGGTATGATACTCCTTCCATTTCAATATGATCGCTTGCACACTGCTCCTTGGGATGTTTAAAGTTTTGGAAATAATTTTGTATCAAGATCCGGCTTTAAGCTTCTCCACAACAGTATCACGGACCTGCCTGTTGTGTTCCTTGGTCTTCATGTTGCTCTCTGTGCTTTAAACAGAACCCTGAGACTATCACAGAGCAGGTGCATTTATACGGAGACTTGACTACACACAAGTGGATTATATTTATCATCATTAGGCATTTAGGACAACATTGGATCATTCAGAGATCCACAATAAACTTCTGGAGTGAGTTTGCTGCACTGAAAGTAAAGGGGCCTAATAATATTGCACGCCCCACTTTTCAGTCTTTGAATTTCCACAAAAATTTAAAATAACAAATAAATTTCGTTCAATTTCACAATTGTGTTCCACTTGTAGTTGTTTATTCAACAAAAATTTACATTTGGTTTCTTTCGGCTTGAAGCATGATATGTGGGGAAAAGGTTGAAAAGTTCAAGGGGGCCGAATACTTTCGCAAGGCACTGTATTTATGCACACTATTTTTGGGTTACTTCCTGGGTTACCCACCCCTTTTTTCCTGTGCTTGTGGTTTTTGCCTACTTTTAACATTATTGAATTTTTCTAATAAAGATTATGTTTAGTTTTATTGGCCTTGTGTGAAGTTCTGTTCTTAGGTGGATTATACATGTTGACTTCATGGCTTTGCTTAAGGGATATGCTTAGGTGTGTTTGAACGACAGATTAAGATTAAAGCCAGTATTAAGAGAAATAACAATTGAGCAAAGGACATTATCTGTAATCACTTAGTTGCCATGGGACTGCAAACATGATCATATTCATAAAGTTATATCCTTACTATATAAAATAAGTGTATTATTGTTTTAACAAGTCATTCTTATTATCCACATTCACAGAATACGACCAAGGATGCACCTCTTCTTCCAAAATTAAACATCCTGCTCACGGCCTACATGCTATTCTGAAGGCTACGTACTTGGTGGACAACATGACTTGTCCTATCGGAGACGACTATGCCTACGACTCCTGTGAATGTACATCCTAATGGAGAGTTGTCTGCAAGAGTCATCATAAAGCCTGGAAGAGCAGCTAATGATACCAACCATTGGCCTACTGCAGAAGAGGAGGAAGAGTGTGCTGAGAAAAGGTTGTAAGAGGAAAAAAATAAAATTAGCAAAAATTATATAAAAAATACATTCTTCTTCCTCACCCCGACCCCAAATAAAAACAAAGAATATACAGTATGTATTCCTCATCTCTTCATTATCTACTCCTATATCTGCTGGCCATCCTCAGGAACTTCAGATTGCCGAGATGCAGAACCTGCCTGCCACTATCTCTGGCACTGCCTTGTAAGTGAGAAAAATAAAAGAAAACCTATTGGATAATCTGACAACTTAGGGTACTGGCACACAGTGCAATTTTGATCGCTACGACGGCACGATCCGTGACGTCGCAGCGTCGTATGATTATCGCTCCAGCGTCGTAGACTGCGGTCACACTTTGCAATCACGGTGCTGGAGCAATGCCGAAGTCCCCGGGTAACCAGGGTAAACATCGGGTTACTAAGCGCAGGGCCGCGCTTAGTAACCCGATGTTTACCCTGGTTACCAGCGTAAACGTAAAAAACGTAAAACGTAAACGTAAAAAAACGTAAACGTAAACGTAAAAAAAACAAACAGTACATACTTACAAAAAAACAAACAGTACATACATACTCCGGTGTCTGTCCCCCGGCGTTCGGCTTCTCTCCACTGTGTAAGCACCATAGCCGGAAAGCAGAGCGGTGACGTCACCGCGTCACCGCTGTGCTCGCTTTCCGGCCGGCAGGCGCTCACAGTGCAGAGAAGCTGAGACGCCGGAGGACAGACACCGGAATGTGAGTATGTACTGTTTGTTTTTTTTACGTTTACGCTGGTAACCAGGGTAAACATCGGGTTACTAAGCGCAGCCCTGCGCTTAGTTACCCGATGTTTACCCTGGTTACAAGCGAACACATCGCTGGATCGGTGTCACACACAACGATCCAGCGATGTCAGCGGGTGATCAAGCGACGAAAGAAAGTTCCAAACGATCTGCTACGACGTACGATTCTCAGCAGGGTCCCTGATCGCTGCTGCGTGTCAGACACTGCGATATCGTAACGATATCGCTAGAACGTCACGAATCGTACCGTCGTAGCGATCAAAATTGCACTGTGTGACAGTACCCTAAGTCATGAATAATCACAAAGGGAGCTTCTTTTTGTTTTCTTTTTAACTAATAAGGTATTTTGGTAAAAAGGAGTTATCACCTATTCAGACCATAGGCACCGGAGGTCTGTTGCCTTTACTGTAGACTGCAGTTTGGGGGGAATTTTTCTGTAGACTGAGGGGTTGTGGGACTTCGAGTGAAAAAGGAGACCCACTCACCTGGTCCAGCTTCAAGTTTAAGACATCAATAGTTAGAATCCATTATTTATTGGTTGCAATTAAAACATGACGATACAGTGCACAATATAATCAGTGTATGATCAGGTTTTAATCACAACCGATAAATAATGGATTTTAACTATTAATGCCTTAAACTTGGAGCTGGACCATTGTGGAGTGCGATCTTTTTCAATTGTTAGGGGCACGTACAGAAAGATGGATAGTGCAAGTGACAATATGGATGTGTAACAGTGTGAGTGTTTCTTTTCATTCAAATGTCAACGCATAATTCACACTGACACTGATGTACCCTGAGACTGCAGGACAGCTTCAATTTCTTTGGAACTTAATTTTAGCTCCTTATCTACCATCCAGACTATCCTGTGTTTCAACCTTTCAACAATTTTTCTCTGCCGTCCACATCCAGAGAGATTAGGTACAATGCCATGGGTAAATTTCTTGATTATGTGTGTGTAAGGAGGAAAGCCAGCCTCGGCGTGCCTTATCTAGGACAAGTCTGGAACCATCAGTGCTGTCACCCAAGTTGCAGGGGGGAGAGTTTAGTGCCCTGGACAGACTTTTGAACTGGAGATCTGGGGGCGTGAAGGGTATAAGAGGAGGACAGTGCGCGGGAACAGGCTCTCAGTTGGCGGGAATCTGCAGTGTGCGGAGACAAAGTGAGAGCCTTCCCAAGCTGTACAGTCAGGACATAGTAGGCTCAAGTCAGAGAGGTCCACAGAGACTTACCGGAGACTGTAGGAAGAGAAGTCTCCCGAGATCCCTGACATCCACTCCCGCAGTGTCACTGAGCGTGAGTGAGCCCTCCCCATGACCAGACCACAGGGGGCGCAGTTCGAGACTCGACATCCCGACCGTGAACCAAGTGCAGCCATTGAACGTATACTCTCCCCCCTGTATTAGCGCTGTGCCAACGCTTAAAAAGAAAGGACTGTCCTCTCTCCAGCGTTACCCATTGTGGAACCAGGACCCGCGAAAGGACAGGAACCCCAACGCCACCGGAACCTAGGACTCATCTCAGACCAGGAAGAAGCCGGATTTATCAAGCGTTCAGGCCGGAACGCCACCACTATCTTCACAGAGACTGATCGTCAACAACGCCGGACTGATAAGTTTGATACCTTTGTATTTACCTCAACCCTTCATTGCCCCTGCTATACCTATATCCACCAGACACAGTTCTATTATCCTTATCCCACTCATTTACCTTCTCCCTGCGTGGAGTAGCGCTGTTTCATTAAACCCCCTGTTAACCCTTGTTCTTCTTCCGATTGTTACTGCATCCTGGTACCTTCTCACATGTGCACTGTTGACAAAGAACAGCAAGATCTCTGGAGATAGACTTGTAACCTTGAAATTGTTGATGTTTATCATATAACACCCCCACAGCATTATGCCTCTAAACTCCCCCACCTGCCACCTCCCACTCAGTATGGGGGTCCCTCACCTTTTCCCTACTTAGTTTGGAATCCCCCAATGTGCGGGGGGCTTCCATACTATGGTTGCCTTCAGAGCCTCTCATAGCATAGTGACCCCAAAATTGTCCACTCAGCATGAAGGGAACACTTTCCCCATACGAGCAGTATGACGCCCACAACACAGTAGAATACCCCCACAGCATGATGCCCCTCCAGTGCCCATTTCTATGCAGTATTATGGCCCTCCCCATAAGTACTGACATTTAAAAACAAACACTATATACCAATCCTCATTACCCCACCCTGCTGCTTGGGTCTTTGCAATGTAAAAACCACACACAGCAGGTGCAATCGAGTGATGTCATCTTGCTAGCACCGTGCTCAGTCTCAAACACACAGGGGCAGGCTGAATGATCGATCACAGAGGCTATGATCTCCTGATTCACCATTCTATTCAACTATACATAGAACTGAAATTGTGAGAACGAGTGAATGAAGGGCCATGTGTGGTTTGGTGGTAAGAACTGTACGCCCCTGTTGGCGGAGGTCTTACCATTGGGTCCCACATGATGGGCAATATGAACCTCTTTAAACTACGTTAGAATAGGGTAACAGTGCACATGCTTGATAGTCGCTCTATTCATTCCTCATTGGCCTGTTGAGTGCTGCATTCTGCTGATCAGTACGGCTCCCAGCAGTCGGTCTTTCTCCAATCAGTAAGTTAACACCCATCCTGTGAATAGGTGAGAACCTATTTTAAGCAGACATTAAAGTTCCCTGGTCTATAATTATCTGGGAAAGACTTTGAGCCCTTTGTGAAAACAGACTTCTTCAGCAGGACACAAACAATACAAGACCTTTTCCTAGACAGGGTCAGACTGGCCTGGTGGATAGAGATGTGCGAACCATTTAAGGTTTGATTCAGTTTCATTTGCTGAACGTTTAGATGTTCACCAACATGTTTGCCGAACGTACCCGATCCCCATTAAATTCAATGAGAGGCCAAACGAAAAGTATACACTTAAGGGATGCCAAAAAGCTTTCCAATCAGCTAAAATTAAGGGCAGATACCATGAAAAGTGGCATCAATTGACCCACAGCCATGGGCCATTCATGAGGTATTAGGTTCTGGCCCAGCAGTTCCAGCTTTGAATTGAAGTTTAAGTGAAGACCTGGTGGTTAAGGGAGCGGTGTAAGCCACCTTTGCTGGCAGCCCTGATATCTCATGCAATAGCACAAATTTTTTTCCAGCCACACTCAGGTGACACAAACGTCAGTTTCACACATTACTATTGTAGAAAAATGGAAGGAAAGTAACACAGCTTGTTGACTGATCAACTGACCCACAGTAGAACATTTTATAGTGGCACAGCAGCAGTCAGCCATGGGCTGTGCATGAGGTATCAGGGTCTGGACAGCATTTACAGCTTTGAATTGAAGTTTGAATGAAGACCTGGTGGTTAAGGGAGGGGTGTAAGCCTTCTATGCTGGGAGCCCTGATACCTCAAGCAACAGTTCCAATTTTTGCCTCTGAAGTTCAGAGGCTCAATGGAGTGAGGAAATAAAGCTGAGCGAATGCACAATATTGGTATAGAGCTGGTGATGATGCTGATGCTTGTAAGGCTAGGTTCACATTGCGTTAATGGGTTTCTGCTAGTGGACTCCGTTACATGGCAAAATTGTCGCAATTAATGCCATGTAATGGGTCCGTTAGCGCACCCATTGACAGCAATGTGCTAACGGGTCACCAACGCATTGCTAGCGCATGCCATTTTCGGCACGCGCTAGCGATGTCCCCTTATTTTCGGATGGACCTCGAACGCTGCTTGCAGCGTCCGAGGTCCGTTCCTCGCTAGCGCAGATCGGGCATCTGCGCTTTCGGGATCGGCAAACGCGATCCCTAAAGTGACATTGCGTTAGCGCAATCCGCTAGCGTATGCGCTAAACGGATTGCCCTAACGCAATGTGAACCTAGCCTAAGTCATGTTATTCCGCCCACAGGGTGGTAATAACGTGCTAAGTGAGCCGACTAGACTGGAAAAACTAACACTCCATTGACTAGTCAAAACCCTCATTTACCTATAATAAACGAACTTTAGAAATATTTTTTATAAAGATCTGTTTCTGTGTGCAATTCATGCCACAACTGTCAGTGATTCTGGGGGCACGGGGAACCTGACAGGTTCACTTTTAGAAGACCAGAAGTCTGTGATTGAAGACTAGACTGGAATGACCAAGAGGGGACCCGCATGGATAAGGGGAGCAACAAGGAGTACTAAGTATAATTTTATTTATTTTTAACACCTTTCTTGCCCTTTCTAATTAAGCAAATTAAAGACCACATAGCTGTCATTTTCTGGATTAGCAGGATTAAAACTGCAATATCTCCTAACCTGGCAGCTTCTGAGCCTTTGTGCAAAATCTGTAACTGGTTCGCGCATGCACCATGTGCCATTATACAGGGTGGGCCGTTTATATGGATACACCTGGGTGGGCCATGTAAATGGATAAACCTAAATAAAATGGGAATGGTTGGTGAAATCAACTTCCTATTTTTTGGCACATTAGTATATGGGAGGGGGAAAACTTTTCAAGATGGGTGATGACCATGGTGGCCATTTTGAAGTCAGACATTTTGGATTGCATCTTTATAAATGGCCCACCCAGGTGTATCCATATAAATGGCCCACCCTGTATATGCCCTACAATGTGGGCAGAATATTTCCATATGATTTTGCCAGTTATCCTTACTGTTCAGAAACTGTCATCCAAGGATGGAAGCTCTTGAGTTTTCTGTCTAATATATTACATTGTGTTTAGTGATGCTGTGGCGCCCCTGAGGGTCCAGTCACCACAGAAGTACTGCACCTCAGCCAGAGGTGTGGTACTCCGCTGTCGGGTAAGGAGGGGGCACTGCATAAAACTCCCACTAGCATCCAACACCACACCACTCCAGGCCAGGGGATCTGGGCGGACCCTATTGAGAGAGGGTGCCATCTCAGGCTGGAGGTGGGAACTAGGTAGAGGGTATGGGTGGAGAGAGTGACAGTTAAAGGGAGGAGTTAGTTAGGAGTTAGTGAGGAGTTGGTGGGGAGGTGCTGATGAGAGCAACCATTTAGAGATAAGCTCCTGAGAGGAGGAAGGAAGAGGTCCTAGGGGCCAGGGAACTGAGGAATCCACCCTGGGCGCTCGAATCCATGCCGACCGAAGATGGGTGGAAGGACCAGGTCGCAGTGGGGGGGACCAGCCCCAGACTAGTGGAGGAACTTCAAGGCTCAGCTAGCAAGCCGAAAAGGCAGCCGCATAGGATCAAGGGGGCCAAGAGAGAGTCGCCCGACAGGACCCAAGGCTGCTGGCTTGAGATACTGTGTGTAAGGCGCAGGGCAGGAGGGCGAAGCCAGCACAGAGACACAACCAGGGAAGGAACATAAGAAAGGGAGTCTTGGGAAAGTAAACCCCAAATTACTTGAGAGCTGGCTGGACCACAGACCCAGACTAGCACCCGGCTGGGGACTGCATCTAAGAACTGTGAGTGAAGTGTGGAAACTGCACCCTGCGGTATCCTCAGAATTATTTACTGCATCACCTGTCCTGCACAACAACATTTACCATCATTGACTTTAATTCCTTATCTAACCCGGGGCGTAGCTCTATCCGTGGAGAGCTGTAACATCTCTGCTGCGTCACCAACTGCCCCGGTGGACCACCAATGCTCCAATGCATTCAGAGCAGTAATTAATTCAGCAAACATCACTTTCATTGTGGAACTTCAGCAGCTTATATTGCTTCTGTAAATGGCAGGAAGAGAGATATTAGGAAGATTTCTTGTGTATAGCAGATTGAACATTTCCAAGATTATCTTCATCATCATTGACTGAATGCACTCACCCTAGAAAGACGCTGTTAGACCACATTAGGAAAATCAGCAACAATGTAGTCAAAATTCAATAACAAGCAATTTAGAAAAAGAGTGAATGATTCCTATGGAGCAGCATTATGCAATGTGTCTTTTATGTTTCTTGTAATGACTAACGCTATATTCACGCGTTGCGTTCTTTGCTGTGTTTTTTTAATGTAAATTTTAAACTGCCTATTACACTACCAGCAAAGTGCATGAAATTTCAGAACGCGCACATTGATTTTATTTTTCTGAATGATATGGAAAAATTCTGCGCTTTTGAAAACTGCAGCATGTCACTTCTTTCAGTGTATTTTCGCCCATATAAAACAATGGGTAAGAGCAGTAGCGTAGCTACCGGGGAGCAGAGGGTGCAGGCGCCCCGGGCCCGGTGCTCTGACACGGAGCTACGCTACTGTAACTGATACTGATACAGCTACATTCTGCGGCAGAACAGGGAGAATCGATCTCCCTGCTCTGCCGCCCGGCCGCTATGGGGCCCCTGAGCAGGCGGGGGGGCTGTGCCAGCAGTGGGCGCCCCGCCATCATCGGAAGATCAGCTGTACCGGCATTAAGCCCATACAGCTGATCGCAATGATGGGAGAATGAGCGCTACTCTCCTTCTCCCATCATCCCCCTGTCAGTGTCGGCGTCTGACGTCGCCGACACTGACAGCGGGCGCGATGACATCACTGCCCGGCACCAGGTGTAAGGAGATCAGCGGGAGCCGCGTAGAAACCAGGAAGAAGAGAGGTGAGTATTTATTTATTTAACGGGTGCTGCTGCCTTATTACAGGGTCTGACTATGGGTGCTGCCTTATTACAGGGTCTGACTATGGGTGCTGCCTTATTACAGAGTCTGACTATGGGGGCTGCCTTATTACAGGGTCTGCTGCCTTATTACAGGGTCTGACTATGGGGGTGCTGCCTTATTACAGGCTCTGACTATGGGGGCTGCCTTATTACAGGCTCTGACTATGGGGGCTGCCTTATTACAGGGTCTGCTGCCTTATTACAGGGTCTGACTATGGGGGTGCTGCCTTATTACAGTCTCTGACTATGGGGGCTGCCTTATGCTATACAGTCTGCCTATGGGGAGTGCATTAAACTATACTGTGAACTATTTGGTGCATTATGCTACTGTATATGGAGGCTATCTAGGGGGCCATCATACAGTATGGAGATTCCAGTGTTGGGGTCATTATACATTGTTGGAGCCATCAAACAGTTTGGGGGCTACTAAGGAGTCAGTATTACTGTGTGGGTGCATTATACTGTGTATAAGAGAGCATCATGCTGTGTATAGGGGAGCTATACAGGGAGAGACTTGGAACTTTATTAAATGTAAAGTGGGCAGATATTGTTATAGGGGAACTCAGGTTACTGTGGCTATCAAAGGGGCACACATGGCATTATTACTTCCTAGGGGCAAAATCGCCCATATTTAGGGCATATAGGGCACTTGCGCCTGGCATTACTATATTATAGAGGGGTGCTTTAGAATTTACCGGGCACAGAGAACAACACAGCAGGTGCAGTAATAGGGACACATACGGCAGCAGTGGCTCAGTATTGGGGTATCAGGTGGAGTAATAGGGTCACATACAGCAGCAGTGGCTCAGTGTTGGGGTATCAGGTGCAGTAATAGGGACACATATGGCAGTAGCGGCTCAGTATTGGGGTATCAGGTGCAGTAATAGGAACACATACAGCATTAGCGGCTCAGTATCGGGGTATCAGGTGGAGTAATAGGGTCACATACAGCAGCAGTGGCTCAGTATTTGGGTATCAGGAGCACTAATAGTGACGCATACGGCAGCAGCGGCTCAGTATTGGGGTATCAGGTGCAGTAATAGGAACACATACAGCAGCAGCGGCTCAGTATCGGGGTATCAGGTGGAGTAAAAGGGTCACATACAGCAGCAGTGGCTCAGTTTTGGGGTATCAGGAGCACTAATAGGGACACATATGGCAGCAGCAGCTCAGTATTGGGGTATCAGGAGCACTAATAGGGACACAAACGGCAGCAGCGGCTCAGCATTGTGCTATCAGGTGCAGTAATAGGGACACATACGGCAGCAGCGGCTCAGTATTGGGGTATCAGGGGCAGTAATAGGGACACATACGGCAGCAGCGGCTCAGTATTGGGGTATCAGGTGCAGTAATAGGGACACATACGGCATCAGCAGCTCAGTATTGGGGTATCAGGTGCAGTAATAGGGACACATACGGCAGTAGCGGCTCAGTATTGGGGTATCAGGTGCAGTAATAGGGACACATACAGCAGCAGCGGCTCAGTATTGGGGTATCAGGTGCAGTAATAGGAACACATACGGCAGCAGCAGCTCAGTATTGGGGTATCAGGTGCAGTAATAGGGACATATACAGCAGCAGCGGCTCAGTATTGGGGTATCAGGTGCAGTAATAAGGTCACATACGGCAGCAGCGGCTCAGTATTGGGGTATCAGGTACAGTAATAGGGACACATACGGCAGCAGTGGCTCAGTATTGGGGTATCAGGTGCAGTAATAAGGTCAGATACGGCAGCAGCGGCTCAGTATTGGGGTATCAGGGGCAGTAATAGTGACACATATGGCAGCAGTGGCTCAGTATTGGGGTATCAGGTGCAGTAATAGGGACACATACGGCAGCAGCGGCTCAGTATTGGGGTATCAGGGGCAGTAATAGGGACACATACGGCAGCAGCGACTCAGTATTGGGGTATCAGGGGCAGTAATAGGGACACATACGGCAGCAGCGGCTCAGTATTGGGGTATCAGGGGCAGTAATAGGGACACATACGGCAGCAGCGGCCAAGTATTGGGGTATGAGCAGGATGAGGAGTTTGTGCAGGTTGGAAATAGATGGTGATGGGGCTGGAATATGAGAAGTGAAATGTGTCTTTTTTGTATTCTCCGCAGGTGAGTCGTTGCTGGAAGAAGTTGTCATGTAGGTCTGGGCCAGATGGAAAAGACGGGAAAAATGATCGATTCCATCAGAAAGGACGTCAGCTGTAAGTCATTATCTGTTACTGTGAAGTGATCTGTTAAATGTTCTATAGGGCTGGTATCTACCACTGACCATATGGCGGTAATATCCATATTGGTCTTTATATAGAGACTAGCTGAAGAGCCCGGTGTTGCCTGGGCATAGTAAATATCTGTGGTTAGTTATAGCACCTCACTACTCTTATTTTCCCATCACACCTCTCATTTTCCCCCTCACATCTCTCATTTTCTCCCTTACACCTCTCATTTTCCCCCTCACTCCTCTCATTCCCCCTAACACTTGTCATTTCGACCTCACATCTGTCATTTTCCGATCACTCCACTATTTTCCCTCACTCCTCTCATTTTGCACTCACACCTTTTCATTTTCACCTCACACCCCTCATTTTCACCTCACACCTCTCATTTTCCCCTCAGTATATACATGTTTGTCATCTCCCTTATATATAGTATACACCTGTATGTCATCTCCCCTGTAAATAGTATATACCTGCTGTATGTCATCTCCTCCTGTATATAGTATATACCTGCTGTATGTCATCTCCTCCTGTATTCTGTATATACCTATGTGTCATCTCCTCCTGCATATAGTATATACCTGTATGTCATCTCCTCCTGTATATAGTATATATGTGTGTGTCATCTCCTTCTGTCTATAGTATATACCTGTGTGTCATCTCCTCCTGTATATAGTATATATCTGTGTGTCATCTCCTCCTGTATTAGACCTCGTTCACACGTTATTTGCTCAGTATTTTTACCTCAGTATTTGTAAGCTAAATTGGCAGCCTGATAAATCCCCAGCCAACAGGAAGCCTTCCACCCTGGCAGTATATATTAGCTCACACATACACATAATAGACAGGTCATGTGACTGACAGCTGCCGTATTTCCTATATGGTACAGTTGTTGCTCTTGTAGTTTGTCTGCTTATTAATCAGATTTTTATTTTTGAAGAATAATACCTGACTTGTGTGTGTTTTAGGGCGAGTTTCATGTGTCAAGTTGTGTGTGTTGAGTTGCGTGTGGCGACATGCATGTAGCGACTTTTGTGAGATGAGTTTTGTGTGGCGACATGCGTGTAGCAATTTTTTGTGTGTCGAGTTGCATGTGACAGGTTAGTGTAGCAAGTTGTGTGCAGCAGGTTTTGCGCATGGTGAGTTTTGCGTGTGGCGAGTTTTATGTGTGGTGCGTTTTGAGTATGTGCAAGTTTTGTGTGAGGCAACTTTTGCATGTGTTGCAACTTTTGTGCATGTGGCAATTTTTCCGTGTGTGCAAGTTTTGCGTGTGGCGAGTTTTTAATGAGGTGAGTTTTGCACGTGTGGCGAGTTTTGCGTGAGCCTAGTTTTGCATGTGGCGAGTTTTGAGCGGCGACTTTTGTGTTTCGACTTTTATGTGGCGAGGTTGGTGTATGTGTTGTGAAATGTGTGCTGAGGGTGATATATGTGTTCGAGCACGTGGTAGTGTGTGGCGCATTTTGTGTGTGTGTTCATATCCCCGTGTGTGGTGAGTATCCCATGTCGGGGCCCCACCTTAGCACCTGTACGGTATATACTCTTTGGCGCCATCGCTCTCACTCTTTAAGTCCCCCTTGTTCACATCTGGCAGCTGTCAATTTGCCTCCAACACTTTTCCTTTCACTTTTTCCCCATTATGTAGATGGAGCAAAATTGTTTGGTGAATTGGAACGCACGGGGTTAAAATTTTGCCTCACAACATAGCCTATAACGCAGAGGCGTAGCTAGGGTTTCAACTTAGGGGGGGCGAAACATCTGAGTAGGCCCCTAACCAGCTAACCCTGATTACAGCTACGGTTGCGCACCCTTATTGTGAATATAGGGGAACCTCAGAATATGACAGCTCTGTTATTGAAAATAAATCTATATACAAAAACGAACATTGACTTTACCGCCATATTGTGACCATATGCAACTTTGATGGTCACAATACTCTGAGTGCCCCTATAACAATAATGCTTAAGTGCCCACTTAACATTTATTAATGTCCCCAAAGTTCCCCCATGTACTGCTCCATTATACACAGTATGGTGAGCTCAAAGCTTCCCTATACACAGTCTAAGGCCCCCACAGCTCCTCTATACACAGTATGATGATTCTATAACTCCCCTATACACCACATGATGGTCCCACTGCTCCCCTTTGCACAGTATGATGTTCCCACTGCTCCCCTCTACACAGTATGATCCCACTGCTCCCCAATAGATAGTATGAACCCAATGCTCCGCTATACACAGTATAATGCTGACAGGACTCCACTATAGAAAGCATAATGCCCCCCAGAGCTCCCCTATATACAGTGTAATAGGCCAACAGCTCCCATATGCACAATATGCCTTCACAGTTCCCTATACACAGTATGATGGGCCTGCAGCTCCCGTCAAACAGTATGATGTCCCTCACAGTTCCCCTGTACACAGTATGATGGGCCCACAGCTTCCTTATACACAGTATGATGGGCCCACAGCTCCCCTATACATAGTATGATGGGCCCACAGCTCCCATATACACAGTATGATGGACTCACAGCTTCCTTATACACAGTATGATGGGCCCGCAGCTCCTGTATACACAGTATGATTGGCCCGCAGCTCCCGTATACACAGTATGATTGGCCCGCAGCTCCTATATACATAGCATGATGGGCCCGCAGCTCCCTTATACACAGTATGATGGGCTCACAGCTTCCATATACACAGTATGATGGACTCACAGCTTCCTTATACACAGTATGATTGGCCCGCAGCTCCCGTATACACAGTATGATGGGCCTGCAGCTCCCGTCAAACAGTATGATGTCCCTCACAGTTCCCCTGTACACAGTATGATGGGCCCACAGCTCCCTTATACACAGTATGATGGGCCCACAGCTCCCTTATACATAGTATGATGGGCCCACAGCTTCCTTATACACAGTATGATGGGCCCACAGCTTCCTTATACATAGTATGATGGGCCCACAGCTCCCATATACACAGTATGATGAGCCCACAGCTCCTTTATACACAGTATGATGGGCCCGCAGCTCCCGTATACACAGTATGATGGGCCCGCAGCTCCCGTATACACAGTATGATGGGCCCGCAGCTCCCTTATACACAGTGTGATGGGCCCGCAGCTCCCTTATACACAGTATGATGGGCCTGCCACTCCCTTATACACAGTATGATGGGCCCGCAGCTCCTGTATACATAGTATGATTGGCCTGCAGCTCCCGTATACACAGTATGATGGACCCACAGCTCCCGTATACACAGTATGATGGGCCCGCAGCTCCCGTATACACAGTATGATGGGCCCACAGCTCCCTTATACACAGTATGATTGACCCGCAGCTCCCATATACATAGTATGATGGGCCCACAGCTCCCTTATACACAGTATGATTGGCCCGCAGCTCCCTTATACACAGTATGATGGGCCCGCAGCTCCCTTATACACAGTATGATGGGCCCGCAGCTCCCTTATACACAGTATGATGGGCCCGCAGGTCCTGTATACACAGTATGATGGGCCTGCAGCTCCTCTATACACAGTATGATGAGCCCGCAGCTCCCGTATACACAGTATGATGGGCCCACAGCTCCCGTATACACAGTATGAGCCCGCAGCTCCCTTATACACAGTATGAGCCCGCAGCTCCCTTATACACAGTATGATGGACCCGCAGCTCCCGTATACACAGTTAGATGGGCTCGCAGCTCCTGTATACACAGTATGATGGGCCCGCAGCTCCGATATACACAGTATGATGGATTCACAGCTCCCTGTCATGATTTGGATACCCTGGTCATTTACTCATCCTCCGGCGTATTCACTATTTTGTGGCACCGCTCCAGTCCCACAGCTTAAACTTGTGAGCGCAGCTTCTGACAGGTCAGAAGTTAGAAGCTATGTCACAAGCGCTCAATGTAAGACTATGAGGCTATGTGCACTTGTTGCGGATTCGTGTGCGGATTTACAGCGGATTTCCTGTGTTTTTTGTGCAGATTTCATCTGCGTTTTACCACCTGCGGAATCCTATACAGGAGCAGGTGTAAAACGCTGTGGAATCCGCAGAAAGAATTGACATGATGCGGAAAATACAACGCAGCGTTTCCGCGCGGTATTTTCTGCACCATGTGCACTGCGGATTTGGTTTTCCATAGGTTTACATGGCACTGTAAACCAGATGGAAAACTGCTGTGAATCCGCAGCGGCTAATCCACAACGTGTGCACATAGCCTGAGAGTGAGAAAGAGGCCAGAACGAGGCTCCCACAGACTCACACTGATTAGTGACCTCTGCGCTGCTCCTGAAACACTGGAGCCTCGGACAGGCCACAAACTGCAGGAGACGGAGCCGAGCGGAGACTAAAACAGATGAAAACGCCAGCAGGTGAGGATCAGACAGGGGATGTGGATTTTCAGCACCGCTCCAGCAGTGAAATAAAAAATAATACTGGAGTGGTTCTGTAAATGTGATGCAGCTCTTGGTTACTGTATGTGGACTCCTTATACTAATACTCATAAAAGACCCAGGTGGTATGTATCAAAGGCCCCCTACCCCCCCCCCCCTTCATCTCCAGCCTCCCCAGACAGCAAATATTACATGATAGATCACATATAATGTCATAACTAAACATTAATATTCAGCCCCCAGTGACCTGTCCCCCCTCCCCCACTTCAGCCTCAATGCCCCCATCATCTCACATCCACTCCTCAGTGCCCTGTCCCACCTCACCCACCTTCTCCCCTCACAACCACCAAATGGTCTCACATTCACTCCCCAGTGTCCTGTCTCCCCTCCCCCACAATACCCCCACGATGCCACAATACCCCCACGATGCCAATCCCGGACATACACATACACATACACACACACATTCAGCTTTATATATTAGATTATCTTCAGTAATAGAGCGGTCATCTGCTGAGGTTCTCCTCCAGTATTAGGGCGCGTCACTGAGTTGTAATCAAGGTTACCTGGTTAGGGGCCAACTCAGAAGTTTTGCCCCCCCTGAACCAAAATCCTAGCTACGCCTCTGGGTAAGAGGAAAAACTCAGCAAAAAACACAGATATCAGTTTTTGATGGGTTTTTGGTGCAAACGCCTAAGGAATTTAAATCATGCTCTTTTGGGGGCCACTAAACTTTATCAACATGCACAAGAGACAACAAAAATGCAGCAATAAAAATGCAGCAAAACCTACTTTTTGTAAACCGCTTCTTTACAGCCAAGAGAGCAGGTTTTGCCTTCTGTACAAAGAATGCAGCAAAAATGCCACGTATGAACACAGTCTAAGATCTACGGAAAAAAATTCTCGTATTGTTTGAGCTTGGCACATTCCTTCATTATCAGAAATTAACAATAAGATTGTGCAATTACTTTCCTTTCACAAATCAATGATGAAAGATGCTCTATCATTTAGAAATGCATTCAGGAACAGAATATGACCTTGACAGCCTTTTTTACTCTTTAGGGCTCATACTCACATGTGAAAAACTCGGATGTGTCTTGCACGTCTATACGCGCACTGCATCCGGCGCTCAGGAGTGGAGCGTGCGGCTGCATGTGGAGCGACCTACCAGGGCAGTGGGGTACTCGGCATCAGGTCCCGTTTCTCTTAAAGGGGATGTCACGGTGGCTGCGACCCAGTCCGTGGCCCTGGGAGTCCAATAAAAGGGGAACGGACTTTAAATGGATATTGTAAATAAGTCTGTTGTGACACCACCTGTGGTGTTCGGTCAATTGTGGGACCGATGCTGCATTAAAGGGGTCCTCTGGGGGATGTTGTCGCAGCGATGATGGTACCGCTTCCCACAGGTGAAGCGGGGTCCCCAGAGATCCTGAAGTGTATGGCAATGATTGTGTAGGCTGGTAAAATGAGTAAAGGACACAAGTTGTAAGTCTTTACCTGGTTTACTGTAGTTAGCAGGCCACAGTCCAGAGTACCAGGCATGGGTGATGGTATGGCCCGGCCGGCTATGAGGCAATGGAAGATTCTTTTTTTCCAGTCGAGGTCCGTGAGCCTTTCCAACTAGCGCTTGCTGTATATGAAGTCCCTGCTGCCTGAAGCTTTCTGCAGAGTACTCTATTCCCCCTGTCCTGAGACAGGTACCTGCATGATGGGCAGCTTGAGCCTTTTTATAGGGACTCTATCATGCCCCGTGCTCCTCAGGTGCTGCTGCGTCTCAGGTGTGGTTTGGGCCAATCCCATAAATTTCTCAGCCCTCTGGTTCTGCCAACTCCCCTTCCAGACCAGGACATATATCCATATTTGAGGGTAGCTCCCCAGAATCCGGGTCTTGAGCTCCCCCTCCTGGCCTGGATTCGGAATGTGTTGCATGCGGGTGCCTTACCTGGTGAAAAGAACTCCATTAGCTCTGAGCATGTTAGTACCCTCCCCGAAGGGAAAGCATCATCAATGTAACAACCAGTTACCTGGGGTGTTACACAAGAAATGGCCGGAGCAAGGCCGCCCAACCCCCTCACCCAAGGCCTGAAGCGGAGGCCAGCATGACAGTGGGTTGGAGGTGGGTATTTAGGGAAATTTAGGAGAGGGAACTATGGAGAAGGGTTTTATGGGTCAGTTGGGGGAGGGGCCTGGCAGTTCCTGCTCTCCGAACCCTGAAGCATCCCGCCCCCCCGCCCCCTTTATGTTTTTTATATGAATATTGTGTGGTAGGTCATGTGTTTATTTGCTTTTACGGGTCACTGTGGCCTAGGCGGCTGGGGGGAGTCCTTGGAGTTGGTGGAAAATTGGTTCGGGGGATCCGTTGGCTTATCGGTCCCCTGTTTTTTCAGAGTTTAACTGGGTTCGGATCTGGTGAATTGTGGTGGGGACTTTCGGCTAGTGTGGCCGAATCCCCGGGTAGTTATCGTGAACAGTTAAACCTTTGAGTTTATTGGTGCTCCCGAGCCAGGGTGGTAACGGCTGGGAGTAATTCTGTGTTTACTGTTATGTTCACAGTTATTGTATGGGTATTCGCCAGATTCTTTGTAGCTTCAAGGACTCCTCCTAGTAAAAGATAGTGTCTACATTGTGTGTAATTATTATTTATTTGTTGTGTTAAAATAAAAAGGCTGCTGTGGCCAAGTTATTCCAAAAGTAATTATTGTCATGTGTTCTTTGTGTGAGTTGGAGTGTGGATGGGGGCTGGGGTGATAGATGGGGAGGTGGTGATAGGTGGGTTTTGGAGGGAGACAAGGGGGGTTCACCCGGGATACCCAAAGTATCGACAATGCCATTGTCATGTATTGCTACGCGGCCGCACGCTCCGCTCCTGAGTGTCGGGTGCAGTGCCGGGTATTGACATGTGAGACTCATCCGAGTTTGTTGCATGTGAGTATGAGCCCTTTCCAAGAACCTGCCAGCGTGATTTTACATGTTAAAGTAAAGGCATCACTATAATGGCCTTACTACTCAGGGTAAATAGATACTTTTAGTGAAGAAATTTGTATGGTGGTTGTTCCTTAATCAGCTGTTGAAGTTTTGGTGTAATTAGCTTTAAGTCATGGGGCAGGACTGAGGGTAGAGGCTTCTGCACGGGCCCCTCCACCGGCCTCTGGTGTTTGTGGGACAGGTTACTGCTATGTGAGTGACCTGCCTCCTGCTTGAAAGCTTGCGCTGGTGCCATTCTCGCTGAGGGTGGCACTTGTGTAGGTTAATGTGACAGTGGTCTTCAGTAAAATGGTAATACATGCGCAGATTGAGATCTTGGCGCAATTAAATATCTAAAGGCCTTCATTGAGGCGAGATCTCAATCTGTGCATGCGCCACCACAGGAGTGATTTTACTGAAGGCAGCTGGAGGTCAATCTTCAGTGTCATCTTGTGGTGCCCCAGGGACCTGGTTGTCACAGTAGCATTGCTTCCCTCACGGGGGAGGTGATGTTACGTTTGGAGGCAAGAAGGGATAACTGTAACCAGTTAAAACACAACATGCAACACATTCACACTCCAGGCCACCAGGAGGAGCTTTTGATTCTATTTACTAGGTGACTCCCCATATATATGGGAGTTTGTAGGGAAAGTCAGTGAGCTCTTGCCAGGAAACAGACTGGAGCAGTCTGAGGCAGAAGAGGGTTTACGGAGCTGTGTAGCCGCAGTGCATCAGTTCCTGGAAAGAGATATACAGAAAGCCGAATTGATTGCAGTGAACGTGCAGGAGAGCAAAGCACAGGAGAGGATACCAGGGGGAGACCAGCCACGAGCAGACTGCCTCCCTCTGAGGCACAGAGACCGGTAGCCGGAACACCAAGGTCGTAAGGCCCTCCACGACTTACATCAGAGACCGGCAGGACGGCTGAACTGCAAGTTACCTGTCCGCCTTAGTACCCAGGAGGCATGGTGACACCCTTAGAGCCTGGGGCGTGCTAGAGTCCCTATAAACCAGCTCAAGTCACCAGTCATACGGGTCGTGTCCTATCTTATATGGGGACGGAGAGAGAGAACATCTGTGAGGACCTTATCTGAAGCAATAGGCAGTAAGGGACTACAACACCACGGTGCCAGAGGAAGGCTTTGATTTCCACCTGGATAAGGGGACTCCTAACTTGCCTTCAAGCAGGCTGGACCCTGCCTGCCCTGTGATCTGGTGCCCTGGATTGGGGCTGCTGAAGTCTTCAGTAAACCAGGTAAAGAGACTGCAAACCTGTGTCCTCATTCTTTACTGCACCATTCACCATCTTCCATCTACACACCGGGAGCCCTGGGGATATACTTCACCTGTTTGAAGTAATACCATCTAGCTGCCATAACATCACCCCAGAGGACCCCTTAAAGCAGCGTCGGTCCCCACTAACCAAATACCACAGGTGGCGTCACGAACACAAACTTTATTCGCTTTAAAGATCCCTTTCACATGGGCGCCCTGGGCCACGGACCGGGTCGCCGCCGTGACATTCCCCTGTGAACGCAGGACCCGGTACCGAGTACCTCACGGCCCTGGCGGGCGACTCAATCTTTATGACACTTAAATTAAATTTGCAGAATAATTGGAACACAATATTAAGTAGGTAACTTTAAGCTGAAGCTAGCCATACACATTATATTAACCCCTTCCGACCTTTGACAAACTGGTACGTAAATGGTCATGTCCCTGCCTTTTAAGATAGCTCCGACACTGAGGTTTTATCTTTCCCTGCACTTGAGGGCTGATTTAATCAACCATCAAGTGCCCTTAACAGCCGGAGGTCTTCCGTAGCTGTTAAACTGTTAAATCCCGCTGTCCACCACTGACAACAGGATTTAACACGCGGCAGCCGAAAGCATGTCACAATTCCAGCCCATGGGCGCCCCTGTCAGAATAGCCAGGTAGGGGCAGATGTGGTCTGCTCTTGTTAGGGTGGGAGTTTTGAAAGACCGAGGCAAATGTTTAATGTTAAGGACCAAATAGGATGTTTTCCAAATCCCACTGTTGGATCATACTGGATTGATTAGAATTGACTCTGGAGGTTGTGGAGTTTTCCCCTGAACATAAGAAAAATGGGTGAGATGTTTCTCATTTATTTTATTGCCATTTATTGTTTTAGACTGTTGCTATATACTCGCATGTGAACTCGACCAACGTGAGGCTCAGTGTTACCTTCAGTTTGATAATAGTTAAATTGATCACTGTCAATTCCACAAAGTTGCTACCTCACTGGATGGACTACTACTGTATTCAAACAGCCAAGACGTTATGAGGTTGTTTCACCTGTTCTATGATGGTGTGAGGGAGGGCCAGGGCCTTAGTCGTGGCTGAGAATATCTGTTTACATGCGCCCTCTCCTTCCGCCACATGGAAACAATGTCCCCTTCAGCTACACCTTCTGCACCATCAGGGTCCCATCTGGGCGGCTGAAGTACTGCTGCTGGCGTTGTTATACAAAAAGAGACAGAGTCCAGGTCCAACTTAACAATAAAGAATTTACGTGCTTCAGTACACAGTAGGTCCATTTCAGTTACAGCCATGTCATAAGGTTCCACACAGTATGCATCCTTCGCTTTGCCTGTGTCTTCCCTCATTCCTCCCAGGGCGTCACCGAGACGTACCGACCCTTCGGTATTGCAGCGTCCTCCCTGTCTGGATTAACTACTTTCAGGAATTCCCCTGTCCATTTCGCAACAGACATAAGGACATCTGCCCACGTAGTAAGCTGCAACATTTTGGAGCGACCTGGGTCTCTGTTCTGCTGTGACTTCTGCTGTCACTGCTGCTCTCACTTCTTCTGTAACCTACAGCCACTATCCGGCCCTGGACCAACTGGACTCTTAACTTGAACATTGCAGAGTCACTGCACTGTCCTGGGCTCTAAAGCCCTACAGGACACCATGGGCTCCCTGGTCCTTCTGGGCTGTCTGGGCTCCCTGACTCTACTGCCTCACTATCTTATCCCACAGTAGACTTCTCCTATGTAAACTATGTACATTAATGTATCCACATCTAGTGTCCACCTTGAGGTATTGCACTTACCCTAAACTACAGCATAATACACTATTTACAGTTATGTACATTACACATTAGTACAGAGGGGGTGGGGTACACGTCAGTCCTGGTACACTCCTTACAACAGGTCATTTTAAATGTGTGTTTTGTGTTCAATTTATGGATTTTTTTATGACTAATCTATTACAAGCTATGCTTTAATATTTATTCACATTCTCCTTATCCAATATTTATAGTGAGTTGGGAGAGCCTTGGTGTTAGGACAAATATCTTGACAGATGTTTTTTGCTTATACCGTACATCTATCAAAATATAAAAGCAATTAACCCGTTTGGTAAACAGCGCAACAAGAAAAAAATCAAAACACCAGAATTTAGTTTTTTGGCCATCATAACATTGCAATAAAATGCAAAAAGAGGCGATCAAAATATCATAACTACCCCAAAACATCAATAAAAATGTCAGCTCAAGCTGCAGAAAAATAAACCCTCAGTTGAGTATACTCGAGCATAAGCCGATCTGAGTATAAGCCGAGGCACCAAATTTTGCCACGAAATACTGGGTAAACTTATTGACTCGAGTATAAGCCAGGTTTGCATTGTCCCCTCATCCTTGTCCTGGTATGCATGGCTCCCCTCTTCCCTGTCCTGGTACGCATGGCTCTCCCGCCCCTGTCCTGGTATGCATGGCTCACCAGACCCTGTCATTGTATGCATGGCTCCCCCGTCCATGTCCTTGTATGCATGGCTCCCCTGTCCCTGTCCTTGTATGCATGGCTTCCCATCCCTGTACTTGCATGCATGGCTCCCCTGTCCCTGTCCTTGTATGCATGGCTCATCAATCCCTGTCGTTGTATGCATGGCTCCCCTGTCCCAGCGCGTGGCAATATCAATGAGGGACACCGGAACAGGTGCCAAACTATTTATAATACAGTTCTCAGGTAACACTCTATATTTTAACTGTACAGAAAAACATCAACATAACATATTTATAACTTTACTTTCACTCAGGTGAATGTCTTTTTACTTTTTCTTCCAGGGCAGGTCCTGGTGTGCACAGCTTCCTAGCTGGGGAAGTCCTTTGGTGTAGGTGTCAACAGGTGACTCCATAGGAAACTGCTCTGCTTCCAAAGTCTGTGTGGCTACACGAGTATTAGTGTGCTGTATTGGGCACCTTTTAACATAAAGGGAATAGCATCCCCTTTCTCCATGGTGCCGGGTAAAAGTTACTTTGTCACCGGGGTACAAATCACGGTCAGGGTGTCCCCTTAAGAGATGCGATTCCACGTCTCTGCGGTTGACAAATAGTTCCTTATGTCCTCCTTGTTCTCTGATAAAACCCCATCCTCTGCTCAGGTTGAAGGTTACAACAGTTCCTGACTGTATAGGTCCACTATTAGTAGGTCTAGCTGCACGGGACTGAGCTTTAGCTAGCAGGTTCCTTTCCTCCATAGCCTCCCATCTAGCTCTACAGTGTTTTTCCTCTGTGGCCAGTTTTAAGATCTGCTGTCTGCAGTAATTTTCTGTTTCAGTGATTTTAACACTATTAGCTGTGGATTGAGCCTCTATTGCGAATCCCATTAAGTCTGTTTTAGGATGCCTCCAATGAACAGTCTCTTTGGGCCTGCATACTTTCAAGGGTGACGGTTCAGGTACCATTGGCTCAGTAAGTGCGTCTCCCATACCAAGCATATGGTCCCAGGTCACTGTGACTGTTACTACTGGCCAGGTGATAAAGTCGGTGAGGATGTTAGGGGTCCCACTAGGGTGTCTTCAGCTACCGGGGCAGTTTGCATACCTGTCTCGCTGGTGCCGGGGTCTTTTTCCGCCTCCGCTGGGGTCAAGATCGCTGGTTGCAAGGCCTGATGCCTTGTTATCTCTGATTGCGGCGTCTTGCTTTCTGGTTCTGCTGAGGTCACAGGTGCGGGCTCCGGGTTCTCCATCGGTGTCGTCTCACTTTCTGGCAGTGCCTCACTTTCTGGCTCCATCGGGGTTACAGGAGCAGGCTCCGGATCTGTCACTGGCACCATCTCCTGCAGCAGCGTTGCTCCCTCTCGCTCCGCTGGGGCCTGTGAGCGCTGTTGGTAAGCTCCGGTGAGTTTCAGTCTTTATTCTGTGGATCAGGGCCTCCTTCCAGGTGGCCACACTGTCACCTGGGTCCGCAGGAGTCGCCGGGCCAGGTCCTCCATTTATGACTCTGTTGGAGTCAGCTGATCTAGGCGGCTCTTCACTGTTGTCCGCTAATGCATTTTCCAGGTAGCGTGCAGCCATGCTGCTGCCGCACTTTCCTGCGTGTTCACTGTAACAACCGGTTACCTGGGGTGTTACATGTGTATGTGCAGCGCCCCAGAGTCCTGGTCGTTGCAGTAACGTCGCTCTGCCGCTAAGGGGAGTGATGTTACGTCTGATTGCACTAAAGGAGTTCACCTGATCAGGTAACACTCACATTACACTTCACACTCCGGCTACCAGGGGGAGTGGTTCTATCTAGTAGGCCACTCCTCACACTCTGGTAAAACTGGGGGTTGGACAGGAAGACAGAGAGAGAAGTAACTGGGAAGAGCGAGAGAGAGGACCTGTCAGGGATGGGATCCTGACAGATTCCTAAGAAAGGACAAGAAGCGAGGTTTATTGTGCTGAGTGAGAAAAGCAGGAATACAGCAAAGAGGCAATAGGACCAGAAGGAGTCATGCTGTAAGACCGAGGCAACATCCTTCTGAGGCGCAAACAGTTGGTGGCCGGAACGCCGAGAAAGTAAGAGACTTTAAGCAATACTTCAAACCACGGCAGGACAGCCAATTCTAGGTTGGCTGTCTCACACAAATCACCTAAGCAGACAACGGAGGCAGCTGTGGGAGAGGGGCGACTCTAGATTCCCAGAATAACTCCAGGCCTACCCCGACATACGGGTGCGTCCTAACCATATCACCTGGGGGACGGAGAGAACGAGCATCAGAGACAGACAGAATCAGTTGTGAGGACTATCCCGGGGTGCTCAGCAGGGAAGGACTACAACATACACAGGCGCTAGAAGGTAGACGCTGATTCCCACCTGTTAAGGGGACTCTTGATGTGCCTTCGGATCGGCCGGTCTCCGACAGTCCGGCTAACAGTGCTCTGGATTGGACACCTGAAGCCTTCAGTAAAGAGGTAAAGAGACTGCAACCTGGTGTCTTCGTTATTTGAGAAGGAAAGAAAACTGGGGAGCCAGCTCACTGATCCTGAAGAGAAGCACGGAAGCAGTCCCAATAAAATGTGGTGAATAGAAAAAAACGAAATTTCCAGCTTGCTCTAGATAAAATATAAATCTTTAATCCAAATGGTTAAAATAGCAGTACAAGCTCCATGGACCCACCATGAACCCCTGAGGGTGAGCGACGCGTTTCGACTGACAAGCAGTCTTTATCCAAGCTAATTTACCCCACACAGACACCGTTATTTAAGGACCCGACAGCCAATAAGATTTCTATATACAAATCACATGGTATAATCAATGAACAGGTCCTAAAAATATGTGAATGGAACATATAAAAATACAAAAAAATATGTACAAGAATCAAACAAATGAGAAACAAATATATACAAATATAACAAATATAAATTAAGCTGCAAAAAAATTGACGGAAATCAGTAGTGAAACATAATTTCATTTCTGCGGTTGAGTCCATCAGGAAATCTTGTGCCCAGCATGAAAATCCAATATGCTTCACGGGTGAGTAAAGTTCTATGTAAATCACCCCCACGGTGAGGTTTATTAACCCTCTCGATGCCAGAAACTCTAAAAGATGAAATGTCACGTGAATGATAATCTATAAAATGTTTGGCTGCAGAAGAAATGTTGCGATTAAAATTTCTTTCATTAGAAATATCATGCAGATGCTCAGAAACACGAGTTTTTAACTTGCGAATAGTGCAACCGACATAAGATTTATTGCAGGCAACACAATCAATTTTATATATTACAAAACGGGTATTGCAATTAATAAATTTATTTATATAAAAAAATATTAGAACCCGTATAATCAGTAAAAGATTTGGTGGTAATCATTTGTCTGCAGGTGGAACAATTACGGACATTACATTTATAGCTACCTTTACAACTCAGCCATGTAGGTTGCGGTTTCTCAGAAATAAATAGACTGGGTGATAAAATATTCCCAAGAGTGGGTGCTCTCCTAGCTACAACATTGCATCCATCTTGTAAGATTTTAAATAGAATTGGATCTTCATATAAAATTGGAATAAATTTATTAATGAGAGTTTTAATTTTGTGAAATTGAGGACTATATTGTAAACAAACAAATGGTTTGTCAATCTTTTGATTAATGGCTAAATTGGTACTAGATACAACATTTCTATTATCATTTATGTTACTGTTCGAAATGTTACCTGAATTATGCGTTACATCAGAATTCAAACGAATACCAGGAGATGCAATGTTGAGGGCTCTGTTAAGCATCCAGTTGGGATAACCCCGTTTGTTGAATTTGACACAGGATTTGGCAAGATCTTGTTTCAAGAAATTATTATTGTTGCAATTTCTCTTCAGTCTAATGAACTCGCCAACAGGAACCGAACGAACAGTATGTCTGGGGTGGCTGCTCTTTGCATGCAAGATAGAATTCCCTGCCAATGGTTTAAAATAAGTTTGAGTAGATATTAATTCATCTGCCACACCCGTCAGTTCCAAATCAAGAAATGAAATTTTAAATTTATTATGAACAAAAGTGAACCTGATATTGAAATCATTATTATTAATATAGAAAATAAAGTCCGGTATGGCAGATACATCGCCCCTCCAAATGATGAGTGTGTCGTCGATGTATCTGCCATACCAGAATATTTTGACAGTGCTAAAAGTGAATTGAACTCTCACAATGTTGTTTTGGATGAAAATATATGTTTCATAAAAATTCAGGATGAATTAACTAAACTAGAGGATGGTATTATGCTTAGAAAAAAGCGAAAATTCCAGCGTGATTTGGAGGATTATACATCCAATAAAGTCTATGAATGGGATTCTTTTTCTAGAACTCCTAAATCTATTTTAAGACAGAACAATTATAAAAGGAGACACTCCAGGAGATATGTCAGTTTTAGTTCTCATGAAGGAGATTCTGGAGATTATGGTTCCAGTGTGTCAGATGCGTCTTTAAATGAATCTTCTGCATGCAGCACTACCAAGAGCATGAACAAATCAAAAAACGCAAAAGGCGTGGCGGCCGGAAACATAGAAGGCAGTTCTGGCATGCAAACACGCCAGAAGAAATTCACACCGAAATAAGTCCTAACAATGTATTAAATCTTTCTTCTCGTAATTTTTCGGACGAACAGTTAAAATTGTTGTCGTATGGACTTAATTTTGTTCCAGATCACAATTTTAATTTATTTACCACTTTATTGGATATTAATAAATTTGTCCGTAATTTAACGGTAAAAAAACATTTTTGGGCTGACGATCCTGATATTTGTGATGATGACCAGACTGTCATTACAAAAAATGAATTTCATTCGCTTGATTTTCAGGAACAACTAACCTTATTGACATTACAAGAATTGCAGGATCATGACACCATTTCCCATCCTCCTATCAATCAGTCTAATCAGCTGAAACTAAAAAATCCTTTTTTTTACCCAATTCAATCCAGAGCAGATTGCATGAATCGCTTTCAAGAAGAATCCTGTGTCAAATTCAACAAACGGGGTTATCCCAACTGGATGCTTAACAGAGCCCTCAACATTGCATCTCCTGGTATTCGTTTGAATTCTGATGTAACGCATAATTCAGGTAACATTTTGAACAGTAACATAAATGATAATAGAAATGTTGTATCTAGTACCAATTTAGCCATTAATCAAAAGATTGACAAACCATTTGTTTGTTTACAATATAGTCCTCAATTTCACAAAATTAAAACTCTCATTAATAAATTTATTCCAATTTTATATGAAGATCCAATTCTATTTAAAATCTTACAAGATGGATGCAATGTTGTAGCTAGGAGAGCACACACTCTTGGGAATATTTTATCACCCAGTCTATTTATTTCTGAGAAACCGCAACCTACATGGCTGAGTTGTAAAGGTAGCTATAAATGTAATGTCCGTAATTGTTCCACCTGCAGACAAATGATTACCACCAAATCTTTTACTGATTATACGGGTTCTAATATTTTTTATATAAATAAATTTATTAATTGCAATACCCGTTTTGTAATATATAAAATTGATTGTGTTGCCTGCAATAAATCTTATGTCGGTTGCACTATTCGCAAGTTAAAAACTCGTGTTTCTGAGCATCTGCATGATATTTCTAATGAAAGAAATTTTAATCGCAACATTTCTTCTGCAGCCAAACATTTTATAGATTATCATTCACGTGACATTTCATCTTTTAGAGTTTCTGGCATCGAGAGGGTTAATAAACCTCACCGTGGGGGTGATTTACATAGAACTTTACTCACCCGTGAAGCATATTGGATTTTCATGCTGGGCACAAGATTTCCTGATGGACTCAACCGCAGAAATGAAATTATGTTTCACTACTGATTTCCGTCAATTTTTTTGCAGCTTAATTTATATTTGTTATATTTGTATATATTTGTTTCTCATTTGTTTGATTCTTGTACATATTTTTTTGTATTTTTATATGTTCCATTCACATATTTTTAGGACCTGTTCATTGATTATACCATGTGATTTGTATATAGAAATCTTATTGGCTGTCGGGTCCTTAAATAACGGTGTCTGTGTGGGGTAAATTAGCTTGGATAAAGACTGCTTGTCAGTCGAAACGCGTCGCTCACCCTCAGGGGTTCATGGTGGGTCCATGGAGCTTGTACTGCTATTTTAACCATTTGGATTAAAGATTTATATTTTATCTAGAGCAAGCTGGAAATTTCGTTTTTTTCTTTTCTTGTCTTCATTATTTACTGCACCGCACCTCCACCACCATCCGCATCTATTATTGTACGCCCCTCAGCAGGGTCACGGACCGGGTCTAGCCACCGTGACAACCCCAGAGCAGAGACTCAGAGGCCCGGTACCGGGTACCCCTCGGCCCTGCGGCAGTGGGGGCGCTACAACTTGGCGTCACGAACAGGATTTACTTAAGCCTGAAGAATCAGGTCATGTGTGCCTTGGAACTTTGATTTATTATACTTGGACTGTGACTTATTGCAAAGACTGTGTGTTGCCAATTACCGCCAAGAGTTCCCGCCACGATTCGCCATTGCCGCGCACGGAGGAGCCTTAGCTTCGTTGGCGGAACCGGTCAAAAGAAGCGCGGAACGAGAAAACGCGGCAAAGCGCCAACCCCGGAAGAGGAACTCCGACCTCCAGCAGGTTAGTGGGAGGAAGGGACAGCCATGTCCGAGTCGGGAGGAGAGGAGGTGGCGGCCGCAGCCGTGGCCGCAGGGGCACCTCCGGTCCCCGCAGCGGGCGAAGCCGCGGCCCTAATACCACCACTGGCAGCCCCGGAGCCCGCTGCCCCCATCAGCCAGTCGGACACCGCCGCTACCGCAAAGGCTATAATGCCCTTCTCCGTGCCATACCTGCCCGGGGCGGCCTGGCTCCCACGATACTCCGGGGATTCACATACATTCACTGACTTTAAAGAAGGGATCTGCAGCCTGCTCGAGTTCTATCCCCTGACAGAGCCTCAGAAGGTTCATCTGATAACAAACCAACTCTTTGGGGCGGCTCTGAGAGAAATGAAATCCTGGCCCGCCACGGATAAGGGAACTGCACAGCAGGTTTTTGCAAAGCTTAAAGCCACCTTTGATACCCGCACTGCTACCGAAATTAAACTGACTTTCTATGCGTGCAAGCAGAGGCCGCAGGATATCTTACGGGATTATGCCCTTAATCTTCAGGAGGCGATGCGGGCCATTAAGCAGAGTGACCCTGACAGCATGCAGGATGAGGATAAACTCCTGAAGGAGCGGTTCATTGAGGGGCTCCTGTGCAGCCACCAAAGGGGTCAACTGCACTTCCTGGCCATGCAAAATCCAGACTTGACTTTTGCGCAATTCAAGGATAAAGCTATCCAGGCATGGCAGGAGCGACAGCCTAGCCGTGCAGCACCTCCCAGGAGTCCCGCTCTCACATACCACCAGGAGGTGGCGTCGGATGTTCCAGTCGCCGCCGAGGCCGATGCCCAGAGCTTAGAAGACGACTCCCCTGCAGGTCTCTGCCTCCAGATGCAGGAGCTGACCAAGAGCGTTGCTGCCCTGGCCCGGACGGTGCGGTCCCTACAAAAGGCCCCCAAGGAGAAGATCCAGCTGGCCACCAGACCGGAGGATGTTCCTTGGATGCGACAGAGGAGGACCCCGCCGACCAGAGGCCGGTCCGACGATCGCTTCCATGAGGATGGATGACCCATCTGCCGCCGGTGTCATCAGGTGGGCCACCTTGCAAGGTACTGTCCTTTAAACGAGCAACCCCTGGGGCAAAGGGCCAACCCCCAGGAATAGGACGGTCAGGCCCACAGCATTGGAGAGCCAAATACATTGGAGGGCGACCAGTTCTTCCTGTAGTGGTTGACGGCATCCCCCTGAATGCTTTGCTGGACACCGGCTCTCAGGTGACGACTATGCCTTATGTACTCTATAAACAGTATTGGGAGGACAGCGATATTACTCGTGGCGCCGATGACGATTTCACCATAATAGCCAGTAATGGTCAGCCATTGCCACAAGTGGGGTATAAAGAGGCCACTATCAAAGTGGGGTGGGTGGAGTTGAAAGCCCAGGGGATTGTGATTGTTGATATTGACCGCCGAGAATGTAATCCCATGATGACTATCGGTACCAATGTTATAGAAAATTGTCTTGCAGAAGTTATTGTTTTGTTGCAACAGGTAGCCGAGACCGCTGGCCACAGCGAACAACTTGCCCTGCAAAAAGAAATCAGAGCTCTGATGCAGAGACAGCAGGTAGAGCTGACTGGTGGTGAGATTGGCCGTGTCACTGTGAGTGATTCAAACCCCATTGCGATACCCCCCAGGAGTGAAATGTTAATATGGTGTCGGGCAGCCATAGGCCTCAGGGGAAAGGACTACCAGGCCCTGGTAGAACCCGTGTATTCAGAAAATAGGCCTACTATTCTGACAGCCCGGGGGGTGGTCGACGTGCGCCAGGGGAGGGTGCCCGTACGTGTCCTCAATTGTGGGGAGGAAGAGGTTCATCTCACTAAGTATGCCACGCTCGCCAAACTGTTCACTGTCAACAATAGTGTGATACGGACACCTGAACCCTTGGTCCCGTCAGACGTGACGGAGTACAATGGTTCTGCAGGGCACATGAAAGATTGGTGTCGGGAATTGCATGTGGGCACTGACTCCACCCCATCCCATCAGAAACAGGGGGCCTACAGGGTGGTTCACGAGTACAAGCGGGTATTTAGCAAACACCCCTTAGATTTTGGACAAGTGAAGGGGATCCAACATCACATCCCCACGGGAGATCATCGGCCCATAAAAGAGAGGTATCGCCCTGTACCCCCAGCTCATTACCAGTGTGCCAAGGACATGTTGCGAGAAATGAAGGAGGCTGGGGTGGTGAGAGACAGTTGTAGCCCCTGGGCAGCTCCATTAGTCCTTGTTAAAAAGAAGGATGGTACAATGAGGATGTGTGTTGATTACAGGCAGTTGAATCGCATTACACATAAGGATGCATACCCACTGCCCAGGATAGAGGAGTCTCTGGCTGCTCTAAAATCCGCTAACTACTTCTCTACCTTAGATCTCACCAGTGGGTACTGGCAGGTTCCCGTGGCAGAGGCGGACAAAGAAAAGACGGCCTTCACGACGCCGATGGGGCTCTGCGAGTTCAACTACATGCCTTTCGGATTGTGTAATGCCCCGGGGACGTTCCAGAGGATGATGGAATGCTGTCTGGGGCACAAGAACTTTGAGACCGTACTGCTGTATTTGGATGATGTCATTGTCTTCTCTAAGACCTACGAAGACCATCTGAAGCACCTGGCTGAAGTGTTTGAAGCCCTGTCCAACTTTGGCTTAAAGGTGAAACCGTCCAAATGTCATCTGCTGAAACCCAAAGTGCAGTACCTGGGCCATGTGGTGAGCGCCGAAGGAGTGGCCCCAGACCCCAACAAGGTCACGGTGATCCAAGACTGGCCGAAGCCCAGCAACCTCCACGAAGTCCGGCAGTTCCTCGGACTAGTAGGCTACTACCGAAGGTTCATCAAGGACTTCACCAAGAAGGCCGCACCCTTGCAAGACCTGTTGGTGGGCCAATCAAAGAAGGCCAATGGGAAGCACGCCCCATTTGACTGGAACGAGGGGCTGGAAGGGTCCTTCACGTGTTTGAAGTCGGCACTGACGGGAGAAGAGGTACTGGCCTATCCTGAATACGACCAACCGTTTGTGCTGTACATGGATGCCAGCAATGTGGGATTGGGAGCCGTGCTGTCCCAGGTCCAGAAAGGCAAGGAGAGGGTGATCGCTTATGCCAGCAGGAAGCTTCGTCCCACGGAAAGGAACCCTGACAACTATAGTTCCTTTAAACTGGAGTTCCTTGCCATCGTCTGGGCAGTGACAGAGAGGTTCAAACACTACCTGGCCTCCACGAATTTCACCGTCTTCACGGACAACAATCCGCTAACACATCTGGATACAGCCAAGCTCGGGGCCTTGGAGCAGCGGTGGATGGCTCGGCTGTCCAACTACAACTTCACCATCAAGTACCGGGCAGGACACAAGAATGCGAATGCTGATGCCTTGTCTCGGATGCCCAATTTGCCAGAAGCAGAGGAAGACCCGGAGGCACTTGAAGAGGTGGAGCTGCCCACATTCCATCGCCCTAAAGCCACTCAGAATTCCCATCATGTGAGGAACAGGCATAAGAATCAACCGGAAGCTACGCTGAACCCCCTGCCCCATCACAGGTGGGCGGCAACCCAGGATGGTGACCCCGCGGTCCGTCGGGTGAAAGAGCTCTTGACGCAGGCAGGGTTACGTCCCGGCCCAGATGACCCACAGGAAACCCAACAGCTGTGGAAGGGGAGAAGCAAACTGTTTATCCATGATGGCAAGCTGTGCAGGAGAAGCATCGATCCACGTACTCATGAATTGGTGTTGCAGATAGTGGTGCCAAGGCGAGATGCGCCCATGGTTCTGGGAGCCTACCACGATGGAGCCGGACACTTCGGATGGAGGAAGCTAGAGAGGCTGCTCCAAGGGAGGTTCTATTGGATTGGCATGAAGAGAGCCATTGAGAAGTGGTGTCGGGAGTGCGGTCCATGTAGCCTATGCCGGAAGGACCGTGACAGCCAATGGGCTCCCCTGCGGCCTATCATCACCAAACGGCCGCTCGAACTGGTCGCGCTGGATCATGTGAAGCTGACACCTAGCCGGTCAGGCTATATCTACGCTCTTACCATCGTAGATCACTACTCCAGATTTTTGGTGGTTGTACCTGTCAAGGATCTAACGGCCAGGACTGCCGCCAAGGCCTTCCAGCAGTACTTTTGTAGGCCCCATGGCTACCCAGAGAAGGTACTGACCGATCAGGGACCAGCCTTCGAAGCAGAAGTGTTCCAAGAGTTCTGCCAACTGTACGGGTGTAAGAAGATCAGAACCACACCGTACCATCCTCAAACCAATGGGATGTGCGAAAAGATGAACCAAGTGGTGATTGACTTATTGAAAACCTTGCCCGTAGAAGAACGGAACCTGTGGCCGACAAAGTTGCCTGACTTGGTGGATATATACAATCACATCCCAGTAAATTCTACCAACTGCACTCCAGCGTACCTGATGCGAGGAAGGTCTAGCCAGTTACCCGTTGATCTGGACATGGGGGTCCTAGTCCCCGAAGATACCTCACCGGATGCAAATTGGGATGTAGAAAGGCAGCAAAGGTACCGCAGGGTACAGGAGTGCGTAGAGAGGAGTCTCGCCCAGGCTAGGCAAAAACAAGAAAGGGACTACAACCAGCACGCTCCTGCGATTCCCCTGTCACCTGGTGAGCAAGTACTCAAATGAAAGAGGAGACTACACAAGCTCGATGACCAATGGGAAGCGGAACCGTATACCATCCTGCCATCCGATTTCGACAACACGAAGGTCTGTCTCATCAGCAAGGATGGAGGGGAGACCTCAACGGCGATATCCAGGGATCACCTTAAGGTCTGCCCTGATAAGTTGAGAGAGAGGGAAACGGCTCCAGGAATCTCCCCACCTGAAGAAAAGGAGAAGATGATCCACACTGTCCTTGGTGACTTCCCCAGTCTTGGACTCAGATAAATCAGGCCATCGTGGTACCTGTTCTAACGTTCCAACAGCCGGACCCACCAGAAACAATGGTGGTACCAGATCATCCGGCCCCGCAGCCTCAGCCAGCTCAGCAGATCCGATTTGAAAATGCCATGCCAACCGTTGAACCGGCAAGTCCTCCCTCTGCTATCGGCGAATCTGTCGTACCCACTGTTGGTAGCAGCAGCCCTGAGAGCTCTAGCCTGCCAGTGCTACCCAGACTCACTAGAAGTGTAGCCAGAAGACAGTGCACTACACCAGCGGTAGCAAGCATAGCGGGTCCTGTTAGGTCAATAGCGACCACTGCGCTGCGAAGGTCCACACGCAGCACTCAGAATCAAACTCCACTCCGCTACAAAACTTGGAGGTATTAATGAGGGCTGCTATTTAGTTGAAAATGTTTGTGTGCATATTTTCTGTTACAGGTTTTAAAAAAAATGGACAACGGAGTAATGGACAGTGAATTGCTCCAAAAACTTCTAAAAGGGGACCCCTTTGTTTACCCGGGGTCCCCGCTGTTTCAACCACTGAACTGAGAGTCATAAACTGTGCATGACCTAACTTCCGCAACGTTCAAGAAGTCCTCACCTCCCATAAGGGGAAGCACTGTTATGTTTAATTGTTTATAATCTTTCAAAATGTTGTGTGTTTTCCTGTTAACATGTATTGTTGTTCTTATTTTCCCAGTCCGGGAGTACTGGATTTAACCGGGGGGGAGTGCAGCGCCCCAGAGTCCTGGTCGTTGCAGTAACGTCGCTCTGCCGCTAAGGGGAGTGATGTTACGTCTGATTGCAGTAAAGGAGTTCACCTGATCAGGTAACACTCACATTACACTTCACACCAGGGGGAGTGGTTCTATCTAGTAGGCCACTCCTCACACTCTGGTAAAACTGGGGGTTGGACAGGAAGACAGAGAGAAGTAACTGGGAAGAGCGAGAGAGAGGACCTGTCAGGGATGGGATCCTGACAGATTCCTAAGAAAGGACAAGAAGCGAGGTTTATTGTGCTGAGTGAGAAAAGCAGGAATACAGCAAAGAGGCAATAGGACCAGAAGGAGTCGTGCTGTAAGACCGAGGCAACATCCTTCTGAGGCGCAAACAGTTGGTGGCCGGAACGCCGAGAAAGTAAGAGACTTTAAGCAATACTTCAAACCACGGCAGGACAGCCAATTCTAGGTTGGCTGTCTCTCACAAATCACCTAAGCAGACAACGGAGGCAGCTGTGGGAGAGGGGCGACTCTAGATTCCCAGAATAACTCCAGGCCTACCCCGTCATACGGGTGCGTCCTAACCATATCACCTGGGGGACGGAGAGAACGAGCATCAGAGACAGACAGAATCAGTTGTGAGGACTATCCCGGGGTGCTCAGCAGGGAAGGACTACAACATACACAGGCGCTAGAAGGTAGACGCTGATTCCCACCTGTTAAGGGGACTCCTGATGTGCCTTCGGACCGGCCGGTCTCCGACAGCCCGACTAACAGTGCTCTGGATTGGACACCTGAAGCCTTCAGTAAAGAGGTAAAGAGACTGCAACCTGGTGTCTTCGTTATTTACTGCACCGCACCTCCACCACCATCCGCATCTATTATTGTACGCCCCTCAGCAGGGTCACGGACCGGGTCTAGCCACCGTGACAACCCCAGAGCAGAGACTCAGAGGCCCGGTACCGGGTACCCCTCAGCCCTGCGGCAGTGGGGGCGCTACATATGCATGGCTCCTATTAAAAAAAAAACATCCTTCTCACCTTCTTGCACGCCCTTGCAGCATCTCATTCCGGCGCTGGCAGCTCCTGCAGCTGAGCGATCCCATGTCCCCGCACATTAAGGTAATGAATATACACTCCACGCCTATGGGAGTGGAGAGGCATGCATATTCATTACCTTAATGAGCGGGGCCACGTGATCGCTCAGCCGCAGGAGCTGCTGGCATCAGGACCACATGCAGCGAGGGTGCGGCTGCGATTGTAACTGTGCGTGCTATAAGAGAAATGAATATTAATTTTTCTTTATCAGTGGCACAGGCTTTAGGCACAGCAGCCATCTCCTGTCTCTGTAACCCGCTGCTCTGTCGCTACCCCTCCCCCTCCAGCTCCTGCCTCTGTGTCCCTCTGCTCCCCCTCCCCCCGCTGGCTTTGTTGGATAATGTCTTGTGTATAAGCCAAGGGGGGGTGTTTTCAGCACAAAAAAATGTGCTGAAAAACTTGGTTTATACACGAGTATTTATGCATAGCTCCCAACCGTCCCTCATTGTGCGGGACTGTCCCGGTTTTGTTGCTTCGCCCCGCTGTCCAGCACGGGATTCTCTGATCCCGCCGCCTGCCCGCCCTCCCTCCCTGCTTGAAGACAATACTCACCTCACCTTGCTCCAGCGATGCTTGGTCTCGGCGTACACAGCTCGTCCTGAATGAGCGGTCACGTGGTACCGCTCATTAAGGTCATGAATATGCGCATATTCATGACCTTGATGAGCGGTATCACGTGACCGCTCATGCAGGAAGAAGCTGCTGCGCCGGGAGTCGGGACAGAGCGAGGGGGATGTCGGCGCGGCCACGCGATGTGAGAAAGGTGAGTATCAGGGACAGGTGAGTATGAGGGACGGGGACGGGGGGATGAAGGAGGACATAAGCCGGCGCGCCATGCAAGATGGGAGCAGGAGCGGGAGCGGGGGGTGGAGAGATAAGCCATGCATTCAGGGGGAATATGAGCCATGCATGGGCCCCACTGCTGTATATACTCCCCCGTGCTGTATATACTCCCCCACTGCTGTATATACTCCCCTGTGCTGTATATACTACCCCCACTGCTGTATATACTCCCCCAGCCCTGTATATACTCCCCCACTGCTGTATATACTCCCCCACTGCTGTATATACTCCCCAAGCACTGTATATACTCCCCCAGTGCTGTATATACTCTGCCAAAGCTGTATATACTCCCACAGCGCTGTATATACTCCCGCACTGCTGTATATACTCCCCCACTGCTGTATATACTCCCCAAGCACTGTATATACTCCCCCAGCGCTGTATATACTCCCCCAGCGCTGTATATACTCCCCCAGAGCTCTATATACTTCCCCAGCACTGTATATACTCCTCCACTGCTGTATATACTCCCCCCACTGATGTATATACTCCCCCTACTGCTGTATATACTCCCCCAGTGCTGTATATACTCCTCCACTGCTGTATATACTCCCCCAGCGTTGTATATACTCCCCCAGCGCTGTGTATACTCCCCCAGCGCTGTATATACTCCCTCACTGCTGTATATACTCCCCCCACTGCTGTATATACTCCACCTACTGCTGTATATACTCCCCCAGCGCTGCATATACTCCCCCAGCGCTGTATATACTCCCCCAGTGCTATATATACTCCCCCAGCGCTGTATATACTCCTCCACTGCTGTATATACTCCCCCTACCGCTGTATATACTCCCCGAGCGCTGTATATACTCCTCCACTGCTGTAAATGTAGCGCCCACACTGCCGCAGGGCCGAGGGGTACCCGGTACCGGGCCTCTGAGTCTCTGCTCTGGGGTTGTCACGGTGGCTAGACCCGGTCCGTGACCCTGCTGAGGGGCGCCCAATGAAAGGTGTGGGTGGTGATGCTGTATTGATGCGGGTCGCAGTAAATAACGAGGACACCAGGTTGCAGTCTCTTTACCTCTTTACTGAAGGCCCCAGGATCCTCAGTCCGGAATACGGTTAACCGGGCTGCGCAAGTCCGGCCGGTCCGATGGCACCTCCAGAGTTCCCTTTGCAGGTGGAAATCTGTGCCTACCTTCTAGCGCTTGTGTGTTGTGGTCCTCCCCTGCTGTGCTTACGGGATAGTCCCCACAACTGTTGTGTCTGTTTCTGAAGTTCCCTCACAACTTGATTATGATGTTCTGCTTCGTCCCCCAGATCATATGGATAGGACGCACCCGTATGACGGGTAGGCTCGGAGCTCTCCCGGGACCCTAGTGTCGCCTGTCTCCAGTTGTTGCCCCCTATGTCTTCTTAGGTGAATTGAGTGAGACAGCCCGCCTATAACTGACTGTCCTGCCGTAGGTTTGAAGTTAGGCCTGGAGCTCTATACTTCCTCGGCGTTCCGGCCACCGGCTGCGCGCCTCAGTAGGATGTTGCCTCGTCTTGCAGCACGACTCCTACTGGTGTTTCTCCTTGTTGCATTGATCTCGTTTCTCACTCAGCACAATAAACCTCGCTTCTTGTCCTTTCTTAGGGCACCGCCGCTATCTCGTGCAGGTGCGGTCCCGTAACGTTCTCTCTGTTCGCTAGGCCTCTGTCAGGATCCCACCCCTGACAGTGACCCCCCTGAATCTTCCCCTGCAACACCCTCTGCCACAGGATGTTGCCTGGCTCCAACCCAGTCAGCTTCTGTCTAACTTCCTATCTAACCCCCAGTTTTAGCAGACTGTGAGGAGTGGCCTAATACATAGCGCCCTTAGCTCCCCCTGGAGGCCAGACTGTGAAGTGCATTGGTGTCTGTGATACCTGGTCAGGTGAACTCCTTCAGTGCCATCAGACGTACCATAGCCCCCCTTAGCGGCAGAGCATCAGTACTGCAACGACCAGGACTCTGGGGCGCTGCACTCCCCCTGGTTAAATCCAGTACTCCTGGACTGGGAAGAAAACAACAATACATGTCAGCAAAAAGACATACAATTTTTAAATGCAATAACAATAAGCAAGTTTGAACAGGGCTTCCCTTTATGGGAGGTGAGGACACTTGAACGTTACAAACATGGTTGAAAATTTTAAATAACATACTATAAATAACTTCTCTTACCCAACCGGGTATTCTACTAAGTACAAATTTTTGAACAATAATTTAACGTTGCCTTTAAGGACGTACACACGAAATCCACTAAAGACCTTCTTATAAAACATTATAAGGCTAATCAACTTTTCTTCACTTTCCATCTTTACATCTGCAGGACCGCCTGTCTATCTACCCCAGGCCTACTGCCTCTCGTTCTGTTGCAGGACCGCCCCTTTCCGCCCGGGCCTACTGCCTTTCTGCTACTATACACAGTATAGAACGTATCATCCATCTCTCAGTTCAGGATCACCGAGCCATCTCTGTATGGCTCCTAGGAGGACTCACCGACTAACCCCGTACCGGTTCACTTCCTGTCCTCATTCTCTAACACATTATTAAACATTCCTTACAATTAACTAGCTAATTACATATAACTGTTGCATGTCAGCATTATTACTTCTTCTGTTAAAGTATCATCATTCTCTAAGTGCTATCGATGAACGTCCCCTTTAAGAAGGGACCAAGTCTCTACGAGGTAGTGCAACTTCTCAAGCTGCAAGTCCGTATGCAGTAAGGACTCCGATGCTGTTTCCAGGAACAATTTCTTCGCAAAGAGTCCCTTTCTTTGTAAAACCAGTAGAGGGCACCTTTAAGAAGGTGCAAACTATTTACAGTTTGTAATCATGCAGTGTTCATGATCCAGCAGTTCTTTCAACAATGATAAAACAGGAAACAAAAGCAAAAGCAGAGGAAGGGATCCCGGGTAAACAAAGGGATCCCTTTAAGAGTTACCCTAATCGGGTTGTAGCAGCAAAAAGCAGGGAAACAAGCAGTTAACTATTTACATATCCATGGCATCGAGGTTTACTCTCGCTCTGGCGGCCGTAGCTCCGCATAGACCTCGCTAGGCAAGGTGATCGGCGAGATCGGGGCCTTTAAGAAGTGCTCCATACCCGTGGCCCGATCCCAGGGTGTAAGGCGCCAGAGTCTATAGGTCCCAGGGAGAGGGGGTACCGCGACGGGGCCTACCAGCAAGTCCTCTGCCGGCGAGGCAGGGTCGTTCTTCATACCTGCTTCAGATGCGGTCCCTCCGGTGCCGATCTGCTCCGTCTCCGCTGGGGTCTGGAACGCTAGTTGCAGGGCCTTGCGCTGTGGCGTTGTCATCTCCGTTTGCAGCACCTCGCTTTCCAGCAGGGCCTTGCTTTCTGGCTTCGGAGCGCTGGAACTTCTTTCTTGCTCCGGACCAGACGAGGCTGCCAACAGACGTCTGATGAGGCTCCCGATGAAGGTCTTCTTCCACCCGGCCTCAGTGCTCAGCTGCGTCCGCCAGAGTTGGTCGCCGAGCTCATCCACTCCGGCCTGCAGGAAGTCAACATCAGCGGTGGAGGCCTGGTTGCGGTGCCCCTCCGGGCAGCTGGGGGAGTCCTCTGCTCCTACCCCACGCTCCAACTCCGAGTGGCTCGCCATGGCGTCCTCCATGTCGCTGACTCCTTCCTGGTCCTTTTCCCGCTCTCTCCTTCGTGGGCGGTTTCGCTTTCGTTGTCTCCGCCCCCCATTGAGGATCAGTAGGCGGATCTCGGCTGCTGACGGACACGTCCTCAAGGGGCAGAAATATTTAGACTGGGCGGCCATTGTCTTTCGCGCTCTCCAGCTTGTCTACGCCCACTCCACGCCCTTCTTCTTCTCCTGCGCTTTCCTTAGTGCTGTAATGGCGGCGGTTTTGGCGGGAACTTTTGGTGACAAGTGGCAATACACAGTCTTTGCAATAAGTCACAGTCCAAGCACAATAAATCACAGTTCCAAGGCACACATGACCTGATTCTTCAGGCTTAAGTAGATCCTGTTCATGACGCCAAGTTGTAGCGCACCCACTGCCGCAGGGCCGAGGGGTACCCGGTACCGGGCCTCTGAGTCTCTGCTCTGGGGTTGTCACGGTGGCTAGACCCGGTCCGTGACCCTGCTGAGGGGCGCCCAATGAAAGGTGTGGGTGGTGATGCTGTATTGATGCGGGTCGCAGTAAATAACGAGGACACCAGGTTGCAGTCTCTTTACCTCTTTACTGAAGGCCCCAGGATCCTCAGTCCGGAATACGGTTAACCGGGCTGCGCAAGTCCGGCCGGTCCGATGGCACCTCCAGAGTTCCCTTTGCAGGTGGAAATCTGTGCCTACCTTCTAGCGCTTGTGTGTTGTGGTCCTCCCCTGCTGTGCTTACGGGATAGTCCCCACAACTGTTGTGTCTGTTTCTGAAGTTCCCTCACAACTTGATTACGATGTTCTGCTTCGTCCCCCAGATCATATGGATAGGACGCACCCGTATGACGGGTAGGCTCGGAGCTCTCCCGGGACCCTAGTGTCGCCCCTCTGTTGTGGATTCTGTTTGTGGGCTCCCTCTGGTGGTTGCTGCTGGTACTGGGTGACTTTGGTGGGTTGCGGCCTTTGGTTTCCACCTGTCCATCAGAGGCTGGGTGTTTCCTATTTTACCTGGCCTTTCTGTCATTCCCTTGCCGGCTATGAATGTATTCAGATGTGCTCTGTTTGGTTCCTGCCTACCTGCTCCCAGATCTTTCAGGATAAGCTAAGTGCTGATTTTCAGTTGTTTGGTTTTTTGTCCAGCTTGCTTATTATGTCTCTATGCTAGCTGGTAGCTCTAGTGGACTGAGGTTCTCCCCATGTGCCATGAGTTGGCACATGGGTTCTTGTAATCTCAGGATGGTATTTTTGATTAGGGTTTTTTGCTGACCGCTCAGTCCCCTTTTGTATCTTTCTGCTTTCTAGTTTACAGCGGGCCTCAATTTGCTAAAGCTATATATATCATCTCTATGTGTGTGCCTTCCTCTCATTTCACCGTCAATACATGTGAGGGGGCAACTATATCTTTTGGGGTTCATTCCTCTGGAGGCAAGTAGGTCTTATTTTCTCTGCAGTACTAGTTAGCTCTTAGGCTGGTGCGTGGCGTCTAGAACCAACGTAGGCACGCTCCCTGGCTATCTCTAGTTGCGTTTGTCAGGCGTAGGGCAGCGGTCAGCCCAGGTTCCATCACCCTAGAGCTCGTCCGTTATTTATTTGTACTTTGTTTGTCCTGTGCTATCCCTAGCCATTGGGGATTCATGACAGTATAGCCGGCCCACAAAGTGTTAATATTTTGGGCTGAAGCAGGAGAAATAGAAGTGTTTAAGGGAAATTTTTTTTTTTTTTTTCCCTTCAGAGTTTTGCTGCCTAGCCCTTAATTGCTTCTAGCTGCTTCTTACCTCCTCTTAACCCTTGAATGGCTCTGATCTTAGCTGTTTAACATGGATGTCCAGAGTTTGGCTTCCAGCCTGAGTAATCTCGCGGCAAAAGTTCAAAACATACAGGATTTTGTTGTTCACACTCCCATGTCTGAACCTAGAATTCCTATTCCAGAGTTCTTTTCTGGAGATAGATCTACCTTCCTGAATTTCAGGAACAATTGTAAATTGTTTCTTTCTTTAAAATCTCGCTCCTCTGGAGACCCTGCTCAACAGGTTAAGATTGTAATATCTTTCCTGCGGGGCGACCCTCAGAATTGGGCATTTGCATTGGCACCAGGGGATCCTGCATTGCTCAGTGTGGATGCGTTTTTTCTGGCATTGGGATTGCTCTATGAGGAACCTAACCTGGAGATTCAGGCTGAAAAGGCTTTATTAGCCCTCTCTCAGGGGCATGATGAAGCGGAAATATATTGTCAAAAATTTCGGAAATGGTCGGTGCTTACTCAGTGGAATGAGTGCGCCCTGGCTGCAAACTTCAGAAATGGTCTTTCTGAGGCCATTAAGGATATTATGGTGGGGTTCCCTACGCCTACAGGTCTGAATGAGTCTATGGCTATGGCCATTCAGATTGATCGGCGTTTACGGGAGCGCAAACCCGTGCACCAGTTGGCGGTGTCTTCTGAACAGGCACCTGAGACTATGCAATGTGATAGAATTCAGTCCAGAAGTGAACGGCAAAATTATAGGCGGAAAAATGGATTGTGTTTTTATTGTGGTGATTCAGCTCATGTTATATCAGCATGCTCTAAACGCACAAAAAGGGTTGATAAATCTTTTGCCATTGGTACTCTGCAGCCTAAGTTCATTTTGTCTGTGACTCTGATTTTTTCACTGTCTTCCATTTCCGTCGATGCCTATGTGGATTCGGGCGCTGCCCTGAGTCTTATGGATTGGTCATTTGCTAAACGCTGCGGTTTTAGTCTGGAGCCTCTGGAAGTTCCTATTCCTCTGAAGGGAATTGACTCTACACCATTGGCTATGAATAAACCGCAGTACTGGACACAAGTGACCATGCGCATGACTCCTGTTCATCAGGAGGTGATTCGCTTCCTTGTACTGTATAATTTACATGATGTACTAGTGCTTGGTCTGCCATGGTTACAAACTCATAATCCTGTCCTGGACTGGAAAACAATGTCTGTGTTAAGCTGGGGATGTCAGGGGGTTCATGATGATGCACCTCCGATTTCAATTGCTTCATCTACTCCTTCTGAGATCCCTGCGTTTTTGTCTGACTATAGGGATGTTTTTGAGGAGCCTAAGCTCAATTCGCTCCCTCCTCATAGAGAGTGTGACTGTGCTATAGAATTGATTCCTGGCAGTAAGTTCCCTAAGGGTCGTTTATTTAATCTGTCACTGCCAGAGCATACTGCTATGCGGAATTATATTAAGGAGTCCTTGGAAAAGGGACATATTCGTCCATCTTCGTCCCCTCTGGGAGCAGGTTTTTTTTTCGTGGCAAAAAAAGATGGTTCCCTGAGGCCTTGTATAGATTATCGCCTTTTGAATAAGATTACAGTCAAATATCAGTATCCATTGCCATTATTAACTGATTTGTTTGCTCGCATTAAGGGGGCTAGGTGGTTCACTAAGATAGATCTTCGCGGTGCGTATAATCTGGTGCGGATAAAACAGGGTGATGAGTGGAAAACCGCATTTAATACGCCTGAGGGCCATTTTGAGTATTTGGTAATGCCTTTTGGACTCTCCAATGCTCCGTCAGTCTTTCAGTCCTTTATGCACAATATTTTCCGTGAATATCTGGATAAGTTTATGATTGTGTATTTGGATGATATTTTGGTGTTTTCTGATGACTGGGAGTCTCATGTTCTACAGGTCAGGAAGGTGTTTCAGGTTCTGCGGGCCAATTCTCTGTTTGTGAAGGGCTCAAAGTGTCTCTTCGGAGTCCAGAAGATTTCTTTTTTGGGGTACATTTTTTCTCCTTCTACTATTGAGATGGATCCCGTCAAGGTTCAGGCTATTTGTGACTGGACACAACCTACATCTGTTAAGAGCCTTCAGAAGTTCTTGGGGTTTGCTAATTTTTATCGTCGGTTCATTGCTAATTTTTCCAGTATTGTTAAACCTTTGACTGATTTGACTAAAAAGGGTGCTGATGTTGCTGATTGGTCTCCTGCGGCTGTGGAGGCCTTTCAGGAACTTAAGCGCCGGTTTTCTTCTGCTCCTGTGTTGTGTCAACCAGATGTTTCACTTCCTTTTCAGGTTGAGGTTGATGCTTCCGAGATTGGAGCGGGGGCGGTTTTGTCGCAGAGAAGTTCTAATGGCTCGGTGATGAAGCCATGTGCATTCTTCTCTAGAAAATTCTCGCCCACCGAGCGCAATTATGATGTGGGTAATCGGGAGCTTTTGGCCATGAAGTGGGCATTTGAGGAGTGGCGTCATTGGCTTGAGGGTGCTAAACATCGTGTGGTGGTCTTGACTGATCACAAGAATCTCATTTACCTTGAGTCTGCCAGGCGTTTGAATCCTAGACAGGCTCGTTGGTCGTTGTTTTTTTCTCGTTTCAATTTCGTGGTTTCATACCTGCCAGGTTCAAAGAATGTAAAGGCAGATGCTCTTTCCAGGAGTTTTGTGCCTGACTCTCCTGGAGACTCTGGGCCTACTGGTATCCTTAGGGATGGGGTAATATTGTCCGCCGTATCCCCAGACTTGCGACGTGCATTGCAGGAGTTTCAGGTGGATAAATCGGATCGTTGTCCACCAGAAAGACTGTTTGTCCCGGATGATTGGACCAGTAGAGTCATCTCCGAGGTCCATTCTTCTGTGTTGGCTGGTCATCCTGGAATATTTGGTACTAGAGACTTGGTGGCCAGGTCTTTTTGGTGGCCTTCCTTGTCTAGGGATGTGCGTACCTTTGTGCAGTCTTGTGAAGTGTGTGCTCGAGCTAAGCCTTGCTGTTCTCGAGCCAGTGGGTTGTTGTTATCCTTGCCCATCCCGAAGAGGCCTTGGACGCACATTTCCATGGATTTTATTTCTGATCTCCCGGTTTCACAGAAAATGTCCGTTATCTGGGTTGTGTGTGACCGCTTTTCTAAGATGGTTCATTTGGTGCCCTTGCCTAAGTTGCCCTCCTCCTCTGAGTTGGTCCCGTTATTTTTTCAGAACGTGGTTCGTTTGCATGGGATTCCGGAGAATATCGTTTCTGACAGGGGATCCCAGTTTGTGTCTAGATTTTGGCGGACGTTTTGTGCCAAGATGGGCATTGATTTGTCTTTTTCGTCTGCATTCCATCCTCAGACAAATGGCCAGACGGAGCGAACTAATCAGACCTTGGAAACTTATTTGAGGTGTTTTGTTTCTGCTGATCAAGATGACTGGGTTGCTTTTTTGCCACTGGCCGAATTTGCTCTTAATAATCGGGCTAGTTCTGCCACGTTGGTCTCTCCTTTTTTTTGTAATTCGGGGTTTCATCCTCGTTTTTCCTCTGGTCAGGTGGAGTCTTCGGATTGTCCTGGAGTGGACGTGGTGGTGGACAGGCTACATCAGATTTGGAATCAGGTGGTGGACAATTTGAAGTTATCTCAGGAGAAGACTCAGCAGTTTGCTAATCGCCGTCGCCGCGTGGGTCCCCGACTTCTTGTTGGGGATTTGGTGTGTGTGTCTTCTCGTTTTGTCCCTATGAAGGTCTCTTCTCCTAAGTTCAAGCCTCGGTTCATCGGTCCTTATAGGATCTCGGAGATTCTTAACCCTGTATCTTTTCGTTTGGATCTCCCAGCATCGTTTGCTATTCATAATGTGTTCCATCGGTTGTTGTTGCGGAGGTATGAGGTACCCGTTGTTCCTTCGGTTGAGCCTCCTGCTCCGGTGCTGGTGGAGGGAGAATTGGAGTATGTTGTTGAGAAGATCTTGGATTCTCGTGTTTCCAGACGCAAACTCCAGTATTTGGTTAAGTGGAAGGGTTATGGTCAGGAGGATAATTCCTGGGTGGTCGCCTCCGATGTTCATGCGACTGATTTGGTCCGCGCCTTCCATAGAGCTCACCCTGATCGCCCTGGGGGTTCTTGTGAGGGTTCGGTGACCCCTCCTCAAGGGGGGGGTACTGTTGTGGATTCTGTTTGTGGGCTCCCTCTGGTGGTTGCTGCTGGTACTGGGTGACTTTGGTGGGTTGCGGCCTTTGGTTTCCACCTGTCCATCAGAGGCTGGGTGTTTCCTATTTTACCTGGCCTTTCTGTCATTCCCTTGCCGGCTATCAATGTATTCAGATGTGCTCTGTTTGGTTCCTGCCTACCTGCTCCCAGATCTTTCAGGATAAGCTAAGTGCTGATTTTCAGTTGTTTGGTTTTTTGTCCAGCTTGCTTATTATGTCTCTATGCTAGCTGGTAGCTCTAGTGGACTGAGGTTCTCCCCATGTGCCATGAGTTGGCACATGGGTTCTTGTAATCTCAGGATGGTATTTTTGATTAGGGTTTTTTGCTGACCGCTCAGTCCCCTTTTGTATCTTTCTGCTTTCTAGTTTACAGCGGGCCTCAATTTGCTAAAGCTATATATATCATCTCTATGTGTGTGCCTTCCTCTTATTTCACCGTCAATACATGTGAGGGGCAACTATATCTTTTGGGGTTCATTCCTCTGGAGGCAAGTAGGTCTTATTTTCTCTGCAGTACTAGTTAGCTCTTAGGCTGGTGCGTGGCGTCTAGAACCAACGTAGGCACGCTCCCTGGCTATCTCTAGTTGCGTTTGTCAGGTGTAGGGCAGCGGTCAGCCCAGGTTCCATCACCCTAGAGCTCGTCCGTTATTTATTTGTACTTTGTTTGTCCTGTGCTATCCCTAGCCATTGGGGATTCATGACACCCCTCTCCAGTTGTTGCCCCCTATGTCTTCTTAGATGAATTGAGTGAGACAGCCCGCCTATAACTGACTGTCCTGCCGTAGGTTTGAAGTTAGGCCTGGAGCTCTATACTTCCTCGGCGTTCCGGCCACCGGCTGCGCGCCTCAGTAGGATGTTGCCTCGTCTTGCAGCACGACTCCTACTGGTGTTTCTCCTTGTTGCATTGATCTCGTTTCTCACTCAGCACAATAAACCTCGCTTCTTGTCCTTTCTTAGGGCACCGCCGCTATCTCGTGCAGGCGCGGTCCCATAACGTTCTCTCTGTTCGCTAGGCCTCTGTCAGGATCCCACCCCTGACAGTGACCCCCCTGAATCTTCCCCTGCAACACCCTCTGCCACAGGATGTTGCCTGGCTCCAACCCAGTCAGCTTCTGTCTAACTTCCTATCTAACCCCCAGTTTTACCAGACTGTGAGGAGTGGCCTAATACATAGTGCCCTTAGCTCCCCCTGGAGGCCAGACTGTGAAGTGCATTGGTGTCTGTGATACCTGGTCAGGTGAACTCCTTCAGTGCCATCAGACGTACCATAGCCCCCCTTAGCGGCGGAGCATCAGTACTGCAACGACCAGGACTCTGGGGCGCTGCATATACAGTATACTCCCCCTACTGCTGTATATACTCCCTAAGCGCTGTATATACTCCCCCAGAGCTGTATATACTCCCCCAGCGCTGTATATACTCCTCCACTGCTGTATATACTTCCCCCACTGCTGTATATACTCCCCCTACTGCTGTATATACTCCCCTACTGCTGTATATACTCCCCCAGTGCTGTATATACTCCCCCAGCGCTGTATATACTCCCCCAGCGCTGTATATACTTCTCCACTGCTGTATATACTCCCCTACTGCTATATATACTCCCCCTACTGCTGTATATACTCCCCAAGCACTGTATATACTCCCCCAGAGCTGTATATACTCCCCCAGCGCTGTATATACTCCTCCACTGCTAAATATACTCCTCCACCAGGGCCGGCCCGAACATATAGGCGAACTAGGCGGCCACCTAGGGCGCCGACCCTAAGGGGGCGCCAGAGAAAAAATAGAAAAAATTATAAAAAATATTTTCAAAAGGCAAAAGGTGTATGGAGCGGAGCTGAATGTGTATGAGGTGTATGGAGCGGAGCCGTGTGTGTATGAGGTGTACGGAGCAGAGCCGTGTGTATGAGGTGTACGGAGCGGAGTCATGTGTGAATGAGGTGTATGGAGCGGAGCTAAATGTGTACGAGGTGTACGGAGCGGAGCCGCGTGTGTACGAAGTGTATGGAGCGGAGCGCGTGTGTACGGAGTGCAGCCGCGTGTGTAGGAGTAGCTATGTGTGTCCATTATACGGTGCGAAGTATCATGTGCGGCCAATATACAGTATGGAGCATCATGTGCGGTCATTATACAGTATGGAGCATCATGTGTGGCCATTATACAGTATGGAGCATCATGTGTGGCCATTATACAGTATGAAGCACTGTGTGGTCATATTTTTTTGTTTATAATTATTCTTTATAAAACAGTGTGATCAGCAGTGCTAAATGGGTATGGTTGGGACGTGGATATGGGTGTGGCTGGTTATGAATGGGTGTGGTCAGAGGCGTGGCCTAAAATTTGCCACGGCGCGCTTTGCGCGCCACAAACTTTGTCCCTCTTTTCCATCTTCAAAAGTTGGGAGGTATGTTTATGGTATACATGTTTGATATCTGTGTACTCATATTGTGGCCATAATATTAACTAATACCTTACATATTTTGATATATTTTTGTGCACTTTATTTTTACTTTTTGGGGTGCAGTTGGGCCCAGATGGCTTTGTAGACTGTGGCCTCTGTTCACACGGGACACATTACAGTTAGCACAGGGCATTACTAATAGGCTATGATCCAGATGCTTTGCATTCTCTGTGTGAACACTGCTGCAGATTATTTGTTTGCACTGGTGTGCCAAGCGGCCAATCCCTGATTGTAGGCTGGCTGTCTCATTGGTATTACCACACCTGTGTAGTCGCCATCTTTACTTGGGCCCGTTGCACCATGAGAGTGCATTTGATTCAAGGTAGACAGGTAAGCACCTTTGCCTGTTTTTTCGTGTGTTTTCTAGACTAGTGGAGGTTTTTTCCTCTTTTTCCTCCTTTTGTGGTTTATGCTATAGAAGCGATCAGCCTGCACAAAATGAGTTTTACAGTGTAAAACTAAGAATTAAATAAAAACATTTTTTATTAAAAATAATACAAAATAATAATAAAAAAAATGTTTATTCAATCAAATAAGTATTTAAATAAAAAAAATCTACACAATAAAGTACACATATTTAGTATTGCCACGTCCGTAATGACCAGACCTATAAAAACGTCCAAGAAGTTAACCCCTTTAGTGAACACCATAAAAAAAACCAAGGCAAAAAAAGTAATGCTTTATCATCATACCGCTGAACAAAAAGGGGAATAACATGTGATCAAAAAGATGGATATAAATATACTTGGTACCGCTGAAAAGGTCATCTTGTACTGCAAAAAACAAGTCCCCATACAGCATCATCAGCAAAAAAATAAAAAAGTTATAGCTCTCAAAATAAAGCGATGCAAAAATAATTATTTTGTATAAAATAGTTTTTATTGCATAAAATCATCAAAACATAAAAAAATATACATGAGGTATGAGGTATCGCTGTAATCATACTGACCCGAAGAATAAAACTACCTTAATAATTTTACCACACGCAGAATGGTATAAACGCCCCCCCCCAAAAAAAAGAAATTCATGAATTGCTGGTTTTTATTCATTCTGCCTCCCAAAAATCGGAATAAAAAGCGATCAAAAATTGTCATGTGCCCAAAAATTATCTGTGGGCCAGAATATGGAAACATTATAGCTCCCAAAATATGGTGATGTAAAAACTATTTTTTGCAATAAAAAGCATCTTTTAGTGAGTGACAGCTGCCAAACATAAAAACCTGCTATAAAAACCCGCTATAAATAGTAAATCAAACCCCCCTTTATCACCCTCTTAGTTAGGGAAAAATAATAAAATAAAAAAGTATTTATTTTCCCATTAGGGTTATGGTTAGGTTTGGGATTAGGGTTAGGGTTTGCTTTACAATTGCAGGGGTTCCAATGTTAAGGCACATCAGGGGCTCTCCAAACGCGACATGGCGTCTGATCTCAATTCCAGACAATTTTGCATTGAAATTCAAACGGCGCTCCTTCCCTTCTGAACTCTGCCATGCGCCAAAACAGTGGTTTACCTGCACATATGGGGTATTAGCGTACTCAGGAGAAATTGCACCTCAACTTTTGGGGTCCAATTTCTCCTGTTACCCTTGGTAAAATTAAAAAAATTGGATCTGAAGTAAATTTTTTTGTGAAAAAAAGTTAAATGTTCATTTTTTTTTAAACATTCCAAAAATTCCTGTGAAACACCTGAAGGGTTAATAAACTTCTCGGATGTGGTTTTGAGCACCTTGTGTGGTGCCGTTTTTAGAATGGTGTAACTTTTGGGTATTTTCTATCATATAGACCCCTCAAAGTGACTTCAAATGTGAGGTGGTCCCTAAAAAAATGGTGGTGTAAAAATGAGAAATCGCTGGTTATCTTTTAACCCTTATAACTTCTACTTCTCCACATGCAATTGACCCCATATACTGCTCTATATGTAAATGGCCCCATATACTGCTCTATATGTAAATGGCCCCATATACTGCTCCATATATAAATAGCCCCATATACTGCTCCATATATAAATGGTCCCATATACTGTTCCTTGTGTAATTGGCCCCATATATTGTTCCATATATAACTGGCCCTATATTCTGCTCCATATGTAATTGGATCCTTATACTTCTCCATATGTAATTGGCCCCATATGCTACTCCATATGTAACTGGACCCATATATTGCTCCATATGTGACTGGACCCATATATTGCTGCATATATTATTGCCCCCATATACTGCTCCATATGTAATTGGCCCCATATACTGCTCAATATTTAATTGGCCCCATACGATGCTCCATCTATAATTGGCCACATGAGATTCTCCATATGTAATTGGCCCCATATACTATTGGTCCCATAAACTACCCCATATGTAATTGTTCCCATATACTGGTCCATATATAATTGGCCCCATATACTGGTCCATATGTAATTGGTTCCATATACTTCTACATATGTAATTGGCCCCTTACAATGCTCCATATGTAATTGACCCAATATACTGCTCCATATGTAATTGACCCAATATACTGCTCCATATGTAATTTGTCCCATATACTGCTCCATATGTAATTGGCTCCATATACTGCTGCATATGTAATTGGCCCCTTATAATGCTCCATATATAATTGGTCCAATAAACTGCTCCATATGTAATTGGCCCCATAAGATGCTCCATATATAATTGACCCAATGAGATAATCCATATAAAATTGGCCCCATATACTTCTCCATATGTAACTGGCCCCATATACTACTCCATAGGTAATTGTCCCCATATACGTCTCCATATATTATTGGCCCCATATACTGCTGCATATGTAATTGTCCCCATACACTGGTGCATATGTAATTGGCCCCATATACTGCTCTATATGTAATTGGCGCCTTATACTGCTCTATATATTATTGGCCCCATATACTGCTCCATATGTAATTGGCCCCATATACTGCTCCATATGTAATTGGCCCCATATACTGCTCTATATATTATTGGCCCCATATACTGCTCCATATGTAATTGGCCCCATATACTGCTCCAAATGTAATTGGTGCCATATACTGCTCCATATCTAAATGGCCCCATGTACTGCTCCATATGTAATTGGCGCCATACACTGCTCCATATATATATTTCATGTATCCTTTAATAAGATGTGTAGTAGAGAGGTTACAAGGACACTAAACTTCAGGATGGCAAATTTCCAACGGATGAGAGAGGATCTTGGCGCAATTAACTGGGACGATATCCTGAGACATAAAAATACACAAAGAAAATGGGAGACGTTTATTAGCATCCTGGATAGGACCTGTGCACAGTATATACCGTATGGGAATAAACATACTAGAAATAGGAGGAAACCAATATGGCTAAATAGAGCTGTAAGGGGCGCAATAAGGGACAAAAAGAAAGCATTTAGAGAATTAAAGGAAGTAGGTAGTGATGAGGCATTAAATAAATACAAAAAATTAAATAAATTCTGTAAAAATCAAATCAAGGCAGCAAAAATTGAGACAGAGAGACTCATTGCCAGAGAGAGTAAAAATAATCCCAAAATATTCTTTAACTACATAAACAGTAAGAAACTAAAAAATGGTAGTGTTGGCCCCCTTAAAAATAGTCTGGGTGAAATGGTGGATGAGGATGAGGAAAAAGCCAATATGCTAAATGACTTTTTTTCATCAGTATTTACAAAAGAAAATCCCATAGCAGCCAATATGACTAGTGATAAAAATTCCCCAGTAAATGTCACCTGCTTAACCCAGCAGTAAGTACGGCGGCATCTAAAAATCACTAAAATTGACAGATCTCCAGGTCCGGATGGAATCCACCCCCGAGTACTGCAGGAACTAAGTACAGTCATTGATAGACCATTATTTCTAATCTTTAAAGACTCCATAATAACAGGGTCTGTACCACAGGACTGGCGTATAGCAAATGTGGTGCCAATATTCAAAAAGGGGACAAAAACTGAACTCGGTAATTATAGGCCAGTAAGCTTAACCTCTACTGTGGGTAAAATCCTGGAGGGCATTCTAAGGGATGCTATGCTGGAGTATCTGAAGAGGAATAACCTCATGACCCAGTATCAGCACAGGTTTACTAGGGACCGTTCATGTCAGACTAATTTGATCAGCTTCTATGAAGAGGTAAGTTCCGGACTAGGCCAAGGGAACCCAGTGGACGTAGTGTATATGGAATTTTCTAAAGCTTTTGATACGGTGCCACACAAAAGGTTGTTACATAAAATGAGAATAATGGGGATAGGGGAAAATATGTGTAAGTGGGTTGAGAGCTGGCTCAGGGATAGGAAACAAAGGGTGATTATTAATGGAGCACACTCGGACTGGGTCGCGGTTAGCAGTGGGGTACCACAGGGGTCAGTATTGGGCCCTCTTCTTTTTAACATATTCATTAATGACCTTGTAGGGGGCATTCAGAGCAGAATTTCAATATTTGCAGATGACACTAAACTCTGCAGGGTGATCAATACAGGGGAGGACAATTTTATATTACAGGATGATTTATGTAAACTAGAAGCTTGGGCTGATAAATGTCAAATGAGCTTTAATGGGGATAAATGTAAGGTCATGCACTTGGGTAGAAGTAATAAGATGAATAACTATGTGCTTAATTCTAAAACTCTGGGCAAAACCATCAATGAAAAAGACCTGGGTGTATGGGTGGATGACAAACTCATATTCAGCAGCCAGTGTCAGGCAGCTGCTACAAAGGCAAATAAAATAATGGGATGTATTAAAAGAGGCATAGATGCTCATGAGGAGAACATATTTTTTCCTCTATACAAGTCACTAGTTCGACCACACTTAGAATACTGTGCACAGTTCTGGTCTCCGGTGTATAGGAAAGACATAGCTGAACTGGAGCGGGTGCAGAAAAGTGACCAAGGTTATTAGAGGACTGGGGGGTCTGCAATACCAAGATAGGTTATTACACTTGGCGCTGTTTAGTTTGGAAAAACGAAGGCTAAGGGGTGATCTTATGTTAATGTATAAATATATGAGGGGACAGTACAAAGAACTTTCTGATGATCTTTTTAATCATAGACCTGAGACAGGGACAAGGGGGCATCCTCTACGTCTGGAGGAAAAAAGGTTTAAGCATAACAATAGACGCGGGTTCTTTACTGTAAGAGCAGTGAGACTATGGAACTCTCTGCCGTATGATGTTGTAATGAGTGATTCATTACTTAAATTTAAGAGGGGACTGGATGCCTTTCTGGAAAAGTATAATGTTACAGGGTATATATACTAGATTCCTTGATAGGGCGTTGATCCAGGGAACTAGTCTGATTGCCGTATGTGGGGTCGGGAAGGAATTTTTTCCCCAATGTGGAGCTTACTCTTTGCCACATGGGGTTTTCTTGGCTTCCTCTGGATCAACATGTTAGGGCATGTTAGGTTAGGCTATGAGTTGAACTAGATGGACTTAAAGTCTTCCTTCAACCTTAATAACTGTGTTACTATGTTACTATATGTAATTGGCCACATATAATGAATCATATATAATTGGCCACACAAGATTCGCCATATGTAATTGGCCCCATATACTGTCCTTATATAAATGACCTCATATACTCCTCCATATGTAATTGGCCTCATATACTGCTCAATATATAATTGGCCCCATAAAATGCTCCATATGTAATTGGCACCACATACCACTAGATATGTACTTGTCCCACAGTCCTGCAAGCCTCTGTTTCATATAGAATATTGGTCTTATTTGATAAATCTGGGCCATTTTTTTTATGGTATCAGAAGGCAATCGACCTTCCAACATACCTTAAATGGGACAGTTTCCATCCAAAACACATAAAAAACTCTATTGTCTACAGCCAAGCCATCAGAGTCAATCGTATATGTTCCAACCCCATGGATAGAGATGAACATCTTGATCGCCTCAGAAAGACCTTTTTGAATCAGGGCACGGAAATTACAACCTTTATTACAAAAAGATGCCCGATTACAATCCATTTTTCCAGACCCCCACTACTGTGTTTTAGGCAGCCCTCAAATTTAAAAAATCATCATTGTCAGAAGCTCCCTGTCCTCTCCAACAGCTGCAGGAACCTTTCCTTGCAACCAGAAAAAATGTAAAACCTGTCCATTTATAATGACCACGGACAAGATAAATATCCCCAATTCACATCAGGACTACAAGATCCCAGGTACTTTCAGCTGCACCACATCTAATGTGGTGTACCTAATTATATGTACCAAATGTCCAGCTGGAAGTCTGTATGTTGTATGTTGCTGTATGTTGGGGAGACAGGGCAGAAACTGAGAACAAGGATAAATTCTCACCGCCACACAATAAGAGATAAAAGAATGGATCTACCTGTGGCCAAACATTTTTGTATGCCTGATCATAGCATCATGGACCTGAAATTACTTGTATTGAAAAGTAGCTTAAAATCTCAGAGAGACAGGAGAATCTGGGAGTATAAACTTATGACAACCTTTAACACACTACAGCACTGCAGGAATGAATATGTTGCATAGATTTGTGTCTTTTTACATCAATTAAGGAATTTGCACTTCAGACCTTATGGGGCATCATGACACAGAACCAGACCCCAATCAGAGGACAAAAAAATGTTCACTCCTTATCTACGAACTGTTCCAATATTTATTCACACAACTGTTTATCACTCTCCCATAATGACAGTTCTGTGCTGTGTTGTGTATAAATATGTGATTCTTCAGATGTTGTATTAGTCTATGCCTGATGAAGAAGCCTGAGTAGTCTCGAAAGCTTGCAATTTGTTACCATCTTTTCAGTTAGCCATTAAAAGGTATCAACCACTGAGGACTTTCAATTCCAAATATTATTGTAAATGCCACTGAAATATTACTGTGTTATGGTGAAATATGTGAGCATTTGGAGCCCCACTTAAAACTTTTGCCCAGTGCCCACTTTGTTTAAAACCAGCCCTGATAACAGGATGTCCTAAACGGAGAAAGAGGTCGTTTAGAAGGGAAAGTTGTACTTTCCCAAAGGGCAATTGACTCCATGGCTTGGTGGCTGGACTCAGGGAATCTGTTTCAGGGAATTCCATGGTCTTACCAGGTACCAAATGTGATTGTGATGGATGTGAGAGCAGAAGGATGGGGAGCACATCTCAGGGATCGCATAGTCCAGGGTGTCTGGTCAGAGACAGAAGTCAGCCAGTCCTCAAGCATGAAAGAGCTACTGGTGGTATAAAAAGCAGTAGTAGAATTCCTTCACCATCTAGAAGGGCACCACATTCTGGTAATGTCAGACAATGGGATGACGGTTACCTATATCAACCATAAGGGGGGCACAAGATCTCGGGCCCTGATGTTGCTATCACAGTCAATTCTCGAGGTCATGGAAGAACACCAATTGAGACTAACCACACTGTATATTAAAGGGAAGGAGAATGAGGAAGCAGATATTCTCAGCCGGAATACCCTGATGCAGCGGGAATGGGAACTGGATCCGCTAGTTTTTCAGCAGATTGTGGATCGATGGGAACAGCCAGAAATAGACCTGTTTGCCAACAAAAAAAACAGGTAAACAAACATCTTCTGCTCTTTGAACCCAAGAGAAGGACCGTATGCAGTAGATCCACTACAGATTCCTTGGGTTTTCAGGCTGACTTACGCATTTCTCCCATTGATGTTGATTCCAGTAGTCCTAAAGAAGATTCGAGAGGAGGGAGCAAGGTCATTGCTCCTTTTTGGCACAAGAGGCCATGGTTCTCATGGATGAGGAGAATGTCCTTATCAGATCCCTGGATTCTCCCGGATACTCTGGGTCTCCTCAGGCAAGACCCAGTGTCTCATTCTCACAGGTTAGGTCTGCATTTGACAGCATGGATTTTAAGAGGGCACTGTTAATACAAAAAGGCTTCTCCCCGGCCTTAGTTGTTGCCCAGCTGCAGATGAGGAAGCCAGTAGCGACTAGAATATTCGGCAGGATATGGGCTAAATTCTTAGATTGTTCAGGACAGTCCATGGGGGCAAGGTTCCGATTAAAGCTATATTGGAATTTACTCAAAAGGGTATGGAGATGGGCCTAGCCACTAGCACCCTTAAGGTGCAGGTGTCTGCTTTGGCAGCCCTATATAATTATAACCTAGCGGAAGATAGATGGATAGTTAGGTTCATTAAAGCATGCCATAGGCCGAGACCAATGCCAGCCCCAAATATGCCTCCTTGGGATTTAAATCTAGTTCTTGAGGCATTGACAAGATCTCCCTTTGAGACCTTGAGTGAATTACCGGCTAAAGTACTAAATCTAAAAACTGCGATATTACTGGTCCTAACATCAGCCCGCAGGGTCAGTGATTTGCAGGTTCTATCAATTAATCACCCATTCATGCAGGTATCAGATGACAGGGTTATTCTGAGGCTAGATCCAGCATATCTTCCGAAGGTAGCTTCGAAATATCATAGAAGCCAGGAGATAGTTCTCCTCTCCTTTTCTAAGGACCCAGAAAATGCAAAGGAACGCAGGCTTCACATATTAGATGATAGGAGAGCCTTGGTACAATACTTAGATTTGCCGAGACTGTGGAGGAAGAGTGAGTCCTTATTCGTGTCGTTCTAGGGAATCAGGAAAGGTCTTAAGGTTACGAGAGATACTATAGCTAGATGGATTAGGGACGCCATTAGCCTAGCAAACACCTCTAGGAATATGCTGATTCCTGAGAACCTGAAGGCCCATTCCCCCAGGGCCATGGTGACCTCCTGGGCTACGAAGGCGGAGGTGTTGATTGAGATAATATGTAAGGCGGCAACATGGTCCTCCCTTTCAACATTCTAGAAACACCACAGTCTTAAGCTATCTTCCTCTGATGACCTTTCCTTTGGGAGAAAGGACTTGCAAGCGGTGATCCCTCCCTAAGGTGCATTTGATCTATATAAATCTCTCAGGTGTTGCTGTCACGGGAGAAGGGGAAAAAATCTTCGTTACTTACCGGTAACGGGATTTTACAAAGCCCATGACAGCACCCTTATATTCCCTCTCCGTTTTATCACTAGTGGTGCGCACTTTTAATTTAAATTGTATTTTTTCATTAAAAATTGTTCAAATTTTACATGAAAAGAAAAGGGTGTGTTAGGAAAAATGTTTTTGGGGATGGTTATGTTACTAACTGTCTGGAGGTTCTCTGATGCTCTAAAACCCAAAATAATGCGGAGGAGAGGTACCACCCTTTTATTCAGTAGGTTTCCTGTCCTTGATGGGCGGATACCCTCTCTCAGGTTGTGCTGTCATGGGCTCTGTAAAATCCTGTTACCGGTAAGTAACTAAGATTTTTTCCTGTGGCACTAATCCTGCAAAGTTTTCTCAACATGGATATATCATACGTAATTTAAAATGAACAAGTCGCGTGGTAAGGGACAGGGAAGTGGACGTGATGCTAATGATGAGCACAGAGGCCAAATGGTTTTTCTCCATGTGCATGTAAAATCTCTATCAGAGATACTATGCAGGTAGCGATGCTCAAATATTTGAGCAGCCATGGTCACATGAGGGTGATGGTGGGAAAATGCAATTACTGTCTCAAGAGGTGGATGATGACAAGACACAATTGTCAACAAGTGGTGCTGTTAAATCAGCAAGTCAGGAGGAGGATCAGGGTGCAGAAGTGGAAGACGAGGTGGTGTACGATGAAGTCACTGACCCAACCTGGGAAGGTGATATGCAGAGCCAGGACGGCAGCGCAGAGGAGGAGAGATAAGCAGCACCACAACAGTCAGGAAGAGGCAGTGGGGTGGCCAGAGACACAAGACAAGCAACTGTTCCCCAGAGCACCAACACAGGTAAAGTTGTCAGGCCAAGGGTTAGTTGTTCCCAAATCTGGGGCTTTTTTTTAGAGACAGTCCAGTTAACCCAGCTGTTGTGTATGGGTCATAGTGACCCATACAGAGAATTTGTGAGGCCAGGTAGATATTTTTGTCTAAGTTTTTTTTTTGTTTACTTTTTGCTACACGCCGATTTGTACACTTGTCGTGTTCGGGCATCATTTTTTACAGCTGTGAGGCCATATTTTCAGTGAAATAAAGGAGTTATAACCTCAGTTGGGTCTATTTATTGCATCTACTATTGTATATCAATTTATTCCTAAATTATTTCAATGGGGTCGTACTTGCGCTCTGCCGGGTGTATGCATTGAGATCTGCGCACCATAAAAATGGCTTTATATTGATTATTTTTGGTGCACAGTCTGTACTAAAATGTAGAGCGCATCCAGAGAGATCACTAGGTGTGCACTACACATGTATATTCTGCGCAGAACGCGCTGTGTAAGAGGGCCTTATTTTGTAAAGCTGAGCTCTAAAGGCCTGCAAATGATTTTTTTGGCTAAGTAAGTCTGTATTCCTGGCTTATCTCCTTGTTTTCAGAACGGAAGGAGCAGCAGGCCTTGCACAGAGCATCCAGCAACATGCTCAGGAAAGTGAAACCGTGGCCTCCACAAGGACTTCTACCCCCATGGCCTCTATCAGCGGTGCTTCCAGAATAAAAAGAAAAAGGTGCAGCTATTGCCCTTATTCTTGTGATAATAAAACAAGTATTACATGTTCTGGATGCAAAAAATTCTTATGCAAAGCCCATGTTTATTGTTCTTCATGCAAGAATACTTAAATTTATATTACCATGTAAATATGTTCAAATTGAAGTGTTTTTTATCTTTAATTTTTTATCACAAAATGTTTCATTTGCTTGTTTTTTTTTTTACCACATATGTGTAGTTTGCTTTTTTTCGTTTTGCTTATTACTAAGGTTTTTTTAATAGAAAAATAAAAATAAAGATTTCAATTTCATTTTTCTTTTTTTTTTATATTTCCAAACATGTTCCCATACAGTCTAGTAAGCAAAAGGTATAAAAATAATTGAGTTAGAGTATCTAAAATCAAGATTTAATAAACCGGGTCAAAGTGACCCAGGAGCAATACAAGTGTATAGTACATGGGAACAAAACAGCAGGGTTAACCCAATAAAGGCCATTTGCAACAGCTGCCATGCCAGCATCAGCCACCACCAGCATGCTCAGGCACATGGCAGCAGAGCACCCGACTAGTTGGGCAAAATGACAGGGACCAGACACATGCCAATACCCTGTTCATGACGCAGCCCACCCTACACCTGTCATTGCACACTTGCAACCACTGTCAGAAACCACGTCCTTGTCCCAGCGCAGCATTCAGTTGTTCCTACCCAAGTCCTTGGAACACAAGCGCAAATATACAGCCACCAACCCACGGACCACAATACTAAGCGATCACATTTTCAGACTGCTTGTTCTGGAAATGTTGCCATATAGGCTTATGGAGATGGATTCCGCAACCTCATGGCAGCGGCCTTCCCTTAGTACTTGGACCCCATCGGCCACTATTTCACCCAGTGTGCTATACTCGCCTTACGCAAGCACATGTCCCATAACATCAGCCGTGCTCTGATCAACACTGTTACTGGGAAGGTCCTCTTAACCATGGACATGTGGACAAGTGCTTGTGGCCAGGGATGCTGCATTTCCCTGACAGCACACTGGGTTAACATTTTGGAAGCCGGGATCCAGTCGCACCCTACGATGGAACACGTGCTACCGACACAGAGGATTGTGGGCCCTAGTTCAATCTGGGTTTCCCCCACCTTCTACAGCAGTTCCTGTACCTCCTCCTCACCTTCTATCTCTGAAATGTAAACATCAGTCACAAGCTTGAAGCACTGAAGCACTGCCTCGACCAAGCAGCAACAGGATCTGTTGAAGCTAGTCTGCTTAGGTTACAAATGGAACACCGCCTCAGAGTTGTTGAAATGTCTAAGGCTATGTGCACACGTAGGAAGGGTCCTCTGCGGGTTCTCCCGCAGCAGATTTGATAAATCTGCAGGGCAAAACCGCTGAGGTTATCCCTTCAGATTTATTGCGGTTTGTCTTGCGGTTTCCGCTGCGGGTCTACTCCTGTACTTGTTTTACTATTGATGCTGCATATGCAGCATCAATAGTAATGTTAAAAATAATAAAAAAATGGTTATACTCACCATCCGACATCCCGATCTCCTCGGCGCTGCACGCGGTGGTCCGGTTCCAAAGATGCTACGCGAGAAGGACCTTCATAACGTAACGGTCATGTGACCGCGACGTCATCGCAGGTCCCGCTCGCATAGCAACCCTGCGACCAGACTGCTGTGTGCAGCGCTGAGAGGTGAGTATATCATTATGTTTTATTTTAATTCTTTTTTTTTTACACAAATATGGTTCCCAGAACCAGGAGGAGAGTCTCCTCTCCTCCACCCCGGGTACCATCCGCACATGATCCGCTTACTTCCCGCATGGTGGGCATAGCCCCATGCAGGAAGTAAGCAGATCAATGCATTCCTATGTGTGCAGAATTGCCGCGATTCCGCACAAAGAAGTGACATGCTGCGGATTGTAAACCGCTGCGTTCCCGCGCGGTTTTTTCCGCAGCATGTGCACAGCGTTTTCGGTTTCCCATAGGTTTACATTGAACTGTAAACTCATGGGAAACTGCTGCGGACCCGTGGAGCGCCCCCACTGCCGCAGGGCCGAGGGGTACCCAGTACCGGGCCTCTGAGTCTCTGTTCTGGGGTTGTCACGGTGGCTAGACCCAGTCCGTGACCCTGCTGAGGGGCGTCCAATGAAAGGTGTGGATGGTGATGATGTTGTGGTGGTGCGGTACAGGTCGCGGCAAATAACAAGGACACCAGGTTGCAGTCTCTTTACCTCTTTACTGAAGGCTTCAGGATCCTCAATCCGGAATACGGATAACCAGGCTGCGTAAGTCCGGCCGGTCCGATGGCATCTCCAGGGTTCCCTTTGCAGGTGGAAATCTGTGCCTACCTTCTAGCACTTGTGTGTTGTGGTCCTCCCCTGCTGTGCTTACGGGATAGTCCCCACAACTGTTGTGTCTGTTTCTGAAGTTCCCTCACAACTCGATTATGATGTTCTGCTTCGTCCCCCAGATGATATGGCTAGGACGCACCCGTATGACGGGTAGGCTCGGAGGTCTTCCGGGACCCTAGAGTCGCCCCTCTCCAAATGTTGCCCGCTATGTCTTCTTAGATGATTTGAGTGAGACAGCCCACCTATAACTGACTGTCCTGCCGTAGGTTTGAAGTAAGGCCTGGAGCTCAATACTTCCTCGGCGTTCCGGCCACCGGCTGCGCGCCTCAGTAGGATGTTGCCTCGACTTACAGCACGACTCCTACTGGTGTTTCTCCTTGTTGCGTTGATCTCGTTTCTCACTCAGCACAATAAACCTCGCTTCTTGTCCTTTCTTGGGGTACCTGTTGTGATTTTGCTTTTTGCTCCCTCTAGTGGTCATTAGTGATTTGACTCTGGAGCTTCTGTCTTTTCCTATATCCTCACCTGGGCCGTTAGTTCAGGGGCGTTGCTATATAAGCTCCCTGGACCTTCAGTTCAATGCCTGGCATCGTTGAAATCAGAGCTAATCTGTTGTGCTCTTGTCCTATGATCCTGGTTCCTGTATTTCAAGCTAAGTCTGCTTCCTTGCTTTTTGCTTTTGTTTTGTTTGGTATTTTTGTCCAGCTTGTTCCAATCTGTATCCTGACCTTTGCTGGAAGCTCTAGGGGGCTGGTGTTCTCCCCCCGGACCGTTAGACGGTTCGGGGGTTCTTGAATCTCCAGCGTGGATTTTTATAGGGTTTTTGTTGACCAGATAAGTTATCTTGCTATATTCTGCTATTAGTAAGCTGGCCTCTCTTTGCTGAACCTGGTTCATTTCTGTGTTTGTCATTTCCTCTTACCTCACCGTTATTATTTGTGTGGGGCTTGTATCTTGCTTTGGGGTCCCTTTCTCTGGAGGCAAGAGAGGTCTTTGTTTTCTTCTCCTAGGGGTAGTTAGATTCTCCGGCTGGCGCGAGTCATCTAGCGATCACTGTAGGCATGATCCCCGGCTACTTCTAGTGTTGGCGTTAGGAGTAGCTATTTGGTCAACCCAGTTACCACAGCCCTATGAGCTGGATTTTTGAATCTCGCAGACTTACACGTTCCTCTGAGACCCTGTCCACTGGGGTCATAACAGTATGCCAGGCCAGTATTAAATGTTTAATGCATTGCAGAAGTGGGATTATAAGAAAGAAAATTTTGAGGTTTTTTTTTCCCTCTCTCATTTTTTTTTTTTTTTTTTTTTTTTTCCCCTTTACCTCAGAGTGGCTTAAGCTTGCTGCAGACATGAATGTCCAGACCTTGATTACAAGTGTGGACCAGCTTGCCGCTCGTGTGCAGGGTATACAAGATTATGTTACCAGAAATCCTAGGTCTGAACCCAAGATTCCCATTCCTGAACTGTTTTCAGGAGACCGATTTAAGTTTAGGAATTTCAGGAATAATTGTAAATTGTTTTTGTCCCTGAAACCTTGTTCGTCTGGAGACTCTGCTCAACAAGTAAAAATTGTTATTTCATTCTTACGGGGTGACCCTCAAGATTGGGCTTTTTCGTTGGCGCCAGGAGATCCGGCATTGGCTGATATTGATGCGTTTTTTCTGGCGCTCGGTTTACTTTATGAGGAACCCAATCTTGAGATTCAGGCAGAGAAAGCCTTGCTGGCTATGTCTCAGGGCCAGGACGAGGCTGAGGTGTATTGCCAAAAATTTCGGAAATGGTCCGTGCTGACACAGTGGAACGAGTGTGCACTGGCCGCTAATTTTAGAAATGGCCTTTCTGAGACCATTAAGAATGTTATGGTGGGTTTTCCCATTCCCACAGGTCTGAATGATACCATGTCCCTGGCTATTCAAATTGACCGGCGGTTGCGGGAGCGCAAAACCGCAAATTCCCTCATGTTGTTGTCTGAACAGACACCTGATGTGATGCAATGTGATAGAAAAACCGCAAATTCCCTCATGGTGTTGTCTGAACGGACACCTGATTTGATGCAATGTGATAGAATCCTGACTAGAAATGAGAGGAAAATTCATAGACGCCGGAATGGCTTGTGCTACTACTGTGGTGATTCTACACATGTTATCTCAGCATGCTCTAAACGTATATCTAAGGTTGTTAGTCCTGTCACCGTTGGTAATTTGCATCCTAAGTTTATTCTGTCTGTAACTTTGATTTGCTCACTGTCATCTTATCCTGTCATGGCGTTTGTAGATTCAGGTGCTGCCCTGAGTCTTATGGATCTCTCATTTGCTAAGCGCTGTGGTTTTATTCTTGAACCATTAGAAAATCCTATCCCTCTTAGGGGTATTAATGCTACGCCATTAGCAGAAAATAAACCGCAGTATTGGACACAGGTTACCATGTGCATGACTCCTGAACACCGCGAGGTGATACGTTTTCTCGTTCTACATAAAATGCATGATTTGGTTGTTTTGGGGCTGCCATGGTTACAGACCCATAATCCAGTCCTTGACTGGAAGGCTATGTCAGTGTCTAGTTGGGGCTGTCGTGGTATTCATGAGGATTCCCTGCCTGTGTCTATTGCTTCTTCTACGCCTTCGGAAGTTCCGGAGTATTTGTCTGATTATCAGGATGTCTTTAGCGAGTCCAGGTCCAGTGCATTGCCTCCTCATAGGGAATGTGACTGTGCAATAGATTTGATTCCAGGCAGTAAATTTCCTAAGGGAAGCTCTAGGGGGCTGGTGTTCTCCCCCCGGACCGTTAGACGGTTCGGGGGTTCTTGAATCTCCAGCGTGGGTGGATTCTGTGGTGGATAGGTTGCAGCGGATCTGGAATCTTGTGGTGGACAACTTGAAGTTGTCACAGGAGAGGGCTCAGCGCTTTGCCAACCGCCGCCGCGGTGTGGGTCCCCGACTACGTGTTGGGGATTTGGTGTGGCTTTCTTCCCGCTTTGTTCCTATGAAGGTTTCCTCTCCCAAATTTAAACCTCATTTTATTGGTCCTTACAAGATATTGGAAATCCTTAATCCTGTATCCTTTCGCCTGGATCTTCCTGTGTCGTTTGCTATCCACAACGTGTTTCATAGGTCCTTTGTTGTGAATTTGGATTCTGGGCTCCCCCGGTGGCTACTGGTGGAATTGAACTTGTGACATCATCTTCCCTGTTCACCTGTTCTGATTAGATCTGGGTGTCGCTATATAACCTGGCTTCTCTGTTAGATGCTTGCCGGTCAACAATGTTATCAGAAGCCTCTCTGTGCTTGTTCCTGCTCCTAGACATCTACTAGATAAGTTGGACATTCGTCCATGTTTTGTTTTTGTATTTTGGTTCCAGTTCACAGCTGCAGTTTCGTTACTGTGTCTGGAAAGCTCTTGTTGATCAGGAATTGCCACTCTGGTATTATGAGTTAATGCCAGAGTCCTAAAGTAATTTCTGGATGTGTTTTGTTAGGGTTTTCTACTGACCATGAAAGTATGCTTTCTGTCTTCTGCTATCTAGAAAGCGGACCTCAAATTTGCTAAAACTATTTTCCTGCTGCGTTTGTTGTTTCATCTCATATCACCGCCAATATATGTGGGGGGCTTCTGTCTCCTTTTTGGGCATTTCTCTAGAGGTGAGTCAGGTCTTATATTTCCCTCTGCTAGCATTATTTAGTTCTCCGGCCGGCGCTGGGCATATAGGGATAAAAAGTAGGACATGCTACCTGGCTACTTCTAGATGATGCGGTAGGTTTAGTTCATGGTCAGTACAGTTACATCTTCCAAGAGCTTGTTCCTATTGAGGCTTATACTAGTTCTCTGGCCATGGAGATCATGACAGTCCTTGTTGCGGCGGTACGTTGTGCCTGTGGTTCCTTCTGCTGAGCCTCCTGCTCCGGTGTTGGTTGAGGGCGAGTTGGAGTACGTGGTGGAGAAGTTCTTGGATTCTCGTCTCTCCAGGCGGAGGCTTCAGTACCTGGTCAAGTGGAAGGGCTATGGTCAGGAAGATAATTCTTGGGTGGTCGCCTCTGATGTTCATGCGGCCGATTTAGTTCGTGCCTTTCACGCCACTCGTCCTGATCGCCCTGGTGGTCGTGGTGAGGGTTCGGTGACCCCTCACTAAGGGGGGGGGGGGTACTGTTGTGATTTTGCTTTTTGCTCCCTCTAGTGGTCATTAGTGATTTGACTCTGGAGCTTCTGTCTTTTCCTATATCCTCACCTGGGCCGTTAGTTCAGGGGCGTTGCTATATAAGCTCCCTGGACCTTCAGTTCAATGCCTGGCATCGTTGAAATCAGAGCTAATCTGTTGTGCTCTTGTCCTATGATCCTGGTTCCTGTATTTCAAGCTAAGTCTGCTTCCTTGCTTTTTGCTTTTGTTTTGTTTGGCATTTTTGTCCAGCTTGTTCCAATCTGTATCCTGACCTTTGCTGGAAGCTCTAGGGGGCTGGTGTTCTCCCCCCGGACCGTTAGACGGTTCGGGGCTTCTTGAATCTCCAGCGTGGATTTTTATAGGGTTTTTGTTGACGAGATAAGTTATCTTGCTATATTCTGCTATTAGTAAGCTGGCCTCTCTTTGCTGAACCTGGTTCATTTCTGTGTTTGTCATTTCCTCTTACCTCACCGTTATTATTTGTGGGGGGCTTGTATCTTGCTTTGGGGTCCCTTTCTCTGGAGGCAAGAGAGGTCTTTGTTTTCTTCTCCTAGGGGTAGTTAGATTCTCCGGCTGGCGCGAGTCATCTAGCGATCACCGTAGGCATGATCCCCGGCTACTTCTAGTGTTGGCGTTAGGAGTAGCTATTTGGTCAACCCAGTTACCACAGCCCTATGAGCTGGATTTTTGAATCTCGCAGACTTACACGTTCCTCTGAGACCCTGTCCACTGGGGTCATAACAGGTACCGCCGCAACGGAGTGCAGGCGCGGTCCTGTAACGTTCTTTCTGTTCGCTAGGCCTCTGTCAGGATCCCACCCCTGACAGGGACCCCCTTGAATCTTCACCTGCAACACCCTCTGACACAGGATGTTGCCTGGTTCCCACCCAGTCAGCTTTCTGACTAACTTCCTATCCAACCCCCAGTTTTAGCAGATTGTGAGGAGTGGCCTAATACATAGCACCCTTAGCTCCCCCTAGAGGCCAGACTGTGAAGTGTATTGGTGTCTGTGATACCTGGTCAGGTGAACTCCTTCAGTGCCATCAGACGTACCATAGCCCCCCTTAGCGGCGGAGCATCAGTACTGCAACGACCAGGACTCTGGGGCGCTGCACTCCCCCCGGTTAAATCCAGTACTCCTGGACTGGGAAGAAAACAACAATACATGTCAGCAAAAAGACATACAATTTTTAAATGCAATAACAATAAGCAAATTTGAACAAAGCTTCCCTTTATGGGAGGTGAGGACACTTGAACGTTACAAACATGGTTAAATACTTTAAATAACATACTATAAATAACTTTTCTTACCCAACCGGGTATTCTACTAAGTGCAAATTTTTGAACAATAATTTAACGTTGCCTTTAAGGACGTACACGCTGAATCCACTAAAGACCTTCTTATAAAACACTATAAGGCTAATCAACTTTTTCTTCACTTTCCATCCTTACATCTGCAGGACTGCCTAGTCTATCTGCCCCAGGCCTACTGCCTCTTGCTCTGTTGCAGGACCGCCCCTTTCCGCCCGGGCCTACTGCCTTTCTGCTACTATACACAGTATAGAACTTATCAACCTTCTCTCAGTTCAAGATCACTGAGCCATCTCAGTATGGCTCCTAGGAGGACTCACCGACTAGGTTCACTTCCTGTCCTCATTTTTTTAACACATTATTAAACATTTCTGACAATTAACTAGCTAACTACATATAACTTTTACATGTAAGCATTATTCGACTTTAAGTGCTACCGTTGAACGTCCCCTTTAAGAAGGGACCAAGTCTCTATGAGGTAGTGCAACTTCTCAAGCTGCAAGTCCGTATGCAGCAAGGACTCCGGTACTGTTTCCAGGAACAGTTTCTTCGCAAAGAGTCCTTTTCTTTGTAAAACCAGTAGAGGGTACCTTTAAGAAGGTGCAAACTATTTACAATGAGTTTGTAATCATGCAGTGTTCATGATCCAGCAGTTCTTTTCAACAATGATAAGACGAGAAACAAAAACAAAAGCAGAAGAAGGGATCCCGGGTAAACTAAGGGATCCCTTTAAGAGTTAACCCTAAACGGGTTGTAGCAGCAAGAAAACACATAGGAAAACGAACAGTTAACTATATACAAATGATGAAGCATTCTTGCTTACTCAGTTTCTGGCTGGACAGGAGGCGGCCTCCTCCCGGGCCTCACCAGACAAACGGGTCGTGATGGTGTAGCAAAGACCGGTCCCAGTAACGATAGGATCCCTCGTTGGGACACCCTACTCACTCGTGGGTGAGCACGACCCATAGCGACACGGTGGGTCTGAATTCCCTGGGGTTCCGCGGGGGCAGGTTCCGGCACCTTCCCTGCAGGAGGCTCGTCTTCCGACGTTCCGGCAGCGGCCTGGAGTGCGACGCACCGCTGGATGCCCCGAGCTATCCAGCCAACCTCCCTCCTCCACCGGGTGTAAGTCACTGCGTCTCCGGGCTCCAGGTTGCGACCGTACCTTCCCCCACAGGGTTCCACCTCTTCCCGATCCACACGGACCTGCAGTGGCTCTTCAATTTCTTGTATAACTCCCCATCCTTCCCGGGAGTTGAAGAACACAACCACACCCCAATGTGACGGGGGAACCTCCTCGACTTCCGTCAGGTCGATCTGGGCCGCAGGTTGGGATCTATTCCTCCACGCCGTCATCAGGTGCCGCAGATGTTCTGCCGCCGGCAGGATCCTCAGGCCCTGTGCCTGCAGCTCGCACTCTGCCGCGGCCGGGATGGAGGAAGCAGGGGACACCTGAGTTAGGTGGACGTCCGTAGGCTGGCCCAGCCGAGCGGTCACACGAGCATTGGCCTCCCGGCGGCATGCTATCTGCCGGGCCTCGGCTGCGGCCACACACTCCTCAGATGGCGGCCAGTTGGGTCGGCCCGTCGGTAGCTCCGTAAGGGCCAGTCCCTGCAACGATGGCGCGTCTGGGGCTGTGTCGGGTGGTGCAGCCTCATGCTGGGTCGGGTCGTCCCCACACGGTGCTCCCGGCGTCGCCATCTTTGCTTCCTCTCCAGTGTCTTCTTCCCGCGGTCTCTTTCGTGGGCGGCCCCGTCTCCATGGTCTCCACCCTCCAAAGAGGATGAGAAGGCGGACCTCGGCTGCTGACGGACAAGTCCTCAGGATGCAAAAATGTTTAGACTGGGCGGCCATTGTCTTTTCGCGCTCTTCAGCTGGTCCACGCCTACTTCACGCCCCTCTTCTTCTCCTGCGCTCTCCTCAGCGCTGTAATGGCGGCGGTTTTTGGCGGCAAGTGGCACTGCACAGTCTTTGCAATAAGTCACAGTCCAAACACAATAAATCACAGTTCCAAGGCACACATGACCTGATTCTTCAGGCTTAAGTAGATCCTGTTCGTGACGCCAAGTTGGAGCGCCCCCACTGCCGCAGGGCCGAGGGGTACCCAGTATCGGGCCTCTGAGTCTCTGTTCTGGGGTCGTCACGGTGGCTAGACCCGGTCCGTGACCCTGCTGAGGGGCGTCCAATGAAAGGTGTGGATGGTGATGATGTTGTGGTGGTGCGGTACAGGTCGCGGTAAATAACAAGGACACCAGGTTGCAGTCTCTTTACCTCTTTACTGAAGGCTTCAGGATCCTCAATCCGGAATACGGTTAACCGGGCTGCATAAGTCCGGCTGGTCCGATGGCACCTCCAGGGTTCCCTTTGCAGGTGGAAATCTGTGCCTACCTTCTAGCGCTTGTGTGTTGTGGTCCTCCCCTGCTGTGCTTACGGGATAGTCCCCACAACTGTTGTATCTGTTTCTGAAGTTCCCTCACAACTCGATTATGATGTTCTGCTTCGTCCCCCAGATGATATGGCTAGGACACACCCGTATGACGGGTAGGCTCGGAGGTCTTCCGGGACCCTAGAGTCGCCCCTCTCCAAATGTTGCCCCCTATGTCTTCTTAGGTGATTTGAGTGAGACAGCCCGCCTATAACTGACTGTCCTGCCATAGGTTTGAAGTAAGGCCTGGAGCTCAATACTTCCCCGGCGTTCCGGCCACCGGCTGCGCGCCTCAGTAGGATGTTGCCACGACTTACAGCACAACTCCTACTGGTGTTTCTCCTTGTTGCGTTGATCTCGTTTCTCACTCAGCACAATAAACCTTACTTCTTGTCCTTTTTCGGGGTACCGCCGTAACGTTCTTTCTGTTCGCTAGGCCTCTGTCAGGATCCCACCCCTGACAGGGACCCCCCTGAATCTTCCCCTGCAACACCCTCTGCCACAGGATGTTGCCTGGTTCCAACCCAGTCAGCTTTCTGACTAACTTCCTATCCAACCCCCAGTTTTACCAGATTGTGAGGAGTGGCCTAATACATAGCACCCTTAGCTCCCCCTAGAGGCCAGACTGTGAAGTGTATTGGTGTCTGTGATACCTGGTCAGGTGAACTCCTTCAGTGCCATCAGACGTACCATAGCCCCCCTTAGCGGCGGAGCATCAGTACTGCAACGACCAGGACTCTGGGGCGCTGCACTCCCCCCGGTTAAATCCAGTACTCCTGGACTGGGAAGAAAACAACAATACATGTCAGCAAAAAGACATACAATTTTTAAATGCAATAACAATAAGCAAATTTGAACAAAGCTTCCCTTTATGGGAGGTGAGGACACTTGAACGTTACAAACATGGTTAAATACTTTAAATAACATACTATAAATAACTTTTCTTACCCAACCGGGTATTCTACTAAGTGCAAATTTTTGAACAATAATTTAACGTTGCCTTTAAGGACGTACACGCTGAATCCACTAAAGACCTTCTTATAAAACACTATAAGGCTAATCAACTTTTTCTTCACTTTCCATCCTTACATCTGCAGGACTGCCTAGTCTATCTGCCCCAGGCCTACTGCCTCTTGCTCTGTTGCAGGACCGCCCCTTTCCGCCCGGGCCTACTGCCTTTCTGCTACTATACACAGTATAGAACTTATCAACCTTCTCTCAGTTCAAGATCACTGAGCCATCTCAGTATGGCTCCTAGGAGGACTCACCGACTAGGTTCACTTCCTGTCCTCATTTTTTTAACACATTATTAAACATTTCTGACAATTAACTAGCTAACTACATATAACTTTTACATGTAAGCATTATTCGACTTTAAGTGCTACCGTTGAACGTCCCCTTTAAGAAGGGACCAAGTCTCTATGAGGTAGTGCAACTTCTCAAGCTGCAAGTCCGTATGCAGCAAGGACTCCGGTACTGTTTCCAGGAACAGTTTCTTCGCAAAGAGTCCTTTTCTTTGTAAAACCAGTAGAGGGTACCTTTAAGAAGGTGCAAACTATTTACAATGAGTTTGTAATCATGCAGTGTTCATGATCCAGCAGTTCTTTTCAACAATGATAAGACGAGAAACAAAAACAAAAGCAGAAGAAGGGATCCCGGGTAAACTAAGGGATCCCTTTAAGAGTTAACCCTAAACGGGTTGTAGCAGCAAGAAAACACATAGGAAAACGAACAGTTAACTATATACAAATGATGAAGCATTCTTGCTTACTCAGTTTCTGGCTGGACAGGAGGCGGCCTCCTCCCGGGCCTCACCAGACAAACGGGTCGTGATGGTGTAGCAAAGACCGGTCCCAGTAACGATAGGATCCCTCGTTGGGACACCCTACTCACTCGTGGGTGAGCACGACCCATAGCGACACGGTGGGTCTGAATTCCCTGGGGTTCCGCGGGGGCAGGTTCCGGCACCTTCCCTGCAGGAGGCTCGTCTTCCGACGTTCCGGCAGCGGCCTGGAGTGCGACGCACCGCTGGATGCCCCGAGCTATCCAGCCAACCTCCCTCCTCCACCGGGTGTAAGTCACTGCGTCTCCGGGCTCCAGGTTGCGACCGTACCTTCCCCCACAGGGTTCCACCTCTTCCCGATCCACACGGACCTGCAGTGGCTCTTCAATTTCTTGTATAACTCCCCATCCTTCGCGGGAGTTGAAGAACACAACCACACCCCAATGTGACGGGGGAACCTCCTCGACTTCCGTCAGGTCGATCTGGGCCGCAGGTTGGGATCTATTCCTCCACGCCGTCATCAGGTGCCGCAGATGTTCTGCCGCCGGCAGGATCCTCAGGCCCTGTGCCTGCAGCTCGCACTCTGCCGCGGCCGGGATGGAGGAAGCAGGGGACACCTGAGTTAGGTGGACCTCCGTAGGCTGGCCCAGCCGAGCGGTCACACGAGCATTGGCCTCCCGGCGGCATGCTATCTGCCGGGCCTCGGCTGCGGCCACACACTCCTCAGATGGCGGCCAGTTGGGTCGGCCCGTCGGTAGCTCCGTAAGGGCCAGTCCCTGCAACGATGGCGCGTCTGGGGCTGTGTCGGGTGGTGCAGCCTCATGCTGGGTCGGGTCGTCCCCACACGGTGCTCCCGGCGTCGCCATCTTTGCTTCCTCTCCAGTGTCTTCTTCCCGCGGTCTCTTTCGTGGGCGGCCCCGTCTCCATGGTCTCCACCCTCCAAAGAGGATGAGAAGGCGGACCTCGGCTGCTGACGGACACGTCCTCAGGATGCAAAAATGTTTAGACTGGGCGGCCATTGTCTTTTCGCGCTCTTCAGCTGGTCCACGCCTACTTCACGCCCCTCTTCTTCTCCTGCGCTCTCCTCAGCGCTGTAATGGCGGCGGTTTTTGGCGGCAAGTGGCACTGCACAGTCTTTGCAATAAGTCACAGTCCAAACACAATAAATCACAGTTCCAAGGCACACATGACCTGATTCTTCAGGCTTAAGTAGATCCTGTTCGTGACGCCAAGTTGGAGCGCCCCCACTGCCGCAGGGCCGAGGGGTACCCAGTATCGGGCCTCTGAGTCTCTGTTCTGGGGTCGTCACGGTGGCTAGACCCGGTCCGTGACCCTGCTGAGGGGCGTCCAATGAAAGGTGTGGATGGTGATGATGTTGTGGTGGTGCGGTGCAGGTCGCGGTAAATAACAAGGACACCAGGTTGCAGTCTCTTTACCTCTTTACTGAAGGCTTCAGGATCCTCAATCCGGAATACGGTTAACCGGGCTGCATAAGTCCGGCTGGTCCGATGGCACCTCCAGGGTTCCCTTTGCAGGTGGAAATCTGTGCCTACCTTCTAGCGCTTGTGTGTTGTGGTCCTCCCCTGCTGTGCTTACGGGATAGTCCCCACAACTGTTGTATCTGTTTCTGAAGTTCCCTCACAACTCGATTATGATGTTCTGCTTCGTCCCCCAGATGATATGGCTAGGACGCACCCGTATGACGGGTAGGCTCGGAGGTCTTCCGGGACCCTAGAGTCGCCCCTCTCCAAATGTTGCCCCCTATGTCTTCTTAGGTGATTTGAGTGAGACAGCCCGCCTATAACTGACTGTCCTGCCGTAGGTTTGAAGTAAGGCCTGGAGCTCAATACTTCCCCGGCGTTCCGGCCACCGGCTGCGCGCCTCAGTAGGATGTTGCCACGACTTACAGCACAACTCCTACTGGTGTTTCTCCTTGTTGCGTTGATCTCGTTTCTCACTCAGCACAATAAACCTTACTTCTTGTCCTTTTTCGGGGTACCGCCGTAACGTTCTTTCTGTTCGCTAGGCCTCTGTCAGGATCCCACCCCTGACAGGGACCCCCCTGAATCTTCCCCTGCAACACCCTCTGCCACAGGATGTTGCCTGGTTCCAACCCAGTCAGCTTTCTGACTAACTTCCTATCCAACCCCCAGTTTTACCAGATTGTGAGGAGTGGCCTAATACATAGCACCCTTAGCTCCCCCTAGAGGCCAGACTGTGAAGTGTATTGGTGTCTGTGATACCTGGTCAGGTGAACTCCTTCAGTGCCATCAGACGTACCATAGCCCCCCTTAGCGGCGGAGCATCAGTACTGCAACGACCAGGACTCTGGGGCGCTGCACCCACAGCTGCAGAAACGCTGCGGATCCGCAGCAAAATCCGCAACGTGTGCACATACCCTAAGAGACCAGACTGATCTTTGGCTTTCGCCCCGGAACCTACAACAAGGCATGGTCAAGTGTGACAATGGCCATAACCTGGTGGCTTTGAAGCTTGGCAACCGCTCACAAGTACCTTGCCTGGCCCATGTGCTCAACTTATGGTTCAGCAGTTTCGCAAAACCTACCCAGATCTGCCTGAGCTGTTTGTGAAAGTATGCCACATGTGTGCCCATTTCCACAATTCAGATACAGCTTCTGCTCCCTGGCAGTGCTGCAGCAGCGTTTGCAACTTCCAGCTTACCAACTGCGATATTCACCACGCATTGGAACTCAACGTTACATATATTGGCAAAGCTTTCTGTGCAGCAGAGGGCAGTATATGCTATATATCCCAGCCTCATCTCATCTTCTCAATGCGATTGGGTGATAGTGAGGAGGGGGAGGGGGAACAGAAGCTGGTTGCCTGTGATACAGACGGTACTACACACACCACATTCATACCGTCTGTTTAGCATGGATGGCCTGAATACGAGGAGGAGAGGGAGGACTAGGAAGAGAAGATGGACAGTCGTCCTCTTGGTGGAGACAAGGAATTTTTGCCTGTTGACAATCTGGCACACATGGCTGAGTTTATGCATTTTGGCCAAAACTTATTACTGGTTGGTCACCCTTCTAGACCTATGCTACAAGGAGAACTTTACATCTCTCCTTCCTGTGGAGGAGAGGTCTAATAAAATGTTGCAGGACCAGAAGGCTGTAGTTCCTTGGATAACCATGGAGTGGAGACACACATCTGATGCAACAAAGACAGTGAAACACTATCACATGTCTGGGTCAGTATTCTCAGACCCTCCCAGCACCCACGCCATGATGCACGGGATACTCAGACAAGGAGGGAAAAGATTTTGAAGTTTCTGAAGGAGTACCTTGCCAGTACCAGTATCCCCCATGATTCTTTTGTGCCTTACAACTATTGGGTATCCAAGCTAGACACTGTCTTTCTGGCATGAACTCTCTCTCTACACCTTGGAGTTCCTGTCCTGCCTTTCTGCTAGCATTTTGGGAGAGCGGATTTTTAGTGCCGCCGAGGTATTAGAACTGATAGACGCATCTGCCTGTCAACTGAAAATGTTAATAGGCTGACTCTTATCAAAATAAACCAGGGCTGGATTGGGTCAGACTTCTCAACACCACCGGTTGACAGCTGAGGAACATAAACTCAAATCCAGTGGGTTTTTTTCTGGCGTATTCCCATGCATCCCTTTCCACTCAAAAATGGATAAACACTTCTGGATTTTGTCTTTTTTGTATCACCCTCCTACTTCTACTCCTACTCCACCATCATATCAACAAGGTGATCATGCTTCCATCGCTATAAACCTCTAACAGTCTTTTTTAATATGTACTGTATGTATACCCCCACGTGGTAAATGTTTTTCAGCCCATGCACTTAGTGCATGCACATTACCTGTCACGGGTGTGTCAGATGCTGCAGACAGTCGCTCTGCATCTGGCTGCAGAAGATCTCTGCATTTGGCTTTACAGATGCCTTCTTGATCCTTCTGACTCTTGGACCCAGTGGCAATCTCTTTCTGGCTCTAATTGACACACCTGGACCAGGGTTTTTATTGACTCCCAGTCTGCTTCTGGGAATCGCCGGTGATATTCACATTTTTCCCGAGAACTTGAAAGCTCTACAATGTTTTCTGGGTAATTTTTACTGGAAATTCATCCAGAATTATTCAGTAATTGTGAAACCCCTTACTCACATGACAAGGAAGGGGTCTGATTTTTCCAAATGGTCGGATGTCGCCCTGCAGGCTTTTTCTACCCTAAACAGCTGTTTTGCCACAGCTCCTATACTCAGTCCACCAGGATGTTCTCCCAACCCTTTGTTGTGGAGGTTGATGCGTCGGAGGTAGGGGTTGAGGCTATGTTGTCTCAGGGTCCGTCCACTGGTAAATGGCATCCATGCACTTTCTTTTCTAAATAATTGTCTTCAGCTGAGATAAATTATGATGTGGGTAAAAGGGAGCTTTTGGTGATTAAATTGTTATTTGAAGAATGCAACATTGGTTGGAGGGGGCTGTCCATCCTATTACTGTTATTACTGACGATAAGAGCCTCTCAAATCTTCAATCGGCTAAACATCTCAACCCAAGGCAACATAGATGGTCCTTGTTTTTTACTAGGTTCAATTTTGTTGTCACTTTCCATCCAGGGGTCAAAAATGTCAAGGCTGATGCTTTGTCCCAGAACTTCCCTGGTGGTGGTAACCATGAGAACCCTGCCCCGATTTAGCAGAAAGGGGGAGTCTTTTCAGCATTGTACCCTGAGCTGGAGGGTGAGGTGTTGGAGGCCCAAGGGGACGCCCCTGCCTTCTGCCCTCCAGAATGGGTATTTGTACCATTTGCGCCACAAGGTAATTAAGGAACATCAAAACTCTGTGTTTGGTGGTCATCTAGGGGGTAAGGTTACTGCGGACCTCCTTTCTCACTTTTTTGGTGGCCGGGGTTGCATCAGTTTGTGGTTAAAAATGTATGTGCTTGTAGTCTCTGCATGCATTCTAAAGTATCGCATGCCTGTCAGTCAGGTTCTTCTGCTACCTATTCCTTGCAGACCATGGATATACTTGTCAATGGATTTTATTACTTACCTACTGGTATCTGCAGGAAAGACTGTGGTCTTGGTGGTTGTAGATAGGTTCAGTAAAATGGTTCACTTCGTCGCATTACCGGCACTTCCGAATTCCCAGGCTGTTTCTCAGGTGTTTATAAATGAGACCGTGAAGCTCCATGGGTTCCCTTCGATGTGGTGTCAGAATAGGGGACCCAGTTTGTTTTCAAGTTTTGGAGGTTGTTCTGTTCTCGACTGGGGGTGCAGCTAGCCTTTTCCTCTGCCTTCCATCCCCAGTCGAATGGACAGACCGAACACGTTAACCAGAATTTGGAGACTTACCTCAGGTGTTTTGGCTCCGAAAATCCTACTTACTCATGGCAGAATTTGCTATTAATAATCACAGTCAAGAATCTACCGGCAGGTCACCGTTCTTTTGTGCATACGGTTACCATCCACAGTTTGGTACTTTTAGCGGGGGAGGAGCGTCAGGAGTTCATGAAGAGGAACATTGTACTTCATCGCTTTCCTCAGTGTGGTGGGGGGTTCTGAGTAATTTGAAGATTTTGGGAGACTGGTACAAACCTATGGCAGACAGAAAATACTTGCCTGGTCTGGACCTGAATGTGAATGTGTGGTTGTCTACAGGGAATATCAGGTTGAAGGTTCCTTCCTGGAAGTTGGGACCTAGATTTATTGGTCCCTATAAAAAGAACCGTCATCATTAATCCAGCAGCGTTTCGTCTTGAGCTACCTCAGGCCCTTAGGATCCACATTGTCAATCACAGGTCCTTGCTCAAGAAATATGTGGAACCTCTTGAGTCCTCACCCCTTCCGCCACCTCCAATAATGGTTGATGGAAATCTAGAATTTCAGATTTCGAAGACTATAGATTCTCGCCTGCAATGTTGTTCCCTACAATACTCATAGTGACACAATGTTGAGAACTGTTTACTTATTGTCTGAAAGCTTGTACCTCACAAACAGTTCTATGTTTCTCTATGTTTGTTTTTGTAAAACATAAAGGTTTATTTAACCTCTGTCTGTGGTGGACTTATCTAACCCTTGTGGGGCTTTTATATTCAGGGTTTATGGCCTATCATTGGATGTTTGCGTGGTATCTCTGTTTCATCTTATGTTGAAAGCTGGCCACTGGAGGGGTGAGATGAAACCAGAGTTACTACATAGGATACATCACTATATAAGATACACCAAGAAAAATCCTTCAATCCTACTGTCAAAAAACCCCTCAGGGAAGGAAAAGAGAAACTGCAAAATACACCAAAAAAGAAAGACTCATTCCCAAAAATGGGTTAAAAATAATTTTTTATTAATACAGAATATCATTAATACATAATCATGTTCAGAAAAAATATACCATAAAGGGGACCACACAGGGACAGAGATACAGACATTGTCTATAAATGTATGACCAGCAATGCTGCTCTCTGATGGTCTGAATGCATTCTGTATGTTTCAATATGGACTTAAAATATCCATTTTTATATTCACACTACAGGGCTGCATTATACTGTGTGTGTAGGGGGCTGATTTATTCGGTGTATGTGTGGGGGACTACATTTTGCTGTGTGTGTGGGGGCAGCACCATATTGTGTGTGGGGGGAGCTGAATTATACTGTGTGTGCAGGGATGTATTATACTCTGAGGGGGCTGCATTATGCTCTATGAGGGGACTATATTATACTTTATGTGTGCGGCTGCATTATACTCTATGAGGGGACTGCATTATTCTCTATGATGGGGGCTGCACTATACTCTATGATGGGGGCTGCAGTATACTCTGTGAGGGGGACTGCAGTATACTATAAGGGGGCTGAAGTATACTCTGAGGAGGACCATGGTCAGCGCATTATAATACTTGTACTATATGGGACCTGCTTTATACTGAATCGAGGAATATAGCTGTACCCATCAATGTTCCTCAGGTGTAAAGAGGCCTGGAAACAAGCATCAAACAACTTAAATATTGTCGATTGCAGTCGTTTAACGGCCTGAACTCAGGGCATGTAAATACAACAGAAATGTTTGTGTGATGGTGCAATATGTGAGCATTTGGGGCCTCACTTTAAACACTTGCCCAGGGCCCCACTTTGTCTTAAACCAGCCCTAACTATACTAAAAGATCTGTGTGTCCCCAAACTTTTAATGATTATTGCAACTCATGGTTAAAGTGGTCATCATTCTGTACTACTCTAGGTTGTAATCCTATATCAGGTCATCCTTTGTTATCTATAACATTTTCTGCTTCTTTGGCCAATAATAAGTATTGTTATTCCTCTGTGGCCCGCATTTTGCACAGTGTATCATTTTTTCAGAAATTATTCTAGTCCAGACCAGCAATTAATGTTTTTCAGGTATGACAGCTGTTTAAAGGGTTAAAGAAGGAGATTGGTGCAAAAAACACATGACACCCAATAACAATTGATTTATTGCAGAAGTTATTGAGTATATTAGATAGTGTTTGTTCATCTCAGTTTGAATTTATATATTATTTAAATCCTTGTTTTCTATTGCCTTTTTTGCAACCTTGAGAATTGGCGAGTTGGTTTCTGAGAGCAGGTCTCGTCCTTCTAGTTTAGGTTATGATAACATAGTTTTAGAAGACAGTTGTGTTAACCTTTGTATAATGAGATCGAAGACAGATAAAATTGTTAGAGGAACATGGCTGTGGCTATCAGCGATCAATAATTTCATATGCCCTTACTATTCTGTTGTTGATTACATTGCTATCAGACCCCTGATTAGCGGTCCGTATTTTGTTCACTCTAATGGTTCTTTTGTAACAAAATTTCAATTTAATTATATTTTAAAAAGAAAGCTTTGAAGTTTTTAAACCTAGAACAATGCACTGGAACTGCTACAGAAGTGGTGATGATGGATCTTAGCGAAGAAGCGGTGATGCAGGTGGAAATCTAGAAGGTATAATATTTATGTTAGAACAGATTTCATTTTTGTTTAATCTCTCCTAGAATCCAAACAACGCTATGTATGGATCATTGGCCACTCTTTTTGTACATTGGGCCAAAAAAAAAGCATCCTTAAGGAGTTATGGTGATAACTTAAGTTTTGACCAGTATTTATATTCTATCTGTGGGTCAAGTGTTAGGGGTTTATAATGGGGTCATGTAATGAATCGCTGCATGCTAAAGTGATTCTTCAGGTACCTAGTTTGATTGTTTTGTATGCTGGTGGTAACGATTTGGGTAGAATAAAAACAAAAGAATTGATTGACGAGATGAAATGTGTAATTTTATGCTGCTATGCCACTTTTCCAGCTACAAAAATAGTGTTTTCCAAAATTATTCCAGAATTACTGAGGGATGGCAGCGAATTTTCCTTTTTAGATAAAATTTGGAAAAGAGTGAATAGGATGATGTAAAAAATGTATGTAATCCTTAAATACTTTTTCATATCATCATGTCCAGCTGGAAGGTTTTGTACCTGGTTTATTTCGGAATGATTCAGTGAATTTGTCTAATATCGGTCTAGATATTTTTATTTTGGATTTACCGTACAGATCATTGTTGAGGCCGCTTTTTCTGTAAGTCACCATGGCTGGTTGGTGGGAGGAAAAGCCTAGCTCTCTAAATGAGGTTTGTTATGTTTTAATTGTTAATGGACTCAATGATCTGCTCGAGTCAGTTAAGGACTGAGCCCCCTTTTCTTGTTTTGTTTATTGTTGTAATGATTTAATGGATTATTTATTAATACAGTTTAATCGATCTAGTGATATAATTTAATGATATCCTTAATAAATCATTGCAGCCTTTTTGGTCTATGTCTGTTATTATTTTAGTTTTAAGTATAGTGCATATATTCCCATGATTGGGACAGTTGCACAATTTTCTGAAACAAAATCTGTAGTGTGTAAATTCACTCTAAGGCTATATTCACTTCTACTGACTTTTTTATTAAAGAGGACCTGGCACTTGCTCAAAAATTATATGTATCTTGTAAAAATCCCTGAGCTCCCTTGATTCCGACACTTTGGCCGGTGTCCCACCAGTGACTGCAATGCGAGAAACTCGTGCAAGTCTCTCGCCTCAATACCCGGCACTGCTGCCAGCACACGGGACCGGAGCGTTCAACTGCATAGAAATACATGCAGCTGCACACTCTGGTCCCAAGGGCCGGTGGCAGTGCTGGGTATTGAGGTGACAGACTTGCACGAGTTTATCGCATTGCAGTTTCAAGTGGGACACTGGCCTTTTTCTCATTCTGCGCTGCCTCACTCCATTGCAGAGATATTCACCTTTGTTGTGTTTGGAGAGTAGTAAGTGAAATTTCTGCTTGCACTCTAACTTGAGGTTATTTTCGCCTTATCTGGGTAAATGTGCTTTCACCTATTCCTCCCATATGCTGTTAGCTGGCAGCTGATCTAGTAGTGTAGCAGTCTCAGAAGCTGTGACTGACAGAGTCTAGGAGGAAGAGATGAAAGTGCATGCCCCCGAGAAAACTTTGAAGAAACACCTAATTGCACTAAAGGCAAAGATTTCACATACTGCACCCCAAAAGCAATAAATCTGAATATTTCTGTGATGGAGTGAAATAGTGCAAAATGGAAAAACAATAATTTTTTTTTCTCAAGTGACAGCACATGGACTTGGAGAGATTAATTAATTCATACATGGATCCAAAAATGAGAAATGGAAGACATACGTTTTTTACCTCAGTGTTCTATCCATGCTTCATCTATTTTTCACTGATCCATCGTTAATAGTCAATGGATAAATAAAAGTACAGATAGTTTACCTCCGCTGATTTTAAACACAGATGAGGAAGAAATTAAATGCAGCATATAGGCAAAACGGATGACATATTGAGAGAATAACGGCCCTTATTACACAGACATAAAACTACACAGATGTGTGAATGCAAATATTGTGATATCCAGTGCGATAAGCACATATTTATTGTTGCTGATTTTCATGCATAAAATATTCTGTAAAATACAGTACTAGCAAAGTTGATGACATTTTTAAGAAATCTCGTTTGCATGTCGTGGAAAAAAATGTGAATCAGACGTCCACCTGAAGCGCAGATTTAAAAGGCAAAAAGTGAAATCTGTTGCCACAGGATAGCTGCAATAAAAAATGTCAAAAAATTAGTGTATTAGTGTAATTTTTAGCAGTGGTGTAGGAACATACCCTGTTCTCAGACATTGCTACTGCATTGCATTGTTTTGCTGGTGTTAGAGCAGCAAAAAATCCATAAGGTCAAATGCACACGTTGAGTATTTGGTGAGTTTTTTACCTCAGTATCTGTAAGGCCGGTTTCACACGTCAGTGGCTCCGGTACGTGAGGTGACAGTTTCCTCACGTACCGGAGACACTGACACACGTAGACCCATAAAAATCAATGCATCTGTTCAGATGTCATTGATTTTTTGCGGACCGTGTCTCCGTGTGCCAAACACGGAGACATGTCAGTGTTCGTGGGAGCGCACGGATTACACGGACCCAATAGAGTCAATGGGTCCGTGTAAAACACGGACCTCACACGGACGTTCTCCGTCTGGGGTCCGTGTGCGTGCAGGAGACAGCGCTACAGTAAGCGCTGTCCCCCCCACATGGTGCTGAAGCCGCGATTCATATGTTCCCTGCAGCAGCGTTTGCTGCAGAGAAAATATGAATCATAGTGTTTAAAATAAAGATCTATGTGTCCGCCGCCCCCCCACCCCCTGTGCGCCCCCCCACTGTTCTGAAAATACTCACCCGCTCCCACGTTGGCTGTCACTCCTTCCTCTCTGCCCCGCGCCTTCTACTGTATGCGGTCACGTGGGGCCGCTCATTTACAATCATGAATAGTCGGCTCCGCCCCTATGGGAGGTGGAGCCACATATTCAAGACTGTAAATGATCGGACCCACGTGACCGCATACACTAGAAGCCGCGGCCAGACCAGGAAGCAGCGAGGGAGGCGGGTAAGTATTTTCAGAACAGCGGGGGGGCGCACAGGGGGTGGGAGGGCGGCGGACACATAGATCTTTATTTTAAACACTGTTATTCATATTTTCTCTGCAGCAAACGCTGCTGCAGGGAACATATGAATCGCGGCTTCAGCACGATGCAGGGTACCACACGCGTGGGTACCACACGCTCCGCGTGGTACCCACTCGCCATACGGGCGGCACACATGTGCCGCACGTATGGCCTACATGAGTTCCCAGGCACACGGACACGGATAACTCCGGTACCGATTTATTCCGATACCGGAATTATCTGGATGTGTGGGACAGCCCTAAGTCAAAATCAGCAGTGGGTGAGAAATACAGGAGTGGTGACGTGTTTCTATTCCACTTTTCCTCTGATTGTTGCATTCCTGGTTTGGCTTACAAATACTGATGTAAAATACTGACCAAATACTGAACGTGTGCACGTGGCCAAAGTTTACCAAGCTTTTTCAGTATCATGGCAAAAAATGTGGTTCTTCTGCGCTCAAAGCAAAAAACAATTGTAATGCAATTGTAACGTGCAAACACAGTCTTAAACTTCTAGCAGGACATGCAGGAAAAAAATTAGGAAACAACATTTAGGGGATTGATATGTGCCCTATAGTTTCATGTAGAAGGTTCTTTTTGTGGCATGCATATGGATTTCTGCAAGTTCCAGTCAGATAAATGAGGCACCAAAGACAGGTGATGAGTAAATTCACCTGACAAGAAGAAGAGATTCCCAGCATTTAAGAATAAAATAATATATTTTTTATTGATACACAATTTTAAAATAATTTAAAATGGTGGGGGAGGAGAATTTGACCTCCCAAAAAGGGAGGGGAAGTTGCTGCAAGCCAGAAATAACCTGTTGATCAAGGGAGGTAAAGACTGGGAAACCAGAGAGGGGAAAAAGGGATTGTAAAATAAGGTTGTGTAATTAGGCTACGTTCACATTTGCGTTGTGCGCCGCAGCGTCGGCGCCGCAGCGCACAACGCAAACGAAAACGCGGCAAAACGCACGCTAAAACGCTGCGTATTGCGCCGCATGCGTCCTTTTTGGCCGAAAGTTGGACGCAAAAAAAATGCAACTTGAAGCGTTTCTTGCGTCCAACGCTTGCGGCCATGCGGCGCAAAACGCAGCACAACGCATGTCCATGCGCCCCCATGTTAAGTATAGGGGCGCATGATGCATGCGGCGCCGCTGCGGCGCCCGACGCTGCGGCGCTGACCGCAAATGTGAACGTAGCCTTAATGAGAGGCAATATAGTATGCTGATTACATACCAAGCAGTCCTTTGTAAGGCTCTGCAGGATGTGAGGGGAACACCACACACGCCATCCTGATTTAATACCATCTCTGTGGAGATAATAATTACTAATTCCATGCTTATATATTTTGTCATGCATCACTATGGGAAGGGATTGTATACATACCTCATTTATAGGTGTTTTTGCACAGCCTGCAGAACCTTACAAAGGACTGCTTGGTATGTAATCAGCATACTATATTGCCTGTTATTAATTACACATCCTTATTTTACAATCCCTTTTTCTCCTCTCTGGTTTCCCAGTCTTTACCTCCCCTGATCAACAGGTATTTCTGGCTGGCAGAAGATTCCCCTCCCTTTTTTGGAGATGACATTCCCCTCCCTCCCTGTTTTCATTGATTTTAAAACTGTGTATCAATAAAAATATATTATTTTATTCTGTTGGAAATCTTTTCTTGTCTGTTGAATTTACTCATCACCTGTCTGTTTTTTCACACAGATTTTTGACATGCCTAATGCTTACTTTTTATTTTGGACTTAAGATTTAGGTACGGTAAATGGGGCAGTCATCAGAATGTACGCGTCTCAATCTGTTACATGGGAATTCATCCAAAGAGATACCGTATACAGTTATTATTAAGCTAGCAGATTTCTAGTTTGTTGATTCTTCATTAAGGTCCCAGAAAAACTTGATTGGCAGATCTCCCATCTTCTCTTTGTACACTTTATCAAGTATCTCACTATGTGCCACCGTCATTATAGTTTTCCAGTCACCAACAACACCTGGTAAAGAAAAAGGGATAAAACTGAGTGAATGCAATGGCTTTAATTAAATCTAACTGTTTATGTTAAAAAACACAATATTTTACACCCATTTTTGCTTTATATTCCCAACTTAAAAAGAATATGAAACCTGAAAATGACATTGTTTAAATCAGGTTTTCATATTATGGACTGGAGAGCGGTGTGGTCCGTGAGGAAAGCTGCACTAAAAATAGCAGGAGGAGGACCTGTCATAGGCCGGGGTTACACTTGCGAGTGTGATGCGAGAAACTCGAGCATCAATACCCGATACTGCCGCTGGCACTCGGACTAGAGCGTGCGGCTGCATTTATTTCTATGCAGCTGAACGCTGTGGTCCCGAGTACCTGCGGCAGTACCGGGTATTGATGCGAGAGACTCATTCGAGTTTCTTGCAGCACACTCGCAAGTGTAACCCTGGCCATACATATATAATAGTAAGTGCCACAAAATCATGCCCCCAATACATCTGATGATATAAAGATAAAGTGGCCGACCTCATTACCTCATTTTGCAGGCAGCAATAGAGCGTGTAAGAGTATGTGCACATGTGGATTTGGCTGCGGATCCTCAGTGGATTTTCCATGCGGTTTACAGTACCATGTCGACCTATGGAAAACCAAATCTGCAGTGCACATGCTGCAGAAAATTCCGTGTGGAAATGCAGCGGTTTATTTTCCGCAGCATGTCAATTTTTTCTGCGGATTCCGCAGCGTTTTTCACCTGTTCCATAATTGTAATCCGCAGGTGTTAAAACGCAGGTGAAATCCGCACAAAATCCGCATTAAATCCACGGTAAATCCACAAGTAAAACACAGGGCGTTTTACCTGCGGATTTTTCAGAAACCATGCAGAAAGATCCGCAATGGAATCCGTAACGTGTGCACATACCCTAATACAAAGGCTATAGGAAGCAACCATTGCAAAAGTTTTAATGAAACCCAATTGCAAAATTGAGTTTTAGCTCCAATTGCATGCATGTTTAGAAAAAATGTCACAAAAGATGGACAACACGTTTGACCCTTTTACGACCTTAGACATATCCATATGTCCAGGTTGGCTGGTACATACCAACCTTGGACATATGAATCCGTCTGGGCGATTTTGCATGCATAGATGCTGTGCGCACACGATTAGTGCCAGATGCCAGCTGATTCTGACAGCTGACACCAGGCTCTTAGCTGACACTCGGCACTTGTCTCAGATAGACAAGAGAGACTGAGTAACTGTAAGCAAACACGTCCATCTACTGGACCAAACAAAGTGAAAGTAAAAAAAAGAAAGAATTGTGTAAGGAGGAACGATAATACAGCTCAGTTTTGTAGTAATATCGAGGAATTCTTCCACAGATTATGGCTCAAATAATTATTTCATAATCATACAGATATCACATCACAAGACAATATGAACAACACATCATAAAAGAAAAAGAGGACAAATTGGACCCCGTAACCTGGGCACAACCAAACTCTGGTTAAATTTGACATTGTGGGCAGACACCATAAAGTGGGACACTACCAATATGGAGGAAAGAAAAGCCATATACAGTAATCCTTGAAAGCTAACAACAATATCATCATCAAACCAGACAAAGGAGGAGCTCTATTCATCATGAACATGTTATTGTTAGATTACATCCTAGTAGCACACACCCAACTCTTAGATAGAAAATACTACCCTCCACTTCAGGAAGACCCCACTAAAAATACACAGAGGAACTAACACATATCATCAATGGGTTTGATTATACTTCATCTTCACTACTGGAACTAATAAAAAACAATCCCCAAACAGGTACCTTCTACATGTTACCTAAAATACATAAAGAAGGTAATCCTGGGAGGTCTATTATCTCTGGTATTGGGACATTTACTGAGAATATCTCAGGCTTAGTGGAGAACATTTTGAAACCCTTGATGAGTCGCACACCCAGCTATATCCAGGACACCATGAATATTCCCTGCAAATTGTCTTCCCTGGGCCAACTACCGGAGGACACAATACTAGCCACTATGGATGTAGGGTCTATTCCAACTTTCCTCATGAGGATGGGATTGCGGCATAAAAATATTTCCTTAAAAAAAACAGTCTAGCCACAGAACCAACACTGCAATTTATCAGGTCTGTGCTCCATCAGAATTATTTTTCCTTTGGGAACAATTTATACCAACATTTCTTTTCATGTACATCCTCCAATGTGGTGTACATCAGAGGTGTCAAACTGCATTCCTCGAGGGCCGCCAACAGGTCATGTTTTCAGGATTTCCTTGTATTGCACAGGTGATAATTTAATCACCTGCACAGAATGATTCCAGCACCTTGTGGAATGCTAAGGAAATCCTGAACACGTGACCTGTTGGCGGCCCTCGAGGAATGCAGTTTGACACCTCTGGTGTACATGATACAATGTACCAGGTGCCCTGGAGGTATCTATATTAGGGAAACCATACAAAAACTACAAACAAGGATTAATCTACACAGACACAATCACAAATGTACTGGACACTCCTGTCGGATAACATTTCTCTGGAACTGAACACTGTATAACAGACTTAAAAGTTTTAATCCTAAAAGGTCATTTTAAGGAAGACATAGAGAGAGAAGAATTTGGGATTTCAAACTGATAAAGATGTTAAATTTTTTGATAATAGGACTCAATTTGACACCTGGATTTATGACTCACTACATGGATACAATTGACACCTCCACCAGAGGGACGCTAGATAACTAAGAAGAACATACCCTCTGCCTCTCCATTTGTAACAAAATGCTTAATTTGATTTCCTTGGCTTATCTTTAGGAGGCATTACCCCTTATACCTAATGAAACAAATGTTCTGCTGTAATATCTCTTAATTGTACCTTTGTCTTATTAATTAATTCGTAATTAGTGTTGAGCGATACCGTCCGATACTTGAAAGTATCGGTATCGGAAAGTATCGGCCGATACCGGCAAAGTATCGGATCCAATCCGATACCGATACCCGATACCAATACAAGTCAATGGGACTCAAGTATCGGACGGTATTCCTGATGGTTCCCAGGGTCTGAAGGAGAGGAAACTCTCCTTCAGGCCCTGGGATCCATATAAATGTGTAAAAGAAAGAATTAAAATAAAAAATATCGCTATACTCACCTGTCCGACGCAGCCTGGACCTCAGCGAGGGAACCGGCAGCGTTGTTTGTTTAAAATTCGCGCTTTTACTTGGTTACGTGAAGTCCCGGCTTGTGATTGGTCAGGGCGGCCATGTTGCCGGGACGCGGACCAATCACAGCAAGCCGTGACGAAATTACGTCACGGCTTGCTGTGATTGGTCCGCGTCCCGGCAACATGGCCGCCATTAACCAATCACAAGCCGTGACGTCACGGGAGGCTGGACACGCGCGCTTTTTAAAATGGGCGCGTGTCCAGCCTCCCGTGACGTCCCGGCTTGTGATTGGTTGCGCCGCGGTCAACCAATCACAAGCCGGGAGGCTGGACACGCGCGCATTTTAAAATGGGCGCGTGTCCAGCCTCCCGGCTTGTGATTGGTTGACCGCGGCGCAACCAATCACAAGCCGGGACGTCACGGGAGGCTGGACACGCGCCCATTTTAAAATGCGCGCGTGTCCAGCCTCCCGTGACGTCACGGCTTGTGATTGGTTGCGTCTCCCATGTGACTGCGACGCAACCAATCACAAAGCCGGGACGTAATTTTAAAATCCTTAAGGACCTGAAATTACGTCACGGCTTGCTGTGATTGGTTGCGTCTCCCATGTGACTGCGACGCAACCAATCACAACGCCGGAACGTAATTTTAAAATCCTGAAGGACCTGAAATTACGTCACGGCTTGCTGTGATTGGTTGCGTCCCGGTCACATGGGCGGCAGGCAACCAATCACAAGCCGGGACTCACGTAAAGGAAAGAAAAGCGCGAATTTTAAACAAAGAACGCTGCCGCTTACCTCGGTAAGGTGCAGGCTGCGTCGGAGAGGTGAGTATAGCAATATTTTTTATTTTAATTCTCTCTTTTACACATTTTTACATTAATGTTGTTTCGATACCGATACCCGATATCACAAAAATATCGGATCTCGGTATCGGAATTCCGATACAGCAAGTATCGGCCGATACCCGATACTTGCAGTATCGGAATGCTCAAAACTATTCGTAATTATTCCTGAAGAAGGAGCCTCTGTACTCTGAAAGTCTTGCAAACATTTTTTTTCTGGTTAACCAATAAAGGTATCACTCCTAGAATACTTTTGTCATCATAGGGCAGAAAAGTATTCACATCAATTGTTAGCAGGAACCAAATTGAGCTGGGGTATTTGCAATGGGAGTGAACCTGATCAGGTGACACACAGGAAGGACTTCCTTAACCCCTTAATCCCATATGACGTACTATCCCGTAGAGGTGACCTGGGACTTAATTCCCAGGGACGAGTGCATCATAGGCGATCGGCCGCGCTCACGGGGAGAGTGCGGCCGATCGCCGTCGGGTGTCAGCTGATTATCACATCTGACATCCAGCACTATGTGTCAGGACCGGTCAAGGACTGCTCCTGGCACATTAACCCCTGGAACACTGCGATCAAACATGATCGCAGCATTCCGGCAGCATAGGGAAGCATCGCACAGGGAGGGGGCTCCCTGCATGCTTCCCTGAGACCCTCGGAACAACGCGATGTGATAGCGTTGTTCAGAGGGTCTCCTACGTCCTCCTCCCTGCAGGCCCCAGATCCAAAATGGCCGCAGGGCTCATTCCGGGTCATGCAGGGAGGTGGCTTGCAAGGCAAGCCGGCAAGCTTCCTGCACTGCCTGCCAGATCGCTGATCTGACACAGTGCTTAGCAAAGTGTCAGATCAGCGATCAGACACTATAGCATGATGTTCCACCCTAGGACAAAGTAAAAAAAAAAATATTTACATATGTAAAAAAAAAAAAAAAATCCTAAATAAACAAAATAAAATATTGTTCCAATAAATACATTTCTTTATCTAAATGAAAAAAAAAAAAAAGTAGACATATTTAGTATCGCTGCATCCGTAACGACCCAACCTACAAAACTGCCCCACTAGTTAACCCCTTCAGTGAACACAATAAAAAAAAAAAAACAAGGCAAGAAACAATGCTTTATTATCATACTGCCGAACAAAAAGTGGAATAACACGTGATCAAAAAGACGGATATAAATAAACATGGTAAGCTGAAAACATCATCTTGTCCAGCAAAAAAACGAGCCGCAATACAGCATCATCAGCAGAAAAAAAAAAAAAAGTTATAGTCCTCAGAATAAAGCAATGAAAAAGTAATTTTTTTTTATATAAAATAGTTTTATCTTATAAAAGCACAAAAACATGAAAAAAAGATATAAATGGGGTACCGCTGTAATCATATTAAAGGGAAAATGTCACCCCCAAAATCACGGGTAAGGTAAGCCCACCGGCATCAGGGGCTTATCTACAGCATTCTAGAATGCTGTAGATAAGACCCCGATGTATCCTAAAAGATGAGAAAAAGACGTTAGATTATACTCACCCAGGGGCGTTCCCGCTGCTGGTCCGGGTCCAGGCAGGCACCGGGAAAGGTCAGAGAGGCCCACGCCTGGGCACTGCAGTACTTTGCTCTGACCTCAACAGAGCAGACAAAGAATGCCTGCGCAGGAGCCGCAGCGTGAAGACCAGAAGAGGACGTCATCTGATGAAGATGGGAGGCGCCGGACCCAGACCAGCAGCGGGAACGCCCCTGGGTGAGTACAATCTAACGTCTTTTTCTAATCTTTAAGGATACATCAGGGGGCTTATCTACAGCATTCCAGAATGCTGTAGATAAGCCCCTGATGCCGGTGGGCTTACCTCACCCGCGATTTTGGGGGGGCGATTTTGACAGGTTCCCTTTAACCCGAAGAATAAAGCTACTTTATCAATTTTACTAAACGCGGAACGGTATAAATGCCCCCCCCCCCCAAAGAAATTCATGAATTGCTGTTTTTTTTTGTCATTCTGCCTCATATAAATCAGAATAAAAAGCGATGAAAAAATGTCACGTGCCTGGAAATGGTACCAATACAAACGTCAACTCGTCCCGCAAAAAACAAGACCTCACATGACTCTGTGGACCAAAATATGGAAAAATTATAGCTCTCAAAATGTGGAGACTCAAAAACTATTTTTTGCAATAAAAAGCATCTTTTAGTGTGTGACAGCAGCCAATCATAGAAATCCACTAAAAAACCCACTATAAAAGTAAACCAAACCCCCCTCCATCACCCCCTTAGTTAGGGAAAAATGATAAAATTAAAAAAATGTATTTATTTCCATTTTCCTGTTAGGGTTAGGGCTACAGTTAGGGTTGGGGCTAAAGTTAGGGTTAGGGTTGGGGCTACAGTTAGGGTTGGGGCTACAGTTAGGGTTAGGGTTGGGGCTAAAGTAAGGGTTAGAGTTGGGGCTAAAGTTATGGTTAGGGCAACAGCTAGGGTTGGGGTTAAAGTTAGGGTTAGGGTGGGGCTAAAGCTAGTGTTGGGGTTAAAGTTAGGGTTGCGGCTAAAGTGAGGGTTGGGGTTGGGGCTAAAGTTAGGGTTTGGATTACATTTACGGTTGGGATTAGGGGTATGTCAGGGTTAGGGGTATGGTTAGGGTTATGGTTGGGATTAGGGTTAGGGGTGTGTTGGGGTTAGGGGTGTGGTTAGGGTTATGGTTGGGATTAGAGTTAGGGGTGTGTTGGGGTTAGGGGTGTGGTTAGGGTTGGGATGAGGGTTAGGGGTGTGTTCAGGTTAGGGGTGTGGTTAGGGTTGGGATTAGGGTTAAGGGTGTGTTTGGGTTAGGGGTGTGGTTAGGGTTATGGTTAGGGTTGGGATTAGGGCTAGGGGTGTGTTCGGGTTAGGGTTGGATTAGAATTGAGGGGTGTCCACTGTTTAGCCACATCATGGGCTCTCCAAATGCGACATGGCGTCCGATCTCAATTCCAGCCAATTCTGCGTTGAAAAAGTAAAACAGTGCTCCTTCCCTTCCGAGCTCTCCGATGCGCCCAAACAGGGGTTTACCCCCAAAAAATCGGGAGGCTAAAAAATCATTCTTGTGGGAAAAAAATGTTTATTTATTTTCACAGCTCTGCATTATAAACTGCAGTGAAACACTTGGGGGTTCAAAGTTCTCACAACACATGTAGATAAGTTCCTTGGGGGGTCTAATTTCCAATATGGGGTCACTTGTGGGGGGTTTCTACTGTTTAGGTACATCAGGGGCTCTGCAAATGCAACGTGACACCTGCAGACCAATCCATCTAAGTCTGCATTCCAAACGGCGCTCCTTCCCTTCTGAGCTCTGCCATGTGCCCAAACGGTGGTTGCCCCTCACATATGGGGTATCGGCATACTCAGGACAAATTGGACAACTTTTGGGGTCCAATTTCTCCTGTTACCCTTGGGAAAATACAAAACTGGGGGCTAAAAAATAATTTTTGTGGAACAAAAAAGAATTTTTATTTTCACGGCTCTGCATTATAAAGTGTAGTGAAACACTTGTGGGTTCAAAGTTCTCACCACACATCTAGATAAGTTTCTTAGGGGGTCTACTTTCTAAAATGGTGTCAGTTGTGGGGGAATTCAATGTTTAGGCACATCAGGGGTTCTTGAAACGCAACATGGTGTCCTATCTCAATTCCAGTCAATTTTGCATTGAAAAGTCAAACGGCGCTTCTTCCCTTCCGAGCTCTGCCATGCGCCCAAACAGTGCTTTATCCCCACATATGGGGTATCAGCGTACTCAGGACAAATTGCACAACAACAATTCAGGTCCATTTTATTCTGTTACCCTTGGGAAAATAATATATTTTTACGGCTCTACATTATAAACTTCTGTGAAGCACTTGGTGGGTCAAAGTGCTCACCACACATCTAGGTAAGTTCCTTAGGGGGTCTACTTTCCAAAATGGTGTCACTTGTTGGGAGTTTCAATTATAAGGCATATCAGGGGCTCTCCAAGCGTGACATGGTTTCCTATCTCAATTTCATTCAATTTTGCATTGAAAAGTCAAACGGCGCTCCTTCCCTTCCGAGCTCGGCCATGCACCCAAACAGTGGTTTACCCCCATATATGGGGTATCAGCGTACTCAGGACAAATAGTACAACAACTTTTGGGGTCCAATTTCTCCTGTTACCCTTGGTAAAATAAAACAGATTGGATATTAAAAAAATTCCTGTGAAACACCTGAATGGTTAATAAACTTCTTGAATGTGCTTTTGAGCACCGTGAGGGGTGCAGTTTTTAGAGTGGTGTCACACTTGGGTATTTTCTATCATATAGACCCCTCAAAGTTACTTCAAATGAGATGTGGTCCCTAAAAAAAATGGTGTAAAAATGAGAAATTGCTCATCAATTTTTAACCCTTATAACTCCCTAACAAAAAAAAAAATTGGTTCCAAAATTGTGCTGATGTAAAGTAAACATGTGGGAAATGTTACTTAGTAAGTATCTTGTGTGATATATCTCTGTGATTTAAGGGCATAAAAATTCTAAGTTGGAAAATTGCAAAAGTTTGAAGATTTTTGCCAAATTAGTTTTTTTTTTCACAAAAAAACGCAGGTAATATCAAAGAAATTTTACCACTATCATGAAGTACAATATGTCACGAGAAAACAGTGTCAGAATCATCAGGATCCTTTGAAGCGTTCCAGAGTTATAACCTCATAAAGAGACAGTAGTCAGAATTGTAAAAATTGGTCCGGTCATTAACGTGCAAACCACCCTTGTGGGTTAAGGGGTTAATCTAAAAGGCCTGGCCAGGCTGAGAAGAGCAGTTTGCTCCAGAACCTGCACCATTGTATGCCTGCGAGGTGGGCTTGCAGGAGAGTCCGGAAGCGGCCATTTGCTGGAGAAGGTCCCCCCGGGGTGCCCTGGGAAGAAACACATAAGGGACCTGGTCACACACCTATGCTTCGGTAATTACTATTTTAAAAAGTCTTATCTACCTCCATCTGCGTTTGCACTTTACCTTACATATTTATTCAGAACATACATGGACTACAAATTGCACCTTATCTTATGGTTTCCTGTTGTAATTTATTATTTATTGTCTTACTGTATATTAATTTAAAATACTAACACATACACTCACTGGCCACTTTATTAGGTACACCTGTCCAACTTCTTGTTAACACTTAATTTCTAATCAGCCAATCACATGGCGGCAACTCAGTGCATTTACAAGTAGAGGAGCTGCGGAGACACCATCACGTGTTTCTCAACGCAGGCAGTGAATAGCCAGGCCTTTCCCCGGGAAGGAACAACCAAGGGAAGGGCAGCATCCAATAAAGGAAAACATCCAATAAAGGAAAACCACCTGTGCCAAGCATGGTATCCATCCACAGACAGCTGTTTCGGGGTTTTTGCCCCTCATCAGTGTGGAGTAGGAAACTGGCTATCAGGAGCAGTGCCTAGTAGAAAGACTATAAAGGCACGGATGATTGACCTCGTGGAGACCAAAACATCCAACACTGCGGAGACACCATCACGTGTTTCTCAACGCAGTTATCCAGAACACTGCCCCCAAATATGCAAATGCACTAGGCACTGCTCCTGATAGCCAGTTTCCTACTCCACACTGATGAGGGGCAAAAACCCCGAAACAGCTGTCTGTGGATGGATACCATGCTTGGCATAGGTGGTTTTCCTTTATTGGATGTTTTCCTTTATTGGATGCTGCCCTTCCCTTGGTTGTTCCTTCCCGGGGAAAGGCCTGGCTATTCACTGCCTGCGTTGAGAAACACGTGATGGTGTCTCCGCAGCTCCTCTACTTGCATTTGCATATTTGGGGGCAGTGTTCTGGATCACTGTGTTGAGAAACACGTGATGGTGTCTCCGCAGTGTTGGATGTTTTGGTCTCCACGAGGTCAATCATCCGTGCCTTTATACTCAGTGCATTTAGGCATGTAGACATGGTCAAGACAATCTCCTGCAGTTCAAACCGAGCATCAGTATGGGGAAGAAAGGTGATTTGAGTGCCTTTGAACGTGGCATGGTTGTTGGTGCCAGAAGGGCTGGTCTGAGTATTTCAGAAACTGCTGATCTACTGGGATTTTCACGCACAACCATCTCTAGGGTTTACAGAGAATGGTCCGAAAAAGAAAAAAAATCCAGTGAGCGGCAGTTCTGTGGGCGGAAATGCCTTGTTGATGCCAGAGGTCAGAGGAGAATGGGCAGACTGGTTCGAGCTGATAGAAAGGCAACAGTGACTCAAATCGCCACCCGTTACAACCAAGGTAGGCCTAAGAGCATCTCTGAACGCACAGTGCGTCGAACTTTGAGGCAGATGGGCTACAGCAGCAGAAGACCACACCGGGTACCACTCCTTTCAGCTAAGAACAGGAAACTGAGGCTACAATTTGTACAAGCTCATCGAAATTGGACAGTAGAAGATTGGAAAAACGTTGCTTGGTCTGATGAGTCTCGATTTCTGCTGCGACATTCGGATGGTAGGGTCAGAATTTGGCGTAAACAACATGAAAGCATGGATCCATCCTGCCTTGTATGGAGCATCTTTGGGATGTGCAGCCGACAAATCTGCGGCAACTGTGTGATGCCATCATGTCAATATGGACCAAAATCTCTGAGGAATGCTTCCAGCACCTTGTTGAATCTATGCCACGAAGAATTGAGGCAGTTCTGAAGGCAAAAGGGGGTCCAACCCGTTACTAGCATGGTGTACCTAATAAAGTGGCCGGTGAGTGTATAAGCTGGTTTATCATCTTCATTGTCCTTTGTGCTGCATTTATTTTTAGAGGTTTCATTGTGACATATTGTACCCCAAGCATTACATTTGTGTTGTGCACTGCTGCATTGATTCAGCTGGTCAATTTTTGTTTATTAAATATTTTTTGCTATCTGATAAACTTTTAGACGTATTCTTACTTATGGTCTGGTCTACATAGCTTTCTTGTATATGATCCATGTTTGCATATCTGTGCTTGACCCCTTTGTCCTTTACCATACCTTTTGGGTAAACCTTAGGTTGCCTTTGGTGTCCAATCTAGGCTTATTAAGACTCCAGATTAACCCTGCTGCCTCATTATAGTGAATCAATCCCTTGGAGGGTTTCATCTGAATTACGTCACTTGGAGATTAAAATGGAAAACCTGATGTAACGGCTCAGCATAGTGTGCTGGATAAATGTGATACAAAATACTATGTAAAATGTCCCAAATAAAAAGTTTCAACTCAATTCACAAAAAAAGCAAGTCCCCACTCAGGACTGTCATCTGTTAATGGACATAGGGGGTTTTCATGTGACTAGCAGTACAAAGACTCTGGAAAACCTAAAAGGCCCTCTCCACCCAAAAGAAGTTCAGCAAATTCTGTGCTCCAAAATCCAAATGCCCCGCCCCCTTCTCAACGCCAGTGTGCCTAAACCGCAGTTATTGTCCACATGTTCGGCATTTCTGTAGTGATGAGAGCCCGCCTAATTTACGGGTGCATGAGCTTGGCACAATGTATGTGCACTACAATGAACTGGTCACTGCAAAGTACTGGTCACTACAATATCCACTGCTGCTTGTTTTTGGAAAACACCCATAGAGTCACACTTGTCACGACACCTGTAGATAAATTCCCAAAGGGTTATAATTTCCAAAATTGGTTCACTTGAGGGGGGATTCTGATCTTCTAGCAATTAGGAGCTCTGTATATGGAGTCTGCAGACTATTATAGAAAATTCTGCACTCCAGGATGCCTCCTGTATAACAGTACTGCTTAGCCATATGGTGAAATTCAGAAGGGGCAGAGCACTATTTGCCAATTAGCAAGTAACGCTCTGTCCCTCCCGAGTCTTGCTGTATGGCTAAGCAGTACTGTACAGCTACATATGGGGTATTTCAACATTCAGCAGAAATTGTAGGACAAATTTTGGTTACATTTTTACCAAATTCCCAATGTGAAAATGTAAAATCTGGGGATAAAACTACATTTTGATGGTAAAAAATGTAATTATTTTTTCTTCATTGCCCAATGGTTAAAAATTCAGTGACCCAGCTGTGATGTCAATATGATCACTGCACCCCTGGATGAATTCATTGACAGGTGTAGTCTCTTAATTGGCGTTCTGCTATATTGGCACCTCAAGGGCTCTGCCAATGTGACATTGCACACTGAAACGGTCCATCAAAATCTGAATTCCATGGTATAAGCAAGAGTATAAAGGCAGAATGGCACTAGGTGGCAGCTTTATAACGATCAGTCTAACGTTGAGGCGTTGAAATCCAGACTTTCTTAACGAAGAAACCGAGGGATATAGGATTCTGTGGAAGACCTCTTTGGCACGCAGTATTTATCAGCATACGGGTGGTGCTCAACAATAGTGGAGATATGGATCCAAACAAGAGAAGAAAAAAGAAGTGGCACTCACCCTGGTCTTGCTGTGCAATGATGTCCTTTATTCAAAATACAAAGGCACAAACATAATGTGGAGAGGCGGCTGGTGAGGGAGAGGGTACAAGAGGAGACGAAAGGACGATGGCCGTTTCGCGCCGGTGCGCTTCCACGGGTCCAGGTGCATTAATTAAAAACGTCATGTCCTATATAGGAAACTAGACAGCTTTGTGAACAGGTGAAACAATTAAAAACATATTCAAATATGAACACCAAATCATGCTGATAAGTACAATAGATCAATGTCTTTACTTTATACATGTTCTTAATCTGGCTTATTATAAGAAAATAGACATATCGAGTTTGTCATTTAGTCCGGTGGCTCCCTGCGCTTTAGTTTCCATAATCCACCTCGCTTCGCGTTGTAAAAGTATCTTACCCCGATCTCCTCCATTCTGGGGATTTTTTACAACCTCTATTCCTGCAAAGCGCAATACATTCGGATTTGCGTTATGTACGTCCTGCATATGTTTTATAAAGCGAGGACATCCTTTGCCAGTGGAGATGGAATTACAATGCTCCCTAAACCTGTGGAACATTGGGCGAATGGTCTTACCAATATAATAGTACTGGCATGGACATACTATTAAATAGACAACATACTGAGTTTTGCATGTGATCAACTGTCGGACTGTGTGACAAACGGGACCAATGTGAATGGGATTATCCAAAAGCCTAAGATGGCAAAAACTACAATTTCCACACTTGTGGTTACCTGTCGGTTGTAGTTTTTTGAGCCAATTAGTACCTTCATTCGTTACTAAACGATTTTTTACAAGGATATCACCTAAATTTTTTGACCGTTTGTAAGCAAAGATTGGATGGCTTATTGTTAAAGATGATAATTCTCTATCAGTTTGCAGTAAGTGCCAATTTTTGTTAATAGCTGCATAAATTGCTTTATCCATCGGGCTATGTGTAAAAGTAAACACAAATTTCTTATTGGCTTTATCGTTAGGGGCATATGCAGACTTCTTGCGACTCTTTAATAGATCAGTCTGTGTTAGTTGCCTTACTCTATTTTCAGCTGATGACAAGATTTTTTGAGGGTAATCCCTACTCAGGAAATTAGCTTTAAGTTCAGAAATCTGTCTATTAAATGTTATTTCGTTATTGTTAATTTTTCTATACCTAATCATCTGGCTGTAAGGAATGCTATTCTTTGTGTGAAATGGATGAGCGCTCTTAAAGTGTAATAGGCTATTTGTTGCAGTGGATTTTTTGTGTACAGACGTATTAATTCTATTCTCTACTATTTCAATTTTAACGTCCAAAAACTCGAGTGACATACCGCCAAAACATGCAGTAAATTGCATATTGTCGTCATTAACATTATTGAGATAAGAAACAAATTTATTAAATTCATTTTCAGAATTGTCCCACACGATAAAGACATCATCAGCAAATCTATGATAGGAACGTATGAATCGCAAAAACGGATTAGTAATAGAGGTGATGTACTTTTCCTCAAATACTGCCAAAAATAAATTAGCAAAAACGCATGCGACGGGTGTCCCCATCGCAGTTCCAGTGCGTTGAAGGAACCATTTATTGATAAATTTAAATGCGTTATGCGATAAAATAAAGTCCAAGCTATCAGTGATGAAATCAATGAAGTCTTGGTCCTTATTGCAGTTTTGCAAAATAATGCGAATAGCTTCGATGCCTTTATCTTGGGGGATACGTGTATACAAGTTTACAATATCTATTGAGACCAAAGAAAAAGTGGGTTGCCAATCTAATGCCCGTAGGACTGATAAAAAGTCACCAGAGTCCTTCACGAAGGATGGAATTTTTTTAAGAAGTGGTTTGAGTAACCAATCCAGGAAATTGGACAAGGGTTCCGTTAAAGAGCCAATGCCGGATATTATAGGCCGTCCAGGTGGTTTCGTGGCATGTTTGTGAATTTTAGGAAGACTATACCAATTGGGAATGGTAGGATGTTCAGGAAGAAGTTTCTCTGCTTTATTTTTTAACAATACACCTTTTACTACATATTTATTCAGAAGTATTCTTAATTTCTCTTTAAATTTCACAGTTGGATTGTGATCTAATGGAATGTAGGTGTTTTTATCATTCAATTGGGACATAGCTTCCTCAACATAATAATTCTTATCAAGAATAACTATGTTGCCACCCTTGTCCGCTTTCCGTATGATCGTATCCTCCCACTGTTGCATTTCACATATCGCTTTTTCTTCATTTGGGGACAAATTTTTTTGTGGACGATGATATAGGATGGCCTCCACATCTTTTATTACTGAATCCTGGAATAGATCGACAACATTTCCTGGGGAAATAGGGGGCATAAATGTTGACTTTGTGCCTCCTTTAAACGGTTCGATGTTGGGAGGATCTTCCTGGACGGAGTTCACATCACGTATACTATTTGGTTCACATAAATTGGCTAATAGCCACGCATTTTCAATGTCTTTCGGATCTGTAGGTGAAAAAGCCATGAAGCCTAAATTACCGATAGAAACCGGGCTTTCTGTAGCAATATCAGAAGAAGATTTTTTATCTTTCACATTTGAAAAGAATTTTTTTAAATGTAATTTTCTTGTGGCTTTAAATAAATCAACTCTAAAGTCTGTTAAATTAAATTCCTCCGGGATACAAAAATTTAAACCCAGCGATAACACTTTTTTCTGTTCATTAGTAAGAATTCTTTTAGAAAGATTTATTATTTGAAGTTCATTATTATCCACTCCTACTTTCTCCAAGAGACCTGTTTGCGTTTTTTCTGTTGATTTCTTTTTCCGTCCACCCCGTCGGGTCTTTTTCCTAAAGGGAAGTCTTCCCGTAAAGAAGTTGCTGCGGCTTCAGTGTTTCCCAATGGTTCTTCCACGCCGCTGGAATCAGAATCCGTTACCCATCCATCTTTATACGTTTTATGTTTATTGAATTTTCTGAAAGATTGATTTCTCTGAAAATTTCTTTTCTTGTTATATTTGTTCCAGGAAAAAATCTGCCCTGTGGCAAAATCATTTTTGTCTCTCAAAAATTTATCTTTTTTCTTTTGCTTAGTTTCTATTTGTATTAAAACGAGTTTTTTATTTAATTTCTTTAAAAAAGTACTATAGTAGTTGTCTGTAACACGTGAATTTAATTCCTGTTTAGCCTTGTCCAATTGATCACACAAAATAGCATATTCTTTTTCATTTTGAGTGACAACTAAAGCCAAAAGACTTCGTGAACATTGCAGATGGATATCTTCCCAAGCTTTTTGGAATAATTCATCTCCACTAAATTGGGAAATTTCTTTATAAACACGTAGTCCTCTGGGGACTCTCCCACATTCCATATAAGATTTTAAAGACTGTATGGTCCAGTATAGTCTGATTTCTCTCTCAGCCAGAGAGTATATTTTAGTTTCTAAAGTTTTGGTACTTATCAGCAATAAATCATCTTTATGGTTACAGTCCATAAAGAACTCCTCTGCACCCTCTCTACCAGCCTGTAAACCATCCTCCAAAGTAGTACCCAGGTCCGAGTCCATAATATCCTCATGAGAATTATCCATTTTACAAGTCTTTTATATGGCCACCTGTGCTCAATTCAAAAAAGTTTAGTAACGAATGAAGGTACTAATTGGCTCAAAAAACTACAACCGACAGGTAACCACAAGTGTGGAAATTGTAGTTTTTGCCATCTTAGGCTTTTGGATAATCCCATTCACATTGGTCCCGTTTGTCACACAGTCCGACAGTTGATCACATGCAAAACTCAGTATGTTGTCTATTTAATAGTATGTCCATGCCAGTACTATTATATTGGTAAGACCATTCGCCCAATGTTCCACAGGTTTAGGGAGCATTGTAATTCCATCTCCACTGGCAAAGGATGTCCTCGCTTTATAAAACATATGCAGGACGTACATAACGCAAATCCGAATGTATTGCGCTTTGCAGGAATAGAGGTTGTAAAAAATCCCCAGAATGGAGGAGATCGGGGTAAGATACTTTTACAACGCGAAGCGAGGTGGATTATGGAAACTAAAGCGCAGGGAGCCACCGGACTAAATGACAAACTCGATATGTCTATTTTCTTATAATAAGCCAGATTAAGAACATGTATAAAGTAAAGACATTGATCTATTGTACTTATCAGCATGATTTGGTGTTCATATTTGAATATGTTTTTAATTGTTTCACCTGTTCACAAAGCTGTCTAGTTTCCTATATAGGACATGACGTTTTTAATTAATGCACCTGGACCCGTGGAAGCGCACCGGCGCGAAACGGCCGTCGTCCTTTCGTCTCCTCTTGTACCCTCTCCCTCACCAGCCGCCTCTCCACATTATGTTTGTGCCTTTGTATTTTGAATAAAGGACATCATTGCACAGCAAGACCAGGGTGAGTGCCACTTCTTTTTTCTTCTCTTGTTTGGATCCATATCTCCACTATTGTTGAGCACCACCCGTATGCTGATAAATACTGCGTGCCAAAGAGGTCTTCCACAGAATCCTATATCCCTCGGTTTCTTCGTTAAGAAAGTCTGGATTTCAACGCCTCAACGTTAGACTGATCGTTATAAAGCTGCCACCTAGTGCCATTCTGCCTTTATACTCTTGCTTATACCATTGAACTATATACTTTTTTGAATTGAGCACAGGTGGCCATATAAAAGACTTGTAAAATGGATAATTCTCATGAGGATATTATGGACTCGGACCTGGGTACTACTTTGGAGGATGGTTTACAGGCTGGTAGAGAGGGTGCAGAGGAGTTCTTTATGGACTGTAACCATAAAGATGATTTATTGCTGATAAGTACCAAAACTTTAGAAACTAAAATATACTCTCTGGCTGAGAGAGAAATCAGACTATACTGGACCATACAGTCTTTAAAATCTTATATGGAATGTGGGAGAGTCCCCAGAGGACTACGTGTTTATAAAGAAATTTCCCAATTTAGTGGAGATGAATTATTCCAAAAAGCTTGGGAAGATATCCATCTGCAATGTTCACGAAGTCTTTTGGCTTTAGTTGTCACTCAAAATGAAAAAGAATATGCTATTTTGTGTGATCAATTGGACAAGGCTAAACAGGAATTAAATTCACGTGTTACAGACAACTACTATAGTACTTTTTTAAAGAAATTAAATAAAAAACTCGTTTTAATACAAATAGAAACTAAGCAAAAGAAAAAAGATAAATTTTTGAGAGACAAAAATGATTTTGCCACAGGGCAGATTTTTTCCTGGAACAAATATAACAAGAAAAGAAATTTTCAGAGAAATCAATCTTTCAGAAAATTCAATAAACATAAAACGTATAAAGATGGATGGGTAACGGATTCTGATTCCAGCGGCGTGGAAGAACCATTGGGAAACACTGAAGCCGCAGCAACTTCTTTACGGGAAGACTTCCCTTTAGGAAAAAGACCCGACGGGGTGGACGGAAAAAGAAATCAACAGAAAAAACGCAAACAGGTCTCTTGGAGAAAGTAGGAGTGGATAATAATGAACTTCAAATAATAAATCTTTCTAAAAGAATTCTTACTAATGAACAGAAAAAAGTGTTATCGCTGGGTTTAAATTTTTGTATCCCGGAGGAATTTAATTTAACAGACTTTAGAGTTGATTTATTTAAAGCCACAAGAAAATTACATTTAAAAAAATTCTTTTCAAATGTGAAAGATAAAAAATCTTCTTCTGATATTGCTACAGAAAGCCCGGTTTCTATCGGTAATTTAGGCTTCATGGCTTTTTCACCTACAGATCCGAAAGACATTGAAAATGCGTGGCTATTAGCCAATTTATGTGAACCAAATAGTATACGTGATGTGAACTCCGTCCAGGAAGATCCTCCCAACATCGAACCGTTTAAAGGAGGCACAAAGTCAACATTTATGCCCCCTATTTCCCCAGGAAATGTTGTCGATCTATTCCAGGATTCAGTAATAAAAGATGTGGAGGCCATCCTATATCATCGTCCACAAAAAAATTTGTCCCCAAATGAAGAAAAAGCGATATGTGAAATGCAACAGTGGGAGGATACGATCATACGGAAAGCGGACAAGGGTGGCAACATAGTTATTCTTGATAAGAATTATTATGTTGAGGAAGCTATGTCCCAATTGAATGATAAAAACACCTACATTCCATTAGATCACAATCCAACTGTGAAATTTAAAGAGAAATTAAGAATACTTCTGAATAAATATGTAGTAAAAGGTGTATTGTTAAAAAATAAAGCAGAGAAACTTCTTCCTGAACATCCTACCATTCCCAATTGGTATAGTCTTCCTAAAATTCACAAACATGCCACGAAACCACCTGGACGGCCTATAATATCCGGCATTGGCTCTTTAACGGAACCCTTGTCCAATTTCCTGGATTGGTTACTCAAACCACTTCTTAAAAAAATTCCATCCTTCGTGAAGGACTCTGGTGACTTTTTATCAGTCCTACGGGCATTAGATTGGCAACCCACTTTTTCTTTGGTCTCAATAGATATTGTAAACTTGTATACACGTATCCCCCAAGATAAAGGCATCGAAGCTATTCGCATTATTTTGCAAAACTGCAATAAGGACCAAGACTTCATTGATTTCATCACTGATAGCTTGGACTTTATTTTATCGCATAACGCATTTAAATTTATCAATAAATGGTTCCTTCAACGCACTGGAACTGCGATGGGGACACCCGTCGCATGCGTTTTTGCTAATTTATTTTTGGCAGTATTTGAGGAAAAGTACATCACCTCTATTACTAATCCGTTTTTGCGATTCATACGTTCCTATCATAGATTTGCTGATGATGTCTTTATCGTGTGGGACAATTCTGAAAATGAATTTAATAAATTTGTTTCTTATCTCAATAATGTTAATGACGACAATATGCAATTTACTGCATGTTTTGGCGGTATGTCACTCGAGTTTTTGGACGTTAAAATTGAAATAGTAGAGAATAGAATTAATACGTCTGTACACAAAAAATCCACTGCAACAAATAGCCTATTACACTTTAAGAGCGCTCATCCATTTCACACAAAGAATAGCATTCCTTACAGCCAGATGATTAGGTATAGAAAAATTAACAATAACGAAATAACATTTAATAGACAGATTTCTGAACTTAAAGCTAATTTCCTGAGTAGGGATTACCCTCAAAAAATCTTGTCATCAGCTGAAAATAGAGTAAGGCAACTAACACAGACTGATCTATTAAAGAGTCGCAAGAAGTCTGCATATGCCCCTAACGATAAAGCCAATAAGAAATTTGTGTTTACTTTTACACATAGCCCGATGGATAAAGCAATTTATGCAGCTATTAACAAAAATTGGCACTTACTGCAAACTGATAGAGAATTATCATCTTTAACAATAAGCCATCCAATCTTTGCTTACAAACGGTCAAAAAATTTAGGTGATATCCTTGTAAAAAATCGTTTAGTAACGAATGAAGGTACTAATTGGCTCAAAAAACTACAACCGACAGGTAACCACAAGTGTGGAAATTGTAGTTTTTGCCATCTTAGGCTTTTGGATAATCCCATTCACATTGGTCCCGTTTGTCACACAGTCCGACAGTTGATCACATGCAAAACTCAGTATGTTGTCTATTTAATAGTATGTCCATGCCAGTACTATTATATTGGTAAGACCATTCGCCCAATGTTCCACAGGTTTAGGGAGCATTGTAATTCCATCTCCACTGGCAAAGGATGTCCTCGCTTTATAAAACATATGCAGGACGTACATAACGCAAATCCGAATGTATTGCGCTTTGCAGGAATAGAGGTTGTAAAAAATCCCCAGAATGGAGGAGATCGGGGTAAGATACTTTTACAACGCGAAGCGAGGTGGATTATGGAAACTAAAGCGCAGGGAGCCACCGGACTAAATGACAAACTCGATATGTCTATTTTCTTATAATAAGCCAGATTAAGAACATGTATAAAGTAAAGACATTGATCTATTGTACTTATCAGCATGATTTGGTGTTCATATTTGAATATGTTTTTAATTGTTTCACCTGTTCACAAAGCTGTCTAGTTTCCTATATAGGACATGACGTTTTTAATTAATGCACCTGGACCCGTGGAAGCGCACCGGCGCGAAACGGCCGTCGTCCTTTCGTCTCCTCTTGTACCCTCTCCCTCACCAGCCGCCTCTCCACATTATGTTTGTGCCTTTGTATTTTGAATAAAGGACATCATTGCACAGCAAGACCAGGGTGAGTGCCACTTCTTTTTTCTTCTCTTGTTTGGATCAAAATCTGAATTCCGATATGGTGCTACTTCCCGTCTGAGCTTTGCACTGTGCATCAAAAGTAGTTTTCAACCACTCATGGGGTATAGGCTTACTCAGGAGAAATTGCACAACAAAATTTGGGGTCCACTTTCTCCTGCTATCCTTCTAAAACTAAAACATTTGTGGGAAAATTGCATTTTTTTATTTTTATGGCTCTACATTACTACTTCTTTGAGGCAGCTGGGGCTTCAGGGCGCTCACATCCGATCTAGATAAGTTTACTGAGGGGTCTAGTTTCCAAAATGGTGTCACTTGTGTGTGATTTACACTGTTTAGGCACATCAGAGGCTCTCCAAACGCAACATGGTATCGGCTAATTATTCCATCAGTTTTTATAATCAAAAAGTCAAATGGGCACTCCTTCCCTTCCGAGCCCTGCTTTGTGCCAAACCAATTGTTTTTCCCCACATATAGGGTATCGGCATGCTCAGGAGAAATTGCACAACGCATTTTGGGGTATATTTTTTCCTGTAATCCTTGCGAAAAAAAATAAAAATTGGGGTCTAAATTAAAATTTTTGCGACAAAAATTTAAATGTTTATTTTTTCCTTCCACATTCCGAAAATTCCTGTGAAGCACCTGAAGGGTTAATAAACTTCTTGAATGTGATTTTTTTGAGCACCTTGAGGGGTGCAGTTCTTAGGATGGTGGCACTTTTGAGTATTTTCTGTCATATAGACCCCTCAAAGTCATTTAACCCCTTAAGCCCCGAGGGTGGTTTGCACGTTAATGACCGGGCCAATTTTTACAATTCTGACCACTGTCCCTTTAAGAGGTTATAACTCTGGAACGCTTCAAAGGATCCCAGTGATTCTGACACTGTTTTCTCGAGAAATATTGTACTTCATTATAGTGGTAAAATTTCTCTGATATTACCTGCGTTTATTTGTGTAAAAAATGGAAATTTCGCAAAAATTTTGAAAATTTCGCAATTTTCCAAATTTGTATTTTTATGCCCTTAAATCACAGAGAAATGTCACACAAAATCTTAATAAGTAACATTTCCCACGTGTATACTTTACATCAGCACAATTTTGGAACCACATTTTTTTTTTGTTAGGGAGTTATAAGGGTTAAACCTTAACCAGCAATTTCTCATTTTTACTACACAATTTTTTTTTAGGGACCACGTCACATTTGAAGTCATTTTGAGGGGTCTATATGATAGAATATACCCAAGTGTGACACCATTCTAAAACTTGCACCCCTCAAGGTGCTCAAAACCACATTCAAGAAGTTTATTAACCCTTCAGGTGTTTCACAGGAATTTTTGGAATGTTTAAAAAAAATGAACATTTAATTTTTTTTTCACAAAAAATTTACTTCAGCTCCAATTTGATTTATTTTACCAAGGGTAACAGTAGAAATTGGACCCCAAAAGTTGTTGTACAATTTGTCCTGAGTACGCTGATACCCCATATGTTGGGGTAAACCCCTGTTTGGGCACACGGGAGAGCTCGGAAGGGAAGTAGCACTGTTTTACTTTTTCAACCCAGTATTTGCTGGAATTGAGATCGGACGCCATGTCGCATTTGGAGAGCACTGATGTGCCTAAACATTGAAACCCCCCAGAAGTGGCACCATTTTGGAAAGTAGACCCCCTAAGGAACTTATCTGGATGTGTGGTGAGCACTTTGACCCACCAAGTGCTTCACAGAAGTGTATAATGTAGAGTCATAAAAATAAAAAACAATATTTTTTCACAAAAATGAATATTTCTCTTCCAATTTTTTATTTTCCCAAGGTTACCAGAAGAAATTGTACCCCAATGATTGTTGTGCAATTTGTCCTGAGTACGCTGATACCCAATATGTGGGAGTAAACCACTGTTTGGGTGCATGGCAGAGCTCGGAAGGGAAGGAGCGCTGTTTGACTTTTCAATGCAAAATTGGCTGGAATTGAGATGGGACGCCATGTTGTGTTGGGGAACCCCTGATGTGCTTAAACATTGAAACCCCCCACAATTGACACCATTTTGGAAAGTAGACCCCCTAAGGAACTTATCTAGATGTGTGGTGAGCACTTTGACCCACCAAGTTCTTCACAGAAGTTTATAATGTAGAACCGTAAAAGTAAAAAATAATATTTTTTCACAAAAATGAAATTTTATCCCCCAGTTTTGTATTTTGCCAAGGGTAACAGGAGAAATTGGTCCCCAAAAGTTGTTGTGCAATTTGTCCTGAGTACGCTGATAACCCATATGTGGGGGGAACCACCGTTTGGGCGCATGGCAGAGCTTGGAAGGGAAGGAGTGCCATTTGGAATGCAGACTTAGATGGATTGGTCTGCAAGCATCAGGTTGCATTTGCAGAGCCCCTGATGTACCTAAACAGTAGAAACCCCCAACAGGTGACCCATATTGGACACTAGACCCCCCAAGGAACTTATCTAGATATGTTGTGAGAACTTTGAACCCCCAAGTGTTTCACTACAGTTAATAGCGCAGAGCCGTGAAAATAAAAAAATCTTTTTTGTCCCACAAAAATTTTTTTTAGCCCCCCCCAATTTTTTTTTTCACAAGGGTAGCAAGAGAAATTGGACCCCTTAAGTTGTTGTCCAATTTTTCCTGAGTACGCTGATACTCCATATGTTGGGGTAAACCCCTGTTTGGGCACACGGGAGAGCTCGGAAGGGAAGTAGCACTGTTTTACTTTTTCAACGCAGTATTTGCTGGAATTGAGATCGGACGCCATGTCGCATTTGGAGAGCACTGATGTGCCTAAACAGTGGAAACCCCCAATTCTAACTGAAACCCTAACCTGAACACACCCCTAATCCCAACCACACCCCTAACCCCAACGCTATCCCTCAGACTAGGGAAAACCCTGTCTGTCCCTCTCCCAGAATTTACACTGATCGTGTGCTTATCTGGGCCGCCAGGCCTGACCCTGACTCCTGTTTCAGTCCTATGCTGAAACCTCGACCCGCCACCCAGTGATTAGACCACACACCAACCCCTACAGAAAGCGCAGACAGGGAAAACTAAAAACACACCATGCCGCAGACACACAGGAAAACACTAAAATGTGCACAGGGCAAAACAAATACAAATATAGGAAGGAGAAATATGACAAAGGATAATACACCACCAGATATGATATTTCTTCTCTTAGACCACCACTCCAGACCGAGATCACCAGACACAAGACACAAGCTATAATCGGCGATGCCCAAAGTCCAGAATGACTATTTAAAAGCCACGGGCGTGACCCAGCCTCCAACCCGATTACCAGCTAGATTAACCCCGGACAACCTGGATAAAGTCTAGCCGGCGCCACAGAACATATAGTGGACGAATGTGGAATTACTTCTGTCTGTCGGATGCCCTAGTGTGAATAGCGTCCGACATGACAGTACCCCGCCTTCTACGAGGGACCCCAGGGCCCTCACGACTTATAGGACCATGGCGGCGGTGAAACATACTGACCAGCTGGTCCGCATGTATGTCCGAAGCTGGTACCCAAGACCTCTCCTCCGGCCCATAACCACGCCAGTGTACCAGATACTGTAATGTGCGGCGCACCATATGAGAGTCAACCACCTTGGAGACTTCAAACTCCAAATTGCCATCAACCAAGACTGGAGGTGGCATCGGCGCCACGTCCACGGAACCCACCACCTTCTTTAAAAGAGATCTGTGAAACACGTTGTGTATCTTATAAACTGTAGGAAGCTCCAATCGGTAGGCTACCGGGTTAATGATGGCGGCGACCCTAAATGGACCAATAAACCTTGGACCCAATTTCAGGGATGGTACTTTGAGTTTTATGTTTTTTGTGGACAACCACACCCAATCACCCACACTCAGGTCCGGACCTGGCACACGTCTACTGTCAGCCACTCGTTTGTACCTTGCACCCATGCTCAACAAGCGCTGTTTCTCTCTCCTCCAAACGGATGACAGTTGTGCTCCTAGCTGGTCCTCCTCCGGAACGCCAGCAGAGCCACCCTGACACAGAGTACAAAATTGAGGATGGTACCCGTAAACACAAAAGAACGGGGACTCCCCAGACGATTCCTGGCGGTGATTATTAACTCAGCCAAAGGAAGGAACGTCGACCACTCCTCCTGATTGTCAGAAACAAAGCAGCGTAAATACTGCTCCAAATTCTGGTTCATACGCTTATCTGACCATTTGACTGAGGATGAAACGCCGAAGAATGTGACAACTTGATCCCCAGCCGTGAGCAAAATGCTCTCCAAAATTTTGGCACAAACTGAGACCTTCTATCAGACACGATGTCAGACGGAACCCCATGAAGTCTGACCACCTCCTGCACAAATACCTGAGCCAGAGTCTTAGCATTAGGCAACGAAGGCAAAGACACACAGTGTGACATTTTAGAAAACCGATCAACAATCACCAATATGACCGTGTTCCCAGCTGATGAGGGCAAATCAGAGATGAAATCCATGGACATTTCCGTCCAAGGCTTACTAGGTACCTCAAGAGGAAGTAGTGTGCCAACAGGACGGGAGCGAGGCGTCTTAGCCTTAGCGCACGTGGTACAAGCTGACACGTATGAGACCACGTCCTGTCGGATCTTGGGCCACCAAAACCGACGTGACACCAACTCCAAGGTACCTCTAACCCCTGGGTGGCCAGCCAGGACAGCATCATGATGCTCCGCCAAAACCTTTAGGCGAAGATGAAGCGGTACAAAAGATTTGTTGATGGGAAGCTCAGATGGTACCTCCTCCTGAGCCTCGGCAATCTCAGCCTCAACCTCGGTAGTGAGAGCCGAAACCACAACACCCTTTTGGAGGATGGGTACTGGATCCTCCCAAGGTTCTCCCCCCGGAAAACACCTGGATAGAGCATCTGCCTTAGTGTTTTTAGACCCCGGTCTGTAAGTGACCACAAAATTGAACCGTGTGAAAAACAATGCCCAGCGAGCCTGCCTGGGGGACAGACGCTTGGCTGACTCCAAATACAGCAGATTCTTTTGATCGGTAATAACAGTAACCTGATGTACCAACCCCTCCAAGAAGTGTCGCCATTCCTCAAAGGCCAACTTAATTGCCAACAACTCCCTGTTGCCGTTATCGTAGTTACGTTCGGCGGATGACAGTTTCTTGGAGAAATAGGCGCACGGACGTAAACCACTCAAAGATGAGCCTTGAGATAGTACCGCCCCCACACCAACCTCAGACGCATCGACTTCCACAACAAAGGGTTTAGATACGTCTGGTTGCACCAGAATGGGGGCCGAAGCAAAACTGTTCTTCAGAAATTCGAATGCGCACACAGCAGCCTCAGGCCAGGCGGAGAAATTGGTACCCTTTTTCGTCATGTCAGTAAGCGGTTTAGCAATGGTAGAAAAATCTTTGATACATTTTCTATAATAATTAGAAAATCCAAGGAACTGCTGGAGTGCTTTTAGGTTATCAGGCCGTTCCCAATGCAGCACCGCTTGCACCTTAGCGGCGTCTATTTTAAACCCTGAAGAAGACACAATATAACCCAAGAAAGGCAACTCCTGAACCGAAAAAACACATTTCTCCAGTTTTGCACAGAGCTTGTTTTCTCTGAGTAGCTGTAACACCTGCCTCACATGCTCTAAATGAGTATCACGGTCGCATGAATAAATGAGAATGTCATCTAGGTACACAATAACGAATTTCCCCAGTAGATGCGAGAATAGATCATTTACGAAATGTTGAAATACAGCAGGCGCTTTTGTCAACCCGAATGGCATCACCAAATTTTCAAAATGACCCTCAGGAGGAGTATTAAAAGCCGTCTTCCACTCATCACCTTGATGGACTCTTATGAGGTTGTACGCCCCCCTGAGGTCAAGCTTGGAAAACCACTTAGCACCAGCCACCTGGTTGAACAAATCAGGTATCAGTGGCATAGGGTATGGATCACGAACCGTAATTTGGTTTAACTCCCTGAAATCCAGACACGGACGTAGTCCGCCATCTTTCTTCTTAACGAAGAAGAACCCCGCTACCACCGGCGAAGACAAAGGCCTGATGTGCCCTTTGATCAAACTCTCAGCAATGTAGTCTTTTAAAGCTTGCCTCTCAGGACCAGAGATGTTAAACATCCTTGCTTTTGGCAATTTGGCCCCTGGTTTAAACCTAATAGTACAGTCATAGGGGCGATGTGGTGGCAATTCTGAGCAACCCTTCTCAGAGAACACATCTGCGAAATCCAGCAGAGACTCAGGAATGCTAGAAGTCACAGCAGACACACATGTGGCCAGGCAATTCTCCTGGCAGAATCCGCTCCACTGAATTATGTCCTGAGTTTTCCAGTCAATCACCGGGTTGTGCATAGACAACCAAGGAAAACCCAGAACAATTTGTGCAGGAAGATTACTGAGCACCTTACATGTAACTTGCTCAGAATGTAGGAGCCCAATGTGGAGTTTAACCTCAGCCACAAACTCAGTAATCTCCCCCTGTGGGAGTGGAGTAGCATTGATGGTGACCACCCGGATAGGATGAGGCAGTTTTTCAACCGTGAACCCGGCCGTGCGCGCAAACTCCTCATCAATGAGATTAGTGGCCGACCCACTATCCACAAAAACAGTGATTGGCAGCTCTCTTCCAGCGACCATAACTCTGGCAGGAAGCATACATTGAGAGACCACCATGGAGGATATGCATAAGCTCAGATTGGCCTCCTCCACACCCTCTGAGCTTAGTAGTTTTCCGCTGTTGCGCTTTTCTTAGAAAACAGAGGACAAGCATTAACAATTTCCTTTTTAACCACAGCAAAAACAGGCTCCCTGTTTCCTGAGTGAGGGGGCTCGATGATGTGACACCCCTGCGATTTGCATAGGCTCCGTGGGCTCACCTGCAGCAACCTCACGTGCACCTATGCCCTCCCCCATAAGCGGCGTCTCTTGCACCCCCTGACGCAAACGGCGATCAATGCGGACTAGGGTTGAGCGAAACGGGTCGATCATTTTCAAAAGTCGCCGACTTTTGGCTAAGTCGGCGTCTCATGAAACCCGATCCGACCCCTGTGCTTGTCGGCCATGCGGTACGCGACTTTCGCGCCAAAGTTGCGTTTCAATGACGCGAAAAGCGCCATTTCTCAGCCAATGAAGGTGAACGCAGAGTGTGGGCAGCGTGATGACATAGATCCTGGTCCCCACCATCTTAGAGAAGGGCATTGCAGTGATTGGCTTGCTGTCTGCGGCGTCACAGGGGCTATAAAGGGGCGTTCCCGCCGACCGCCATCTTACTGCTGCTGATCTGAGCTTAGGGACAGGTTGCTGCCGCTTCGTCAGAAGCAGGGAGAGCGTTAGGCAGGGTCCACTAACCACCAAACCGCTTGTGCTGCAGCGATTTCCACTGTCCAACACCACCTTCGGTGTGCAGGGACTGTGGAAGCTATTTTTTTTTTTTTTTCCCCTCAGCGCTGTAGCTCATTGGGCTGCCCTAGAAGGCTCCGTGATAGCTGTATTGCTGTGTGTACGCCACTGTGGAAACCAACTGCTTTTTTCAAAGCACATATCCTCTTGTTCCTTCCTTTCTGCACAGCTATCTTTTTTGTTTGTCCACACTTTTTATTTAATTTGTGCATCAGTCCACTCCTATTGCTGCCTGCCATACCTGGCTTACATTACTGCAGGGAGATAGTAATTGTAGGACAGTCCCTGTTTTTTTTTTGTTTTTTTTGTGGGAGATTAAGATTGGCATTTCTGCTACAGTGCCATCCCTGTGTGTGCCATCTCTCACTGAGTGGGCCATAGAAAGCCTATTTATTTTTTCCGTGATTTGTGTTCTAAATTCTACCTCAACACAAAAACACTACATCAATCAGTGGGAGAAAAATATTGGCCTCAGTCAGGGCTTGTGTGCCACTGCTGTGTGTGCTATCTCTCATTCAGTGGGCTATAGCAAGCCTATTTTTTTTTTTTTAATATTATTTGGTTTCTAAAGTCTCCCTGAAAAAAAAAAAAAAAACCTAAAAAAACAGTGGGAGAGTAATATTGCCCTTTCAGCTTGTGTGCCAGTCTTGACTCCTGGGTGTGCCACCTCTCTCCCTCTCATTCAGTGGGCCATAGAAAGCCTATTTATTTATTTTTTAAAATATTATTGGGTTTCTAAAGTCTCCCTTAAAAAACAAAAAATACATAAAAAAACAGTGGGAGAGTAATATTGCCCTTTCAGCTTGTGTGCCAGGCTTGACTCCTGGGTGTGCCACCTCTCTCCCTCTCATTCAGTGGGCCATAGAAAGCCTATTTATTTTTTTTTTTAAATATTATTGGGTTTCTAAAGTCTCCCTTAACCCCTTCCCGACATTTGACGTACTATCCCGTCGAGGTGGGGTGGGCCCGTATGACCGCCGACGGGATAGTACGTCATCACCGATCAGCGGCGCTCACGGGGGGAGCGCGGCCGATCGCGGCCGGGTGTCAGCTGCATATCGCAGCTGACATCCGGCACTATGTGCCAGGAGCGGTCACGGACCGCCCCCGGCACATTAACCCCCGGCACACCGCGATCAAACATGATCGCAGTGTACCGGCGGTATAGGGAAGCATCGCGCAGGGAGGGGGCTCCCTGCGGGCTTCCCTGAGACCCCCGGAGCAACGCGATGTGATCGCGTTGCTGCGAGGGTCTCCTACCTCCTTCCTGGCTGCAGGTCCCGGATCCAAGATGGCCGCGGCATCCGGGTCCTGCAGGGAAGGAGGTGGCTTACCGAGTGTCTGCTCAGAGCAGACACTTGGTAAGCCTGCAGCCCTGCACAGCAGATCGTCGATCTGGCAGAGTGCTGTGCACACTGCCAGATCAATGATCTGTGATGTCCCCCCCTGGGACAAAGTAAAAAAGTTAAAAAAAAATTTTTCCACATGTGTAAAAAAAAAAAAAAAAAAAATCCTAAATAAATAATAAAAAAAAAATATATATTATTCCCATAAATACATTTCTTTATCTAAATAAAAAAAACAAAACAATAAAAGTACACATATTTAGTATCGCCGCGTCCGTAACGACCCAACCTATAAAACTGCCCCACTAGTTAACCCCTTCAGTAAACACCGTAAGAAAAAAAAAAAAAAAACGAGGCAAAAAACAACGCTTTATTACCATACCGCCGAACAAAAAGTGGAATAACACGCGATCAAAAAGACTGATATAAATATCCATGGTACCGCTGAAAACGTCATCTTGTCCCGCAAAAAACAAGCCGCCATACAACATTATCAGCAAAAAAATAAAAAAGTTATAGTCCTGAGAATAAAGCGATACGAAAATAATTATTTTTTCTATATTTTAGTTTTTATCGTATAAAAGCGCCAAAACATAAAAAAATGATATAAATGAGATATCGCTGTAATCGTACTGACCCGAAGAATAAAACTGCTTTATCAATTTTACCAAACGCGGAACGGTATAAACGCCTCCCCCAAAAGAAATTCATGAATAGCTGGTTTTTGGTCATTCTGCCTCACAAAAATCGGAATAAAAAGCGATCAAAAACGGTCACGTGTCCGAAAATGTTACCAATAAAAACGTCAACTCGTCCCGCAAAAAACAAGACCTCACATGACTCTGTGGAGCAAAATGTGGAAAAATTATAGGTCTCAAAATGTGGAGACGCAAAAACTTTTTTGCTATAAAAAGCGTCGCTGGTTTCACACTTGCGTTTTTGTCTGCAGCGTTTTTTGCACAAAAAAACGCATGCGTTTCTTCCCTATATTTAACATTGAAAACGCATGCGGTTTTTTTGTACGCGTTTGGTCGCGTTTTCAAACGCATGCGTTTTTTTTCTGCATGCGTTCATTTTCAGAAATACAACCTGCAGTATTTTCTTGCGTTTTTAAGCACATGCGTTTGTTTGAGTTAAAAACGCATGCATTTAAACACACTGAAAAGCCACCCACCACCATCAAGGTGATAAAGGGATCCAAACCCTAACCCTAACTCTACCCCTAACCTCACCCCTAACCGTTTAATGAACATTTTCTGACAGTCATAGTGCCACGTATTTCAGTGCCACGTATTTCAGTGCCACGTATTTCAGTGCCACGTGTTTCAGTGCCACGTATTTCAGTGCCACATATCACATATTTCAGTGCCACGTATCACGTATTTCAGTGCCACGTATCACGTATTTCAGTGCCACATATTTTAGTACCACGTATTTCAGTGCCACGTATTTCAGTGCCACGTATTTCAGTGCCACGTATTTCAGTGCCACGTATTTCAGTGCCACGTATTTCAGTGCCACGTATTTCAGTGCCACGTATTTCAGTGCCACGTATCACGTATTTCAGTGCCACGTGTTTCAGTGCCACGTATTTAAGTGCCACGTATCACGTATTTCAGTGCCACGTATTTCAGTGCCACGTATTTCAGTGCCACGTATCACGTATTTCAGTGCCACGTATTTCAGTGCCACGTATTTCAGTGCCACGTATTTCAGTGCCACGTATTTCAGTGCCACGTATTTCAGTGCCACGTATTTCAGTGCCACGTATCACATATTTCAGTGCCACGTATCACATATTTCAGTGCCACGTATTTCAGTGCCACGTATTTCAGTGCCACGTATTTCAGTGCCACGTATTTCAGTGCCACGTATTTCAGTGCCACGTATCACGTATTTCAGTGCCACGTGTTTCAGTGCCACGTATTTAAGTGCCACGTATCACGTATTTCAGTGCCACGTATTTCAGTGCCACGTATTTCAGTGCCACGTATTTCAGTGCCACGTATTTCAGTGCCACGTATTTCAGTCACGTTTAGGGTTAGGGTTAGGGGTAGGGTTAGGGTTAGGGTTAGGGCTAGGGTTGGAGGTAAAGTTAGGGTTGGGGCTAAAGTTAGGGTTGGGGCTAAAGTTAGGGTTAGGGTTTGGATTACATTTACGTTTGGATTAGGGTTGGGATTAGAATTATGGGTGTGTCAGGGCTAGGGGTGTGGTTAGGGTTACCGTTGGGATTAGGGTTAGGGGTGTGTTTGGGTTAGGGTTTCAGGTAGAATTGGGGAGTTTCCACTGTCCAGGCACATCAGGGGCTCTACAAGCGCGACATGGCGTCCAATCTCAATTCCAGCCAATTCTGCGTTGAAAAAGTAAAACAGTGCTCCTTCCCTTCCGAGCTCTCCCGTGCGCCCAAAAAGGGGTTTACCTCAACATATGTGTTATCAGCGTACTCGGGACAAATTGAACAACAACTTCTGGGGTCCAAGTTCTCTTGTTATCCTTAGGAAAATAAAAATTTGGGGGGCTAAAAATCATTTTTGTGGGAAAAAAAAGATGTTTTATTTTCACGGCTCTGCGTTATAAACTGTAGTGAAACACTTGGGGGTTCAAAGTTCTCACAACACATCTAGATAAGTTCCTTGGGAGGTCTAGTTTCCAATATGGGGTCACTTGTGGGGGGTTTGTACTGTTTGGGTACATCAGGGGCTCTGCAAATGCAACGTGACGCCTGCAGACCAATCCATTTAAGGCTGCATTCCAAATGGCGCTCCTTCCCTTCCGAGCTCTGTCATGCACCCAAACAGTGGTTCCCCCCCACATATGGGGTATCAGCGTACTCAGGACAAATTGGACAACAACTTTTGGGGTCTAATTTATCCTGTTACCCTTGTGAAAATACAAAACTGGGGGCTAAAAAATCATTTTTGTGAAAAAAAAAAAGAATTTTTATTTTCACGGCTTTGCGCTATAAACTTTAGTGAAACACTTGGGGGTTCAAAGTTCTCAAAACACATCTAGATAAGTTCTTTGGGAGGTCTAGTTTCCAATATGGGGTCACTTGTGGGGGGTTTGTACTGTTTGGGTACATCAGGGGCTCTGCAAATGCAACGTGACGGCTGCTGACCAATCCATTTAAGTCTGCATTCCAAATGGCGCTCCTTCCCTTCCGAGCTCTGTCATGCGCCCAAACAGTGGTTCCCCCCCACATATGGGGTATCAGCGTACTCAGGACAAATTGGAAAACAAATTTTGGGGTCCAATTTATTCTGTTACCCTTGTAAAAATACAAAGCTGGGTGCTAAAAAATCATTTTTGAGAAAAAAAATAAAAATTATTTTCACGGCTCTGCGTTATAATCTGTAGTGAAACACTTGGGGGTTCAAAGCTCTCAAAACACATCTAGATAAGTTCCTTAGGGGGTCTACTTTCCAAAATGGTGTCACTTGTAGGGAGTTTCAATGTTTAGGCACATCAGGGGCTCTCCAAACGCAACATGGCGTCCCATCTCAATTCCAGTCAATTTTGCATTGAAAAGTCAAATGGCGCTCCTTCCCTTCCAAGCTCTGCCATGCGCCCAAACAATGGTTTACACCCACATATGGGGTATCAGCGTACTCAGGACAAATTGCACAACATTTTTTGGGGTCCAATTTCTTCTCTTACCCTTGGGAAAATAAAAAATTGGGGGCGAAAAGATCATTTTTGTGAAAAAATATGATTTTTTATTTTTACGGCTCTGCATTATAAACTTCTGTGAAGCACTTGGTGGGTCAAAGTGCTCACCACACATCAAGATAAGTTCCTTAGGGGGTCTACTTTCCAAAATGGTGTCACTTGTAGGGGGTTTCAGTGTTTAGGCACATCAGGGGCTCTCCAAACGCAACATGGCGTCCCATCTCAATTCCAGTCAATTTTGCATTGAAAAGTCAAATGGCGCTCCTTCCCTTCCAAGCTCTGCCATGCGCCCAAACAATGGTTTACACCCACATATGGGGTATCAGCGTACTCAGGACAAATTGCACAACATTTTTTGGGGTCCAATTTCTTCTCTTACCCTTGGGAAAATAAAAAATTGGGGGCAAAAAGATCATTTTTGTGAAAAAATATGATTTTTTATTTTTACGGCTCTGCATTATAAACTTCTGTGAAGCACTTGGTGGGTCAAAGTGCTCACCACACATCAAGATAAGTTCCTTAGGGGGTCTACTTTCCAAAATGGTGTCACTTGTAGGGAGTTTCAATGTTTAGGCACATCAGGGGCTCTCCAAACGCAACATGGCGTCCCATCTCAATTCCAGTCAATTTTGCATTGAAAAGTCAAATGGCGCTCCTTCCCTTCCAAGCTCTGCCATGCGCCCAAACAATGGTTTACACCCACATATGGGGTATCATCGTACTCAGGACAAATTGCACAACATTTTTTGGGGTCCAATTTCTTCTCTTACCCTTGGGAAAATAAAAAATTGGGGGCAAAAAGATCATTTTTGTGAAAAAATATGATTTTTTATTTTTACGGCTCTGCATTATAAACTTCTGTGAAGCACTTGGTGGGTCAAAGTGCTCACCACACATCAAGATAAGTTCCTTAGGGGGTCTACTTTCCAAAATGGTGTCACTTGTAGGGGGTTTCAGTGTTTAGGCACATCAGGGGCTCTCCAAACGCAACATGGCGTCCCATCTCAATTCCAGTCAATTTTGCATTGAAAAGTCAAATGGCGCTCCTTTCCTTCCGAGCTCTGCCATACGCCCAAACAGTGGTTTACCCTCACATATGGGGTATCAGCGTACTCAGGACAAATTGTACAACAACTTTGGGGGTCCATTTTCTCCTGTTACCCTTGGTAAAATAAAACAAATTGGAGCTGAAATAAATTGTGTGTGAAAAAAAGTTAAATGCTCATTTTTATTTAAACATTCAAAAAATTCCTGTGAAACACCTGAAGGGTTAATAAACTTCTTGAATGTGGTTTTGAGCACCTTGAGGGGTGCAGTTTTTAGAATGGTGTCACACTTGAGTATTTTCTATCATATAGACCCCTCAAAATGACTTCAAATGAGATGTGGTCCCTAAAAAAAAATGGTGTTGTAAAAATGAGAAATTGCTGGTCAGCTTTTAACCCTTATAACTCCGTCACAAAAAAAAATTTTGGTTCCAAAATTGTACTGATGTAAAGTAGACATGTGGGAAATGTTACTTATTAAGTATTTTGCGTGACATATGTCTGTGATTTAAGGGCATAAAAATTCAAAGTTGGAAAATTGCGAAATTTTCAAAATTTTCGCCAAATATTCGTTTTTTTCACAAATAAATGCAAGTTATATCGAATAAATTTTACCACTAACATGAAGTACAATATGTCACGAGAAAACAATGTCAGAATCGCCAAGATCCGTCAAAGCGTTCCAGAGTTATAGCCTCATAAAGGGACAGTGGTCAGAATTGTAAAAATTGGCCCGGTCATTAACGTGCAAACCACCCTTGGGGGTGAAGGGGTTAAAAAACAAAAAATACATAAAAAAACAGTGGGAGAGTAATATTGCCCTTTCAGCTTGTGTGCCAGGCTTGACTCCTGGGTGTGCCACCTCTCTCCCTCTCATTCAGTGGGCCATAGAAAGCCTATTTATTTTTTTTTTTAAATATTATTGGGTTTCTAAAGTCTCCCTTAAAAAAAAAAAAACATAAAAAAACAGTGGGAGAGTAATATTGCCCTTTCAGCTTGTGTGCCAGTCTTGACTCCTGGGTGTGCCACCTCTCTCTCATTCAGTGGGCCATAGAAAGCATTTTTTTTTTTTTCCTTGATTTGTGTTCTAAAATCTACCTCAACACAAAAACACTACATCAATCAGTGGGAGAAAAATATTGGCCTCAGTCAGGGCTTGTGTGCCACTGCTGTGTGTGCTATCTCTCATTCAGTGGGCTATAGAAAGCCTATTTTTTTTTTTTTCTTTTTAATATTATTTGGTTTCTAAAGTCTCCCTGAAAAAAAAAAAAATACCTAAAAAAAAAAAACAGTGGGAGAGTAATATTGCCCTTTCAGCTTGTGTGCCAGTCTTGACTCCTGGGTGTGCCACCTCTCTCTCATTCAGTGGGCCATAGAAAGCATTTTTTTTTTTTCCTTGATTTGTGTTCTAAAATCTACCTCAACACAAAAACACTACATCAATCAGTGGGAGAAAAATATTGGCCTCAGTCAGGGCTTGTGTGCCACTGCTGTGTGTGCTATCTCTCATTCAGTGGGCTATAGAAAGCCTATTTATTTATTTATTTATTTTCTTATTATTTGGTTTCTAAAGTCTCCCTGAAAAAAAAAAAAAAAACATAAAAAAACAGTGGGAGAGTAATATTGCCCTTTCAGCTTGTGTGCCAGTCTTGACTCCTGGGTGTGCCACCTCTCTCCCTCTCATTCAGTGGGCCATAGAAAGCCTATTTATTTATTTTTTTAAATATTATTGGGTTTCTAAAGTCTCCCTTAAAAAACAAAAAATACATAAAAAAACAGTGGGAGAGTAATATTGCCCTTTCAGCTTGTGTGCCAGGCTTGACTCCTGGGTGTGCCACCTCTCTCCCTCTCATTCAGTGGGCCATAGAAAGCCTATTTATTTTTTTTTTTAAATATTATTGGGTTTCTAAAGTCTCCCTTAAAAAACAAAAAATACATAAAAAAACAGTGGGAGAGTAATATTGCCCTTTCAGCTTGTGTGCCAGGCTTGACTCCTGGGTGTGCCACCTCTCTCCCTCTCATTCAGTGGGCCATAGAAAGCCTATTTATTTATTTTTTTAAATATTATTGGGTTTCTAAAGTCTCCCTTAAAAAACAAAAAATACATAAAAAAACAGTGGGAGAGTAATATTGCCCTTTCAGCTTGTGTGCCAGTCTTGACTCCTGGGTGTGCCACCTCTCTCTCATTCAGTGGGCCATAGAAAGCATTTTTTTTTTTTTTCCTTGATTTGTGTTCTAAAATCTACCTCAACACAAAAACACTACATCAATCAGTGGGAGAAAAATATTGGCCTCAGTCAGGGCTTGTGTGCCACTGCTGTGTGTGCTATCTCTCATTCAGTGGGCCATAGAAAGCCTATTTATTTATTTTTTTAAATATTATTGGGTTTCTAAAGTCTCCCTTAAAAAACAAAAAATACATAAAAAAACAGTGGGAGAGTAATATTGCCCTTTCAGCTTGTGTGCCAGGCTTGACTCCTGGGTGTGCCACCTCTCTCCCTCTCATTCAGTGGGCCATAGAAAGCCTATTTATTTTTTTTTTTAAATATTATTGGGTTTCTAAAGTCTCCCTTAAAAAACAAAAAATACATAAAAAAACAGTGGGAGAGTAATATTGCCCTTTCAGCTTGTGTGCCAGGCTTGACTCCTGGGTGTGCCACCTCTCTCCCTCTCATTCAGTGGGCCATAGAAAGCCTATTTATTTATTTTTTTAAATATTATTGGGTTTCTAAAGTCTCCCTTAAAAAACAAAAAATACATAAAAAAACAGTGGGAGAGTAATATTGCCCTTTCAGCTTGTGTGCCAGTCTTGACTCCTGGGTGTGCCACCTCTCTCTCATTCAGTGGGCCATAGAAAGCATTTTTTTTTTTTTCCTTGATTTGTGTTCTAAAATCTACCTCAACACAAAAACACTACATCAATCAGTGGGAGAAAAATATTGGCCTCAGTCAGGGCTTGTGTGCCACTGCTGTGTGTGCTATCTCTCATTCAGTGGGCTATAGAAAGCCTATTTATTTATTTATTTTTTTTCTTATTATTTGGTTTCTAAAGTCTCCCTGAAAAAAAAAAAAAAAACATAAAAAAACAGTGGGAGAGTAATATTGCCCTTTCAGCTTGTGTGCCAGTCTTGACTCCTGGGTGTGCCACCTCTCTCCCTCTCATTCAGTGGGCCATAGAAAGCCTATTTATTTATTTTTTTAAATATTATTGGGTTTCTAAAGTCTCCCTTAAAAAACAAAAAATACATAAAAAAACAGTGGGAGAGTAATATTGCCCTTTCAGCTTGTGTGCCAGGCTTGACTCCTGGGTGTGCCACCTCTCTCCCTCTCATTCAGTGGGCCATAGAAAGCCTATTTATTTTTTTTTTTAAATATTATTGGGTTTCTAAAGTCTCCCTTAAAAAACAAAAAATACATAAAAAAACAGTGGGAGAGTAATATTGCCCTTTCAGCTTGTGTGCCAGGCTTGACTCCTGGGTGTGCCACCTCTCTCCCTCTCATTCAGTGGGCCATAGAAAGCCTATTTATTTATTTTTTTAAATATTATTGGGTTTCTAAAGTCTCCCTTAAAAAACAAAAAATACATAAAAAAACAGTGGGAGAGTAATATTGCCCTTTCAGCTTGTGTGCCAGTCTTGACTCCTGGGTGTGCCACCTCTCTCTCATTCAGTGGGCCATAGAAAGCATTTTTTTTTTTTTCCTTGATTTGTGTTCTAAAATCTACCTCAACACAAAAACACTACATCAATCAGTGGGAGAAAAATATTGGCCTCAGTCAGGGCTTGTGTGCCACTGCTGTGTGTGCTATCTCTCATTCAGTGGGCCATAGAAAGCCTATTTATTTATTTTTTTAAATATTATTGGGTTTCTAAAGTCTCCCTTAAAAAACAAAAAATACATAAAAAAACAGTGGGAGAGTAATATTGCCCTTTCAGCTTGTGTGCCAGGCTTGACTCCTGGGTGTGCCACCTCTCTCCCTCTCATTCAGTGGGCCATAGAAAGCCTATTTATTTTTTTTTTTTAATATTATTTGGTTTCTAAAGTCTCCCTGAAAAAAAAAAAAAAAACATAAAAAAACAGTGGGAGAGTAATATTGCCCTTTCAGCTTGTGTGCCAGTCTTGACTCCTGGGTGTGCCACCTCTCTCTCTCATTCAGTGGGCTATAGAAAGCCTATTTTTTTTTTTTTTTTTTTTTTATATTATTTGGTTTCTAAAGTCTCCCTGAAATAAAAAAAAAACTTAAAAAAACAGTGGGAGAGTAATATTGCCCTTTCAGCTTGTGCGCCAGTCTTGACTCCTGGGTGTGCCACCTCTCTCTCTCTAATTGTGGGCCATAGAAAGCCTTTTTTTTTTTTTTTTTTTTTAATATTATTTGGTTTCTAAAGTCTCCCTGAGAAAAAAAAAATAATAAATTAGGTGGGAGATTAATATTGACATTAGTGCTTGAGTGACAGTCCTGCGTGTGTGTCATCTCTGTGATTTTGTGCCACAGAAAACAGAGTGTGTAACATTGTGCCTGATTTTCCTTGTGGTCTCACCAACCTGTTAAGGGATATTGAAATCATACTGAAGTTATAGCTCACCGTGTAAGTTGTTTGACAGCAACAAATAAAGTTACTTTGGTTAAGATTTTAAAACAATGAGGAAGTCTGGTGCAAGAGGTCGTCGTGGGCGTTCATTGTCAGCTGGTAATGATGGTAGTGGTAGTGGAGCATCAGGTGGTCGTGGGGATAAAAATATTCCACCTAAGTCTGGAGCTGTGGAGCCAGTTTCGTCGTCAGGCTACACAAGGCCTCGAACGCTCTCTTTTCTGGGAGTAGGAAAACCGCTTTTAAAGGCGGAGCAGCAACAGCAAGTTTTGGCTTACATTGCAGACTCAGCCTCTAGCTCTTTTGCCTCCTCTTCCGAAACTGGTAAATGTAAAAGCAGCGCGTCGCTTGTGGATGTTCACGGTCAGGGACAAGTCGCTTCCTTGTCCTCCTCAGCAAAAACTACAACAAGAGAGAAGGATGCAGCAGGCGACACAACGGGTCACTCCATGGAGCTCTTTACACATACCGTCCCTGGCTTAGAAAGTGAAACATTTAACAGGCCATGCCCATTACAAGTATATTCTGACATGGAGTGCACTGATGCACAGCCACAGCCAGAGTACTATGCTGCTCCTTTGACTCAGACCACCACATTGCCCTCTCAGGGTACAGATCCACAATCAGACCCTGATGAGACTATGTTGCCCCGCCACGAACGCTATACCACCGACCGACACAGTGACACAGACGAAGTTGCACACGAGCTCGAAGAGGAGGTAATAGATGACCCAGTTATTGACCCCGATTGGCAGCCATTGGGGGAACAGGGTGCAGGCGGCAGTAGTTCAGAAGCGGAGGTGGAGGAGGGGCCGCAGCAGGCATCAACATCGCAACAGGTTCCATCTGCCGGGCCCGTATCTGGCCCAAAACGCGTGTCAAAGCCAAAACCTGTTGGAGCACAGCGTTGCCATCCGGTTAAAGCTCAGTCTGCAATCCCTGAAAAGGGATCCGAGTCTAGGAAGAGTGCAGTCTGGCATTTTTTTAAACAACATCCAACTGATCAGCGCAAAGTCATCTGTCAAAAATGTTCAACTAGCTTAAGCAGAGGTCAGAATCTGAAAAGTCTAAATACTAGTTGCATGCATAGACACTTAACCACCATGCATTTTCAAGCCTGGACTAACTACCAAACGTCCCTCAAGGTTGTAGCACCCTCGGCCAATGAAGCTAGTCAGCAACGCAACATCCCTTCCGTCACTGTAAGGCCACCATTTTCCGCACCACCGGCAGTATCTGTGCAGGTTTCTTTGCCAGCCAAAAGCAGTCAGGGTCAGGGAATCACCAGTTTTGTAGGAGGAAATATTGCATCTAGGGCACCGGCGGAAACAATACCGTCTCCAACCGTCTCTCAGTCTGCCATGTACACCGGCACACCCGAAAGTTCCACGATCTCCAGCTCTCCAGTCCAGCTCACCCTACATGAGACTCTGGTTAGAAAAAGGAAGTACTTATCCTCGCATCCGCGTACACAGTGTTTTAACGCCCACATAGCTAGACTAATCTCGTTAGAGATGATGCCCTACCGGTTAGTTGAAAGCGAAGCTTTCAAAGCCCTGATGGAGTACGCTGAACCACGATACGAGCTACCCAGTCGACACTTTTTTTCCAGAAAAGCCATCCCAGCCCTGCACCAGCATGTTAAACAGCGCATCGTCCATGCACTCAGGCAATCTGTGAGTACAAAGGTGCACCTGACTACAGATGCATGGACCAGTAGGCATGGCCAGGGACGTTATGTGTCCATCACGGCACACTGGGTGAATGTGGTGGATGCAGGGTCCACAGGCGACATCAATTTAGGGACAGTTGTGCCTAGCCCACGGTCTAGGAAACAGTTGGCTGTAGGCGTTCGCACCCCCTCCTCCTCCTCGTCCTCCTGCAGAAGCTACAGCTCTTCCACAGAACGCAGTCTGCCAACCACTCCATCGGCAGATGACACTGTTGCACACCAGTTGTCCCATTATGGGCCAGCTACTGCCAAGCGTCAGCAGGCTGTATTGGCTATGAAGTGCTTGGGCGACAACAGACACACCGCGGAAGTTCTGTCCGAGTTCTTGCAACAAGAAACACAGTCGTGGCTGGGCACAGTAGATCTTGAGGCAGGCAAGGTAGTGAGTGATAACGGAAGGAATTTCATGGCTGCCATCTCCCTTTCCCAACTGAAACACATTCCTTGCCTGGCTCACACCTTAAACCTGGTGGTGCAGTGCTTATTGAAAACTTATCCTGGGTTCTCCGACCTGCTCCTCAAAGTGCGTGCACTTTGCTCACATATCCGACGTTCGCCTGTACACGCCAGCCGTATGCAGACCTATCAGCGGTCTTTGAACCTTCCCCAGCATCGCCTAATCATAGACGTTGCAACAAGGTGGAACTCAACACTGCACATGCTTCAGAGACTGTGCGAACAGAGGCGTGCTGTTATTTATTTGTGGGAGGATACACGGGCAGGCAGTAGGATGGCAGACATGGAGTTGTCAGGTGTGCAGTGGTCTAAGATACAAGACATGTGTCAAGTCCTTCAGTGTTTTGAGGAATGCACACGGCTGGTTAGTGCAGACAACGCCGTAATAAGCATGAGCATCCCCCTAATGCGTCTGCTGATGCAAAGTTTGACGCACATAAAGGAGCAGGCGTCTGCACCAGAGGAAGAGGAAAGCCTTGATGACAGTCAGCCATTGTCTGGTCAGGGCAGTGTACAGGACGAGGTAGCGGGCGAAGAGGAGGTGGAGGATGAGGAGGATGATGGGGATGAGTATATTTTTAATGCCGAACCTTTCCCGGGGGCACAGGAAATTGGTTGCGTGTCACGGCCGGGTTCTGGTTTTTTGAGGGACACAAGTGACGTAGATTTGCCTGCAACTGCCCCTCAACCAATCACAACCGGAGATTTTACAACTGGAACTTTGGCCCACATGGCGGATTATGCCTTACGTATCCTAAAAAGGGACACATGCATTACGAAAATGATGAACGATGACGATTACTGGTTGGCCTGCCTCCTTGATCCACGCTATAAAGGCAAATTGCAAAATATTATGCCACATGAGAACTTGGAACTAATATTAGCAACCAAACAATCAACTCTTGTTGACCGTTTGCTTCAGGCATTCCCAGCACACAGCGCACGTGATCGTTCTCACACGAGCTCCAGGGGGCAGCAGACTAGGAGTGTTAGGGGTGCACACATCAGAAGTGGCGTTGGACAGAGGGGTTTTCTGACCAGGTTGTGGAGTGATTTTGCTATGACCGCAGACAGGACAGGTACTGCTGCATCAATTGAAAGTGACAGGAGACAACATTTGTCCAGTATGGTTACTAACTATTTTTCATCCCTTATCGATGTTCTCCCTCAACCGTCATTCCCATTTGATTACTGGGCCTCCAAATTAGACACCTGGCCAGAATTGGCAGAATATGCATTGCAGGAGCTTGCTTGCCCGGCAGCAAGTGTCCTATCAGAAAGAGTATTCAGTGCTGCAGGTTCAATATTAACCGAAAAAAGGACTCGTCTGGCTACCCAAAATGTTGACGATCTAACATTCATTAAAATGAACCACAACTGGATTTCGAAATCTTTTGCCCCACCTTGCCCGGCCGACACCTAGCTTTCCTATGAAAGGCTCTTGCCTGTGAATTACTTTTCTAATGTCTAATTTGCTGCAGCTGATTGTACAGCATACGACATGTTTACACCTCCCTAAATGGCCAAACTCCCCACACGGGGCCGTGGTATCGCGACTTGGCGCAAGCACCCGTGAGACTGCTGTTTGTCTGAAGAGGTGGGTGTGCTCGCTTTTGGTTGACGGCATTGCTACTGGGTCCCTCATAGTACAATGTAGTGTCTCTGGCGGTGGTGGTGCACACCCAACGTCAGACACACCGTTGTAACATGAGGGGCCCTGGGGCGGTCCCGCCGGCCTCTAGAGAGTTCCCCCCTACCCCAGCTCAAAATGTGCTCTACCACATGCAAAATTATGTCGCACAGCTCCACCAATCTTTAGTCTATTCGCTGACATCATTCAATGTCTGGCACTGACAATACAAATTTGTAGACATCTACGATGCAACTTAAAGTAGTCTGTGTCTGTGTCCTATATTGGCACCATTAAATAGTTACTGCCAAATTACTATGTCAGAAACTCAGCAGATGAGCCCACCCCTGTACCTAAGTATGCCACCTTTTTTTTTGTTTTGGTTGTTTTGCGAGACATTAACATCTATTTATATTTTGGGAGTACTGGGACAGACACTCCTTGCACTACTCCTCCACTCACCACCAAGCTGCCCGTGTATCCATGTAACCGCTGTAAAACTGCCATGAGCCTATTGTTTGTTATTTTAGGCCTTTGAAGCCTGTCTGCGGTCCCTCCTTCCACTAGTCCTCCACTGGCCAGACCACTGCTGCCCGTGTACCCCTGGAACCAATTATAAAGTGCCTACAGCCAGCCCATTTTTTTATGTTAGGCCTTTGAAGCCTGTCTGCGGTCCCTCCTTCCACTAGTCCTCCACTGACCAGACCACTGCTGCCCGTGTACCCCTGGAACCAATTATAAAGTGCCTACAGCCAGCCCATTTTCTTATGTTAGGCCTTTGAAGCCTGTCTGCGGTCCCTACTTTAAATACTCCTCCACTGACCACCAAGCTGCCTGCCCGTGTATCCATGTAACCGCTGTAAAACTGCCATGAGCCTATTGTTTGTTATTTTAGGCCTTTGAAGCCTGTCTGCGGTCCCTCCTTCCACTAGTCCTCCACTGGCCAGACCACTGCTGCCCGTGTACCCCTGGAACCAATTATAAAGTGCCTACAGCCAGCCCATTTTTTTATGTTAGGCCTTTGAAGCCTGTCTGCGGTCCCTCCTTCCACTAGTCCTCCACTGACCAGACCACTGCTGCCCGTGTACCCCTGGAACCAATTATAAAGTGCCTACAGCCAGCCCATTTTCTTATGTTAGGCCTTTGAAGCCTGTCTGCGGTCCCTACTTTAAATACTCCTCCACTGACCACCAAGCTGCCTGCCCGTGTATCCATGTAACCGCTGTAAAACTGCCATGAGCCTATTGTTTGTTATTTTAGGCCTTTGAAGCCTGTCTGCGGTCCCTCCTTCCACTAGTCCTCCACTGACCAGACCACTGCTGCCCGTGTACCCCTGGAACCAATTATAAAGTGCCTACAGCCAGCCCATTTTTTTATGTTAGGCCTTTGAAGCCTGTCTGCGGTCCCTCCTTCCACTAGTCCTCCACTGACCAGACCACTGCTGCCCGTGTACCCCTGGAACCAATTATAAAGTGCCTACAGCCAGCCCATTTTCTTATGTTAGGCCTTTGAAGCCTGTCTGCGGTCCCTACTTTAAATACTCCTCCACTGACCACCAAGCTGCCTGCCCGTGTATCCATGTAACCGCTGTAAAACTGCCATGAGCCTATTGTTTGTTATTTTAGGCCTTTGAAGCCTGTCTGCGGTCCCTCCTTCCACTAGTCCTCCACTGGCCAGACCACTGCTGCCCGTGTACCCCTGGAACCAATTATAAAGTGCCTACAGCCAGCCCATTTTTTTATGTTAGGCCTTTGAAGCCTGTCTGCGGTCCCTCCTTCCACTAGTCCTCCACTGACCAGACCACTGCTGCCCGTGTACCCCTGGAACCAATTATAAAGTGCCTACAGCCAGCCCATTTTCTTATGTTAGGCCTTTGAAGCCTGTCTGCGGTCCCTACTTTAAATACTCCTCCACTGACCACCAAGCTGCCTGCCCGTGTATCCATGTAACCGCTGTAAAACTGCCATGAGCCTATTGTTTGTTATTTTAGGCCTTTGAAGCCTGTCTGCGGTCCCTCCTTCCACTAGTCCTCCACTGACCAGACCACTGCTGCCCGTGTACCCCTGGAACCAATTATAAAGTGCCTACAGCCAGCCCATTTTTTTATGTTAGGCCTTTGAAGCCTGTCTGCGGTCCCTCCTTCCACTAGTCCTCCACTGACCAGACCACTGCTGCCCGTGTACCCCTGGAACCAATTATAAAGTGCCTACAGCCAGCCCATTTTCTTATGTTAGGCCTTTGAAGCCTGTCTGCGGTCCCTACTTTAAATACTCCTCCACTGACCACCAAGCTGCCTGCCCGTGTATCCATGTAACCGCTGTAAAACTGCCATGAGCCTATTGTTTGTTATTTTAGGCCTTTGAAGCCTGTCTGCGGTCCCTCCTTCCACTAGTCCTCCACTGACCAGACCACTGCTGCCCGTGTACCCCTGGAACCAATTATAAAGTGCCTACAGCCAGCCCATTTTTTTATGTTAGGCCTTTGAAGCCTGTCTGCGGTCCCTCCTTCCACTAGTCCTCCACTGGCCAGACCACTGCTGCCCGTGTACCCCTGGAACCAATTATAAAGTGCCTACAGCCAGCCCATTTTTTTATGTTAGGCCTTTGAAGCCTGTCTGCGGTCCCTCCTTCCACTAGTCCTCCACTGACCAGACCACTGCTGCCCGTGTACCCCTGGAACCAATTATAAAGTGCCTACAGCCAGCCCATTTTCTTATGTTAGGCCTTTGAAGCCTGTCTGCGGTCCCTACTTTAAATACTCCTCCACTGACCACCAAGCTGCCTGCCCGTGTATCCATGTAACCGCTGTAAAACTGCCATGAGCCTATTGTTTGTTATTTTAGGCCTTTGAAGCCTGTCTGCGGTCCCTCCTTCCACTAGTCCTCCACTGGCCAGACCACTGCTGCCCGTGTACCCCTGGAACCAATTATAAAGTGCCTACAGCCAGCCCATTTTTTTATGTTAGGCCTTTGAAGCCTGTCTGCGGTCCCTCCTTCCACTAGTCCTCCACTGACCAGACCACTGCTGCCCGTGTACCCCTGGAACCAATTATAAAGTGCCTACAGCCAGCCCATTTTCTTATGTTAGGCCTTTGAAGCCTGTCTGCGGTCCCTCCTTCCACTAGTCCTCCACTGGCCAGACCACTGCTGCCCGTGTACCCCTGGAACCAATTATAAAGTGCCTACAGCCAGCCCATTTTCTTATGTTAGGCCTTTGAAGCCTGTCTGCGGTCCCTACTTTAAATACTCCTCCACTGACCACCAAGCTGCCTGCCCGTGTATCCATGTAACCGCTGTAAAACTGCCATGAGCCTATTGTTTGTTATGTTAGGCCTTTGATAGCCTGTCTGCGGTCCCTACTTTAAATACTCCTCCACTCACCACCAAGCTGCCTGCCCGTCTATCCATGTAACCGCTGTAAAACTGCAATGAGCCTATTGTTTGTTATTTTAGGCCTTTGATAGCCTGTCTGCGGCCCCTACTTGCAATACTCCTCCACTGACCACAATGCTGCCTGGAGTGCCTGCCTGTGTATCCATGTAACCGATGTAAAACTGCCATGACTGCCTACTGTTTGTTATTTTAGGCCTTTGATAGCCTGTCTGCAGCCCCTACTTGCAATACTCCTCCACTGACCACACCAATGCTGCCCGTGTACCCCTGGAACCTATTTAAAAGTTCATAGAGCCTAGTTATATATTTTATTTACTATTAATAAGGCCATGATGGACTACGCTGTACCACGCTACAAGCTAACCAGTCGACACTTCTTTTGCGAGAAAAGCCATCCCAACCCTCCACCAGCATGTAGAAGACCGCATTGTCCATGCACTCTGGCAATCTGTGAGTACAAAGGTGCACCTGACAACAGACGCATGGACCTGTAGGCATGGCCACGGAAGATTACGTGTCCATTACGGCGCAATGGGTTAATGTGGTGGATGCATGGTCCACAGGGGACAGCCTACTAAGTCTGTCTGCAGTCCCTAATTCAAATTGTCCTCCACTGTCTAAATCGGAGCTTCCACCTTCTGGCTTTCGGCCTATAGTATCAGAAATTAAACTGCATTTGGCCTTCAACTTTGGTTAGGGCCTACTAACGGCTTCTGCCCCTCCCTGGTGTTGCCCTCAACTAAATAAAGCTGAGCTTCAACCTTCCGGCTCTCATTAAGTGGTTTTAAAAAAAAAAAATGGTGGTTAGGGCCTACTAACGGCTTCTGCCCCTCCCTGGTGTTGCCCTCAACTAAATAAAGCTGAGCTTCAACCTTCTGCTCCAAATTACCATTTTAAAAAATGCAATAGGCTTTTCCGGCCTACTAAAGGTGTCTGTCTGTGTGCCCCTGCCTGGTGTTGCCCTCAACTAAATAAAGCTGAGCTTCAACCTTCTGCTCCAAATTACCATTTTAAAAAATGCAATAGGCTTTTCCGGCCTACTAAAGGTGTCTGTCTGTGTACCCCTGCCTGGTGTTGTCCTCAACTAAATAAAGCTGAGCTTCAACCTTCTGCTCCAAATTACCATTTTAAAAAATGCAATAGGCTTTTCCGGCCTACTAAAGGTGTCTGTCTGTGTGCCCCTGCCTGGTGTTGTCCTCAACTAAATAAAGCTGAGCTTCAACCTTCCGGCTCTCATTAAGTGGTTTTAAAAAAAAAAAATGGTGGTTAGGGCCTACTAACGGCTTCTGCCCCTCCCTGGTGTTGCCCTCAACTAAATAAAGCTGAGCTTCAACCTTCTGCTCCAAATTACCATTTTAAAAAATGCAATAGGCTTTTCCGGCCTACTAAAGGTGTCTGTCTGTGTGCCCCTGCCTGGTGTTGTCCTCAACTAAATAAAGCTGAGCTTCAACCTTCCGGCTCTCATTAAGTGGTTTTAAAAAAAAAAAAGGGTGGTTAGGGCCTACTAACGGCTTCTGCCCCTCCCTGGTGTTGCCCTCAACTAAATAAAGCTGAGCTTCAACCTTCTGCTCCAAATTACCATTTTAAAAAATGCAATAGGCTTTTCCGGCCTACTAAAGGTGTCTGTCTGTGTGCCCCTGCCTGGTGTTGTCCTCAACTAAATAAAGCTGAGCTTCAACCTTCTGCTCCAAATTACCATTTTAAAAAATGCAATAGGCTTTTCCGGCCTACTAAAGGTGTCTGTCTGTGTGCCCCTGCCTGGTGTTGTCCTCAACTAAATAAAGCTGAGCTTCAACCTTCCGGCTCTCATTAAGTGGTTTTAAAAAAAAAAAAGGGTGGTTAGGGCCTACTAACGGCTTCTGCCCCTCCCTGGTGTTGCCCTCAACTAAATAAAGCTGAGCTTCAACCTTCTGCTCCAAATTACCATTTTAAAAAATGCAATAGGCTTTTCCGGCCTACTAAAGGTGTCTGTCTGTGTGCCCCTGCCTGGTGTTGTCCTCAACTAAATAAAGCTGAGCTTCAACCTTCCGGCTCTCATTAAGTGGTTTTAAAAAAAAAAAATGGTGGTTAGGGCCTACTAACGGCTTCTGCCCCTCCCTGGTGTTGCCCTCAACTAAATAAAGCTGAGCTTCAACCTTCTGCTCCAAATTACCATTTTAAAAAATGCAATAGGCTTTTCCGGCCTACTAAAGGTGTCTGTCTGTGTGCCCCTGCCTGGTGTTGTCCTCAACTAAATAAAGCTGAGCTTCAACCTTCCGGCTCTCATTAAGTGGTTTTTAAAAAAAAAAGGGTGGTTAGGGCCTACTAACGGCTTCTGCCCCTCCCTGGTGTTGCCCTCAACTAAATAAAGCTGAGCTTCAACCTTCTGCTCCAAATTACCATTTTAAAAAATGCAATAGGCTTTTCCGGCCTACTAAAGGTGTCTGTCTGTGTGCCCCTGCCTGGTGTTGTCCTCAACTAAATAAAGCTGAGCTTCAACCTTCCGGCTCTCATTAAGTGGTTTAAAAAAAAAAAAATGGTGGTTAGGGCCTACTAACGGCTTCTGCCCCTCCCTGGTGTTGCCCTCAACTAAATAAAGCTGAGCTTCAACCTTCTGCTCCAAATTACCATTTTAAAAAATGCAATAGGCTTTTCCGGCCTACTAAAGGTGTCTGTCTGTGTGCCCCTGCCTGGTGTTGTCCTCAACTAAATAAAGCTGAGCTTCAACCTTCCGGCTCTCATTAAGTGGTTTAAAAAAAAAAAAAGGTGGTTAGGGCCTACTAACGGCTTCTGCCCCTCCCTGGTGTTGCCCTCAACTAAATAAAGCTGAGCTTCAACCTTCTGCTCCAAATTACCATTTTAAAAAATGCAATAGGCTTTTCCGGCCTACTAAAGGTGTGTCTGTGTGCCCCTGCCTGGTGTTGTCCTCAACTAAATAAAGCTGAGCTTCAACCTTCTGCTCCAAATTACCATTTTAAAAAATGCAATAGGCTTTTCCGGCCTACTAAAGGTGTCTGTCTGTGTGCCCCTGCCTGGTGTTGTCCTCAACTAAATAAAGCTGAGCTTCAACCTTCCGGCTCTCATTAAGTGGTTTTAAAAAAAAAAAAGGGTGGTTAGGGCCTACTAACGGCTTCTGCCCCTCCCTGGTGTTGCCCTCAACTAAATAAAGCTGAGCTTCAACCTTCTGCTCCAAATTACCATTTTAAAAAATGCAATAGGCTTTTCCGGCCTACTAAAGGTGTCTGCCCCTCCCTGGTGTTGTCCTCAACTGAACAAAGCTGAGCTTCCACATTCTGGCTTTCGCCCTATACTATCAGATATTAAACTGCATTTGGCCTAGTAGTGTGGTTAGGCCCTTGAAACAGTGTCTGCTGCTCTTGGGTTTGCTACTCCACTGAACAAAGCAATGCCGCCTGTTTAGTCCTGTTACCAATTTTGAACTGCATGTAGCCTACTTTATTCTTTGGCCCTATATCTGTTTCCTCCTCATCCTGCCCATTGCCCAGCCACTGCTAAATGAGTCTGCTGGTACATTGACCTAGACCACTACATTCCCCTTGTACTCTACACAGCCAGAATCTGACCCTGCTGAAAGTAAGGTTCCCCTTCCCGCATGTTATACCACCTTACACAGGGACAAAGAGGAAGGTGCAGATGAAAGTGCAGGTTCCTTCATCAGGTGGGGGGGCATACTCGTTGGCGACGTCACTGGCACAGGGCCCCTCAGAGTACGCAAAAGTGTCGCTGCTGGTGGGAGGCGCCCCCGCCATGCAAACACACCGCCGTACTTTGAGGGGCCCTGTGCCAGTGGCAATGCGAACGAGTGGGCCCCCCCCTGCTTGCTCAGGATCACAGCACTTGCAACTTTTAAATACTTACCTTTCCCTGCAACACCGCCGTGACGTAGTCCGCATTTCCTGGGCCCACGAAAAACTTGAGCCAGCCCTACTCCCCCCACAACTTTCCCCCAATTCCCTATGCCCAACTATTATTATACAGTTAATTAAGATTGGCAAGCTTCAGAAACAAGAATGGATGTTTTTGGCATTAAAATGGGCACTGTAGGTGTTTTCCTGGCCTCCACTCACTGCCGACTATGCTTCCCCATTGACTTGCATTGGGTTTCGTGTTTCGGTCGATCCCCGACTTTTAGCGATAATCGGCCGACTGCACTCGACTCGACTCTGGACAAAATCGGGTTTCCCAAAACCCTACTCGATCTTAAAAAAATGAAAGTCGCTCAACCCTAATGCGGACAACAAGACTCATAGCAGACTCTAGAGGAGCAGGAGTCTCATACATCAGGAGGGCTTGTATAACCCTTCTCGAAACCCCATGTACAAACTGACTCCACAGCGCCGGGTCAGTCCATTGTGTGTCCACCGCCCAGCGGCGAAATTCAGAACAGCAATCCTCCGCCATTCGCTCCCCTGGCGGAGAGCGCGCATTTTAGATTCTGCTAGAGCCAATCTGTCAGGATCATCATATATGAGCCCAAGAGCAGAAAAAAAAAACTCCACTGAGTTAAATGCAGCTGAATCAGATGGTAATGAAAATGCCCATGCTTGGGGGTCTCCGTTCAGTAATGACAATACCAGGCCCACACGCTGAGCCTCATTACCTGAGTAAACCGGGCGCATACAAAAATATAATTTGCAAGCTTCACGAAAAACAACAAATTTACTGCGTTCCCCAGCAAAGCTCTCAGGTAAAGGAATCTTTGGCTCTGCAACTCTACCTGCATTTTCAGCTTGCACATTAGATACTACCAGACCCTGTTGCTGAACTGCCCCCTTCAACTCAGTGACCTGTAAGGACAGTGCCTCCAACTGGCGGGTTATGGAAGTCATGGGATCCATGGCATCCAAAATTTATTTAGGCCGATTATAATGTCATGCGGGTACTGGGTAGACTACAGCTTATTACCCGGGCCCCTGCGATATCCCTCAGACTAGGGAAAACCCTGTCTGTCCCTCTCCCAGAATTTACACTGATGGTGTGCTTGTCTGGGCCGCCAGGCCTGACCCTGACTCCTGTTTCAGTCCTATGCTGAAACCTCAACCCGCCACCCAGTGATTAGACCACACACCAACCCCTACAGAAAGCACAGACAGGGAAAACTAAAAATGCACCACGCCGCAGACACACAGGAAAACACTAAAATGTGCACAGGGCAAAACAAATACAAATATAGGAAGGAGAAATATGACAAAGGATAATACACCACCAGATACAATATTTCTTCTCCTAGACCACCACTCCAGACCGAGATCACCAGGCACAAGACACAAGCTATAATCGGCGACGCCCAAAGTCCAGAATTACTATTTAAAGGCCATGGGCGTGACCCAGCCTCCAACCCAATTACCAGCTAGATTAACCCCGGACAATCTGGATAAAGTCTAGCCGGCGCCACTGAGCGTATAGTGGACGAATGTGGAATTACCGCTGTCTGTCGGACGCCCTAGTGTGAATAGCGTCTGACATGCCATAGTGCTGTATAGAATTAGAGTATCAGACAGCAAAAAAAGGGGTACACCGGCCTACAATGACCAAACTTGGAGCACGCAGATATATGAGGGCTGTCACGGAAATACCACGCTGGCAAAAATGTGGCCTTTTTATTTTTTTATGCTAAATAGTGCTGTATATAATTTGAGTAACAGACAGCAAAAACAGTGGTACACCGGCCTGCAATGACCAAACTTGGAGCACGCAGATATACGAGGGCTGTCACGGAAATACCACACTGGCAAATATGTGTTCTTTTTTATTTTTTGAAGCTAAATAGTGCTGTATAGAATTTGAGTATCAGACAGCAAAAAAAAGGGTACACCGGCCTATAATGACCAAACTTGGAGCACGCAGATATATGAGGGCTGTCACGGAAATACCACACTGGCAAATATGTGGCCTTTTTATATGTTTTTATGCTAAATAGTGCTGTATATAATTTGAATAACATGCAGCAAAAAAAGTGGTCCACCGGCCTACAATGACCAAACTTGGAGCTTGCAGATATATGAGGGCTGTCACAGAAATACCACGCTGGCAAAAATGAAGCCTGTTTTTTTTTATTTTTTTATGCAAAATAGTGCTGTATAGAATTAGAGTATCAGACTGCAAAAAAAAAAGGGGTCCACCAGCCTACAATGACCAACCTTGGAGTGTGCAGATATTTGAGGGCTGTCACGAAAATACCACACTGGCAAATATGTGGCCTTTTTAGATTTTTTTTATTGCTAAATATTGCTGTATATAATTTGATTAACAGACAGCAAAAAAAGTGGCACACCGGCCTACAATGACCAAACTTGGAGCACTCAGATATATGAGGGCTGTCACGGAAATACCACACTGACAAATATGTGGCCTTTTTATAATTTTGGAAGCTAAATAGTGCTATATAGAATTAGAGTATCAGACAGCAAAAAAAGTGGTCCACCGGCCTACAATGACCAAAGTTGGTGCACGCAGATATGAGGCCTTTTTCAGTGAATTTAAAACGCATAAAAAAAAGTGGCACAAGGCTACCACACACAACTATGCTACGTATGCCTGACGACCTATGATTTTTAAACAGGCCTCAGTCTGACAGTACAGTTTGTTTGTTTTTCTTTTTTGTTGGGTTAATTTTTGGAAAAAAAAAGTAACTAGGTATATGGTAAAGAAGCTTCAGCAGCAGCAGACAGTTATGGAGCTTTGGGAGGGATGCAGTGGGAGCAATGGACGTACATACAGTTCCTGCAGGCCTTTCACTAATGAGGATATGCTGTGCCCTGCCTACCTAGTGCTGCAATATCAGGACCCACGAATTAGCCCTAAAAAGGACTTTTATTTCTGAGGAGTTGTGGATTTAAGAGTTGCACACCTACACTAACTCTAAAAACCACAATTCTGACCCTATCTCTGTAGCAGCTCTCCCTACTCTCGCTGAATCTGGAGATGAATGCGGCTAACAGGGCGGTGCCAGGTCTCTTATACTCGGGATGATGCTGCTCGGCCAAGCCAATCGCTGCATGACCACAACAAAAATGGCTGCAACATTTCATGGTCTGGCAGACAATCTCTGCACTGTGATTGGGTCTCTAAAGTCCGCCAAAAATGCTGGGTGGAGACACCAGTTACCGCCGAATAATCCCAGAAATGCTCGGTGCTCGCCGAGTACACCGAGCATAGTGATACTTGGGCGAGTAACGAGTAGTGGCGAGCATGTTCACTCATCACTACTCAGAATTATTTTTTTGTCTGGGTGTCACGACTCTGTTTCGGTGTCCTAGGACCAGGGGCTCATTCACTGTTCCTCACGTTAGGGGAGTCCTAGCTTGCCCTGTTCATTGGATTACTTCTGATGGGGAAGGCACCGGGGCCATGTACCTTGCCTTAGCTCCTGAATCCGTGCACAGTCTGTACCCTTCCCCTACTCAGGGAAGAGGGGAGTACTAGTGTGCTGTAATACTCCAACCAGACTAACAAGGTAATACAAACAGGGATAACGAAAAATACCAAACATACAAATATACTCACTCAGATAACAGAGGAATGCACCAGACAGTGGAGGATGGGATTAAACCAAAGTTGGAGAAGAAATGGAATTATCACACACTCTAAACCTAGCAACAGTCACAGATAAATCCACCAAACTCCTTCTCCTATAACAACCACCAACAACCACCAGCCATGCAGCATAAGCTACTCTGACAATGAGTGCTATCCAGGACCCAGATTATATAGGAGATTGGAGTGGCTAACAGTGTACACCTGAGAGCCTTAACCCTGCTGTGGAACCATGAAAAAAATCACTACTTTGGTACCATGGGGTCTATATGACCCCAGGCTCAAAATCGTCATTTTTCATTAAAATGAACATGCTGGCTGTTCAGAATAATCAAGTTTTATTCTGTCATCATTTCAGAACACAGTTATGAAATCAAACTTAACTTTGAAGTGATTTATTTGTCATCATCAAACACAAACTGAAATTTATGCCAAAATGCTTTACTAATAACTTAAAAGTATTGAAATTGAATAAAAAAGCACAATAACTGCAACTGTGTGGATTTTAATAAAAACATAATGACAACGAATGATCTGGCAATAAATTTAGCCCTTGCATTCACTGCACATCATAGTGCCATGTTCTTCACAAATGAACTTCTTGCAGTCATTGCAGTCAAATCTCGTCTTTTTGTCCTTTGATCGAGGTCAAATATAGCACCGTTTGCACTGTCCTGTGTCACTTGGAACTAGCCATTGTTTATTTACAATTATATTACAAAATCTGTGAATAAACAGAAAATATTCCCAAAAAAATGTCAGACAATAAAGGTACTATGGGGTCAGGAGAGTCCCAAACACAGAAAATTGAAAATAACTTTGAAACAAAATTGAAAAACAAATTCAAAATATCATCAACATAAGCAGAAATATGTTACTTGAAAATACATAGAAGGTCAATGTCTGAGATTTACCAGTTTTAGAAATATTTCAATTTATTCAGCGCTGGGGTCTATATGACCCCATGGTTCCACAGCAGGGTTAATGCTCCAGGAGCTTTCAACTGAGCAGATTTACCTAAAGAAAATACATTTACACAATTTATTATGAAGGTGAAGTGCTTCTAATCAGTGAAGGAGTAGGAAAAATTAGAAGATGCGGTATTCTGGCTCCTCTCAGGTGCAATAAACCCGTGACACTGGGTGCCCCATTTTAATAACCAGTAAAGGCTAAGTATACAACTGTGAGCCTATATTAATAGCCTGGGAAGCTACATGGGTATTACCCCCTTCCCAGGCTATAAACTAAACATCAGCTGCCAACTGTCCACTTTTCCTCTTCTGGTTAAAAAAATGTCAGGGTATCCCACACCACTTTTTTCAGAAAATTATTCATTTATTAATTAAAAAGATGTACAGTAAGCTACACACGCACCATAATAATTATATATGTCATTGACATCTTTATATCTATTCTATTCTGACGGTTCACACTGTAATTTTACTGTACGCAGCTGATGAAATGTCGGGTTTTCAAGGACTTGGGTGTGTAAAAATTGGACAGCACTTTTCAAGGACTTGGGTGTGTAAAAATTGGATGGCACTCCCATGGTCCAATTGTCGTTTGATTTTTTTTTTATGACCCCCATTGACTTGCATTGGAGAGTCTCGTCCGAGATATGAAAACAATCGCAACATGTTGTGATTTTTTTTTTCAGTACGATTGGAGCTGAGAAAAAAAATCGCAGATTAGCAGGGACTCCAAAATTATCAGTAACAGTGCAATCCAATTTTCTATTGGATTGCACTCGTTTTTCTCGCAGATGAGTATGAGCCCTTATACTGATGTGTTAGAGATATATACATAAATCTCTAATTGCAAAGCTGTATATAAATATTGTAACCTGAGTGCTTATAGATGTAAACTACTGATTTTAGATAAATATTAACCCCTTTACCTTTACGGAGAAATGCATTTTCACTGGCTTCTATTAGATCATTTGGGTAAAATGTGTAATTTGCATCTGGATCATCTTTCATGGTTTTAAAAGTTGCTTTTTGCACAACCATGTCAATTGCTTTCTTATCAAGACTTTTGTCTAAAAATGTGCATATTTTCAGCACAGCGGATCTTAGGTCCTGAAATGAAAAAAAAAAAAGCTACAAGAATGCGCAGAAAGAGAATAGTCAATGTGAATTTGTAAATTATGATTAGTATTACAGCATAACCATCCTTTACCTCATGTATGAGATATGAAACATAACAGACTTCTTTCATGAGCTGATTTGGAAGATGTACCATGTTTTTTGGATTATAGGATGCTCTTTTTTCTTCAAATTTGGGAGGAAAATGGGAGTGCATCTTGGGCCGGTTTCACACGTCAGTGGCTCCGGTACGTGAGGTGACAGTTTCCTCACGTGCCGGAGACACTGACACACGTAGACCCATAAAAATCAATGCATCTGTTCAGATGTCATTGATTTTTTGCGGACCGTGTCTCCGTGTGCCAAACACGGAGACATGTCAGTGTTCGTGGGAGCGCACGTTTTACACGGACCCAATAGAGTCAATGGGTCCGCGTAAAACACGGACCTCACACGGACATTCTCCGTCTGGGGTCCGTGTGCGTGCAGGAGACAGCGCTACAGTAAGCGCTGTCCCCCCCACATGGTGCTGAAGCCGGTATTCATATCTTCCCTGCAGCAGCGTTTGCTGTAGAGAAAATATGAAGAATAGTGTTAAAAATAAAGATTTAGGTGTCCGCCGCCCCCCCACCCCCTGTGCGCCCCCCCGCTGGTCAGAAAATACTTACCCGGGTCCCTCGCTCCTTCCTGGTCTGGCCGCGCCTCCTACTGTATGCGGTCACGTGGGGCCGATCATTTACAATCATGAATAGTCGGCTCCGCCCCTATGGGAGGTGGAGCCACATATTCATGACTGTAAATGATCGGGCCCACGTGACTGCATGCAGGAGAAGCCGCGGCCAGACCAGGAAGCAGCGAGGGAGCGGGTAAGTATTTTCTGACCAGCGGGGGGGGCGCACAGGTAGCACAGGGGGCGGGGGGGGGCGCACAGGTTTGGACACATGGATCTTTATTTTAAACACTATTCTTCATATTTTCTCTGCAGCAAACGCTGCTGCAGGGAAGATATGAATCGCAGCTTCAGCACCATGCAGAGTGGGTACCACACGCTCCGTGTGGTACCCACTCGCCATACGGGCGGCACACGTGTGCTGCACGTATGGCCTCCGTGAGTTCCCAGGCACACGGACACGGATAACTCCGGTACCGATTTATTCCGGTACCGGAATTATCTGGACGTGTGGGACAGCCCTTATAACTCGAATGTAGCTTACCAGAGGGGAGAGGCTCCCAGGTTTCCAGAAGGCAGGTTCGCTCCTACAGGAAACTGGTTGTGGCGACAGGAATTTGCTGCAGATTCGCTGAGTTTCTGTTTGCGTTTTGTACCAACTTCCTATGGTGTTTCCCATGCTGTCACCTGTGTCACAGTGTGGGAAACACCGGCTCTGAGGCAGTAACTGTGCGGAAGCGGTAACGCTACCACCGTTAAGACCGTCAGTCAGAGCGCTGCGGTTCTACACAAACGAAATAGTGCAATTAACAGTGCCCTAGACAGTGTAATGCCCCTTCTTTGTCCCATATAGTAATAGTACCCTCCTATTGTGCCCCGCACAATAATAGTGCCCCTCTCTGTGCCCCTACACAGTAATAATGTTCCCTCTCCATGTCCTTGTAGTAATAATGCTGTGCCTCCTTACAGTTATACAGCACTCTATAGAAATAACATCCACCCCCTTTATTATTATGCTTCCTTTGCTTCCCCTATAATGATAATGACTCACTTGGTTTTTATACTTTGAGAAAGGTGCCGGTCCAGCACTGAAACGTTGGTAATAATAAAACAAAACATTTTGGAATCCCAAGGCTCTTCATTTCATTTCATGCCAGCTTCCATTTTTGCAACGATTCCCCAGTGTGTTTTTTCTTTAATAATACCTCCTTATTGTGCTCTCTTATAATGACACTCATTGCCTATTTATTATAAAAATGCTCCTGAGCAGGGGTGTATATAAAAATAACATCAAATAATATCAAACGTATCTGTCATAGAAAGGCATACCTCCCAACTTTCTAAATAAGCACTCCTCCCATGAAAATGTTTATCCTCTTAACATTTTACAATTGTCATATTATATAGCACTGTGTACTTACTATTACTCATTTTGCCCTTCTACCAAACTAATTTTTCTCTTTTTCATTAGGTCTGTGACATCACAAGATTAAAAACAGACTAGCTAAATCCTTCTAGACTCTATGTAGAAACAGGACATCTCTATTCCCTATAGGTCATGAGTCACTGCAAAAGTCCCTTGCAGGGGGAAGAGTGAGCAGCTGGGTCAGTAGCTGAAGAAGGGGATGATAAATGCAGGGAGAAGAAACTTCCTCTTTCTACATAGAGCAGAGAAAATAATAATTAGCTGGGTAAAAAGGGAAACTGAGCAATTGTAAGTACACAGTGCTTTATAATATGATGATTGCAATACATTAAGAGAACAAAAACTTTGATGGGAGGACTGCTTCTTTAAGACACAGTGAGGGATTTGTATTGTTGCACTTGCACAATTATTTTGCCCCTCCTGAAGCCCCTAAGTGGTCACACCCATTTTTATGACTCCCATAAAGTATGATTGCCCCACAAACCCCACACAGTAAAATGGTCATTACAGGCCCCCATGGGCTACAGCACATGGTATTGCAGACAACCCCAATATATAGCTTGAGGTCTATCAAAAACCAAACCCCCATACAGTATGATGCCTCCCATAACCACTCAATACAGCATGCTTGTCCCCAAATACCTCCACATAGTATGATGGCCTCCACAGCCACACCTAACAGTATAATGTCCACCACAACCACCCCACACAGTATAATGATCCCCCCACAGCAGAGGTATTCACATTCACCCAGGAATTCAGTCATCAGCCTTAGAGAGGTATTCACACAGGTCAGGGCCCCATCAGGCTGAGACCACCTTAATGATGGTTGATGGGCACATAATATTTGGTCAAATTTTATGCTAAGGGTCTCATGTTTTTTCATAATCCTCCAAAGCTGTATTGCTATTCAAATTTCACATATTCCAAATTGACATGCTTTAGCATAATACAGTGCAACCTTTTTTTGTATATTGCTTGGATATAGAGTCCTGCTTAAGCTGCAGACACCTTCTAGAACATTCCAGAATCTTAATTCCTTATGGAGTTATAGAAATACTATATGTCCTATATGTTCTAGCATCCAGAGTTATGGAGGTATACAGAACATATAGTAGAAACCAGATAGCAAAGCTGTGTTTGGTCTTAAAGCAAAGCAGGGGCCCGGCCGGATCTAATGGCACCAAAATTGCCTAACTCGGACCATTTATTAAGGAACCTATCCTAGATTTTGAAGTTTTTAGCTGCTAGAGGTAAGGGTTGGGGATTTAGGTTCAGTCAAGAATGCAGGAGGGAAGTGACCCAAAGGGGATAAAGGCTAGTGTAAGGCCATGTGGTCTATCTCTCTCAGTGATGCATGCGGTCCACTTCAAAAGGGGGGTCATGCCGAGTAACGTGATGTGAAAGACCAAGGAGCCAGCTGGCCCATGCCCCGTGTGCACACGTCGTCAAACTGGTAATTGCCATTATCCATCTGCTTATATCTTTTGTCCTACCACTGTGTTTGCATATCCGACCATTGTAACCATCATTTATATAGTGGCGATTAAATATATAACTTAACCTTGGGCTATTCATTTATCTCAATCCACATGTCCATTTCTTGATTTAACTTTTAATACTACCGGGCTGGTTTCTGGCCTGATATAATCCCATTAACGGACTGGGCTTATACCTAACAAGAAACTGGTGGCAGTCCTACAAGGCTGGCAGGGCTCTGTTTCAATGGTGCTAGTGAAAGGGGCCTGTCAGGGTTGTGAGCAAGTGTAATGCCATGTCAGTGACTGCATGGGCCACATCCTCTCACTCCCCATGCTTCCCTGGGCCCATGTGGAAAGGGTTGTCTCTGTATAACTGTGCCAAGCTGACCTTTCTTGTCGCCAGGTGGTGTGGAACAAAATTTCAGTAGGCCAGCATTTCAGATTTTAAAATAATTTTTCAAGCTGGTGTTATAAAGTATTCTAATTTACTGAGATAATGACTTTTGGGTTTTAATTGGCTGTAAGCCATAATCATCAACATTAACAGAATTAAACACTTGAAATAGATCACTGTTTGTAATGACTCTATATACTAAATGAGTTTCACTTTTTGTATTGAAGAACTGAAATAAGTTAACTTTTTCATGATATTCAAATTTAGTGAGAAGCACTTGTATATCCCATGATATTACAAGCCTTATTGGTACTTTTGATAATCAAAATGACGGGATTATGTTGATACTATGCAAATATTGGGATATTCTATTGGTGAACCCAGATATCTCGGACCAGGTATCATCTAAACTATCGGTCATTTTCAGGAGAGGCAGGTCCGTGCGTGACTGTGTAGTTCACAGCCACTACAACCCCCCCAAAAAGACGGTCACCTGGCTCGATTGTAGAAATGTTGTCACCAGTGCGTCTCCGGCAGTTTTTGCCAATACATTAATCTATCTAAGATCTTTACCAGTGCAGTAACAGGAAATTTTATGAAAACAGGGATTTTGTTAACTGCAAAACTGCAGGGGTTATTTATGTATATACATGCACGTGTCCTAAAAACTATGTTTGGAAGACCAAGAGGCCCCTAAAAGTCAGGATTGAGGAGCACATTGACAATATCAATCTTAAAAGGGATACGCCACTAACTCGCCATATGGTCAATGTTCATCAGGGAGATTTAGTCTATGTGCACACGATGCATTTTGATGCATTTTTGCAGCATTTTTTTACGCACATAAATGGTCCTAAAAAGCAATGGAATACTAAAGCAAGGTAATTCAATGACAATCATGTACTGTTGTTCACATGATCAGTAAGTTTCCGTCCGTATTTGCAGTGTTTTTTCTTTTCTGCAGCATGTCAATTCTTTTTCTGATTCTGTAGCATTTTGGATTCATTGATTTCAATTGAGTACGTCAAATCTGCACCAAAAACGCAGGTATAAAAAGTAGTGATGATGAGCGAATATACTCCTTACTCGAGATTTTCCAAGCACGCTTGGGTGTCCTCCGAGTATTTTTTAGTGCGCAGAGATTTAGTTTTCATCGCCTCAGCTGAATGATTTACAGCTGTTAGCCAGGCTAAGTACATGTGGGGGTTGTCTGGTTGCTAGGGAATTCCCACATATAATTAAGCAGGCTAGTAGCTGTAAATCATCCAGCTGCGGCGAAGAAAACTAAATCTCCGTGCACTAAAAAATGCTCGGAGGACACCCGAGAGTGCTCGGGAAATCTTGAGTAATGAGTGTATTCGCTCATCACTAGTAAAAAGGTTTGCGTATTTGCTGCCAAAAACACTGATTTGTCAAAGGGATATGATGTCAGAAGGAGGAAGAGTGTGTGGGCAGAGAATATGTTTGTGTGCAGAGAATATGTGCATGTTTCTCTGTGTTTGGGTGGAGAATATGTCCGTGTGTCTGTGTGTGTAACCAGGCGTCGTCTGATAACAGAGATAGCATAAGCCGATGATGGGAGAATTGTCCCATCATCTGGCACCTGTGTTCAATTGTAAAAAAAAGAAAAAAAATTATAGATGCCTCTCCATTACTAATCCATGAGCTTCATGTCACTTGACAATACAAAAGTGACATCAACCCCATAAATATGAACCCCACTTGCCACCGCTATAGAGCAAGTGGGAAGAGCGAGGCTAAGTGCCAGAATTGGCGCATCTATAAGATTCGCCATTTCTGGGGCGGCTTAGAGCTGATGTTTTTAGCCTGGGGGTGCCAATGTTAGGTGTTGAGTTCCCACCGCTGCACAAGGGGAATCTCGAGCCACCTCTGCTGCGGTCTCTCATTCTTCTTCAGCCGCAGTGGAGCCTGCTCAGCGGAGACATCGGTCCCAGCGTCTGGCTCAGGCAGATACTGTGCGCTTAGTTACTGCTGATCTTCCAGGTTCAGCCATTGCAACCAGCACTGCTCTGCGGAGAGCAGATGCCCCTGGGACTAAGTCCTGCTTTTCCGGTACTGCGTATGCCCAGGGAACAACCTCTCATTGGAGATCGGGGGTCACATGCTCAAGTCCTAAAGTGGTTCCTATTGGACCACTAGGAAGGTCCTGGAGAGCTCTCTCTATAAAAGGTTCGCATGGCCACATGGCTATCTTGTGGTCTGTGTCTGCATGTGTTCAGGGTCGGCTGTATAGCCACTAGAATTCCGGCACCTCCGGAGAGGAGTTGTTTGTGTGCTATGCTGGCTATATGACCACTGTATGCTACCTGCTCTGTTAGTTAGCTGTGATCCTCTGTGAGGTTAACAGGGCACAGCGTTATCCTAATCCCGGCGACTCTGTGAAGCAATAGAGCTCACTCCTATATAGACCGGGTGACTGAACCCGTGTCTATTCAGGCGTTGTACTGCCATATAGTGCCACAATATACTAGCAGCAGGTTCCACTCCTGCACGGTAAACCCTGGGCTGTGAACGCACCTATATTATCTCAATATTTACTCGGTGCGTTCCGCCAGTCCTAACAGCCAATAATCATGGCCCCTTCCCAGGCTATTAATATAAGCCTGCAGCTGTCTGCCTAGCCTTTGCTGGTTAGATTTTATAGGGGGGCCCCATGTCAATTTTTTTCTGGGGTTCCCCTGTAAGCTAGCCAGTAAAGGCTAAGCAAACAGCTGTGAGCTGATATTAATAGCCTGGAAATCTTTGGCAATTGTCTCCTTCCCAGAATATTAACATTAGCCCTCAGCTGTCGGCTTTCCATCTGCTGGTTATGTAAATTATGTTGGAGCCCATGCGATTTTTTTTAATTTTTTTGAAAAATAAACAGATATTGCATTTCACATAGATTCCTGACAGTTGCTGTTTTGTTACAGCATATGCAGGTAAATTATGTTAATGCGCCTTCATAGGCTGGTGACTGTGTGTGTGTACAGTATGTCTTTATTGAATATTAATGAGGGTATCTGGCTAAAGAGTTTGAACAAGGAAATTACATCACAATTCTTTTTTCTTAAATAACATATCTTTATTTGGCTCTTTGGATTTACAAAAATGCATGCAAAAACGCATAAAAAATGTGCGTATTATCAGCTGTGTTTTTCTGCCAAGAGATACAGAAACCTTGCAGAAATTTCTGCAAGCAAATACGCAACGTACGCACATAGCCTAAAAGTCATTCTCTTTTGGTGTGATCGAGACAGTACCCCAGTCATTAATAATGGGTGATTGGGACAGAAGGATCATACAAAGAGAGACACATTGGATCTTCCTGCTTTAGTCTAGGAGTCCAGGGGAATCAATGAACAACTCAGCTTTGCTAGCTATATATGAATATGCATTTACTAATTTGTCCACTACATGGCAAAACAAGCACCAGTATATTTATACCTAAAGGAACCTGCCACATAATGTCCTTTTCTCAGTCCCAATGTGGACTGCATGTACCCACACACCTTCCCTATTTATCATGTCTTTGTGTCTCTGGGCGCATACACTATCTCGGTTTCTGTCCTTACTGATATATTTAATAAGGTGCCTGAGACGTAAAACATTTAATTGGGGGATGTGCTTTTCTTCATATGAGAAAGAGCGGTTACCCCATGACTCTATAGAATATTGTATTTTCTATGCCCACTTAATATTATTACATATTGATGTGGATTTAGGATGTCCCTTCTACTAAAGGTGTTCCTAACCCAGCACTGACCCCATCTCCTTGGCCCTACGGTGAAGTACATCCTGTGTTCCACCAATTGTGTATTACATTCTTATCGGACTGATTATGTGTCCGGATTGACATCACTTCCAGTCACATGTAAGGGCCCCATGCTCATCTGTGGAACGCATTCTGTGTTCCACCTGGACACTCCCATCATTGCGATCATGTGACTGGCCTTATATCATTTCCGGTCACACGCTTGCAGCCCGCCACCTTCCTGGAGCACGGCGTGCATTCCATTTGGAACAGTGGACTCATGTGACCAATATTTCCTTGCTTCCAGTCTATCCAGTGGCAACTCTTGAAATAGGACAGCGCTACGTACATGAACCACAGACGCACACAAGACCTGATGATATGTGGTCTGAGTGATAGGAGCTGATCGGAGCCCATCAGTCTCAATCCCCTGATGAACTCCTTACTTCTTCTGTAAGGGGGGAAAACGCATCAGGATGCGGTGTTATTCACCATAAGGTAAGTGATACCTACTTATTTCAGTTGGGAGGTGGTGTCATTAACCACATGTTTCGTTGACATGGAGTGAGGGGCGCCAATTTGATTTCATATAGGCAGCCGGCCTCCGTTGTCATTTAGGGAAACAAAGCATCAGTTCTATTTCCATAGTATATGTCCATTTTTGTACCTAATGTAATATTTAGCCTGGTTTATGAATATTATGTACTCCTACATAAATTGTCTGATTCTTTCACCGAATTGTTTTTACAGATTGAAGCATTTTAGAGGAATATATGATTAAAGCTATTTTTTTTAGGTCTGATTTATTTTGTTTTTTCATATTTATACTGGACCTGCTATACCCCTTTTGGTTTTTCTACATGTAGTTTTGAGCACCTTGAGGGGGGCAGTTTTTAGGATGGTGTCACTTTTGAGTATCTTGTATCATATAGACCCCTCAAAGTCACTTCCAATGTGAGGTGGTCCCTTAAAAAATGGTTTTGTAAATTTTGTTGGAAAAATGAAAAATCGCTGGTCAACTTTTAACCATTATAACTTCCTAACAAAAAAAGTTAGTTTCAAAATTGTGCTGATGTAAAGTAGACATGTGGGAAATGTTAGATATTAACTATTTTGTGTGACATATCTCCGTGATTAAAGGCCATGAAAATTCAAAGTGGGAAAATTGCGACATTTTCCAAATTTTCACCAAATTTCCGTTTTTTTCAGAAATAAAGCCAAGTCATACCAAAGAAATGTTATGACTATAATGAAGTACAATATGTCATGAAAACATAATCTCAGAATCATCAGGATCTATAGAAACTTTCTAGATTTATTACCTCATTAAGTGACAGTGGTCAGAATTGTAAAAATTGGTCTGGTCATTAACGTGCAAACCACCTTCGGGGGTAAAGGGGTTAAATTAGTGATATGTGTAAAGTAAACAATGACCTACCAACTCGGTGCCCTACCATTGTGGGAAAGCACCAATTCATTTTCCCCATCCTCTTTTTTGCATAAAATGTTTTATGGTATCACATACGTAATATTTTGATTTATGATATGCCTCAACTATGTTATATGTGGGTACTTTGCACTTTGCAATAACTTGTCTCATTCTTCTTTTACTGCCTTGTGAATTAGCTGATTGAAGTGGATTACACAACATTTGGTCAGCTCATTGAATGTGTGAATTATCCTTGGGCCAGTGTCACACTACTGTATAAAACTGCCGAGTGCTATGCGTAAAACATCACATAGCGCTCAGTCCAGTGTTATACTATGGAGCAGCTCAGATCTGCGATTATTTTCTTATGCCAATTACAACATACCGTATATACTCGAGTATAAGCCAACGCGAGTATATGCCGAGACTCCTAATTTTGCCACAAAAAACTGGGAAATCTTAATGACTCGAATATAAGCATAGGGTGGGAAAAGCAGCAGCTACTGGTAAATTTCAAAAATAAAAATAGATACCAATAAAAGTAAAATTAATTGAATCATCATTAGGTTGTGTTTTTGAACATCCATATTAAATCAGGAGCCCCATATAATTCTCCATAAAGTTCATGATGGGCCCCATAAGATGCTCCATACAAAATACACCCCATATAATGCTCCAAAACGTTCATGATGAGACCCATAAAATGCTCCATAATAAAATATGCCCCATATAATGCTCCATAAAGTTTATGATGGGCCCCATAAGATGCTTCATACAAAAATATGCCCCATATACTGTAATGCTGCACAAAGGTTGATTATGGTCCCATAAGATGCTCCATAGAAACATTTGCCCCATACAATGCTGCTTAAAGGTTGATTATGGCCCCATAAGATGCTCCATAGAAAATGTGCCCCATATAACCATATCATGCTGCACAAAAGTTGATCATGGACCCATAAGATACTCCATAGAAACATTTGCCCCTTATAATGTTGCATTAAGGTTGATTATGGCCCCATAAGATGCTCCATAGAAAATTTACCCCATATAACTAAATAATGCTGCACAAAGGTTGATCATGGACCCATAAGATGCTCCATAGAAACATTTGCCCCATATAATGCTACATTAAGGTTGATTATGGCCTCATAAGATGCTCCATAGAAACATTTGCCCCATATAATGCTGCATTAAGGTTCATTATGGCCCCATAAGATGCTCCATAGAAACATTTGACCCATAAAACGCTGCATTAAGGTTGATTATGGCCCTATAAGATGCTCCATAGAAACATTTGCCCCATATAATGCTGCATCAAGGTTGATTATGGCCCCATAAGATGCTCCATAGAAACATTTGCCCCATATAATGCTGCATTAAGGTTGATTATGGCCCCATAAGATGCTCCATAGAAATATTTGCCCCATAAAACGCTGCATTAAGGTTGATTATGGCCCCATAAAATGCTCCATAGAAACATTTGCCCCATATGCTGCTGCGATTAAAATTGGAATACTCGGGTACTCAACCCGCGCAATGAACCCAATGTAAGTCTATGGGAAACCCAAGTATTTTTACCGTGATTCCCCTGGGGGTCCTTTTAAGGTCTAAAAACGTCTGAAAATGATGGAAACACTGCTCAAATGACATGGGAACATCATGGGATCGCCCCTGGACTCCTAGGTCACAGCTGTAAGCAATGTTATCAGAGTTTCATGCTATTTTTGCAGGTACACCAAAAAACATACAAAATGAAACCAAAATGGATTTTGCTGAGAATTATGTTAAGGTACATCCTTTCCAGGGTAATGACTTGTATATAAGGTAAAATAATTAACCCCAGACCAAAATGTTCCTCCGCCAGTTGGGCTATGTTCACACGCAGTGTTTTTGATACTTTTTTCAACTTTTACATTGCTTTTAACCAATACAAATGCATTCACTGGGAAATATCATTGTAACATTTAACAACCCTAAGCGGCCATGTGGTGTGTGATACATAAGGAGACACATCTTGTTTTATTTATGAAAGAGGGACTCAGTCTTAAAGTCTCAAAGCCTATTTTTAGAGGGGCTTCAGGCGGCATTAATATTCTTAAAGAGCCATTATTAAACAAACAGTGTGTCTCCTATGCTGTTATTGACTATGAAGTGAGTGGCTGGGCTGCCAACAGTTACAACGCACCCCAATACCCCTTTCACGAGAGGTACAGGAGGGCTTCCTGAAAAAATGTTGCATTGAATACAAGGCCTGCCCTGCTATCAAGTTATATGCACCCCAATAAGCCTTTGAACCCAGGTACTGGATAGCCACAGGAAAATCCACTTCACATTCTTCAGATGGTCCTGCCATACTGTTTTCTTATGTGTTACCTGCAAGGCCTGCCCTGCTATCAAGTCATATGCACCCCAATAAGCCTTTGAACCCAGGTACTGGATGGCGACAGGAAAACCCACTTCACATTCTTCAGTTGGTCCTGCCACACTGTTTTCTTTGGCATTGAATGCAACGGCCGCCTTGACCCAAATTTGTATGCATGCACCCCAATCCCCCTTGGAAGAAACGTGGAGGAGGGACTCTTAAAAAAACTGTCCCATTACAAATTCCTAGACTCATAATGCCTGTTCACTAAGTGTATGGGCTGACAAACATTTCCCCATGGGGGATACATTTTTTAAAAAATATTTAATTGGGATCACAGACACCCTTGCCAAAAAATTGACTGTCTGTAGCAGCACGGAACATGTGAACCCTGGTGATCTAGTGGTGGAAAATGATGAGAGGTGGAGGAAGGCTTCATTAAAAACTACGCCCAATTTAAAGGAGCGGGTTGATTATGGCCCCAGAAGTGGATAATGGCACTGGATTATGGCACTAAGTGAATGGGCTGACAAACATTTCTCCATGGGGGTTACAGCTTTAAAAAATTATTTATGGGTCGTATCATAGTCACCCTTGCCCAAAAATTGAATGGCTGTAGCAGCATACAACATGTTCACCATGGTGATCAAGTGGTGGAGAATAAGGAAATATTGATGAAGGCCTCATTAAAAACTAGGCACAATACACACCAGTGCGTGGTTTGTGAACAAAGTAAACGATGAGCTGACTAGCAAGATCCTGGGCCTGCGGCCAAGCTCGTGATCAGGAGCAGGCCCCACAAAGACCACCTGGACAGGTACAGCAGCCCCAAGGACCCCAGCCAGTCGTCAGATCTCAGCAGCCTGCACCCGAGCTTTGCTCATCAGAAGAGGGCACCAGAGAGATCCGCCGGCAGCAGAGAGACCATCTCTCAAGGTTCTGCAGGTATCAGCTGGACTTGCAGAAGTGTCTATTGGGGAACGGAGGAGCCGTAGGCTTGACTTCCTGGCAAACTATCGAACACGCCCAAATATCAAAAGCTGGCGCCTCTGGAACCAAGATTGCTCTTGTGACCAACCACATCAAGCTGGTGTCCGACCACAGCGGGCTCTATACCAGTATCATGTTGACTTCAACAACGCCATGGAGTCCAAGCGTTTGCGGTATGGCCTCCTATACCAGCATAAGGAAACCATCGGGAAGACGTGGGTGTTTGATGGAACCATGTTGTTTTTACCAAAAAGACTGAATAAGGTCACTGAGATGTTCAGCCAAACTTGAAATGGAGAGAACGTGCGGACAAAAATCACCCTGACCAGCGAGCTTCCACCAACCTCGCCCACCTGCTTCCATTTCTATAACATCATTTCCCGAAGACTCCTGAAGACAATGTATATGAAGCAGATAGAATGCAACTATTACAACCCGAGCGACGCCACAGAAGTCAGAGTCCACCGACTCGCCATCTGCCCGGGGTTTTCCACCTCCATCCTCCAGTACGAGTCCAGCGTCATGTTGAGCATTAATGTTAGCCATAAAGTCCTCAGGATCGAGACTGTGCACGACATCATGAGCAGCCTCTACTCTTCGTGTAGCCCTCAGAGATTCCAGGACGCCTGCTGCAATGAGCTGATCGGACAGATCGTCCTCACCAATTCCAACACTAAAACCTAATGTATAGATGAGATCAGCTGGAACATGACTACAGCATCCACCTTCAAGAAGGCAGATGTAAGCGAGATCAGCTTTGTGGACTACTATAAGAACCAATACAATGAACAAGTGAAAGACATGATCCAGCCGCTAAACTTTAATATCCCCTGAGGCCGTAACAGGGAGTCACAGACGGAGCCATAATACTGGTGCCAGAGTTCTGTAACCTAACAGGTCTGACAGACAAAATGAGAAACGACTTCAACGTCATGAAAGATCTGGTCGTTCACACCCGCTTATCACCAGAACAGAGGGAGCGGAAAGTTGGGAAGTTCATGAACTACATACACAAGGATGAGAGCATTCAGAAAGAGCTACATGACTGGGGGCTGAATTTCAATACTGAACTGCTACATTTCGAAGGGAGAATTGCACCTCCGGAAATAAATCATGCTAAAAGACAAATCTGCTGAATATAATCCACAGTTTGCTGATTGGTTGCGAGAGCAGAGGGGTCCCGTCCTGATCAGCCCCTGAGATATGAATAACTGGCTGCTCTTTTACAACTGGAGAAATTAGGATGCGGCGAGCGCTCTTCTGCAAAACCTGTTCAAGATCACACAGCAAATGCGCATCAAGATGAACCGGGCGATGTTGGTTGAAGTCAAGGACTTTTTGGGGGGGTTTTTGGTGAATTTTTTAAAAAAGAAAAAAAGAGTAGAACAAGGCTAGCAGACAGAACTATGCAACTACTTTTTTGGGGCCAGCTAAAGTTTTTTGGGGCAGCAAAATGGTGTCCAAAATGTTATAAGACACTGCAAAATATTAGATAGTACCCCAAAAGAAAGGACAGATTGTTAGGCCCACTCACATCTGATGCCTGGGCCCTGCAAAAAATAGGTAAAAAATTATATTTTCATGCTGTTGTATTGCAATCACCTTGCTGTAGTCAGCAGCGTGACCAAGCAAATAAATGTCGAAAAAAGGAGGCTATAGATTGCTTTATAACAAAATGAGCAGGTATAATCTTAAAAAAAAAAAAAAAAATTGCCACAGATAACTGCAGCTAGGTATATATAAAATGCGCAGCAGCAGACAGTAATGGAGCCTTTTGATGTATGCAGGGAGATCTATACACTCACATACAGTGCATGCAAGCCTTGCAGTTATGTGGATATGTGCACATAGACTCCCCTGCCCAACTAGCACAATTAAAAACTAGGCCCAATGATAAGGAGCGGGTCTGCTAGGCTTGTAATGACCATACACAAAGTGCATGGGCTGAGAAACATTTCACCATGGGGGCACCTTTTTAAAAAATCTTTTATGGACATCATAAACAGGCATGGCAAAAATTGGACTGCCTGTAGCATCACAGAACACGTTAAACGTGGTGATCTAGTGGTGGAGAATGAGGAGACATTGCTGAAGGCCTCATGAAAAAATAGACACAATGTAAAGGAGTGTGCCTCCTAGACTTGTAATGCCCACACACGCAGTGCATGGGCTGACAAACATTTCCCCAAGGGGAATACATTTTTTAAAAATATACTATGGACATCATAGACACCCTTGCCAAAAATTGGACTGCCTGTAGCGACACAGAATACGTTAAGCCTGGTGATCTAGTGATGGAGAATGAGGAGGCATAAAGATAAATCATACTGAAATTAAAAAAAAGGATGTGAATACACCGATGAAAGTAAATGACAAAAGGGAGGGGCGAATACACGTTCATATATATTATTATTATTATTATTATTTATTTATATAGCACCATTGATTCCATGGTGCTGTACATGAGAAGGGGTTACATACAAGTTACAGATATCACTTACAGTAAACAAACTAACAATGACAGACTGATACAGAGGGGCGAGGACCCTGCCCTTGCGGGCTTACATTCTGCAGGATTATGGGGAAGGAGACAGTAGGTTGGGGGTTGCAGGAGCTCCGGTGTTGGTGAGGCGGTAGCTTCGGTAGTGATGAGGAGGCAGCGGGGTCAGTGCAGGCTGTAGGCTTTCCTGAAGAGATGAGTTTTCAGGTTCCGTCTGAAGGATCCGAATGTGGTTGATAGTCGGACGTGTTGGGGCAGAGAGTTCCAGAGGATGGAAGATGATGCCAGATTGTGTCCAGCGAGATATGCTTGTCTCCAGCAACAGCTCAGAGACAGGGATATAAAAAATATATAATAGTATTTCAATATTTTCATATTGTAGAGGTATGCACTGCATCATAAAAGGACGGTGCAGAGATATTAAAACTGGAATATATAAGAATAAATGGGAAAAATATACGTACATCTCATTTTAATGACCGTTCCCCTTGGGGGAGTTTAATTTGGTTTCTAATTAGTAACGGGCATCTGAAAAACACCCTTGCACAAAAATTGAGTGACTTTTGCATCATGGAATACATTCACCCTGGTGTTGTACTGGTTGTGGATAATGAGGATGAGAATAAGGAGGAGGATAACACCAAACAGACAAAATCAGGAAGCGGAGAGCCATGTGTGGATGTGTGGTTGGGGAGAGGTGCATGACAATACACCTCCACAAAAAAGACAATGTATTACAGGTTACACAGACCTGTAGAAGCGCTGGAATAGCGCGAAACAGCTGTTGTCGATCCCTGCTCACTTCCTCCATGTCCGTACTCCCCCGTGCCGTGAACACGCTGTAATGAATCTTTTATCTTCAATAAAGGACTGAACCACGTCATCTGGTGAGTGCTGCCGCATATCTTCTTTTGTATTTGTACTGGAATGCCTGTTTTTCATGCGAGCACCTCCAGCTACTGAAGTTGCAAACAGAGAGAAAAAAACACCCACAATTGACTTTGTTTTATACATTGCGCTCAGTTCAGAGGCTGTGCAGGGCCACATTTTTTCTTGACCAGTATTACAGGTTATGTTTCGCTGTTTTCACTAGGTGGTGTACAGAAATCTTGCCCAATCCAGCCCTTGTTCATTTTTATAAGAGTCAACCTGTCAGCATTTTCAGTTGACTGGCGGATGCACTTATCTGTTATAATTCCACCAGCGGCACTAAAAACCCTCTCTGACAGAACTCTAGCAGCAGGGCAGGCCAGGACCTCCAAGGCGTAGAGAGCCAGTTCATGCCACGTGTTCAGCTTGGATACACAATAATTAAAAGGCACAGAGGAATCACGGAGGGCGTTTGTACGATCTGCAAGGTACTCCCTCAGCATCTTCCCAAACATTGCACTTCTTGTGACAGCACCCCTTGCCTCTGTGCCAGCATGATGGAAGGGTCTGAGAAAACTGTCCCAGAACTTTGCCATTGTTCCCCTGCCTGAGCTGGATTGTACTTCTGTCTCCCTTGCTTGGACTCCTTGGTTGTACAACAAACTCTGACGTCTGCTGACACCATTCTCACATGGGAAGTAATTCCGCTACAAGGGCCCTCTGGTACTGCAACATTTTAGTACACCTCTCTGCCTCTGGCAGAAGAGATTGAAAGTTATCCTTGTAGCATGGGTCTAGAAGTGTCACCAACCACTAATGAGTGTCACCATAATTTTTTATAATTCGAGGGTCACGTGAAACGCAATGCAACATAAAGTCAGCCATGCGTGCCAAACTGCTAACAGGCAAGACTTCCGTGTCCTCACCAACAGAATGACTTACCATGCTGTCGTCCTCATACTTATCCTCCTCCTCCCTGTCCTCAGGCCATCCCTGCTGAACAGACGGTATCACTGCTGTGCTTGTAGTACCGTCTATAGTGCATGAAAGTAGCTCCTGTTCTTCCTCCTCCTCATTGCCTAACAATCCACGTTGGGAAGACTTGAGGCTAGGCTGAGTGTAATCCCCATGTATGGTTCCTTGTTCCATGTCCTCATGCTCTGCCTGCAATGCATCCTCTTTAATTGTGAGCAGAGAGGTTTTCAGAATGCTGAGAAGCAGGATGGTGATGCTAATTATGGCATCATCGCCGCTCACCATCTTGGTGCAGTCCTCAAAGTTTTGGAGGATGGTACATATGTCTGACATCCATGTCCACTCCTGAGGTCTTATGTGTGGAGTCTGAACGGAATATCGGCGGCCTTGTTGATGTTGGTAGTCAACAACTGCCCTCTTTTGCTCCCAAATCCTTTCCAACATATTCAGCGTAGAGTTCCAATGCGTGAGGACATAACACACCAGTCGGTGAGCTGGAAGCTGCAAACGCTACTGAAGCACGGCAAAGATGGCTGAAGCTGTAGCTGACTTTCTAAAATGGGCAGACAGATGGTGTACTTCCACTAGCTGATCCGGCAGCACCAGGTAGCTTTTTATAAAATGTTGAACCACGAGGTTAAGCACATGGGCCAGGCAAGGTACGTGTGTGAGCTCTCCTTGCCTCAGAGCTGCCACCAGGTTCTGGCCATTGTCACACACGACCATGCCTGGCTGTAGGTTCAGCAGTGTTATACAAATATCTGACTGCTCGTTCAGCACTGTCAACAACTTTTTTGCATTGTGCGGTTTGTCACCTATGCAGATTAGCTTCAGCACAGCCTGTTGCCACTTAGCTGAGGCAGTGCTGCAGTGCTTCCAGCTTCTGACTGATGCGTTGATTTCAGAGATGGAGGCTGAAGAGGAGGAGGTGCAGGAGCTGTAGACTGTGGGGGAAACCCTGATTGATGTAGGGCCCGCAACCCTCGGCATGGGGAGGATGTGCTCCATCTCAAGGTCCGACTGGGTCCCAGCTTCCACTATGTTAACCCAGTGTGCCGTCAGTGAGCTGTACCGTCGCTGCCCACAAGAACTTGTCCACATGCCCTTGATTCGGTGGACTTTCCCAGTAACAGCATTGTTGAGGGCACGGGTAATGTTGTGGGACACATGCTGGTGTAATGCTGGTATGGCACGCCAGAAGAAATAGTGGCGACTGGGGACTGAGTACCTTGGGACGGCCGCAGTCATCAGGTTGCAGAAAGCTTCCGCCTCAACGAGCCTAAAAGGCAACATTTCAAGTGCAAGCAGAAGAGAAATGTTAGAATTTAGTACTGTGGCCTGTGGGGCGTTGGGTGGGTATTTCCTATTGCGTTCCAATGACTAGGGTACAGACAACTGAAGGCTGTGCTGGGACAAGGACATGGACGTGCTTCATGATGGTGCTGCTTGACTGTGGGCAACAACAGGTGCAGGGCTAGAGGCATCTTTACATGCACGGTGGACGGGGGATTGGCTTATACGCAAATCAGTGGTGTCACCTGCAGACAGTGTTCCTGGACCCTGGGGTATGGCCCACAAAGTCGGGTGCTTTACTGCCATGCACCTGATCATGCTGGTGGTGATCAGTCTGGTAGTTTTGCGACCCCTGCTGATGCGGACATGGCAGGTGCTGCAAATGGCCTGTTTGGGGTTAACGGCAGAGTCTTTAAAAAATAACCTGACTCGGGAAGATCTAACAGTTGGAATGGCAACTTATGTCATGTTGGTGTTACGAGGAATGGATGAACGCCTTCTGTCTGTGGCCACCACACTGCTTCTTCCTGCTTGTTGCGGTGATATGCCTCCTTCTCCATGTGTGCTGCTGTCCTTTCTCTGCATGTCCTCCTGCCAGGTTGGGTCAGTCACTAGGTCATCCACCACATCCTTCCACATCCGCACGCTGCTCCTCGTCTTGACTTTCTGGCAATTGTGTCTCATTATCTTCCACCTCTTGTGACACTTTCCCACCATCGCCTTCCTGTGACCGTGGCTGCTCAAATCTTTGGGCATCGCTACATGCGATCTCATCTGGCCCCACTTCAAGATGACCGTCCAAGAGTCCAGAATCTTTAAGGGGAAAACTGAACAGCTCTTCGGAGTGTCCAATTGTGGGATCAGTTGTCTCAGGGCACTCAACATGGTGGGAGGAAGGAGGATTTTTTTTTCTTTTTGAATATCTGACATGCTACTTGGTCCCTTATTCTTAGAGACCAGGAATTAACTAAAAAACTTTATTCTGTGTTTGCCATCCGCAGCATGTCTTCGCTTAATAAATAGATTTTGGTCTTTTTTGCAACTTATATGATTGATGTCTGTTTTTTTTCTAACATGTAAGCAATTTCCCCTTCCTTATTTCTCAATTTTTATATGGCATATTTGCCATGTCATTGTTTATTTTGTCATCCACATTCTCTTATCTAATCTTCCTTTGTACATGCTTTGATACTCACTCTCTAATTTGTCCATATATTCATTATTTTATTATTTTTTCATCCATTGTTGTCTTTATTTACTCATTTATTTTTGCATTCATTCTTCACATATATATTCATTCACACATTTTTTTTTTCCTTTTTCCATTTTCTTTATTTCTTGCTCATTTGTGGTAGTCTATCAATATTTGCATTTTATACCCTTGGCATCCTACAGCATATCATGTTCCATCTTATTAGGTGACCCCTTTGCCTTTATGTTCAGGTACTTTGACTATAGGGACCATGCTGTACAGCAAGCCAGACGCTGGGACTCGTTCTCCCAGCATCTGGCTATGATGACTGCGCACACCTTTCTTTAAATCCTGACGCTGCTCTTCACAGCGCACGCGCCCTCTTTTAATCCTGGTATTTCCCAGGTTGTTGTGGCACCGGGCGCATATGCAGTCATTCTCTACTCTTCTCCCCATGTACAGCTTTACTTCCTGCTTCGGCGCCATGTTCCTGATTCAGGTGTGGCTGAGTAACACATTCCTGACACAGCGGTAACCAGCTTTCTAATTATCTTAACTCCTTTTGCCTCTACTTAAAGACTGGTAAAAGACACAGTAGTGACACCTAAATAGTAGATAAATTAAAAAGATAAAATATACAATATAATTAGTGGGTCACCACATGTGCCACAGTTTATAGTGGAAAACCACTAAAGAAAGGAAACCAAAGCTCCCAACATAGAGACCCGAACCAATGAGAACGTGACAGGGAATATTGGTAATATAAAAATAATTTTAATTTATTTAATAGCAATAGTGACAAACATTTAAAAAATTAAATACTTAAAGACTGCAATAGTCACTGGCTGGCTCTTCCCCTGACAAAGCTGCACCGCAGCGATACGGGTGGGGCTCTCCCACACTCCCATCTTTCTACGCCATCCATCTTCTTCCCTTCATCCAGGGGCTCACTGCTGCCATTTTCTCTATTGACTTAGGGACTTTCTAGCTACAGTGCCTTGCAAAAGTATTCAGCCCCCTTGAACTTTTCATCCTTTTCCCACATATCATGCTTCAAACATAAAGATACCAAATGTAAATTTTTAGTGAAGAATCAACAAGTGGAACACAATTGTGAAGTTGGACGAAATTTATTGGTTATTTTAAATTTTTGTGGAAATTCAAAAACTGAAAAGTGGGGCATGCAATATGATTCGGCCCCTTTACTTTCAGTGCAGCAAACTCACTCAAGAAGTTCATCCTGGATCTCTGAATGATCCAATGTTGTCCTAAATGCCTAATGATGATAAATATAACCCACCTGTGTGTAATCAAGTTTCTGTATAAATGCACCTGCTCTGTTAAAGTCTCAGGGTTCTTTTTGAAGCACAGAGAGCATCATGAAGACCAAGGAACAAAACAGGCAGGTCCGTGATACTGTTGTGGATAAGTTTAAAGCCATATTTGGATACAAAATGATTTCCAAAACTTTAAACATCCCAAGGAGCAATGTGCAAGTGATCATATTGAAATGGAAGGAGTATCATACCCCTGCAAATCTACCAAGACCCGGCCGCCGTTCTAAACTTTCATCTCAAACAAGGAGAAGCCCATGATCACTCTGGATGAACTGCAGAGATCTACAGATGAGGTGGGACAGTTTGTCCATAGGACAACAATCAGTCGTACACTACACAAATCTGGCCTTTATGGAAGAGTGGCAAGAGGAAAGCCATTTCTCAAAGATATCCTTAAAAAGTGTTGTTTAAAGTTTGCAACAAGCCACCTGGGAGACACACCAAACATGTGCAAGAAGGTGCTCTGGTCAGATGAAACCAAAATCGAACTTTTTGGCAACAATGCCAAACGATATGTTTGGCGCAAAGGCAACACAGCCCATCACCCTGAACACACCATCCCCACTGTCAAATATGGTGGTGGCAGCATCATGGTTTGGGCCTGCTTTTCTTCAGCAGGGACAGGGAAGATGGTTAAAATTAATGGGAAGATGGATAGAGCCAAATACATGACCATTCTTGAAGAAAACCTGTTGGAGTCTGCAAAAGACCTGAGACTGGGACAGAGATTGGTCTTCCAACAAGACAATGATCTCAAACATAAAGCAAAATCTACAATGGAATGGTTCACAAATAAACATATCCAGGTGTTAGAATGGCCAAGTCAAGTCCAGACCTCAATCCAATCCAGAATCTGTGGAAAGAGCTGAAAACTGCTGTTCACAAACGATCTCCATCAAACCTCACTGAGCTCGAGCTGTTTGCCAAGGAAGAATGGGCAAGAATTTCAGTCTCTCGATGTACAAAACTGATAGAGACATACCCCAAGCTACTTGCAGCTGTAATCACAGCAAAAGTTGGCGCAATAAAGTATTACCGTAAGTTAAGGGCACGCCCCACTTTTCAGTTTTTGAATTTCCACAAAAATTTAAAATAACCAATACATTTCGTTCAATTTCACAATTGTGTTCCACTTGTTGTTGATTCTTCACCAAAAATTTACATTTGGTATCTTTATGTTTGAAGCATGATATATGGGAAAAGGTTGAAAAGTTCAAGGGGGCCGAATACTTTGGCAAGGCACTGTATTTACCCTGGCTCTTTTGCAGCGCAGCATATCTATTTGACATTGTAGGCATTTAATATTGGATTATAACTTTGTCCACTATAATACGTCTTTTCTGCGCTCTTGTTCCAGTTTGTATAGTGCTATTTTGCATGCGTGAGGGATTTAGGATGGCTTCCTGTCACATTATGTGACCCCCCTTCTTTGGACAATTGCTTTATCTTTCTCAGACACTGAGCTTACACCTGTGGGGACGTCCACATTCTAGGGTCCATGGTATGTGCACTCAGCCAAATATATTGACTTGATTGTTATTTTATTATTTATGGATGGATTGTTATGACCTTATGATAACTTTTTGGTGTTTGTTTACATTATTCATGCATATTGCACTTCCATTATGAGTGCCTATGTTGCTATGGTATCATTTCCTAGGGTCACATAGATGTATTATTGTACATGGATGGGGGTGTTATCGTTGTTTTTAAATGTTTTTAATCATGTTTGTGCTTTGGTGATAATAAAGTAGTTTTTGATATTTTTTGTTCCTCGGGTGTGCACTTTCTACATATGCTTTCCTCCAGTTATTGTTCCGCATTCCTATGCGTTAGTAGCACCCTGTGATTATTATAATTGCATTTGAAATATATACTGTGGTGCACCCTGCCCTTTGTTGTTTAGCCATAAAAATAATGATTTGGCATACTAGGCAAAATGCCGTTTCCTTTCCTAGAAACTTAAGAAGGGTATTATCCTTTAGCAAAAAGGCTTAAATACTGGGTTGTTTTTTTTGAACAATTATACATAAATGCCTTGAAGTAAATGAGTTTTGAGTAAATCCTATTCAATTGTACATGTCGAAGTCAATTAGAATGTATTCACAGTTTTGCTATATCTTTTCACAAATATTTGTGAAATTAGGCCAAAAAATACCATAAAACCTGCTTTGTTAGAAAATAATCTATTAATTACCTTGACCATTTCCTCATATGTCAGAAAAATAATGTTGAATTCATCTTTATGTGTCATCCAGTCTCTAATATGATCAAACCACGAGCCACCTAGAACTACACAAAATTGAGGTATTGTTTATAGAATTTTAATAGCCATATATAAAATTTTGCAGTGCAATTTAAAGTATGCATGTTGTTAAGTTATCACATTATCAGGCATAAATTAAAAGGAAACCAGCAAAAATTAGATTTTTCCATTGTAAATTATTCAATAGAGGGAAACCATTATCAGAAAATGAATTCTTGTTCAAAATCACATTTCTATGTTATATGTATTTAAACAAAATGGCAAATTTTATTTCATGTCATCTTCTCTATTTAACCCCTCTCCCAAAAATTAGTAATACTGCAATTTTCCAAGCGGCCACTGGACTTTTTTTTAGACTCATTCTCTCTATCCTTTCAGGAAGGGTTTTTAGCAAGGTTCCTTATCAGTGGCAGGCTTACAATGACATGTAACACCTATGACTCTGCTCCCTCTCGCTTCACAATGACCTTTACACAAAACAATAGGCCTGAGATACAACTGTGGCTCTGTACATGTGTTGTTTCCTGAAAAAAAGGAAGCTAGAATCTAAAAAAGATTATTTATTATTTTTAAAATGAATAATAAATAGTGATGAGCGAATATACTCGTTACTCGAGATTTCTCGAGCATGCTCGGGGGTCCTCTCAGTATTTTTTAGTGCTCGGAGTTTTTGTTTTTCTTGCCACAGCTGAATGATTTACATCTGATAGCCAGCATAAGTACATGTGGGGGTTGCCTCGGGGTTTTATTTGACAGTATTCTGAAAGTTTTTTCTACCTCAAGGTGGATAACCACATTAACCCCTTCATAACATAGAACGTACTGGTATGTCCTATTTTGCAATGTGTTCCTGCAACTGGATGTACTGGTATGTCCTGGTGACGCCCACAGGATCGCCGCCAGTAGCTCAGCTTCAGTGATAGCCAAGCTCTGGCTGTTTAACCCTCTAAATGCCATGATGAATACTGTTTGCAGCATTTTGAAGTCTGGGACAAAGAAGGGGTGAACGGGTGAACTCTCCAGTCCCATCAGCACCCCCATGATGTTATCGCCGGCTACCGATCGTGTCATGGCAACCCGAGGTCAAATGATGACTTCTGGATCTGCCAGCAAAAATGCCCTGTTTAATCCATAACAGCAGCATGATCTAAAAGGCATTCTGTCAATGTAACACTGGCAGGTATAATGCATAATATATAGTGATCAGAGTAATAAATGCTAAAGTCCCATAAAGGAGCTAAGTAGAAAAGTAAAAAAAAAATTGTTAAAATATGAAAATAAAAATAAAATAAAGAACAAAAAATAACAATAATATACCAATAAATATGTATATTTATGTAAAAACAAGAGTAAACAAAAAAAGTACATATATTTGGTATCGCCGTGACCGGAAACACCCAACTTAAAACACACACTGTCACACTAGTTAGCTCTTTCAGTGAACACTGTAAAAAAAAAAACGAGGCAAAAAATTATGCTTTCATCAAAGCGCCAACCAAAAAATGGAATAAAACGTGATAAAAGACTAATGTAAATAAAAATGGTATAGCTGAAAATGCCATCCTGTTTCACAAAAACCAATAGCCATACAGCTTCATTAGTGAAAAATAAAATCTATAGCTCTCAGAATATAGAGATGCAAAAACAATTTTTTTTTGGGGGGGGGTAAAATGTCAAAACATAAAACAAATAACATAAATGTGGTATGCCTCTAATCATACTGACCCAAAAAATCAGGCTGTGTGCACACGGTGCGTTTTGCTACGAGAATCCTGAAGTGCTGTGCACATGATCAGTAATTTTCCTTTGAGTATTTGCAGTGCGTTTTTTTCTGCAGCATGTCAATTCTTTGTGCAGATTTTTTGCGGATTTCACCCATTGACTTTAATTGTGTCAGTCAAATCTGCAGCAAAAATGCAGGCCTAAAAATATTTGCAGATTAGCTCTGGATTTGCTGAGTTTTTAAGGACTTCCTATGGTTGCCATCTGTGTGACAGCGTGGGAAACACCGGTATGGCAGTTCTGATCGGCGGTAACACAGAGCTACTCTTAACCGCGGTACGAAGCTTACCACAAGTAAGCAAGCGTTGGCTGATGAGAAACTACTACTCCCTTCAGGCTATGTCTGCTTTCACTGAAAACCATGATAGCAGTCGCCAATGTTGGAAGAAGTAGTCTCTCGTCAGCCAGTGCCTGTGTTTAAACTTAAAAAAAACAAAAGACAAAAAGCAAACATGTAAAATAATTACCGTAAATACATATTCAAATAAAAATAAAAAACACATTATACTTCTCTAACGCCCAATCCCCCAAGCCCTTGTCTCCTAAAAGAAGTATAAAATAAAAAACAACATATACTCACCTTAATGCCCAATCCTCGATGCCCCTGTCTCTTATAATAAACCAGCATATACTCTCCTGCCCGCCGTAATCCACATAATCCAGAGTGTCCCACGACGATCTCATAGATGTGACTGCTATTACCGGCTACACACTGACAGGAGCACCATCACTCCCGCAGTGTATAGGGCTCAGCTGATGTACCCCAGTGACCTCACTTACGGCACCACTTTTGCGTAAAAACTTTCTCACGCACCGGTCGTGCCGTGAGATCACCAGGGCTCATCAGCTGGTGAATTCCGGTGAACTCTCTCACGGCAGCTCAGCACTACACACTGAATGATTACCTCCTTTGTCAGTGTGTAGCCGGCTGTCCTTAAAGTCATATGTCTCAAAGTCATAAGGATCATCGTGGGACATTATGGATTATCTTCTCAGCACACAGGTGAGCAATATAGGTGTTTATTATTTTATTTAATTTGCAGGGGACATTGGATTCAGTGGATTAGGTGTTCGACTATGGTTTAATTTAGATTCAATAAAGGAGTCTGTGTCATTCTTTCAGATAAAGGATTTTATTCTAGGTGTGTTTTTTTTTTATCACTATGGGGCTAGTAATGGGGGCATCTTATAGACGCCTTTCCATTACTAACCCCTGGGCTTGATATCACCTGACAATACAAAAGGGACAACAGCCCCCCAACCATTACCCCACTTGCCGCCGCACCAAGGCAAGTGGAAAGAGTGAGGCTAAGCACCAGATTTCGTGCATGCTATTGATGCACCATTTCTGAGGCAGCTGAGAGCTGATGTTTTTATCCTGGGAGGGGGCCAATAACCATGGCTCCTCCTTAGGCTATTACAGCCCACTGCTGTCTGTTTATCCTTTGCTGGTTAGATTTTATAGGGGGCCATACATAAATCTTTTTCTGGGGTCCCCCTGTAAGTATGCCTGTAAAGGCTAAGCAAACAGCTGTGATCTGATATTAAATGCTTGAGAACCTTTATCACTATTGGCTCCTTCCCATAATATTAATATCAGCCCTCAGCCTTCATCTTTCCTTCTGCTGGTTATGCAAATTACGCTGGACCCCATGAAATTTGTGTTTTTTTTTCATTTTTGTTTTAAAATTAACAGTTGCTAATTGATTTCAGCCTATGTAGATTAATTCTGTCAATGCTCCTACATGGGCTGGTGACAATATTTGTATGTTTATTTAACTCTTTACTTACCAGTTTAGTAATGAGGGTGTCTGACTGACACCTCTTCATTACTAAACCTAGAGCTTGGTGTCAGCGACACTGCTGACACCGACCCTAATCCCATTACCCTGATGCTACTGCACTAGAATGAAAAAGGTGTTAAACCAGGAAATTACATCACAAGACATTTTTTTTAAATATCTATATTTAGCTCAAAAAAGCAATCATTGCTGTATGTAAAAAGGACAGGGTTTCCTCCTACGAATTACTAAACTTATAGTATCAAAGGGGGACTCTCTTTGCACCTCTCTTGAGGTCCGATATCAACTATTAACGCCAAATTGACTACTAATAATTAATATCCACTTAATACCACAACGTTATCTTTACCTTATACTATACACGAACTGTTATCTATTCCTTATACTATATACTAACTTAGACAAAACGGTGTATCAATAAAGGGTATTTATTACACACACACACAAGTCTGCAGTCTATAACATACATATATATTTATACCCAAGCTGGCGACTATATATATATATATATATATATATATATATATATATATATATTGTAGGGATTTCACTCACTCAGGTGCAATGGCTGACACTCAGGAGGCACGTTCCTTTAAAGTTCAGAGGGTTTATTGCCTCATAAACCACATGGAAAAATAACAGCAAACAAAATAGCCTTAAGTTCAGGAAAAGAAAAACAAAGTGTCCAGTCCACCAGGCTCACTCTTGTAGCCTTAACACACTCAGGAGGGTTTCACCTCCACACATATCCCCTGTGTTAAGCATTTGCCTGTCTTATATAGAGCTAACCACACCCAGTAACCCATCACATGATTAGCCATGTGGTCTGACATCACCACAGGTCCTGAAGCAGATATATATACATGGTTATATACAATAAAGAAATACTCCGGGCTACATTACAGCAACAAGGCACTTATGTGGCACATACCTCCCGTCGACTACACACCCTTTAGCCATGCTACATACCTCCCCCCTCTGCCTAAAGCCGTGGGGCTTGGCACTTTTCCCCACTAAACAAGGGATTCTTGATAGGGCATCCGCATTACCGTGCAGCTTTCCGGCCCTATGTTCCACATGGAAACTGAAGTCCTGCAGGGCTAAGAACCAACGGGTGACCCTAGCATTTCTACCCTTTGTTTCCCTCATCCATCTAAGTGGGGCATGGTTAGATATTAGTCTGAATTTATAGTTATTAAGGTTGAAGGAAGACTGTAAGTCCATCTAGTTCAACCCATAGCCTAACCTAACATGCCCTAACATGTTGATCCAGGGGAAGGCAAAAAAACCCCATGTGGCAAAGAGTAACTCCACCATGGGGAAAAAAATTCCTTCCCGACTCCACATACGGCAATCAGACTAGTTCCCTGGATCAACGCCTTATCAAGGAATCTAATATATATACCCTGTAATATTATACTTTTCCAGAAAGGTATCCAGTCCCCTCTTAAATTGAAGCAATGAGTCACTCATTACAACATCATACGGCAGAGAGTTCCATAGTCTCACTGCTCTTACAGTAAAGAATCCGCGTCTGTTATTATGCTTAAACCTTCTTTCCTCCAGACATAGAGGATGCCCCCTTGTCCCTGTCTCAGGTCTATGATTAAAAAGATCATCAGAAAGGTCTTTGTACTGTCCCCTCATATATTTATACATTAAAATAAGATCACCCCTTAGTCTTCGTTTTTCCAAACTAAATAGCCCCAAGTGTAATAACCTATCTTGGTATGGCAGACCCCCCAGTCCTCTAATAACCTTGGTCGCTCTTCTCTGCACCCGCTCCAGTTCAGCTATGTCTTTCTTATACACCGGAGACCAGAACTGTGCACAGTATTCTAAGTGTGGTCGAACTAGTGACTTGTATAGAGGTAAAATTATGTTCTCCTCATGAGCATCTATGCCTCTTTTAATACATCCCATTATTTTATTTGCCTTTGTAGCAGCTGCCTGACACTGGCCACTGAATATGAGTTTGTCATCCACCCATACACCCAGGTCTTTTTCATTGACGGTTTTGCCCAGAGTTTTAGAATTAAGCACATAGTTATACATCTTATTACTTCTACCCAAGTGCATGACCTTACATTTATCCCCATTAAAGCTCATTTGCCATTTATCAGCCCAAGCTTCTAGTTTACATAAATCATCCTGTAATATAAAATTGTCCTCCCCTGTATTGATTACCCTGCAGAGTTTAGTGTCATCTGCAAATATTGAAATTCTACTCTGAATGCCCCCTACAAGGTCATTAACAAATATGTTAAAAAGAAGAGGGCCCAATACTGACCCCTGTGGTACCCCACTGCTAACCGTGACCCAGTCCGAGTGTGCTCCATTAATAACCACCCTTTGTTTCCTATCCCTGAGCCAGCTCTCAACCCACTTACACATATTTTCCCCTATCCCCATTACTCTCATTTTATGTAACAACCTTTTGTGTGGCACCGTATCAAAAGCTTTGGAAAAGTCCATATATACTACGTCCACTGGGTTCCCTTGGTCCAGTCCGGAACTTACCTCTTCATAGAAGCTGATCAAATTAGTCTGACATGAACGGTCCCTAGTAAACCCGTGCTGATACTGGGTCATGAGGTTATTCCTCTTCAGATACTCCAGCATAGCATCCCTTAGAATGCCCTCCAGGATTTTACCCACAGTAGAGGTTAAGCTTACTGGCCTATAATTACCGAGTTCAGTTTTTGCCCCTTTTTTGAATATTGGCATGACCCAGCAGATAGTACCGTACCGTGTCCACCGCCCACTTTATGGCCAAACACTCTTTTTCCACGACTGAGTAGTTCTTCTCAGATGAAGACAGCTTTCTACTCAGATAGAGAACAGGATGCTCCTCCCCATGTAGCTCTTGGGAAAGGACTGCTCCTACCCCAACATCTGAGGCATCTGTCTGAAGAATAAATTCTTTATTAAAGTCTGGGGCCATCAGAACGGGCTGCTTACATAGAGCCCCTTTCAACTCTTGGAAGGCTTACTCTGTCTCTTCGGACCATTTAACCATCACCGATTTTGTCCCCTTTAGCAGATCAGTCAGAGGCGCAGCCACTGTGGCGATGTTCGGGATGAACCTCCTGTAATATCCCACGATTCCCAGAAAGGCTTTAACTTGCTTTTTGGAGAGTGGTTTCGGCCATGTTTGGATTGCCTCCACTTTCCTGATTTGGGGCTTTATTTCTCCACGACCCACTATATAGCCTAGGTATTTAGCTTCTTCCTTACCCAAGGCACACTTCTTCGGGTTTATTGTAAACCCCGCCTCTCTTAGGGCATCAAACACCGCTTGGACTTTCTCCAGATGACTCTCCCAGTCCAGGCTAAAGATGACGATATCATCTAGGTACGCAGCAGCGTAGGCCTTATGGGTTGCAAGGACTCTATCCATAGCCCTCTGGAAGGTCGCCGGAGCTCCCTGTAGGCCAAACGGCATCCGGACATACTGGAAGCATCTATCAGGTGTCGAAAAGGCCGTCTTCTCCTTGGCTTCCTGTGCCATGGGGATCTGCCAATACCCCTTTGTCAAATCCAAGGTGGATATATATCTGGCATGCCCAAGCCTTTCGATGAGCTCATCAACGCGGGGCATGGGATAAGCGTCAAACTTGGAGACCTCATTCAACTTCCGATAGTCGTTGCAAAACCTCCACTCTCCATCAGGTTTTGGGACCAGGACAATTGGGCTCGACCAACCGCTCTTGGATTCCTCAATGACTCCAAGCTTCAACATACGCTCCACTTCCTTGGAGATAACTTCTCGACGAGCCTCAGGAATACGATAGGGCTTCACGTTCACCCGCACATGTGGCTCTGTTAGGACCTCGTGCTCTGTGACCTTCGTGTGTCCTGGCAACTCTGAAAACAGGTCCCTGTTTTTCTGGAGTAACTCCCGGCACTGCTGTTTCTGGGTCTTCGATAGCGTATCTGCTATAGTAACCGCTCCAACCTCACCTTCTGGGTTGCTTAACAACGATGGAGTAACTGTCGGCTCTCTATCTTGCCAGGGCTTGATGAGGTTGACATGGTATACTTGGAATGGTTTCCGCCTTCCTGGTTGGTGAATTTTATAATTTACTTCACCAAGTTTCTCGACAACCTCATATGGCCCTTGCCATTTGGCCAAGAACTTGCTCTCCACCGTCAGAACTAACACAAGAACTCGGTCTCCCGGATTGAACTGCCTCACTCTTGCAGACCGGTTGTAGACTCTGGCCTGAGCTTCTTGTGCCTGGAGGAGGTGTTCTTTCACAATAGGCATCACCTTTGCAATCCTCTGCTGCATCAGGGCCACATGCTCAATGATGCTTCTGTGGGGCGTGACTTCGGCTTCCCAGGTTTCCTTGGCTATATCCAGGAGTCCTCGTGGATGTCGGCCATATAGAAGCTCAAACGGTGAGAATCCTGTGGAGGCCTGTGGAACTTCACGAATAGAAAACATCAGGTAGGGTAAGAGACAATCCCAGTCTCTACCATCTTTCTCTATAGCTTTTCTCAGCATGCTCTTCAGTGTCTTGTTAAATCTCTCAACAAGGCCATCTGACTGGGGATCAGGGCCGGCTCCAGGTTTTCATGGGCCCTTGGGCGACAGAACCTCAGTGGGCCCCCTTGTGGAGCAAATCATGTGGCGACAGTAAAACAGCAGGGACCACAGAGACCCAAATATTTTATTTAGAAAAAAACTATGTAAACTTTATAAAAACACTAGTGCAAAATAGAGAAAGTGCAATATATCAGGGAAACTTTTGATAAATTTGCTTCTCTGTAAGTTGTAAACTTCTAAACAAATTTAAACAATTTATGCCTTTTGCTAGATCTTTAACAGTAGTTACTTTTCTTAGGTGCTCCTTTAAACCTTTCTTCCCCATCTATTCCCTACCTACAAAAACTCCCCACTCTGTGTGCACCTGCAGTGTGGACCACTGACCCCAATATTTAATCAATTGTGTCATTGCTAGGATTACTCCCACCCCCCAAAATCCCACAGAAAGTAGTAATGCCCCTACTGTGCAACGACATGTATGGGCCTTTGAAGGATATAAATATATAAATACAATTGTAAATGCATTAATTTAAAAAAACCCACAATACTAAGTGCTATTTACATGAACTCTGTATTTACTGTCAGTGTACATGTAACACAGTGATCACTGGTGACATTATACACAGGAGCTCTGTATATAGTGTCAGTGTACAGGTAATACAGGGATCACCAGTGACATTATACACAGGAGCTCTGTAAAAAGTGCCAGTGTACAGGTAATACAGTGATCACCACTGCCAGTGACATTATATACAGGAGCTCTGTATATAGTATACAGTGTATAGTGTCAGTGCACAGGTAATACACTGACTCACCAGTGACGTCTCTAGCTGAAGTCCTTCATCTTTGCTTTTCTCATTCATGCAGCACAGACCGCCATCGCTTCTTCCAGCCAGGACTCGCCTCTGCATAAAAAAAACACAGTTATCTAGAGCACATTCCCCACTTTTTCCCTTTCTTCTACACTACACATCTGAATACAGAGGTCCACCCACAATCAATATATAATTGGTTATTATGCAACCTCATAGATTGCAAGCTTACGAGTCCCCCATCATGTGCAGTCCCCCTTACCTCCCACTTCATGTGCAGTCCTCCTTACCCCCACTTCATCATGTTCAGCCCAACTCCCCCACTTCATCATGTGCAGCCCAACTCCCCCACTTCATCATGTGCAGCCCAACTCCTCCTTCATCATGTGCAGTCCTCCTTACCCCCACTTCATCATGTTCAGCCCAACTCCCCCACTTCATCATGTGCAGCCCAACTCCCCCACTTCATCATGTGCAGCCCAACTCCTCCTTCATCATGTGCAGTCCTCCTTAACCCCCAAATTCCATCATGTGCAGCCTCCTTTAACCCCCCAAATTCCGTCATGTGCAGCCTCCTTTAATCCCCCCAAATTCCACCATGTGCATCCTCCTTTAACCCCCAAAATTCCATCATGTGCAGCCTCCTTTAACCCCCCAAATTCCGTCATGTACAGCCTCCTTTAACCCCCCAAATTCCATCATGTGCAGCCTCCTTTAATCCCCCCAAATTCCACCATGTGCATCCTCCTTTAACCCCCAAAATTCCATCATGTGCAGCCTCCTTTAACCCCCCAAATTCCTTCATGTGCAGCCTCCTTTAACCCCCCAAATTCCAACATGTGCAGCCTCCTTTAACCCCCCAAATTCCGTCATGTGAAGCCTCCTTTAACCCCCCAAAATTCTGTCATGTGCAGCCTCCTTTAACCCCCCCAAGTTCCATCATGTGCTGCCTCCTTTAATCCCCCCAAACTCCATCATGTGCAGCCTCCTTTAACACCCCCAAATTCCATCATGTGCAGCCTCCTTTAACCCCCCAAATTCCATCATGTGCAGCCTCCTTTAATCCCCCCAAATTCCACCATGTGCATCCTCCTTTAACCCCCAAAATTCCATCATGTGCAGCCTCCTTTAACCCCCCAAATTCCGTCATGTGCAGCCTCCTTTAACCCCCCAAATTCCAACATGTGCAGCCTCCTTTAACCCCCCAAATTCCGTCATGTGAAGCCTCCTTTAACCCCCCAAAATTCCGTCATGTGCAGCCTCCTTTAACCCCCCCAAGTTCCATCATGTGCTGCCTCCTTTAATCCCCCCAAACTCCATCATGTGCAGCCTCCTTTAACACCCCCAAATTCCATCATGTGCAGCCTCCTTTAACCCCCCAAATTCCATCATGTGCAGCCTCCTTTAACCCCCCAAATTCCGTCATGTGCAGCCTCCTTTAACCCCCCCAAGTTCCATCGTGTGCAGCCTCCTTTAATCCCCCCAAACTCCATCATGTGCAGCCTCCTTTAACCCCCCAAATTCCATCATGTGCAGCCTTCTTTATCCCCCCAAATTCCATCATGTGCAGCCACCTTTAACCCCCCAAATTCCGTCATGTGCAGCCTCCTTTAACCCCCCAAATTCCATCATGTGCAGCCTCCTTTAACCCCCAAAACTCCATCATGTGCAGCCTCCTTTCACCCCTCCCCACTTCTTCATTTGCAGTTACCCACCATTTAATTTAAAAAAAAAAAAAAAAAAAAGGTTTTTTTATACTTACATCACCACTCGCTCCCTTGCAGCGCCTCTCCGCTAGCGTCCTGGCCGGGACATGTCGGCACGTGCGCGATGACGTCATCGCGCACGCCCGACACCTGACCCGGAAGCATAGAGAGATATCATGGAGCCTGGAGGGAGCAGGAGCTGTGCAGCCGTCAAGCTGACAGCCGCGCACAAAGCTCCCGGACCCGGCGCGGACGTGTGCGCCGACTGTGACTGCTGCCGGCCGCTTCACAGTGCAGCGCACACGGCCGCGCACAATTTGATGCAGCTTTGCACACAATTTGCAGCTTTACAGCCACCACCAGGCGGCCGGCCCTGATCAGCTGCAGGGGGAGCGGCCCGGGGGGCATTTGCATCTTTGCAACCCGGCCCAGTCCGCCCCTGCTAGGGGGGCCCCCAGAAGTCAGGGGGCCCCGGCATCTGCCCGACCCTGCCGTCCGCTGACGCCGGCCCTGCTGGGGATGGTACACCGAGGTCCTCAACTGGGAGATTTTCAGGGCTTTGCATAACTCCCTCATCACCTTGCTCATGAAAGGTGTCCCCTGGTCAGTCAGGATCTCTTTCGGCAGACCTGTCCGGGAAAAGACATGGACCAACTCGCGGGCTATATTCTTCGAGGAAGAATTTCTCAGAGGAATTGCCTCAGGATAGCGTGTGGCATAGTCCAGGATGACTAATATATACTGATGGCCCCGGGCTGATTTAACTAAGGGACCGACCAAGTCCATGGCAATTCTCTCGAACGGCACCTCAATAATGGGCAGTGGCACAAGGGGGTTCCGGAAATGAGGAGTGGGAGAAGTTAGCTGACATGTAGGGCAGGACTTGCAATAGTTCACTATTTCCCGGTGACACCCAGGCCAATAGAACCTCTGCACAACCCGTTCCTGCGTTTTTTCCACCCCTAGGTGTCCACCCAAGATGTGGGAATGGGCCATGTCCAACACCTTCCGTCTGTACGGACCTGGCACTATCAACTGCTCTACCAACTCCTCCCTTATTTTCGTGACCCGGTACAACAACTCCCCACTCATCAGAAAATGGGGAAATCTTGTGTCTGCGCCCGGTTCCTGTACCAACCCGTCAATAACTGTGACATTATTAAAGGCTTCCCTCAGAGTGGGGTCCCTATGTTGGCCAGTCCCAAAATTTTCACCGGTTACCTCTAACTCCATAATGTCAGATGCAGGGGACACTTCCTCCTCATCCCCAACCAGAACACAAAAAGGAAACCTGTCTGACTCCGGGTGGGGCGACACCCTTCCAGGGTTCATTGGTTCCCTACTCTTGCTAGGGAGCTCAGAACCTTTTCCCCACAAATCCCAAAACAAACAGAAATCCCGGCCAATAATTATAGGGTGCAACAAGTCCTGCACGACGCCGACTATGTGGGACTCAGTGCCACATGCCGTTTCAATGTCCACCCTGGCCAAAGGGTAGTCCTTTGCATCACCATGTATGCACCGCACTCCAACCTTCTTTCCCGGGAGCAGGTGGAGAGGAAAAGTGGCCCTCACCAGGGTCACCAGGCTCCCTGAGTCTAACAGTGCCGTTACTGCTCGACCGTTCACCTTTACGGGACACGCTTGAGGTCCCTCGTTGGGCGGAGAGTTCACACTGCAGGCTGGATACGCATAGTATGAACAACGGCGTCCCATGCTGCAGTCCATCTGCTCAGTGGTCTGGGAACAACGGGCAGCTATATGTCCTGGCCGGTGGCACCTCCAACAAATAACATCACCCGTAGGGACCTTGGGCACCACCTCCCCCGCCCTTTGTGACCTTGCACGCGCCACCCCATTTTGGGACTCAGCTCCCTTCTGGGACTCCCAGTACGGCATGGGTTGCCTCCCGGAGGAGCCTTCCAACCCTTGGTATCTCTCAACCAGTCCGATCAGCTCGTCGGCATTCTGGAGATCACCCTGGGCAACCCAAGTCTGTATGGACCTCGGGAGGGAATGCACAAACCGATCCATCATCACCCGTTCCACCATCTGTGCAGGTGTACACGACTCTCGCTGCAGCCATTTCTGGACCAGGTGCAACAGATCAAACATTTGAGAGCGAGGCTGTTTGTCCCGGTGATAGGCCCAGCTGTGAACTCGCTGTGCCCTGACAGTCAGTGTCACCCCCAAATGTGCGAGAATCTCGACTTTCAATTTGTGATACTCTTTGGCATCCTGCAAGGTCAAATCATAGTACCATAGTCAGGTATGGCGCCTGTACCTCTGCCCAATGCTCTGGCGGGAGTTTTTCCCTCTCAGCAACCCTCTCAAACACCGTCAGGAAGGCCTCAACATCATCCCCGGGGGTCATTTTCTGCAATGCACGTCTTACCGTCTTCCGGACGTAGGTGTCATCAGCCAAACCTGGGGTTGGGGCACTCGACTTGCCCTGGATGGCGGTTGCCAGAAGCTGCATCTGCTGCCGTTGCTCCTGCTGGCTCTGTTGTATCTGCTGCATCAACAGCCTGTTGGTCTCTTGCTGCCGTTGCTCCTGCTGGCTCTGCCGTTGCTCCTGCTGTGACTGCAACTGGACCAAGTGTTTCAGCAGTTCCTCCATTTTCCCTGGCTGGCTTACAACAGACTTGACCCAGGACATTCAATAACAGACTTTTCGTCTCCGCTGGGAACGCTGCCCGTCTACCACCAATTGTAGGGATTTCACTCACTCAGGTGCGATGGCTGACACTCAGAAGGCACGTTCCTTTAAAGTTCAGAGGGTTTATTGCCTCATAAACCACATGGAAAAATAACAGCAAACAAAATAGCCTTAAGTTCAGGAAAAGAAAAACAAAGTGTCCAGTCCACCAGGCTCACTCTTGTAGCCTTAACACACTCAGGAGGGTTTCACCTCCACACATATCCCCTGTGTTAAGCATTTGCCTGTCTTATATAGAGCTAACCACACCCAGTAACCCATCACATGATTAGCCATGTGGTCTGACATCACCACAGGTCCTGAAGCAGATATATATACATGGTTATATACAATAAAGAAATACTCCGGGCTACATTACAGCAACAAGGCACTTATGTGGCACATACCTCCCGTCGACTACACACCCTTTAGTCATGCTACAATATACACAATATACGGATATTACAACTCTAATGCAGTAATACCACTACAGTATACAGTGATATCCCAACAGTATCACACAGTAATAACCAACAATATCCAGTAATATCACAGCAATATCACCACAATATAAAAACCCACAATAACTGCCCGATTACCCAAATCAAACATGCAATATCAGCCCTCCCATCTATAGATTACTAACCCTAAAGCCTAAGAGGTTACAGGGTAGAAAGAAAAGGGGATACAGATCTACTCAACTACCATGTGGATCCATGATCATTCCAGTGTGCAGGCACAGCAAAAGAGGCAGAGCACATGTGTCTTGTGACTTTTATGTCCAGCTAGAAGAGGTGTGTCCAGCCCCAGGTGTGTGGGGATGAGGTCACAAGTCTATTGTCCACTGGCCTTAGTCCTAAATGAAACCTGATATACCAGCTTGAGGAGGGGGCTACTGAGCACATGTGGGGGAATTATATATCACTAAACACATCTCTACGTAAAGATATATATTTTGGAGCACTTCCCTTCTACACTGTACAAAAATGCATGCAAAAAAACAAACAAAACCATGGCAAAAACATACCAAAAAGTGCAGCAAATTGTGCATTTTTGATGCAGCATTTTTGCTGCCAAGAAATGCAGAAACCTTGCAAAAACTCTGCAAGCAAATACTCAACATGCATGCATAGCCTACAGATGTATTATCACTTTCACCACATAGTGAGCATTTCTGGTATTGCTGGTTCTTGTTCAAAAAAATGTTATGTGCCCGTAAGTTGTACCAATGAAAACGTGTTCTTGTCTCGCAAAATAAAAGCCATCACATGACTATGTCAGGATAAATATAGACAAATTATAGCGCTCAAATTATTGTGATGTAAAAACTTTTTTATAAAAAAATGCATCTTTTAGTGTGCGATAGTAGCCAAACATATAAAAACAAAATAAATCTTGTATTGGTGTAATCGCACCGACCCGAAGAATAAAGCCATCTTATCATTTATACCACATGAAAAATGGCATAAAAATAGAACAAATTTTTGATCCACTGTCGATTTGTTAATTTTGCCTTCCAAAGATAACGGTAACGCTTTGCTCACATTTATCCTGTGCTGAGCGCTTACACTAGGATTTCCGTGTAAATCTTATGTACGTGATTCAGACAGAACCCTCGATGGCAGAGTCCCTTTAATGAGGCAGATGGAGGCACTGTGGACGAGTCTGGTCTATGATCCAGTGGTGTCCTTCTTTTTTTTTTTTAGGCGTGCATAAAAGCATGGTTGGTGACTGTTTTGTGCCCTTCTGAAAAGGACACCACTGAGCAGAGACTTGCCGGCATCCAGAATAAGTTTGCTGCCTCATTATAGTGAATGGATCCCTCAGAGGTTTTATCTGAATCACGTAATTCAGAGCTTTAGATGGAAACCCCAATGCAAGTGCTCAGGGTAGAGCACAGGATAAATGTGATCTGAAACGTTCCCAATAAAAGTTTCAACTCAATCCACAAAAAAAAATCAACTCCTCACTCAGGTCCATCATCTGTTCATGGAAATATATGGGGTTTCCATGTTACTGGTAGCGCAAAGGATGTGGAAATGCGCTATGGCACTTCACCCCCCCAAAAAAAATCCAGCTAATTTTGAGCTCCCCCCTTCTGAGCCCCAGTGTATTTAACCACAGTTAGCATCCACATGTTTGGCATGTAGCGGAGGGCCCAATTAATGTATGGGCGCAAGTCTCCAGAAGCCCGAGCTGTGCATAATTTTATTATTATTTATTTATATAGCACCATTGATTCCATGGTGCTGTACATGAAAAGGAGTTACATCTAAAATACTAATATCACTTACAGTAGACAAGCTAACAATGGTAGACTAGTACAGAGAGAAGAGGACCCTGCCCTTGTGAACTTATATTCTACAGGATGATGGGGAAGGAGACAGTAGGTTGTGGGTTGCAGTAGCTCTGATGGTGTTGAGGTGGCAGCATGGTCATTGCAGGTTGTAAGCCTTCTTGAAGAGATGAGTTTTCAAGCTTCGTCTGAATGATCCGAATGTGGTGGATAATCAGATGTGTTTCAAAGGATGGGGGATTTTCGGGAGAATGTTATGACCTGGTGGTTAAGGAGCAACATGGGACGAGCTCTGAGGAGGTGGTATCTGTACTGACTGCAGTTCCTAATCCTAACACCAACACTAGAAGTAGCCATGGGATGTTCCTGTCACTCCCTAGACACCTCGTCACAGCCTGAGAACTAACTACCCCTAAAGATGGAAACAGAAAGCTATCTTGCCTCAGAGAAAACCCCAAAGGAAAGATAGCCCCCCACAAATATTGACTGTGAGTGGAGAGGGAAATGACATACACAGAATGAAAACAAGATTTAGCAAAGGAGGCCAATTCTAACTAGATAAACAGGATAGAAAAGGATACTGTGCGGTCAGTATTAAAAGCTAAAAATCCACACAGAGTTTACAAAAAATCTCCACACCGACTCACGGTGTGGAGGGGCAAATCTGCTTCCCTAGAGCTTCCAGCTAAGCTGAATATATCATACTGACAAGCTGGACAAGAAAAAACATAACATGAGCTGAACGATTAAGTCCACAGCAAGTGGACAACCAAAAGAAAAGCAATGACTTATCTTTTGCTGAAATGGACAGGCTATCAGAGAAATCCAAGGAGAGATCTAAATCCAACCAAGAAACATTGACAGCTGGCACTGGCTGAAGACTAGAGCCAGGCTAAATAGCAAAGCCAGGAGAGACGATCAGTGGAAGCAGCTGCTAATGCTAAACCCAAGGAGCAGCAGTTCCACTCAAAACCACCGGAGGGAGCCCAAGGGCAGAATTCACAAAAGTGCCATTTACAACCACCGGAGGGAGCCCAAGAACGGAATTCACAACAGGAGAAGTCTTGAAGGCGATTGGGTGAAGAACGAATTAGTGTAGAGGAGAGAAGGAGGTCTTGAGAGGGCAGGAAATAATTACATGAGGGAAGATATCTGGAGATTAGTTCAGAGATATGCAGAGGAGAAAGGTTATGAATGGCTTTGTAGGTCAGTGTTAGTAAGTTTAAACTGAATACACTGGGAAATTGGGAGCCAGTGAAGGGATTTGAAAAGGGGGAAGCAGGAGAGTAGCGAGAGATGAATTAGTCAGTCAGCAGATTTAAGGATGGACTGGAGAGGTGCAAGAGTGTTAGAAGGTAGACCACAGAGGAGGATGTTGCAGTAGTCGAAGTGGGACATGATTAGGACATGTACAAGGATTTTAGTAGATTGAGGGTTGAGGAAAGGATGGATTCTGGAAATATTTTTAAACTGGAGGTGATAGGAGGTGGCGAGAGCATGGATGTGCAGTTTGATGTATGGACACTACAACATACGGGGCGGCACTACAGTGGCAAATTTGCAATTTTCACTCAGCAACATCCAATGCTGTTGTTTCTTGGAGAACAGACATGGAGTGAAAAATCATCAATACATCAGTAGAGACATTCCCAGAGGAGTGTAATCTCCTAAGTGGGGTCACTTCAGGGGGGATGCTGTTTTTCTGGCACTTAGGGGCTCTGTAAACAGAGTCTGCAAACAAATAGCACTACTTCCTTCCTGATTCTCGCCGTGTGGTGAGCAGTACTGTACAACCACATATGGAGTATATAAACGTTCATCAGAAATTGTGTCACAATTAATGTGAAAATGTAAAATTGGTGGCTAAAACTAAATTTTTATTGTAAAAATTTAATTATTTTTTCTTCACTGACCAATAGTATAACATTTTGTGACAAACCCATGGTGTCAATGTAATCACTGTGCCCTTAGATTAATTCATTGATATGTGTAGTTTTTTAGGCCCCCTTCACACATCCATTTTTTATGTCTGTATGCGGTCCGTTTTTTTAAGGATCACAAATACAGACACATGCACACTCATTGTAATCAATTATGTCAGGTTTTTCACATGGACCATGGACAAAATACATGTTGCACGCATGCACACTGATGACACAGGAATGACATCCATGTGTCATAAGTGTGACACCTAACAGTTCCTGGGAAAAAGGGTACAATTCATGCTATTCCCAGGCACCACGAATCCTGAGATCAGCGCGACCCCGCAACAATTATGGGAGTTTTATTCAGTGCCTGCTGTGTACATCATGTGTTAAATAAATAAATAAATAAATAATTTAAAAAAAAAATAATGGTGTGGGCTCCTGCATAATTTTCATAAACAGCAGAGGAAAAGGCGACCAGTAAGGGCTGATGTTAATAATCTGGGAAAGGGGCAAATATCCTAAAAGGTTCCCATGCTATTAATAACAGCTCACAGCTGATTGGTTAGCCTGTACTCGTTAGTTTACAGAGACTTCAGAAAAAAAATGATGTAGGTTCCCACAATTTCTAACAAGCAAAGGCTTAACAGACAGCTGTGGGCTGATATTAATAGCCAGTGAAGGGGCCATGGAAATTGGCCTCCCTCCTAAGCTAAGAACATCAGCCCTCAGCTGCCCCAGAAATGGAGCATCCATAGGATGTCCAAAATCTGGTGCTTGGCCCCTGCTCTTTCCCACTTACCCTGGTGCGATGGCTAGTGGGGTAATAGGGTTGGGGTTGATGTCAGCTTTGTGATGTCAGGTGACATCAAGCCCACAGCTTAGTAATGGAGAGACAACTATAAGACACCCTCATTAGTAACCACATAGTCAAATGTACTGTAATAGCGTAAAGTCCTTTAGTTGAAATAAACACTCCCCACCCTCTTTTTGCCATTTATTACTGTAAAATAAATAATAATAAAGCACCATATTACTCTCCTTTCTGACGACAATCCATTGTCTCACGAAGAGCTCCACTCTGCTTCATATGAATTGCATGGCTGAGTGGTGGCATGATGCGACTGCTAAGCCGTGAATTCAGGAGACACTGACCTAAGCGTGAGCGCACAACTTTAGTGACGAGCGGTAACTTCATTAAGGATACCGCAGGTCACAGCAAGCTGTTCCCATGGCCACTTTAGTGTGAGCTGGGAAATAAACTGTGGTAACCTTCATGACGTCACTGCTAGCAGTGAGAAATTTCTTAGTGTGTAAGTGGTGAATGATGTCATAAAGGTTACCGCAGTTCACCAGCCAGCTCACACTGAACTGACTGGGGGAACAAGGCTGCCTGTGACTTGCAGTAACCTCAATTACCTCATCACAGTTCAATCTATCTATCATGTTCTTCATTAACCCCTCTGTGAAGTTAGACGTACTATCCCGTCGAGGTGACCTGGGCCTATCTGACCCTCGACGGGATAGTACGTCATAGCCGATCGGCCGCGCTCACGGGGGGAGCGCGGCCGATCGCGGCCGGGTGTCAGCTGCATATCGCAGCTGACATCCGGCACTATGTGCCAGGAGCGGTCACGGACCGCCCCCGGCACATTAACCCCCGGCACACCGCGATCAAACATGATCGCGGTGTACCGGCGGTATAGGGAAGCATCGCGCAGGGAGGGGGCTCCCTGCGGGCTTCCCTGAGACCCCCGGAGCAACGCGATGTGATCGCGTTGCTCTGAGGGTCTCCTACCTCCCTCCTCGCCGCAGGTCCCGGATCCAAGATGGCCGCGGCATCCGGGTCCTGCAGGGAGGGAGGTGGCTTACCGAGTGTCTGCTCAGAGCAGACACTTGGTAAGCCTGCAGCCCTGCACAGCAGATCGCAGATCTGGCAGAGTGCTGTGCACACTGCCAGATCAATGATCTGTGATGTCCCCCCCTGGGACAAAGTAAAAAAGTAAAAAAAAAATTCCCCACATGTGTGTAAAAAAAAAATAAAAAAAATATCCTAAATAAAGAAAAAAAAAAAAAATTATTCCCATAAATACATTTCTTTAGCTAAATAAAATAAAAAAAAACAATAAAAGTACACATATTTAGTATCGCCGCGTCCGTAACGACCCAACCTATAAAACTGCCCCACTAGTTAACCCCTTCAGTAAACACCGTAAGAAAAAAAAAAAAAAAACGAGGCAAAAAACAACGCTTTATTACCATACCGCCGAACAAAAAGTGGAATAACACGCGATCAAAAAGACTGATATAAATAACCATGGTACCGCTGAAAACGTCATCTTGTCCCGCAAAAAACGAGCCGCCACACAGCATCATCAGCAAAAAAATAAAAAAGTTATAGTCCTGAGAATAAAGCGATACCAAAATAATTATTTTTTCTATAAAATAGTTTTTATCGTATAAAAGCGCCAAAACATAAAAAAATGATATAAATGAGATATCGCTGTAATCGTACTGACCCGACGAATAAAACTGCTTTATCAATTTTACCAAACGCGGAACGGTATAAACGCCTCCCCCAAAAGAAATTCATGAATAGCTGGTTTTTGATCACTCTGCCTCACAAAAATCGGAATAAAAAGCGATCAAAAAATGTCACGTGTCCGAAAATGTTACCAATAAAAACGTCAACGCGTCCCGCAAAAAACAAGATCTCACATAACTCTGTGGACTCAAATATGGAAAAATTACAGCTCTCAAAATGTGGTAACGCAAAAAATATTTTTTGCAATGAAAAGCGTCTTTCAGTGTGTGACAGCTGCCAATCATAAAAATCCGCTAAATAACCCGCTATAAAAGTAAATCAAACCCCCCTTCATCACCCCCTTAGTTAGGGAAAAATAAAAAAATTAAAAAATGTATTTATTTCCATTTTCCCATTAGGGTTAGGGTTAGGGCTAGAGTTAGGACTAGAGTTAGGGCTAGGGTTAGGGCAAGGGTTAGGGCTAGGGTTAGGGTTAGGGCTAGGGTTGGGGCTAGGGTTGGGGCTAGGGTTGGGGCTAGAGTTAGGGCTAGGGTTAGGGTTAGGGCAAGGGTTAGGACTAGGGTTAGGGCTAGGGTTGGGGCTAGGGTTAGGGCTAGGGTTAGGGATAGGGTTGGGGATAGGGTTAGGGCTAGGGTTAGGGCTAGGGTTACGGCTAGTGTTAGGGCTAGTGATAGGGCTAGGGTTATTGCTAGGGTTAGGGCTAGGGTTAGGGTTAGGGTTGGGGCTAGGGTTGGAGCTACAGTTAGGGTTGGGGCTAAAGATAGGGTTAGGGTTTGGATTACATTTACGGTTGGGAATAGGGTTGGGTGTGTCTGGGTTAGAGGTGTGGTTAGGGTTACTGTTGGGATTAGGGTAAGGGGTGTGTTTGGATTAGGGTTTCAGTTATAATTGGGGGGTTTCCACTGTTTAAGCACATCAGGGGCTCTCCAAACGGGACATGGCATCCGATCTGAATTCCAGCCAATTCTGCGTTGAAAAAGGAAAACAGTGCTCCTTCCCTTCAGAGCTCTCCCGTGTGCCCAAACAGGGGTTTACCCCAACATATGGGGTATCAGCGTACTCAGGACAAATTGGACATCATCTTTTGGGGTCCAATTTCTCCTGCTACCCTTGGGAAAATACAAAACTGGGGGCCAAAAAATAAGTTTTGTGGGAAAAAAAAGATTTTTTATTTTCACGGCTCTGCGTTGTAAACTGTAGTGAAACACTTGGGGGTTCAAAGTTCTCACAACACATCTAGATAAGTTCCTTGGGGGGTCTAGTTTCCGATATGGGGTCACTTGTGGGGGGTTTGTACTGTTTGGGTACATCAGGGGCTCTGCAAATGCAACGTGACGCCTGCAGACCAATCCATTTAAGTCTGCATTCCAAATGGCGCTCCTTCCCTTCCGAGCTCTGTCATGCGCCCAAACAGTGGTTCCCCCCCACATATGGGGTATCAGCGTACTCAGGACAAATTGGACAACAAAGTTTGTGGTCCAATTTATCCTGATACCCTTGTGAAAATACAAAACTGGGGGCTAAAAATCATTTTTGTGAAAAAAAAAAAGGAATTTTTATTTTCACGGCTCTGCGTTATAAACTGTAGTGAAACACTTGGGGGTTCAAAGCTATCAAAACACATCTAGATAAGTTCCTTAGGGGGTCTACTTTCCAAAATGGTGTCACTTGTGGGGGTTTTTAATGTTTAGGCACATCAGGGGCTCTCCAAACGCAACATGGCGTCCCATCTCAATTCCAGTCAATTTTGCATTGAAAAGTCAAATGGCGCTCCTTCCCTTCCGAGCTCTGCCCTGCGCCCAAACAATGGTTTACACCCACATATGGGGTATCAGCGTACTCAGGACAAATTGCACAACAATTTTTGGGGTCCAATTTCTTCTCTTACCCTTGGGAAAATAAAAAATTGGGGGCGAAAAGATCATTTTTGTGAAAAAATATGATTTTTTATTTTTACGGCTCTGCATTATAAACTTCTGTGAAGCACTTGTTGGGTCAAAGTGCTCACCACACATCTAGATAAGTTCCTTAGGGGGTCTACTTTCCAAAATGGTGTCACTTGTGGGGGTTTTTAATGTTTAGGCACATCAGGGGCTCTCCAAACGCAACATGGCATCCCATCTTAATTCCAGTCAATTTTGCATTGAAAAGTAAAATAGCGCTCCTTCCCTTCCGAGCTCTGCTATGCGCCCAAACAGTGGTTTATCCCCACATATGGGGTATCGTCGTACTCAGGACAAATTGCACAACAACTTTTGTGGTCTAATTTCTTCTCTTACCCTTGGGGAAATAAAAAAATGGGGGCGAAAAGATCACTTTTGTGAAAAAATATGATTTTTATTTTTACGGCTCTGCATTATAAACTTCTGTGAAGCACTTGTTGGGTCAAAGTGCTCAACACACATCTAGATAAGATCCTTAGGGGGTCTACTTTCCAAAATGGTGTCACTTGTGGGGGGTTTCAATGTTTACGCACATCAGGGGCTCTCCAAATGCAACATGGCGTCCCATCTCAATTCCAGTCAAATTTGCATTGAAAAGTCAAATGGCGCTCCTTTCCTTCCGAGCTCTGCCCTGCGCCCAAACAATGGTTTACACCCACATATGGGGTATCAGCGTACTCAGGACGAATTGTACAACAAATTTTGGGGTCTATTTTCTCCTGTTACCCTTGGTAAAATAAAACAAATTGGAGCTGAAACAAATTTTGAGTGAAAAAAAGTTAAATGTTTATTTTTATTTAAACATTCCAAAAATTCCTGTGAAACACCTGAAGGGTTAATAAACTTCTTGAAAGTGGTTTTGAGTACCTTGAGGGGTGCAGTTTTTAGAATGGTGTCACACTTGGGTATTTTCTATCATATAGACCCCTCAAAATGACTTCAAATGAGATGTGGTCCCTAAAAAAAAATGGTGTTGTAAAAATGAGAAATTGCTGGTCAACTTTTAACCCTTATAACTCCGTCACCAAAAAAAATTTTGGTTCCAAAATTGTGCTGATGTAAAGTAGACATGTGGGAAATGTTACTTATTAAGTATTTTGCGTGACATATGTCTGTGATTTAAGGGCATAAAAATTCAAAGTTGGAAAATTGCAAAATTTTCAAAATTTTCGCCAAATATTCATTTTTTTCACAAATAAACGCAAGTTATATCGAAGAAATTTTACCACTATCATGAAGTACAATATGTCACGAGAAAACAATGTCATAATCGCCAAGATCCGTTGAAGCGTTCCAGAGTTATAACCTCATAAAGGGACAGTGGTCAGAATTGTAAAAATTGGCCCGGTCATTAACGTGCAAACCACCCTTGGGGGTGAAGGGGTTAACTATCTTGGAAAATTTTTAATACATGACACTCTTTAATTTCAATGCTGCATTTTATTCCACACATGGCACACTGACAGCACACGGAGACATGGAAAACAAACAGCACACGGACATATAGATGTCACATAAGTATACATGGATGGCACATGGACATGGACCACGCATCTCACCAGTACTGGTTTTTCGAGTATCAAAATCACCAAAACATGTGAAGGAGGCCTTAACTGGGGTAACTTAATGGGGGGGTTCTGCTATTCTGGCAACTTAGGGGCTCTTCCAGTGAGTCATGGCACCCGTAAACCATAACAGATAAATCTGAATTGTAATATGGCACTCATTCCCTACTGAGCATTCCACTGTGCCTCAAAAGTAGTTCCCAATTTACATGTAGGCTACTGACGTACTCAGGAGAAATTGCAATTACAAATTGAAGTCCAATTTCTCCTGTTAGCCCTTATAAAAGTTGAAACTTAGGGGTGAAACAACATTTAGTGGTAAAAATGTATTTATTCTTTCTTCCCCGCCCAGTGGTATATAATTCTGTGTGGCACATGTGGTATCAAAATGCTTACTGCAGCGCCTAGATGAACTCAGTGGGAGGGGTGTAGATAGAAAAATGGGGCCACTTTGGAAGGATTCAACTTTTCTGGCATGTCAGGGGCTCTGCCAATGCACATGGCACCCTCAAACCATTCCAGCAAAATCTGAACTCAAATCTTCCCTTCGCTTTGCACTGTGCCTCAAAAGTAGTATTGGCATACTCAGCAGAAATTGTGTAACAAATTGTACTGTTAATTTTCTCTTATTATCCCTGTGACAACACCGTGTGAATTCTTAATTATGCCAGACGTATTATTAAGTAGGCCCTGGGACATGAACTAGTGTTTATATGAGTCTTAACATTAACTCTTGTTGTAGGTTGAATTGATGACCTCTTGCCACGTACCCCCAAACCTGTGGATAATGGCCTGCAGAACAGCTAAGGGTATAAAATGGGACCTATATCATTCTACAGAGAGACTAGAGGACAGCAACCAAGGCACCATGACTCCAACCACAGGAATGCAGATTTGATCCTCTGCCCATCAGTGAACTTAATGAGACATTTGGAGAACCCAGGTTGGGACGATCAGGTCTCCTGGTCACATACCTCAATGGATTGTCAGCTTCCTAAGCTTGCTGCTACCTCCTCTCTGTGAGTGCCCACCAAAAGCCGGGTGACACTGGATTGGGTAGATGGAACTATATCCTTCTGCAGAGAGACTAGAGGACCGCAACCAAGGCACCATGACTCCAACCGCAGGAATACAGATTTGATCCTCTGCCCATCAATGAACTTAATGAGACATTTGGAGAACCCAGGTTGGGACAATCGGGTCTCCTGGCCACATACCTCAATGGATTGTCAGCTTCCTAAGCTTGCTGCTACCTCCTCTCTGTGAGTGCCCACCAAAAGCGGGGTGCAACTGGTTTGGGTAGATGGACCTGAAAGCCCCGAAATTGCAGTTGTTCTAATTCTCGGTAAGCCAGCAGAAGGGTGAGACTCTGTCATTTGAACTTATATACTTGCTGGTACTGTACTATATGTTGTTGATGGTCAGTGAATAAATAAAGTACCACCACAGTGCATTAACCTCACCCTGTGTTGTCTGAGTAGCATTCTGCCCATGGGAAAGAAGCACAAGTGTTCAGTGGGATGAGCCTTAGGCTATGTGGTCTTACTAAAGACAGCACCTATTAACCGTTGTGTCTCCACACTTGGTGGCAGCAATAGGATACTACTCAGCCTGGTGTACCCAGGGGAGTTGTAGGGGACTGGTGTTCATAGACACTGTCCAAGAGTTCCACAACCAGAGAGGTAGATAGACAGACGTAGCACACGATAGGTGAGGCATTCAAAGCTGGTGTTGGATGCCTCTTTGTCCAACCACCAAGCTCTGCCTTGAGAAGTGGACCGAAACAAATGAAACAAATGCTGATGGACTGTCCCCGACAAGTGGAGAAAGATCATCAGAAGCCTATCACATCTGGCTAATTAAGGGAGGGGAGGACGTATTATTCAGTAGGCCCAGGGACATGAGCTATTGATCATAGGAGACTAAAAATTGTTGTAGGTTGAATTGATCTTGAATTGATGTTTGTTGATTTGATAAATGGTTGCTGACAACCTACAGTAGTGACCAAAAGTTTAGCAATTTTTTTTAGCGTGTAATTACTTCTTTCTGGTTGTTGTGATGTCATTTTCCTGGTGATTTTAGTTAACCGAAACCAAATGGTTCTCAGCTATAATCATGAAAATTGTGTTTGACATTGTTTTATCCCTTTATGTATTAGTTTTTAACATTTGCTGGGTCAAATATTTTGCATATTTTATCATGAGTAGACAAATTTTGTTTTGCTTTTTGTTTGTTTGGGAAAGAAAAAGAAGGTTATGGAACAGCTGACAAACCTAGAAGTTGACAAAAACTTCCTCCAAAGTTGATCACATTATTAAGAAAAACTCAGTATCTGATGTTCATAAAAGTGCTGTACAGATTTCTCACAAAATGAAAGAAAAATATGGGGTTAAAGTGAGTTGCAAAACTGTGGTTTAATGGCTAGGGAAGTAGAGTTGAATGCATGAGTTCCAGTCAAGACGCCTTTCATCTCTGCAAAGAACCGGAAGGTCCGACTTGAGTTTGCCAAAAAACACAGCCAATGAAAAAAGTCAGATTGCTGTAAGGTATTGTGGTCAGATGAATCCAAGTTCAATCTGTTTGATAGTGAGGGCAAGCACTATATATACCACCCAATTGGAAAACGTAATGCTGTAAGGTACCAAACACCGACAGGGAAACATGGTGGTTACCACCATGGTGTTTGGGGCTGCTTTTCTGCATCTACCATTGGCCCGATGGAAATATGAATGCTACCATGTACAAGAATATCATGGAGAATGTAATGCTGCCACATGATCCTAAACACACATCCAATTTAGCAAAAAAAAAAAAATGGTTAGCAAAGAAAACTAGATGGGTATTTCCTGAAGGAACTACAGATAATGCTTTGGAATGGTGCCCGGGCTGCCCCTGCAGGACTTTCACACTTGGGTGCCCCTCAGATGCTGGTTTGGTAGTTGTAGCCCCTCAGGGTTGAGGATTTGGTGGGCGGGCCACTCTGGGTCCGATTTGGTGGGCGGGCCACTCTGGGTCCGATTTGGTGGCCCGGGTCACTCTGGGTCCGATTTGGTGGCCCGGGTCACTCTGGGTCCGATTTGGTGGCCCGGGTCACTCTGGGTCCGATTTGGTGGCCCGGGTCACTCTGGGTCCGATTTGGTGGCCCGGGTCACTCTGGGTCCGATTTGGTGGCCCGGGTCACTCTGGGTCCGATTTGGTGGCCCGGGTCACTCTGGGTCCGATTTGGTGGCCCGGGTCACTCTGGGTCCGATTTGGTGGCCCGGGTCACTCTGGGTCCGATTTGGTGGCCCGGGTCACTCTGGGTCCGATTTGGTGGCCCGGGTCACTCTGGGTCCGATTTGGTGGCCCGGGTCACTCTGGGTCCGATTTGGTGGCCCGGGTCACTCTGGGTCCGATTTGGTGGCCCGGGTCACTCTGGGTCCGATTTGGTGGCCCGGGTCACTCTGGGTCCGATTTGGTGGCCCGGGTCACTCTGGGTCCGATTTGGTGGCCCGGGTCACTCTGGGTCCGATTTGGTGGCCCGGGTCACTCTGGGTCCGATTTGGTGGCCCGGGTCACTCTGGGTCCGATTTGGTGGCCCGGGTCACTCTGGGTCCGATTTGGTGGGCAGGGGGCACTTACTTTTGCACACGGGGCCGGGGCGCACTTACTTTTGCACACGGGTCCGGGGGGGGGCACTTACTTTTCACACACAGGGCCGTGGGGGCACTTACTTTTCACACACGGGGCCGTGGGGGCACTTACTTTTCACACACAGGGCCGGGGCGCACTTACTTTTGCACACGGGGCTGGGGGCGCACTTATTTTTCACACACGGGGCCGGGGGCGCACTTACTTTTCACACACGGGGCCGGGGCGCACTTACTTTTGCACACGGGGCCGGGGGCGCACTTACTTTTGCACACGGGGCCGGGGGCGCACTTACTTTTGCACACGGGGCCGGGGGCGCACTTACTTTTGCACACGGGGCCGGGGGCGCACTTACTTTTGCACACGGGGCCGGGGGCGCACTTACTTTTGCACACGGGGCCGGGGGCGCACTTACTTTTGCACACGGGGCCGGGGGCGCACTTACTTTTGCACACGGGGCCGGGGGCGCACTTACTTTTGCACACGGGGCCGGGGGCGCACTTACTTTTGCACACGGGGCCGGGGGCGCACTTACTTTTGCACACGGGCCGGGGGCGCACTTACTTTTGCACACGGGGTGCACTTACTTTTGCACACGGGGCCGGGGGCGCACTTACTTTTGCACACGGGGCCGGGGGCGCACTTACTTTTGCACACGGGGCCGGGGGGCACTTACTTTTCACACACGGGGCCGGGGGGGCACTTACTTTTCACACACGGGGCTGGGGGGCACTTACTTTTCACACACGGGGCCGGGGGGCACTTACTTTTCACACACGGGGCCGGGGGGGGCACTAACTTTTCACACACGGGGCCGGGGGGCACTTACTTTTCACATACTCTGCGCTGTATGCTGCGGGGCTCTGCGCTGTATGCTGCGGGGCTCTGCGCTGTATGCTGCGCGGCTCTGCGCTGTATGCTGCGCGGCTCTGCGCTGTATGCTGCGCGGCTCTGCGCTGTATGCTGCGCGGCTCTGCGCTGTATAATGCGCGGCTCTGCGCTGTATACTGCGGGGCTCTGGGCTGTATGCTGCGGGGCTCTGCGCTGTATGCTGCGGGGCTCTGCACTGTATACTGCGCGGCTCTGCGCTGTATGCTGCGCGGCAACGCGCTGTATACTGCGTGGCTCTGCGCTGTATACTGCGGGGCTCTGCGCTGTATGCTGCGGGGCTCTGCGCTGTATACTGCGCGGCTCTGCGCTGTATACTGCGGGGCTCTGCGCTGTATGCTGCGGGGCTCTGCGCTGTATGCTGCGGGGCTCTGCGCTGTATGCTGCGGGGCTCTGCGCTGTATGCTGCGCGGCTCTGCGCTGTATGCTACGCGGTTCTGCGCTGTATGCTGCGGGGCTCTGCGCTGTATGCTGCGCGGCTCTGCGCTGTATGCTACGCGGTTCTGCGCTGTATGCTGCGCGGCTCTGCGCTGTATGCTGCGCGGCTCCGTGCTGTATAAGGCGCGGCTCTGCGCTGTATACTGCGCGGCTCTGCGCTGTATGCTGCGGGGCTCTGCGCTGTATGCTGCGGGGCTCTGCGCTGTATGCTGCGGAGCTCTGCGCTGTATGCTGCGCGGCTCTGCGCTGTATGCTGCGCGGCTCCGTGCTGTATAATGCGCGGCTCCGCGCTGTATACTGCGCGGCTCTGCGCTGTATACTGCGGGGCTCTGCGCTGTATACTGCGCGGCTCTGCGCTGTATACTGCGGGGCTCTGCGCTGTATACTGCACGGCTCTGCGCTGTATGCTGCGGGGCTCTGCGCTGTATACTGTAATAATAATAAGACTACAGATAGTGCTTTGAAATTGTGCTTTACTGTCACTTTAAGAGCCGATATTATCTGACAAAACTGTGACCTGGTGGAGTTGGTAGGCGTTGGCATAGTAACTGTGTCTGACTGCGCATATCAATGAGCTAATCAGCCAGGTGGCATTTGGCAGTTAAGTTATTTTTAGAAATTGCCTCAGAAACCAGGCCATTTTAAACGTATAGGAACATTTCCCTATTGAAATGCATTGAAACAATGCTTTCCAATGAGGGGGAAACAATTTTCAAATGCAAATTGCGCCAAAACTACAAATCCGATCAACACGAAAAATACTTAGCACACCTCTCGTGGACGCTGGCTTCGAAATGACACCTCACTGGAGTCTGTGCGTTTTACGGTTTGGGCCGCATTAATTGCGGAAAAAAGCCTAATAATAATAATAAGAAGAAGAACTAGATGGGTATTTCCTGAAGGAACTACAGATAGTGCTTTGGAATGGTGCCCGGGCTGCCCCTGCAAGACTTTCACACTTGGGTGCCCCTCAGGCGCTGGATTGGTAGTTGTAGCCCCTCAGGGTTGAGGCTTGGTGGCCCGGGTCACTCTGGGTCCGATTTGGTGGCCCGGGTCACTCTGGGTCCGATTTGGTGGCCCGGGTCACTCTGGGTCCGATTTGGTGGCCCGGGTCACTCTGGGTCCGATTTGGTGGCCCGGGTCACTCTGGGTCCGATTTGGTGGCCCGGGTCACTCTGGGCCCGATTTGGTGGCCCGGGTCACTCTGGGCCCGATTTGGTGGCCCGGGTCACTCTGGGCCCGATTTGGTGGCCCGGGTCACTCTGGGTCCGATTTGGTGGCCCGGGTCACTCTGGGTCCGATTTGGTGGCCAGGGTCACTCTGGGTCCACTTTGGTGGCCCGGGTCACTCTGGGTCCGATTTGGTGGCCCGGGTCACTCTGGGTCCGATTTGGTGGCCCGGGTCACTCTGGGTCCGATTTGGTGGCCCGGGTCACTCTGGGTCCGATTTGGTGGCCCGGGTCACTCTGGGTCCGATTTGGTGGCCCGAGTCACTCTGGGTCCGATTTGGTGGCCCGGGTCACTCTGGGTCCGATTTGGTGGCCCGGGTCACTCTGGGTCCGATTTGGTGGCCCGGGTCACTCTGGGTCCGATTTGGTGGCCCGGGTCACTCTGGGTCCGATTTGGTGGCCCGGGTCACTCTGGGTCCGATTTGGTGGCCCGGGTCACTCTGGGTCCGATTTGGTGGCCCGGGTCACTCTGGGTCCGATTTGGTGGCCCGGGTCACTCTGGGTCCGATTTGGTGGCCCGGGTCACTCTGGGTCCGATTTGGTGGCCCGGGTCACTCTGGGTCCGATTTGGTGGCCCGGGTCACTCTGGGTCCGATTTGGTGGCCCGGGTCACTCTGGGCCCGATTTGGTGGCCCGGGTCACTCTGGGCCCGATTTGGTGGCGCGGGTCACTCTGGGCCCGATTTGGTGGGCCGGGTCACTCTGACTGACAGCAGGATAAGGGAATGGCTGATAACAGAGAATAGACTGACAACAGGACAAGGGAATGGCTGATAACAGAGAGAATAGACTGACAGCGCCACCCTGGGTCCGATTTGGCGGGCGGCGGCACACTGGGTCCGATTTTGCGGGCGGTGCCACACTGGGTCTGATTTTGCGGGCGGCGCCACTCTGGGTCTGATTTGGCGGGCGGCGCCACTCTGGGTCCGATTTGGCGGGCGGCGCCACTCTGGGTCCGATTTGGTGAGCGGGGCAATAATTATAACTAGATGGGTATTTCCTGAAGGAACTACAGATAGTGCTTTGGAATGGTGCCCGGGCTGCCCCTGCAAGACTTTCACACTTGGGTGCCCCTCAGGCGCTGGTTTGGTAGTTGTAGCCCCTCAGGGTTGAGCTTAACCCCTGGGGACCTGCTGAGGCCACTTGCGCCTCCTAGGGCCCATTTTTTGATCTTCAGAAAATGTAAGAGCAAATTAAAAATGGAAATTGCAGATCTGACATCGGCCAACATGTGGAAGATCCCCAGAACATATAAGGTGAAGTTTAAATGTGTCAAGATTAGGGTTGAGCTGAACCGTTCCCTGAGGTTCGTTATTAGTAGCGAATCTTGTGTGTTTGTATTCACTTTTGGTGCATACGAACACACGCTGAAAGTTCGTTCCCCCCAATTTTTTTTTTTTCTGTCATCTTACCTGTCGGCGGCGTGGGGTCAGCAGAGCAGGTTTCCAGGATCAGCACCATTCACAGGTCCCGGCATCAGCACCATCAGCAGCTCCCGGCATCATCACCATCGGCAGGTCCTGGCCTCATCACCATCGGCAGGTCCCAGCATCATCGGCATGTCCCAACATCAGCACCATCGGGAAGGTCTCGGCATCAGCACCATCGGCAGGTCCCGGCATCAGCACCATCGGCAGGTCACAGCATCATCACCATCGGCAGGTCACAGCATCATCATCATCGGCAGGTCCCACAGCATCGGAGTAGCAGGTCCCGGCATCAGCAGCATGTGAGATGACAGCGAAAGAGCAGGTCCCGGCATCAGTGGAGTCAATGGGTTAAGAGCAGGGACTCTTCCGGAGCTCTGGAGTCCCTGCTCGTAACCCATTGACTCCACCGCCTATGCCGCTATGCATATGCATATGCGTACACATAAGACAATATGCGTACGTATATGAGAGAATATGTGTACGCATATTAGCGAATATATGTACGCATATTAGCGAATATGCATACGTACAGTATATACGCACTTTTTCCCCTATTGCGTATGTTCGTATTCGTGTGTATTAGTATTCAGATTCGTACAAAAAAAAGTTAGTATTTGGAAATGGTTCCAACTAACGGCAAAAAGACGGTTTCGGCTCATCCCTAGTCAAGATCACTAGCAATATCGTCTGCCAAAAGCGGCTACCAAAGATCTAGCAATCAGATTTCTCTAAGCTTAAACTTGGTCGAGAACCGGGCACCAAGCAATCATTTGCTCATCTCTATCTGCTAGCAGATGATATTGCAACCAATATTGTATTGTGTAAAGCCCACCATGCAAAATTCTCACATTCATTTGTTTGTCTACTTTTTTGTACCACAATGATTGTATATGAGGTCTTGGTTAGTATTCTGCCCAAATTTCAGTTTTTAAAAACGTAATTTATGCAAAATGCAACTCTTAAAAAAAAAAAAGTAGCTGAAAATTTGTGCAGCAATACGTAAGCTCGCAAGCCACGTCAAGGCTCCTCATCTTCTTGCGAGTCCTAACTAACTAAAAAAAATAAAAGGGGAGACTATCTAAGCTAGGGTGGTCAAAATTTAGAGTAGCCAATGTACATTTGGCTTTGCGAATAAAAAAAAAAAGTTTGATTGCAAAAAATTCTTTTTTTTTTTTTTTTTTTACATTTTACTCCTTTTATTTGCATTTAGCAGAGGAGCCATTAATAATGGCGTGTATTATAGGACAGGAGCTGCGTCTCTAGTATCAGGACCCCTGTGGAGCCTGAGCTCCGGGAGACAAATCGTCCTCCTATTGTAAGACAGAAGAGACACAACTCGATGATACAGAGAAAGGCGAAGAAAACCCCCGGAGATCCGAGTCTCAGGGGGGAAAGAAAATTCCTTCCTGACCCCAAATATGGCGGTCGGTTCAGGGTCTGTCATGTTTCGTTTTTCTGCCCTGTGGGTGTCCAGCTACAGGAAACTACAAAGAGGCGAATATTGAGACGAAGCTAACAGAAAAACGAAGCATAATGGAGCCTTCATCACCCTGCATCATATCTATCCTCCTACCTAGCGCTAACCCCGCTCCTAAAAGCTTACAATCTAAAGTGATGATCAGTTCAGGTTCTTACACGTTTTGTCTTCCGCCATGTGTAGGCGCCATCTCGGTTGTCCTCTTGGGTGTCCGTCTTCTATACAGAAAACTGCAAAGAGACGGACCCCGAAATGGAGCCGACAGAATCGAAAACTTTATGAAAGAAGCGTCAGTAGTAGCCCATGCTAGCCAGAGAACACGACTAGTGGTGATGCATGCCCACATATGCCACACGTGATCCTGCAAAGCAAATCAGTTATAACCCCTTCCCCAAGTGTGGTGATGATAGGTGCAGGTTCTTTGAAAGAAGAGTCAGTTCCCCATGCTAGCCAGAGAACCCAACTAGTGGAGATGCAAGCCGTCCGCTTGCAATAAAACTATCTCATGCAAGTGGCATGCATGCCTTCAGTAAATGCCACTACATCATAGAAGTACAGTGTGATATATGCACGATATAGGTGCCGCGATTACATGCATTAGATACATGCTTGTGCTTGCATGCAAGTGCATGTTTGTGCTTCACACATAAGGTGTATGGGGTGCACGCAACTTGCACTTTCCTGCCTTCTGTGCATGTCACTAACGCCGAACAAAGGATGATACATGGTCTAACAAAGTATGATACAAAAATATATACTTTATTGATAACAATAAAACCAAGTGCAAGGAAGGGAATAATAATGGCTATACAGGGGAGATTCTGTGCATGTCGCGGTATACACTTAATGTGAGGGTGCTCGGACTTTCCTGCCTTCTGTCCAAACACTTGCACCCCATGCCTTCAGTACATGTTTGCTCTGCATATATCCTGAGCATGCTTGCGCTGCATATATCGTGTGCATGCTTGTGATGCACGCCTGCGATGCGTGCTTGCGATATGTGTCTGATAGAAGTGTGAAGCATTTCTTCAGGCATGCAAACAATTGACACGAGAAGACTTGAGAGATATGTGTGACAGGTGGGCAATGACATGTATAATAAATTTGGGTGATAGACGTGTAATAGAGATGGGTGAAAGATTGTTAACATGTTCCCCACTTGACTGACCAAAATATGTCTGCTCTGTTTCCTCTCTAGCCCCCCCCCCATCTCTAGTGTGTGTAAACCCATTGAAATCAATGGGGTGCATTTTTTTAGTGCAAATTCGCACTAATAAAACACGTGTGTAGGAGCCATAACTCAGCTTCATACATATGTATATTATATGTTCCATACCAGGGATACCGCGTCTCCCTAGATGTCACATACCGGGGATAAATCTTCTCCCAATCTTGGCTAGGTCCCCACAGATTGCCTCCCCGCATTCGATTTTTACCTACAAATTTGCACACACTATTATTTTGACCCCTTATGCTGAAGAACGCCCTGTGTCCATCCAGTTCAGCCTATTTTAGTGTACCTATCCTGCAGTGTTGATCCAAAGGAAGGCAAAAAACCCCATGAGGTAGCAGCCAATTTTCCACATAGGGAAAAAATTCCTTCCCGACTCCAAATATGGCAGTCAGATTAAATCCCTGGATCAACAACTATTCTGTAAAATGTAGTTATTTATAACATAATATTGTTACTCACAGAAAAGAATCCATACCTTACTTGTAAAACTAAAAAAAATAATAATAAAACCCATATTCCACTGGGTCCTGAGTCAAATACACGAAAAAAGGACTGCTGTATACCTGATATAGTCTCAGGTAAATAGAGAACTAGTAAAGACAAAATAAACTACAGCAGTATAAGTAAACTTAAAAGGACTGCTGTATACCTGATATAGTCTCAGGTAAATAGAGAACTAGTAAAGACAAAATAAACTACAGCAGTATAAGTAAACTTAAAAGGACTTCTGTATACCTGATATAGTCTCAGGTAAATAGAGAACTATTAAAGACAAAATAAACTACAGCAGTATAAATAAACTTAAAAGGACTGCTGTATACCTGATATAGTCTCAGGTAAATACAGAACTAGTAAAGACAAAATAAACTACAACAGTATAAGTAAACGTAAAAGGACTGCTGAGGCAAGATACCCCACTCAGCAGTACAGGGTTAGGCTTCGTTTCCACTTGCGCCCCTCTCCATCAGAAGGTGATCCGTGATGGATTTGACATGACATGGATCACAACACATCAGGTGTTTGTCTACATCCTGGCCCTGAGTTCAGCAAAGATAAGATTGCTAGAGGGCATGTGGAATAGAGAGGAGATTAAGCCAAAACCCAGCCAACTAGTTAGTAAGCTGTAATCATACTTTAAAAGGTCCCATCACACTAAGCGACTCTCCAGCGATCCCAACAACGATCTGACCTGGCCAGGATCGCTGGAACGTCGCGAAATGATCATTGGGATCACTGGTGAGATGTCAAAAACAACTACGTCCACAGCGACACAGCAACGATATGGGTCGTTGTAACGACCCATACGCCGACCTGTTAGACGAGCCACGCACCAGGAAATCGCTGTGGAGGTCGTTGCTTAGGCGTCAAACACGCTGATGCATGCCGCCCTGCGGGAGAGGAATGATCAGAAAATGGTCCAGGCCGTTACGTCACGATCAGCGATCTCACAGCGGGGGTCTGGTCGCTACTAGGTGTCAAACACAGCAAGATCGCTGCCGAGGTCGCTGTAGCATCACAAAACTGGTGACTTAGCAGCGATCTTGCTAACGATCTCATTATGTGTAATGGGGGCTTTACTCCCAGTCTCTGTGCTTCCCTCATAAAAGAGAAAAGATCCACAACACAGGTGTTTGTCTGCATCCTGGCCCTGAGTTCAGTACAGATAAGATTGCTAGAGGGCATGTGGAATAGAGAGGAGATTAAGCCAAAATCCAGCCAACTAGTTAGTAAACTGTAATCATACTTGTACTCCCAGTCTCTGCTCTTCCCTCATAAAAGAGAAAAGATCCACAGAACAGGTGTTTGTCTGCATCCTGGCCCTGAGTTCAGTAAAGATAAGATTGCTAGAGGGCATGTGGAATAGAGAGGAGATTAAGCCAAAACCCAGTCAACTAGTTAGTAAGCTGTAATCATACTTGTACTCCCAGTCTCTGCTCTTCCCTCATAAAAGAGAAAAGATCCACAGCACAGGTGTTTGTCTGCATCCTGGCCCTGAGTTCAGTACAGATAAGATTGCTAGAGGGCATGTGGAATAGAGAGGAGATTAAAGGTGCCGTTACACTGAGCAACTTACCAGCGATCGCGACCAGCGACGTGATCGCTGGTAAGTTGCTGTGTGGTCGCTGGGGAGCTGTCACACAGACAGCTCTCTCCAGCGACCAAGCGACTTCGGCATCGCTGAAACTGTCTTCAGCGATGCCGAAGTCCCCATGTAAAAAAAAAAAAACACTACATACGCACCTTCTGTCGTCCTTCATGTCCCTCGGCGCTTGCCGCACTGACTGTGTCTCAGCGCCGGCCGGCCGTAACAGCGGTGCCCAGCGGTGAACCGCTGTTACTGCAGGTTCACCGCTGGGCTCTGCTTTACGGCCGGACGGCGCTGAGACAGTCAGTACGGCAAGCTCCAGGGGACGTGACGGACAACAGACGGTGAGTATGTAGTGTTTTTTTTTTTTACTTTTACCATGGTATCCATGGTAAATATCGGGTTTCTAAGCGCGGCCCTGCGCTTAGTAACCCAATGTTTACCATGGATACCAGTGAAGACATCGCTGGATCGGCGTCACACACGGCGATCCAGCGGTGTCAGCGGGAGAGTTGCGACGAAAGAAAGTTCGTCCACTCTCCCTGCAACCAGCGATATCCCAGCAGGATCCAGATCGCTGCTGCGTGCCAAACATAGCGATATCGCTATACAGGACGCTGCAACGTCACAGATCGCTGGCGATATCGCCTAGTGTGACGGTACCTTAAGGCAAAACCCAGCCAACTAGTTAGTAAACTGTAATCATACTTGCACTCCCAGTCTCTGCTATTCCCTCATAAAAGAGAAAAGATCCACAGCACAGGTGTTTGTCTGCATCCTGGCCCTGAGTTCAGTAAAGATAACATTGCTAGAGTGCATGTGGAATAGAGAGGAGATTAAGTCAAAACCCAGCCAACTAGTTAGTAAACTGTAATCATACTTTTACTCCCAGTCTCTGCGCTTCCCTCATAAAAGAGAAAAGATCCACAACACATCAGGTGCTTGCCTGCATCCTGTCCTGAGTTTAGCTCCTGCCATTTAACCCTCCACAGGGAAAGGAATGGGAGGAGAACCACATGTCTAGCAGTACTGCAGGAGATCAATTGATTACAGGAGTGCAAATTAGGTTAAAATACAATAAACAGGATTATGATAACTGTAATATGTCTGGAGTACACCAGATTCGGCACAATACTCCTGGCTGAAAATATACAAATGATCTAGAAGTGTATTCTTCTCTGTAGTAGCTGCTGTAATTAGCTGTTTGTAGCCTCTGGACTGCAGCATTTCAAATATGGGCTTCTTTCTATCTGACAATAGATCCTCATTGAAGTCACCACAAATAATTAGTGGACCATGTTGAATAATTTCTAAAGAATTCAACAAGTTAGAGAGTTGTGGCAAAAACAGATTAGTGCTGTAATCTGGAGGCCTGTAAATTACTGAAATTAGAGATGGAATTGGTGCCTCAACTCTCAAAACCAGGAACTCAAGGTCAGTCACGCTCTGCATATATTGCATTGGACTTGCTTGAATGTCATTTTTCACATAGATGGCTACTCCACCGCCATTCTTATTAGACAGATTAGAATAGGTTGAATATGAAACCTGCCTGTTTCTTTTAAACATTTGATAGTTTTGTAATTCTATGTCATTACTGACAAATTGGCCTGAAAGATGAGTTTTGGTGAAACATAAAATGTCTGCACGACACATTTCATGATGACTTCTCACATCATCAATGTGGACTGACAGTCCTTCCACGTTGTGGTGAATAAATGTTAGAAAAGGAGAACTTGGCCATTGAAGACTATTGAGTAAAGGCATAGCATTATTGACTGTTGCTATTTTCATGTTTTCCAAAGATCTTGTGATTTGTGGATCAGCATAGATTTGATTTTCATTGAAGTCAAAAATGTGTAGTCCAGAAAGGGAAGTTGTTCTACTGAGAGCAACATATGCCATGCCTGGTTCAAAAATATGCTTTAATGAAACTACTGCAGAAGTTGTAGTCATGCCTTGCACCTTATGTACTGTGCAGGCAAAAGCAAGTTTAATAGGAAACTGGTGACGAACAACTCCTTTTTTGCTCAGGGGCTCTTCTATTCTCTCTATATACACCAAGTTACCTGTTGGTGTGCATGTCCTGTTGTGATTCTTCTGTCCGGCATTTGGATTATCTAATTCAACACCAAGCTTCATTACAACTATTTTATCATCTTCTAATTGGGAAACAATAGCAGCAATTTTTCCAAATGAACCATTTACTAGTCCATCCTCCACATCTATGTTTCTAATCAGCATCACACGTGCACCCTCAGCAACTTGTAGCCTGTCTGGCAGATCCCCTTTTTGACTTGCAAAAGGTATTTTCTGCTTTTCCATCCGCCCTGTTTTAAGATCTTTTTTATAGTCATGTGCATCGATGTTTATCACTACAGAATGCAAAGCAGATATAATGGCTGCGTTATGCTCATCTACATCTTTATTTCTGGCAAACACATGAAGGACGTCCTTTGGACAATCTTCAATTTGAGTCACAAACTGCTGAGAAAGTAAGGCTCTATCTACTTCAGATATTGCCTCTTCCTTGCCTTTTAATCTAATTCTGTTTAATAGTTCGGCAAACGCTACATCCTCTTTTTGGCGCATTATTTCCGTGAGGGTAACTACCTGAAAGAGGTCCTGCCAGAAATCAAGCATGTGGTCTTCAAAAACACAGAGAGGTTTCGCTTTACCTGGAGGTGGCAACTGGTAGAAGTCTCCCACTGCTAGAACAGACATGCCTCCAAAAGGTTTTTTGATACCTTTAATGTCTTGTAGCCTCCAATTGATGTAAGCAAACAGTGGTTTGGAGACCATGGACACCTCATCAATAATAATAATTTCAGCATTTGACAGCGCTACTCTCAGTTCATCAAGACAATTTCCCAACCCCTGGTATGGTGGTTTAAGACTTCTTGGTAATTTCAAAATGGAATGTAAAGTTTTGCCTGAAATGTTAAAGGCTGCTGTGCCAGTGAAGGCTGAGAGTAGGACAGTAGGCATGGAAATATCAGTTTCCTCAGAAATCCTGGGAAGCCTCTGAAGTATCTTTGATGCCTCTAAATAGATACATTTAATGAGGTGTGATTTACCAGTACCAGCTCCACCAGTCACAAATAGAAAAAACTGTTCTGGATTTTCTCCGCACACACGTCTTACGCACCATTTACGTATTGTATAGAAAATGGATGCCTGACTTTGATTCAGATTCTGATACATCTGTTTCATCACAGCAGGGTTTGCAACAGGTCCTTCAAATGTTGCTGCTGTGGTACATTTCTTTTTGGGACTTTTACTGTATTCAGGAACATCATCTAATTCGTTCAGTTCCTCAGGGTTTATCTCCTCACGCTCTGAAATACACTACAGTCTAATAAGCTCAGACTCTGGAGCAAGTGTCGCCCATGCATCCTCCATCGGTCCATTTTTTTCAAGCTCTTCAATGGCCTTTTCGACTGTTTTACTGTATTTTTCGTACGGTGCCCTATTTTTTTTGACAATTGAAAACACGGTCTGAACACAGTTACTTCCAGGAAGCTGTACAGTTCCACAAGCTAAGAAAGATTCGTATGATGGGAAATCTTTTGGTTTGAGCTGTGTAGGTGAGCGGTAGGGTAGGTATAGTTTTAGTACTGTGGCATAGAATTTCTCAGGAGAATTTTTCTGGGAAAATCGAGCATATCTAATGACAGCAGGTTTTCCTTGTGTTCGTTTTTGAATGGATCCAATACCATTTAGAAGGGACAGGACATTTCTGCTTTTTCTCTGCCTACCATAGACTACTCTATAAGTGGAAGCGAATTCTGCCATGCACATGTTTTCAAACTCTGGTGTGTCTGGCCTGTTTTGATATTTTTCTGTTATTCCTGACATCCAAACATTTTCTGATTCTGGACTTTTATCATTTAAGGACCTCAAAGGCAAACTCATTTTTAAGGCATTGTCATCAGTGGGTATGAATACAACAAGACGAGAACAGGATTTAAGTTTCAGACTGCATACACGGGCAACGGCTTCTTGAATACTGACCTCTCGATTTTTAGAATAGGCCTGCATAATCTGTTTCATTTCATCACGATCAGATATGTTAGCTTGTCTTGTGTCGGCAACAATTCTTTTAAGGTAATGACTCATCTCATGTTCACCTTTTGAAATGTATGATAAAATATACATTATACAAGAGTGTGGATTTAATATATACTGAATATCGATATTTGCATTCCATGCTCTTAACAAATGCTTGTTATAATTATTTACCCAGGCATCCTTTGGCTGTCGTTTCATCATTAGCGCACTAGAACTGTTTAGGAAACTTATACAACACTTGTATTCCTCATGACTTAATTTGCATTGTGCAAGTAGTTGGGATATGCTTGCAGATGAAGCCTCAGGTTTATGCAGTAAATCCCAAAGGGGTTTAAGTCTCCTTTTTGCTTTTTCAAGGGACATGACAGATGGATCACTGTCTGAATCAGCTGCTTGTTCTTCACTGGTCTGTGCTGGAACAGGTCTCGTTATATAAGTATGTTCTACTGGTGGCTTTGGAAATCCGAATCTACAATGTTTTTCTCCTTTCTTACATGACTTTGAATGTGTTTTGCTGTGAGTTTGTACTTCAGTTACAATTTTGTAAAGATCTGGGTCTGCATTAGGATCCGGTAGCTGACATGTTATATATCTATCCACGAACTCACACACTTTTTTATCGGGATCTTTCTCAAATTCAGGTGCATCTTTACACCAAGCCAAAAGATGTATATGTGGAGATCCTCTAGCTTGGTATTCCACTCGATAAAAGTAGTCAATGACCTCTCCAATAGGCTGTGCGGGTGACAAGAGTAGATGTCTTAGTAGTGCTTCTACTCTTTTTTCAAAAATACGCATAGTTGTTACAGGGTTACTATGTAAAACTTCACATTTTGAGGCCCAGTCCATCTCAGAAAAATTAACTTGCTCATTTTGCTGCGCCTTTATTATTTGAATGACTTCTGGCCATCTCATTTCTGCAGCACTAAATGTGCAGAAGAAAGTTGGAGTTCCCAACTGACGAAGCATAGCAAAAAGATCTCTCAAGGTTTTCTCCCAATAAGCTGGAGTGCCTCTCAATGGCTGCATAAATCTAGTTGCATCTTTATTCCTTACTAGTCTTTCAACTTCATTCTTATCTTTCAGCATTTGAACTGTGATTTTACGTCCATCTCTGGTCACAGGTTTTCCTTTCCGGAGCTGAATGGACATACTGGATGTTGCTAAATGCATTTCAGTGACAAACTGTGCAAAGAAAATATAATTTGAATCAATAGCAAAACGATTGTCGACAGAAAGGAGACGTACATTAAAGTACCTGCTCGGAGTCAAATTCCTAATTCTGTTCATTTGATCTAAGGTGTTAATACCAGTCGGGAACTGAACTGGAAAAGCCATAGCCTCTAGTTTTGGTACTCTAAAAAAACTCACTGGCTTTTTTCCTTCTGATGGTGCAACACAAAAGATACCCTCACCAAATGCTATAAGCTCTTGGGCAATATCAGATGGCTGTAAACAACTATCAAAGTAGCAAGCGCCATTCTGTTCATTAGTTTCTTGCTCCGAAGCATGCAAGTCCTCCTGATCAATGTTTTCTTCTGAGGGTTCTGGGAGTTGGCTATTGGGTCTTGCTTCTTCGTTTACTGTAATGTTATCCCAATTGTCTGTTTCCATTAAATCAATTGCTTGTTGAATATCATCTCTAATTTCAGATATGTTTTCTATTATATCATCTTCATTTGTTAAGTCATGACATAGCTGATCAAAGTGACAGCTATCATGAATGATATCTATATTTTTGTATTCTGAATGTACTTCTTTCAGTTTAAGCAGTGCAGTTAGTATTTTGCACATATTTAACGTTTGGAATTGGTAGTGTCCTTTGTAATTAAGTCGTCTTTTTAGTTTTACTTTTAACAACTGAGACTGACTAATGGGTCTCGGTAAAGCATTGACTGTTGTCTCCACTTCTGATGGAACACACACAACAGAACCATGGATCGCTCTCTGTTGCCCTTTAGGGAGAGTGATTATTTTTGCAAATGGTATATATAGTGCTATTATGTGTCTTTCGAGTATGTTTAAGTCAGCAAGTTCAGCTGGAATTGGCGCCAGTTCTAACTTATTAAAAACTGCAATTGGAGGAACATTTCCTGTCATTAGGTTTTCGTGGCAGCTGTGGCAAATCCACTCTGTCATCCTTTCAGGTACTGCACATAGTTCTACATGTTGACAGCCATCACTACAAACATGAACATATTTCCCTGTAAGACAATGTGATACCATGGCTGTGTTTTTTTTATATTTCTCACGTTTACACACTTTCACCTGTTTGGGGAACAGGGCTCTGTGACAGCTTGTGCAGATGTGAGTTGGTCCACTCTGTATTTCCATATGAAAGGCGTCAATGGCTTGTTGCATTATAGCACTAACCCTGTCATCAGAATTTGATTTAACTGCTTTCATTTTTTGTCGAATTAGTTGAAGTTTAGACTGCTTATATTTTTGTTGTATCCTGAAAGCACATAACATTTTATGAAACATTCTGAAATAAGTTTCATTTTTGTATTTTTCTACAAAACGTTGCTTCCTATTCTGTTTGTTTTGAAGGTCTGATGCATACTGTCGCATGTAGTTTTTCCGTTTTCTTTGAAATTCAGGGTAATTGAGATAACGTTTCTTCATGTATGCTATCCGTTTAAATCTGTAGTCTGCATCACAGGCATAACGTACATTTACATATGATTATTTCCTCAGTCTGTAATCTGGATCATGGGCATAACGTACATTTACATATGATTTTTGCCTCAGTCTGTACTCTGGATCATGAGCATAACGTACATTTGCACATGATTTTTTCCTCAGTCTGTAATCTGCATCCCTAGAATAATGCAACTTGACATATAATTGTTGCTTCATCCTGTAGTGCGCATCACGGGAATATCGATCTGTAATAAATGCTTTTTGTTTCATTCTAAAATGAGAATAATTTAAATACTTGTCTTTTTGGTTCTTTAACATGTTTGTCTTATTTTTTTCATAATAAATATGATTTCTCAATTTGATGACCTCTTTATGGTACATTTTCTTTTGTTTATTTGCTATTACTATTCTGCGTCTTCTATTTTTGTTACGCTTTAGCATGTTTAATGTGTTTAAATTTGAAGTACCACATTCGTCGACTGGTGCATTCTTTTTGCTCACTGCAGATTGTATATTAGAAGAACTGTTTGCCTGCTGACTGTCCATTGTACAGATAAACATAACTGGCATAAACTCATAAATGCAGTCATCAGGTGTTGGTAGCAATGCATGAAATAAAAGCAGTCTTTCAATCATGTCATTCAGATATTCAAAAGTCACCATTACAGCAGTACCTGTGTCAGAGAACAATCCTTCAGGAGACCTACAGTGAGGATCGAAAAAACCAAAGTGGCCTAAACTATTGCAGAACACAGCAATAGTCAGACTGCTCATTGTGAGTAGTGCATATTTTATATCTGAAGACAGACACTGTAATCTTTCAGAAAGTTCCAAAAAGTCTGGCGCACCATCAGGTCCCCGCTTCCTTAAATATCCATACTGTGAGGGAAATTTAATAACACTGTATGTATGCATATTGTACACAACAGTGTCTGGAAGCTCATCATGAGCTAAAAAGTCATGCACAAACTTGCCTTCAGTAATTAGCTTTTGCTTTGTGCTTGTATACAACAAGTCACCCTCTTTCAAAATATAATCAAGATCATTACTTGATAACTTTGAGTTCTCATTAAGGGCAATGAGAAAAATTAGGGAATTACATGTGCACTGTTTGTTTCTGGAAAATTCTGTATACCTGTAATCGCCCTGACTATGAGACGCTTGTACAGAAGTAACGCTTTTGACCTGTTCTTTTTGTAATTCAGCAGCATCACACACAATTTCTAACTGCTTCTTCTCTTCTATGCTATGACCAAGTGGCAGCTTACCAGACTTTTCACAAGCAGAAATATTGATTCTTTGCAAGCGTTTTTTTTGAGCTTCAGATCGTTTCCCTTTGCGTGGCATTCTGTACAGTAATAATGATAATGCATCCCTTTAGCAACATGTTTTCAGAAACAAAATGCTGTCAAATAACAGACATAAGGTTTACACTCTTCAATGATTGTGCAATCATTGTTCATTAGATCGGGGACATATTGTTCCATTTGTACATGGCCACAAACCTGGCATTGAACGATTTATCTCCAAAAGTTGTTAGTCATGCATAGACTGCAGGACAACACACGATTTTCAGTGAAAAATTGTTCAGTGCCAGGTTTGTGGCCATGTACAAATTGAACAATATGTACAAGATTTCACTGCAAACATAGCTCTGAATTAATAATTATTTAATCATTATAATGATAGCACAATTATTTAGGCATGTAAGCCCAGCCTACAGATGGGTTTAGACACTATGATATTAGGCTATGTTCACACTTGTCGGATTACAGACTGATTCTTCCGTCGGATTGGGCGCTGAAATTCTGCCGATAAATCCGATCCACTGCTTTTGGCATCGGATTTACCGGCGGAATTTAGGAGCGGGTTTTTTTACAATGCATTGCCCCCATCGGAGCTCCAACATGGATCCGACGAGAACAACAACATGCAGCGGAGTGAAAAATCCGGACGAATCCGGTCAGAAAATTCCCCTAGCAAGTGTGCACAGGGATTTGACTGTTTTACATTGCTGCCTATGGGTTAATTCAGATTAAGCCTACGGAACTGAAAAATCCTACTGAAAATTCTGACAGAAGAATCAGTCTGTAATCCGACAAGTGTGAACATGACCTTAGACAAATCCATCACTAGCTATAGTGGCTGTTGTGACTACACAACCAATAGTTCAGTTTTAGCGCTGCGACAATCACTAGCAGCCAAATAAGACCTAGCACACACTGTCTGACATGAGATCCAACATCCAAAGTCAGATCCAATGTCAGATGCTACTGATGGCATCTAATTGTACCCTATCCAATTTTGATGTTGGAGCCATTGATTCCTATGGATCAACATTCAATCTCACATTAAAGTCCGACAGGTCTGATCTTTAAAAATCAGATCAGACTGTCAGATAGTTGAATTGGATGCTAATTTAGGGCTGTCCCACACGTCCAGATAATTCCGGTACCGGAATAAATCGTTACCGGAGTTATCCGTGTCCGTGTGCCTGGGAACTCACGTAGGCCATACGTGCGGCACACGTGTGCTGCCCGTATGGCGAATGGGTACCACACGGAACGTGTGGTACCCACGCGTGTGGTACCCTGCATCGTGCTGAAGCCGCGATTCATATGTTCCCTGCAGCAGCGTTTGCTGCAGAGAAAATATGAATAATAGTGTTTAAAATAAAGATCTATGTGTCTGCCGCCCCCCCACCCCCTGTGCGCCCCCCCCCCCGCTGTTCAGAAAATACTCACCCACTCCCTCGTTGGCTGTCGCTCCTTCCTGGTCTGGCCCCATCTTCTCCTGTATGCGGTCACGTGGGGCTGATCATTTACAGTCATGAATATGTGGCTCCACCTCCCATAGGGGCGGAGCCGACTATTCATGATTGTAAATGAGTGGCCCCACGTGACCGCATACAGTAGAAGGCGCGGGGCAGAGAGGAAGGAGTGACAGCCAACGTGGGAGCGGGTGAGTATTTTCTGAACAGCGGGGGGGGGCGCACAGGGGGTGGGAGGGCGGCGGACACATAGATCTTTATTTTGAACACTATTATTCATATTTTCTCTGCAGCAAACGCTGCTGCAGGGAACATATGAATCGCGGCTTCAGCACCATGTGGGGGGACAGCGCTTACTGTAGCACTGTCTCCTGCACGCACACGGACCCCAGACGGAGAATGTCCGTATGAGGTCCGTGTTTTACACGGACCCATTGACTTTAATGGGTCCGTGTAATACGTGCGCTCCCACGAACACTGACATGTCTCCGTGTTTGGCACACGGAGACACGGTCCGCAAAAAATCAATGACATCTGAACAGATGCATTGATTTTTATGAGTCTACGTGTGTCAGTGTCTCCGGTACGTGAGGAAACTGTCACCTCACGTACCAGAGCCACTGACGTGTGAAACTGGCCTTAGTAAGCAATGGACCCATAGAGCTCAATAGGATCTGACATTGGATGTCCAATCTCAAATAGGACAGTGTATCCTACTTCTAATAGTCGTTCACTAAAACATTTGCGTCAGTGAAAATTTGCCTCATTGGCTACACTACAAATTCATTGCAACAGTTGTGCAAATATCACTGAAAAGCAGACTGCAAATGACCTATGACTTTTGAGCAATTAATTGCGCACTGCCAGATATGTGGCTGTGTACAAAAGGAAAGATATTATATTGTATCTGCACAAATTTGCTTCCGTCAACAACCAGACATACAATGATTGTATCGTGTAAACACACCCAAAGGAGAGCTTTACACAATGTATTGCTCATGATATTGTGCAGGTGATCGCTAGTGCCAGCTGTATGTGGCCGATATTTTTCCATTTGAATGCAGCCACAAACCTGACAGAGCAATCCATCACTAATTGATTGCAGATGCTCAGCAGATTTTAGATCGCAGTAACTTTCATTATCTCAAATGGAGTGAATTGTATTGGAATGTAATAGAATTGATTTTGCATTGCAGCAGTTGAAACGACCAACCAGACAAGCTGTTTTTAACGCTAGTGATCATCTCTAAGATTGAATGCAACAAACGTTGGGTCATGCAATCACACTAGCGACAATTACTAGCAATCACTACCAAATATATTATAGTGTGTAAAGCTCCCCTAAGAGTGAACCCCCATGGGCTTGTGTGATAGTCATGCGGCACTGTTGTAACATCACACGACCTTGTCGCTTGACTATTATATTACATTGTTCTACTGTGCTGCGATACCCACAGCAGAATAACACATTAGCACTTTTTTTACTTGCCGCCATTGTGGCAAGAAAAACATCCATCTGTTTAAGCCCATTAAAAACTATGAGCTGCAACTGCTAGGAAGATTTTATCACACAACAGTTATGCGAAAGTCTTGCCCGTGTGTTTTAGTCCTATGGCTACATTTACATCTACATTATTGCATAGTTCAGTAAAACGCATTGTAACATCGTGCACTAAGTGGAGGTTTACACATGAGAATATCACTGTGAATGATCCCTGGCAGCCACAAACAGTCAAGGCTGCTAATCAGAGAGAGAAATCATAGTTTGTGATTCCACTACACCCACGGCAATAAAAATACATTGCTCAGGTCTAGTGATATTACTAGAGCTGCTTTCAAATGGCACTATCAATTAGCTATAGTGAACATCAGAATGGACCACAATCTGCTACACATCAAGCAATTAATTCATAACTGGATGCCAGAATTGCAGCCCACTTCTAATATAGTGATATTGTTCGTTAGATCGCTGGTGCCAGCCTCTAACAAACAATATTTCTAGAGATATCTGTGCATGTGACCCCCCATAACACTAAAAAGAGGAACCATAGACTAAAATAATGTTAATCTGCTAGCACTTTTTATAAACAAGGATAAAAATACTGCATACATGAGTTGTCTTTCCACTTATAAAAAGCACAAGCAAATTAACGCAATTTTAGTACATGGTCTCCTCTTGTCAGTGTTAGGGGAGGTTTACACAATGAACATCAGTATCAATGATATTGGCTGGCATCAGCCATCTAACAAGCAATATTACTAGCTTTGAATGCAGCCACAAACTGGGTACTGAGCAATAAATCATACTTAACTGCTTATGCCTGGGAGATGGCAAGTCATTCACCTGTCACTAGCGACAGGCAAATACTGCATTTAAATGCAATTCTAGCAATACTGCTAAAACCACAGCAATGTATTTATATTGCCATATTTTAGAAGAATTGCAACCATGGCTAATTGTTCAATAAGTTGCTATGATTACTAGTGAGTATCACTGGGTCTAACCAAAGCGACCAACATACCAGCATATAGCCATGAGCGATGCTTGTCAACAATCGCTTATAGCAACATCACAGTATTAGACCCCCTTTAGTAATAGTTTCTATGTGTGTTACCAATTCATCTTGCTGCTGAAAAGCAGAGTAGGGTGGATCTGTCAAAATGTAGATGTCAATGAACCCTGAGGACCCATTTATACACTTCAATGATTGTTTATTGATGGTTCATCACATCAGTGCTTGCTGTTAAATTGGGGACATATTCCATTTGCACATGGCCACAAATCTGGCCTTGATTGTCCACAATTTCACTGCAACCACAGATCTGCCGAACAATTGATGAACAATGATTGAAGAGTGTAAAGGGGTTCTCATACTGATCTGTTTTTTGGAGCAACTAAACTAAAAGACAGATGTATAGCGGCTAAAAAACACGGGCAAGTGTTTGCCAGAAATCTTGCACCAGAGAATCATGGCAAAAGTCTGAACGCATTGTTTTCAACAGTAAGAATCACCTCAGAATAGCAAATATAAATAGCATTTTTGTGCAACAGGGTTGTGTGATGCCACACTATATAGTCACGCAATAATTGTGCTCGTACATATGTTTTAGCATGTAACAAAATCATTTTTCTGCTATTGATTTCAATGAAGCTTGAAAAAACGGAATGGCTTCAGTTTGCTTTAGATCCATTTTGTTTTAGCTTTATACACTTAAACATCTCTGCTGCAGCCTGTGCTGTTGTGTTACTCAAAAACTGAAATAAAAATGGATCTGAAGCAAACAGATGTTTTTTTTTTTTGGTGCAGCCAAATGAAAAAAAAACTGATCAGCATAACTGAAAAAAATGAATGTGTGAACACAACCTAATAGATAAATTCTGTCTGAAAAATCCTGTCAAAGTAAGGGCAAAGACACACGGGTGAATATTCCCATCTAAATTTGGACAGGGATATCCACCCTGGATGCCTGGTCTGCAGAACTGAACTCTGCAGCTCAGGTGAGCCCCAGAGCACAGCCCGGCCTGAACACGGCACTCAGGGACTGAACTCTGAGCACCCGACAATTGCTCAGTGCTCAGAGTTCAGTCTCTGAGTGCCATGGTCGGTCTGGCCTGTACTCGGAGGCTCACCTGAGCCTCAGAGTTCTGCACTGCTTACTCGCGGCCAGAGCTTCACACACGCCCAAAAAAAGCATCTGAATTCAGATGCTTTTTTTGGCCGTGTGTTTTAGCCCTAAATGCTGACTTCTACTGTTCTGACTCCCTTTCTCTACAAGTTACTCCATCCATGAATTGAAGAAAATGGAGAAAAATTGATTCGTTTTTGTTCTCATTGAAGGCAATGGGAAATTATATGATTCATTTTATATTCATTTGTATTCTTTTCAGTTTTTTTAAACAGAAACAAAAGGGTTGCAACCTTTGCTTTTGTATTTTTAAAAACGGAAAGCATACCACAGAGGCCAAATGAATCCATTCCATTCCCACTATCAAAAAGAACAAAAATTAATACATTTTTCTCCTCTTGCCTTTCGTTCAGTTGTTTCTATGACAGAGCAGGTGACCAAAAACCTGTAACAATACTGAAAATGTAGCTTAATAGAAAAATCCTCTAAAATAACAGAGTAAGGGCCCTGTCACACTGGCAGATAACCTCTGCAATTGTGATTCTGCGACATATGTATACAATGTCATATCCCGCTGTCACATGTAGCGATAGCGCGGTCACAGCAGGATTCCTAGGAGCAAAGAAAGGGCTGAACTTTCACCTTATACAAAGAAGAGCAGGGGCCCAACCATGTACAGTATTTCACACAGTATGAAGTCAGAGTTACAAGCCTGCTACATCACAGATTGTCAAATCGTTATGACAAATCTCGTACTGTGTGATGGGGCCTTAAGAGCCTATTCACACAAGTGCTTTTTCTGGCTGCGATTATCACCACCGAAAATTCATAGTAGGACTGCGCCCTAATTATTTCAATGGGGCCAGCAAAAAGACCAGTGGTAATTGCTGATTATACAGTAGGCAGGGCCGGCGTTAAGCACAGGCAGACCAGGCAGCTGCCTGGGGCCCCCGCTCCTCCAAGGGCCCCCTGCTGGTTCCACAATGGAGCTTGCTTAAAATTAAAATAGCACAAGGCAGTGCTTCACTTTGCAGAAGAGGCAGACATAAGTGCATCTGTCTTATCTGTTCTGCAATGCGAGCGTTTCCTGACGGCGCTGCACTGCCTCGTGTTATCTATTGTAACGTCGGCTGCAATCCCCCAGGCAGAAGCAGTCAGGCGTGTTATACTGACCTGACCTGCGATCTGCATGTTCTCCTGTTCTTCTGCTATGGCCGTCGATCCTCACTCTGCAGCAGGCTTCAGGGTTATAATTTATACTGTGTCCTGGGCTGGCAGCTGCTGTTCAGCGGCAGGACCTTCCTATGTCACACCTGACCACTGACGTTGTCCTGACGCTGCACAGCAGCCCCTGTCAGGACACAGTACAGGAGCTGTGCTGCCACCCAGGAGTTTTCCCATATGGAGACTTCACTGCTTACTGGTGAGTTTTTTTTCAACTGCACTACCACACCAGTCACACACTGGCCACACCACCTCATTTTTTTGTTTCTCTAGCATTTTGTGTGTCTTTTGTACTTGGTATTTTTCAGCAGTAAAGAAACTGCTAAGGCTGGGTTCACATTGCGTTAGCAGCAGCCCGTTCAGCACATACGCTAACGGGCTGCTGTTAACGCAATTGCCGACGTTACATCGCGCTAGCGCAGATAGAGCATCTTCTAGCTCTATCTGCGCTAGCAGTGACGGACCCGGAAACGTTGCAGCCCGCGTCTCAGGGTCCGTTACTCAGTGACGGCACATCCCTAGCGCAGCCCATTGTGGGCGTGCGCTAGCGATGTGTCCGACATTGCATTCAATGGCGGCGTTAACGGACTACGTTACACCGCGTTATGCCGTGGTGTAACGTAGTCCGTCTAACGGACGCCAGGAACGCAATGTGAACCCAGCCTAATGGTTTCTTAAGAAAAAAATGCTCAAAAAGATGTCAGGGTGTCTTCTAAGCCACTGACTTGTAAAGTATAGAGCATCCTCGGAGAAGAAAACCCCTGAGGGTCTCTTGTAACCAGGGCCGGACTGGCCATCGAGCAGTTCTGGCAAATGCCAGAAGGGCCTGTGCCAGTAGCGGGCCGCTGCGTGCCGACTCACCCCCCACCAGCGTTTTGCCACCGCATTCAACTATACTGGTGTCTATGACGCCGGTACAGTTGAATACAATGATGGAGGAGAGAGCGTCCGCTGACTCTCCCTCTCCCATCATTCCCTGCTCAGCCTCTGACACTGCGGGTGTGCGCACACTCACTATGTGCCAGGCAGTGCAGCGGCAGCCGCCGAGACAGGCGCAGGGAGCAACGCGGGCACAAGGAGAGGTGAGGAGTGTGGGTTGTTTTTTTTACTGGACTGTGGGGCCATTCTCGGGGGGGAGGAGAGATGCGGGCTGTGCTGTATACTACTATGCGGGTTGTACTATATGCTATGCGGGTTGTGCTATATACTATGCGGGCTTTGCTATATACTATGCGGGTTGTGCTATAAACTATGCGGGCTTTGCTATATACTATGCAGGTTTTGCTATATACTATGCAGGCTTTGCTATATACTATGCGGGTTGTGCTATATACTATGCGGGTTCTGCTATATACTATGCGGGTTGTGCTATATACTATGCGGGTTTTGCTATATACTATGCGGGTTTTGCTATATACTATGCGGGTTGTGCTATATACTATGCGGGCTTTGCTATATACTATGGGGGTATATTATATTCTATGGGGGAGGCCGTATTATATACTATGTGGCTGTGTTATACACTATTGTGGAGGTTAAGTTGTAAAGCGCTGCGGAATATGTTGGCGCTATATAAATAAAATTATTATTATTATTATATTCTATGGGGGAGGCTGTGTTATATACTATGGGGGGGTATATTATATTCTATGGGGAGGCTGTGTTATATACTATGGGGGGTATATTATATTCTATGGGGAGGCTGTGTTATATACTATGGGGGGCTGCATTCTATTCTATGGGGGCTACATTATATATTATGGGGAGGTGAGCTGTATTATATTCTATAGGGGTCTGTATTAGATTTTTTGAGGGATGATTGCATTATACTTTTTGATGGGGCTGCATTATATTCTGAGGGGAGGTGGGCTGCATTATATTCTATTCGGGGCCACATTATATTCTATGGGGGCTGTATTATATTTATATTCTTTGATGGGTGATTGCATTATACTCTATGAGGGTGCTGCATTAAACTTTGAGGGGGGCTGCATTCTATTCTATGGGGTGGCTGCATTATACTCTGGGTTGGCTGCATTATACTCTGTGGGGTGGTGGCTGCATTATACTGTATTGAGGACTATGGGGAATACGTTATACTATATGAAGAACTATGGGGTGCATTACACCATGGGAAGTGAATTGTACTACATGGAGGACTATGGCGGTGCATTATACTATATGGAGCACTATGAGGAGTGTATTATGCTATATGGAGGACTATGAGGAGTGTATTATACTATATGGAGGACTAAGTAGTGTATTTTAATATATGGAGGACTATAGGGAGTGTATTATACTATATGGAGGACTGTGGTGCACATTATAATATATGCAAGACTATGGGGTGTATTTTACTAAACAAGCAAAAAGCTGCGTATTCATCGAGTGATTGGATTGTTTATGCCGAAATAGAAATCATTGTTCTCAGCAGCACATCGCTGGTGTAAACTGTAGATGTGCTGCTGATAACATGATACTGTATAGTGATCTGTTAGTGATCATTCTGTCCCATCATTATTCCTCAGCTGGTGGAAAGAGGTCGGGAAACAAGTGTTGAACTTCAGTATTGTCGATCAAACTCATTTAGCGGCCTGAGATCAGCGCATGTAAATACAACCGAAATGCTTTTGTGTGATGTGCAATATGTTAGCATTTGGGGCCCCATTTTAAACTTTGCCTAGGGCCCCACTTTGCCTAAAACCGGCCCTGACAGTAGGTCACTGACCTATAATGGTAATGGTGGAGAAAATCAAAATGATAATTACCAGCAGCACTGGGCAAAAGTGGCCATGTGCATGAAGCCTAAGACCTTATTCACTCAGGCGATTTTCCCTAGCAATTATTGCTAGCGATTTTTCTAGTGAACAATCACTTTGAACAGAGACTATATTTTTACTATGGTGTCCTATGACAGGAAAGCACTGCCCTAAATTTTTAAATTTTAAATTGCTAGCAATTATTCTACCATAGGAGCCCATAGAAAAAAAATCACCTCTGTTCAAAGCAATTTTGCTAGCACTAATTTCCTGTGTGAATAAGACCTAATCTAAAAATTCTATAAAACAGATGGTGGGTCAGAAATGGATCTGTCACCATAGGTTAACAGAAAAAACCCCAAAAAGAATGCACCAGACAATAACAAAAGCCAGTAAGTAAATGTATCATCTCCAATATATTAATTACATAAAATGTCTCTAACCTGTTCACTGTAATATGCTAATTGAATTGATGATGATGTGTTCGGTTACACAGGCTGTAGCAAAGTTGAAGGTAAAAATGCTCCCGTTCAGCTTTTTCTGTGATAGGAAACCTATAACAGTAGTGGGAATATAGCAAAATAGAAAAATCCTCTCAGAACAATCCCTACCAAATAACAGAGTAATGGAAAAATCCTGTCATAAAACAACTGGCGACTCCAAAATGTGTCTGTCCCATAAGTTACCAACAAATGTTAAAAAAAATGCACCAGACAATAACAAGAGCCAATAAGTAAATGTATGATCACTAATATATTAATTACATATAATTTTTCTAACCTGTTCAGTGTAATATGACAATTGAATAGATGTTGAAGTGCTCTCTCACACAGGCTGAGGTAAAGTGAAAGTAAAAATCCTAGGTTGCATCACAGCAATCAACTTCAGCTGACCACACAGCTGATTGACAAAAAAATAAGCATATTATCAATTTTTTGTGTAATTTAAGTTTTCTGTTTGAAGATGTGCCTTCAGCTCGAATCCATAACTATTAGAAAGCCAAAACATACACAATAGGCTTTTCCCCCTCAATTAGATACAGTAGAACTGAGAGCAAGGAATTATCAAAATAGTGTTTTTTTCAAAGCACTATAATAAATTAGCAGCGTTCAGATTACAAGATAGTGCTTTTCAAAGCACTATAATAACTAGACAATTACCTCACGGTACTAGCAGCTCTGAGGCGTTTTCCTCTCCCAGAGCGTTACCTCACAATATGGCCCACTCTGAGGCATTTGCCTCATCCAAAGATCTACTGTACATAACATAACATAACCAGTTATGAGGTGCTCACCTCTCCCAGAGGTTTACTTCACGATTCTCAAAAATCCTATGGACAAGTAGACAACTCAGGGCGTGAGATATTCTGAAGTGTTCGCATCACTCAGTATTTTACCTCAGGTTTTGAGATATTCTGAGGTGTTTGCATTACTCAGGTGCTGATTTGGTGGGTGGGGCCACTCTGGAACCGATTTGGTGGGTGGGGCCACTCTGGAACCGATTTGGTGGGTGGGGCCACTCTGGGTCCGATTTGGTGGGTGGGGCCACTCTGGAACCGATTTGGTGGGTGGGGCCACTCTGGGTCCGATTTGGCGGGCGGCGCCACTCCGGGTCCGATTTGGCGGGCGGCGCCACTCCGGGTCCGATTTGGCGGGCGGCGCCACTCCGGGTCCGATTTGGCGGGCGGCGCCACTCCGGGTCCGATTTGGCGGGCGGCGCCACTCCGGGTCCGATTTGGCGGGCGGCGCCACTCCGGGTCCGATTTGGCGGGCGGCGCCACTCCGGGTCCGATTTAGCGGGCGGCGCCACTCCGGGTCCGATTTGGCGGGCGGCGCCACTCCAAGTGCGATTTGGCGGGCGGCGCCACTCCGGGTCCGATTTGTCGGGCGGCGCCACTCCGGGTCCGATTTGGCGGGCGGTGCCACTCCGGGTCCGATTTGGTGGGCGGCGCCACTCCGGGTCCGATTTGGCGGGCGGCGCCACCCCGGGTCCGATTTGGCGGGCGGCGCCACCCCGGGTCCGATTTGGCGGGCGGCGCCACCCCGGGTCCGATTTGGCGGGCGGCGTCATTCCGGGTCCGATTTGGCGGGCGGCGCCACTCCGGGTCCGATTTGGCGGGCGGAGTTACTCTGGGTCCGATTTGGCGGGCGGCGCCACTCCGGGTCCGATTTGGTGGGCGGGCCACTCTGGGTCCGATTTGGCGGGCGGCGCCACTCCGGGTCCGATTTGGTGGGCGAGGCCACTCTGGGTCCGATTTGTTGGGCGAGGCCACTCAGGGTCCAATTTGGTGGGCTGCGCACCTCGGGATCCGATTGGTGGGTGGGTCACTTTAAGAGTTGATATTATCTGGCAAAACTGTCATGGTAGAGTTCGTAGGCGTTGGCATAGTAACTGAGTCTGACTGCGCATATCAATGAGCCAATCAGCCAGGTGGCAGTTGGCAGTTATTTTTAGAAATTGCCTCAGAAATCAGGCCCATTATAAACGTATGGTAAAATTTCCGTATTGAAATGCATTGAAACACTTTTTTCAAACGCAAATTGCGCCAAAACTACAAATCCGATCGACACGAAAAATACTTAGCACACCTCTTGGGGACGCTGGCTTCGAAATGACACCTCACTGGAGTCTGTGAGTGAAGCGGTTCGGGCCGCATTACGTGCGGACTGAATAATAAGAATAAGAAGAAGTTTACCACGGTGGAATAACAGTATAGTGCTTTGTTCCAAAGCACTATAAATAAGAAGAAGAAGTTATCCACGGTGGAATAACAGTATAGTGCTTTGTTCCAAAGCACTATAATAAGAAGTTTACCACGGTGGAATAACAGTATAGTGCTTTGTTCCAAAGCACTATAACTAGATGGGTATTTCCTGAAGGAACTACAGATAGTGCTTTGGAATGGTGCCCGGGCTGCCCCTGCAAGACTTTCACACTTGGGTGCCCCTCAGGCGCTGGTTTGGTAGTTGTAGCCCCTCAGGGTTGAGGCTTGGTGGCTCGGGTCACTCTGGGTCCGATTTGGTGGCCCGGGTCACTCTGGTCCGATTTGGTGGCCCGGGTCACTCTGGGTCCGATTTGGTGGCCCGGGTCACTCTGGGTCCGATTTGGTGGCCCGGGTCACTCTGGGTCCGATTTGGTGGCCCGGGTCACTCTGGGTCCGATTTGGTGGCCCGGGTCACTCTGGGCCCGATTTGGTGGCCCGGGTCACTCTGGGTCCGATTTGGTGGCCCGGGTCACTCTGGGTCCGATTTGGTGGCCCGGGTCACTCTGGGTCCGATTTGGTGGCCCGGGTCACTCTGGGTCCGATTTGGTGGCCCGGGTCACTCTGGGCCCGATTTGGTGGCCCGGGTCACTCTGGGTCCGATTTGGTGGCCCGGGTCACTCTGGGTCCGATTTGGTGGCCCGGGTCACTCTGGGTCCGATTTGGTGGCCCGGGTCACTCTGGGTCCGATTTGGTGGTCAGGGTCACTCTGGGCCCGATTTGGTGGCCCGGGTCACTCTGGGTCCGATTTGGTGGCCCGGGTTACTCTGGGTCCGATTTGGTGGCCCGGGTCACTCTGGGTCCGATTTGGTGGCCCGGGTCACTCTGGGTCCGATTTGGTGGCCCGGGTCACTCTGGGTCCGATTTGGTGGCCCGGGTCACTCTGGGTCCGATTTGGTGGCCCGGGTCACTCTGGGTCCGATTTGGTGGCCCGGGTCACTCTGGGTCCGATTTGGTGGCCCGGGTCACTCTGGGCCCGATTTGGTGGCCCGGGTCACTCTGGGCCCGATTTGGTGGCGCGGGTCACTCTGGGCCCGATTTGGTGGCCCGGGTCACTCTGGGCCCGATTTGGTGGCCCGGGTCACTCTGGGTCCGATTTGATGGCCCGGGTCACTCTGGGTCCGATTTGGTGGCCCGGGTCACTCTGGGTCCGATTTGGTGGCCCGGGTCACTCTGGGTCCGATTTGGTGGCCCGGGTCACTCTGGGTCCGATTTGTTGGCCCGGGTCACTCTGGGTCCGATTTGGTGGGCCGGGTCACTCTGACTGACAGCAGGATAAGGGAATGGCTGATAACAGAGAATAGACTGATAACAGGACAAGGGAATGGCTGATAACAGAGAGAATAGACTGACAGCGCCACCCTGGGTCCGATTTGGCGGGCGGCGCCACCCTGGGTCCGATTTGGCGGGCGGTGCCACCCTGGGTCCGATTTGGCGGGCGGCGCCACTCCGGGTCCGATTTGGCGGGCAGCGCCACTCCGGGTCCGATTTGGTGGGCGGCGCCACCTTGGGTCCGATTTGGCGGGTGGCGCCACCCTGGGTCCGATTTGGCGGGCGGCGCCACCCTGGGTCCGATTTGGCGGGCGGCGCCACCATGGGTCCGATTTGGCGGGCGGCACCACTCCGGGTCCGATTTGGCGGGCGGCGCCACTCCGGGTCCGATTTGGCGGGCGGCACCACTCTGGGTCCGATTTGGCGGGCGGCGCCACTCTGGGTCCGATTTGGCGGGCGGCGCCACTCTGGGTCCGATTTGGTGGACGGCGCCACACTGGGTCCGATTTGGCGGGCGGCGCCACTCTGGGTCCGATTTGGCGGGCGGCGCCACTCTGGGTCCGATTTGGCGGGCGGCGCCACTCTGGGTCCGATTTGGCGGGCGGCGCCACTCTGGGTCCGATTTGGCGGGCGGCGCCACTCTGGGTCCGATTTGGCGGGCGGTGCCACTCTGGGTCCGATTTGGCGGGCGGCGCCACTCCGGGTCCGATTTGGCGGGCGGCGCCACTCTGGCGGGCGGTGCCACTCCGGGTCCGATTTGTCGGGCGGCACCACTCCGGGTCCGATTTGGCGGGCGGCGCCACTCCGGGTCCGATTTGGCGGGCGGCGCCACTCCGGGTCCGATTTGGCGGGCAACGCCACTCTGGGTCCGATTTGGCGGGCGGCGCCACTCTGGGTCCGATTTGGCGGGCGGCGCCACACTGGGTCCGATTTTGCGGGCGGCGCCACACTGGGTCTGATTTTGCGGGCGGCGCCACTCTGGGTCCGATTTTGCGGGCGGCGCCACTCTGGGTCCGATTTGGCGGGCGGCGCCACTCTGGGTCCGATTTGGCGGGCGGTGCCACTCTGGGTCCGATTTGGTGAGCGGGGCAATAATTATAATAAGACTACAGATAGTGCTTTGAAATTGTGCTGTGCTATCACTTTAACCCCTTAATCCCATATGACGTACTATACCGTCGAGGTGGGGTGGGCCTTAATTCCCGGTGACGGTATAGTACGTCATACGCGATCGGCCGCGCTCACGGGGGGAGCGCGGCCGATCGCGGCCGGGTGTCGGCTGCATATCGCAGCTGACATCCGGCACTATGTGCCAGGAGCGGTCACGGACCGCCCCCGGCACATTAACCCCCGGCACACCGCGATCAAACATGATCGCGGTGTACCGGCGGTACAGGGAAGCATCGCGCAGGGAGGGGGCTCCCTGCGGGCTTCCCTGAGACGATCGGTACAAGGTGATGTACTCACCTCGTACCGAACGTCTTCTCCCTGCAGGCCCCGGATCCAAAATGGCCGAGGGGCTGTATCCGGGTCCTGCAGGGAGCACTTCCGGGTCGGAGCAGGCTGCAGATGAAAGCTGCAGCCTGCTCCGATGAAAGTATGATCACGGATCTGATAGAGTGCTGTGCACACTATCAGATCTGCGATCTGTGATGTCCCCCCCTGGGACAAAGTAAAAAAGTAAAAAAAAAAATTTCCACATGTGTAAAAAAAAAAAATAATAATTCCTAAATAAATAATAATTAAAAAAAAAATATTATTCCCATAAATACATTTCTTTATCTAAAAAAACCAAACAAAAACAATAAAAGTACACATATTTAGTATCGCCGCGTCCGTAACGACCCAACCTATAAAACTGGCCCACTAGTTAACCCCTTCAGTAAGCACCGTAAGAAAAAAAAAAAAAAACGAGGCAAAAAACAACGCTTTATTACCATACCGCCGAACAAAAAGTGGAATAACACGCGATCAAAAAGACGGATATAAATAACCATGTTACCGCTGAAAACGTCATCTTGTCCCGCAAAAAACGAGCCGCCATACAGCATCATCAGCAAAAAAATAAAAAAGTTATAGTCCTCAGAATAAAGCGATGCCAAAATAATTATTTTTTCTATAAAATAGTTTTTATCGTATAAAAGCGTCAAAACATAAAAAAATGATATAAATGAGGTATCGCTGTAATCGTACTGACCCGAAGAATAAAACTGCTTTATCAATTTTACCAAGCGCAGAACGGTATAAACGCCTCTCCCAAAAGAAATTCATGAATAGCTGGTTTTTGGTTATTCTGCCTCACAAAAATCGGAATAAAAAGTGATAAAAAATGGTCACGTGTCCGAAAATGTTACCAATAAAAACGTCAACTCGTCCCGCAAAAAACAAGACCTCACATGACTCTGTGGACCAAAATGTGGAAAAATTATAGGTCTCAAAATGTGGAGACGCAAAAACTTTTTTGCTATAAAAAGCGTCTTTTAGTCTGGTTTCACACTTGCGTTTTTATCTGCATGCGTTTTTTAAAAAAACCGCATGTGTGAAAAAATGCATGTAAACGCGGTAAAACGCATGCGTTTTTATAGAAAAACACAAGAAAACAAGAAAAAAACAAAAAACCCTAACCCTACCCCTAACCCTACCCCTAACCTGAAATACGTGGCACTGAAATACGTGGCACTGAAATATACGTTTATATACGTATATACGTATATAAGTGCCACGATATTTCAGTGGCCACGTATAAAAGTGCCACGTATTTAAGTGCCACGTATTTAAGTGCCACGTATTTAAGTGCCACGTATTTAAGTGCCACGTATTTAAGTGCCACGTATTTAAGTGCCACGTATTTCAGTGCCACGTATTTCAGTGCCACGTATTTACGTGCCACGTATTTTTCAGTGCCTGAAATACGTGGCACTGAAATATACGTTTATATACGTATATAAGTGCCACGATATTTCAGTGGCCACGTATATAAGTGCCACGTATTTAAGTGCCACGTATTTAAGTGCCACGTATTTAAGTGCCACGTATTTAAGTGCCACGTATTTCAGTGCCACGTATTTCAGTGCCACGTATTTACGTGCCACGTATTTTTCAGTGCCTGAAATACGTGGCACTGAAATACGTGGCACTGAAATATCGTGGCACTGAAATATTGTGGCACTGAAGTATTTACGTGCCACGTATTTTTCAGTGCCTGAAATACGTGGCACTGAAATACGTGGCACTGAAATACGTGGCACTGAAATACGTGGCACTGAAATATTGTGGCACTGAAATATCGTGGCACTTAAATACGTGGCACTTAAATACGTGGCACTTAAATACGTGGCACTTAAATACGTGGCACTTATATACGTGGCACTTATATACGTGGCACTTATATACGTGGCACTTATGACTGTCAGAAAATGTTCAGTAAACGGTTAGGGGTAGGGTTTCAGGTAGAATTGGGGAGTTTCCACTGTTCAGGCACATCAGGGGCTCTCCAAACGCGACATGGCGTCCAATCTCAATTCCAGCCAATTCTGCGTTGAAAAAGTAAAACAGTGCTCCTTCCCTTCCGAGCTCTCCCGTGCGTCCAAAAAGGGGTTTACCCCAACATATGGGGTATCAGCGTACTAGGGACAAATTGAACAACAACTTCTGGGGTCCAAGTTCTCTTGTTATCCTTGGGAAAATAAAAATTTGGGGGGCTAAAAATCATTTTTGTGGGAAAAAAAATATGTTTTATTTTCACGGCTCTGCGTTGTAAACTGTAGTGAAACACTTGGGGGTTCAAAGTTCTCACAACACATCTAGATAAGTTCCTTGGGAGGTCTAGTTTCCAATATGGGGTCACTTGTGGGGGGTTTGTACTGTTTGGGTACATCAGGGGCTCTGCAAATGCAACGTGACGCCTGCAGACCAATCCATTTAAGTCTGCATTCCAAATGGCGCTCCTTCCCTTCCGAGCTCTGTCATGCGCCCAAACAGTGGTTCCCCCCCACATAAGGGGTATCAGCGTACTCAGGACAAATTGGACAACAACTTTTATGGTCCAATTTATCCTGATACCCTTGTGAAAATACAAAACTGGGGGCTAAATTTCATTTTTGTGAAAAAAAAAAATAAAATTATTTTCACGGCTCTGCGTTATAAACTGTAGTGAAACACTTGGGGGTTCAAAGTTCTCACAACACATCTAGATAAGTTCCTTGGGGGGTCTAGTTTCCAATATGGGGTCACTTGTGGGGGGTTTGTACTGTTTGGGTACATCAGGGGCTCTGCAAATGCAACGTGACGCCTGCAGACCAATCCATTTAAGTCTGCATTCCAAATGGCGCTCCTTCCCTTCCGAGCTCTGTCATGCGCCCAAACAGTGGTCCCTCCCCACAAATGGGGTATCAGCGTACTCCAGACAAATTGGACAACAACGTTTGGGGTCCAATTTATCCTGATACCCTTGTGAAAATACAAAACTGGGGGCTAAAAAATCATTTTTGTGAAAAAAAAAATAATTTTTATTTTCACGGCTCTGCGTTATAAACTGTAGTGAAACACTTGGGGGTTCAAAGCTCTCAAAACACATCTAGATAAGTTCCTTAGGGGGTCTACTTTCCAAAATGGTGTCACTTGTGGGGGGGTTTAATGTTTAGGCACATCAGGGGCTCTCCAAACGCAACATGGCATCCCATCTTAATTCCAGTCAATTTTGCATTGAATAGTAAAATAGCGCTTCTTCCCTTCTGAGCTCTGCTATGCGCCCAAACAATGGTTTACACCCACATATGGGGTATCGTCGTACTCAGGACAAATTGCACAACAACTTTTGTGGTCTAATTTCTTCTCTTACCCTTGGGGAAACAAAAAAATGGGGGTGAAAAGATCATTTTTGTGAAAAAATATGATTTTTTATTTTTACGGCTCTGCATTATAAACTTCTGTGAAGCACTTGTTGGGTCAAAGTGCTCAACACACATCTAGATAAGTTCCTTAAGGGGTCTACTTTCCAAAATGGTGTCACTCGTGGGGGGTTTCAATGTTTAGGCACATTAGGGGCTCTCCAAACGCAACATGGCGTCCCATCTCAATTCCAGTCAATTTTGCATTGAAAAGTCAAATGGCGCTCCTTCCCTTCTGAGCTCTGCCCTGCGCCCAAACAATGGTTTACACCCACATATGGGGTATCAGTGTACTCAGGACAAATTGCACAACAATTTTTGGGGTCCAATTTCTTCTCTTACCCTTGGGAAAATAAAAAATTGGGGGTGAAAAGATCATTTTTGTGAAAAAATATGATTTTTTATTTTTACGGCTCTGCATTATAAACTTCTGTAAAGCACTTGTTGGGTCAAAGTGCTCACCACACATCTAGATAAGTTCCTTAGGGGGTCTACTTTCCAAAATGGTGTCACTTGTTAGGGGTTTCAATGTTTAGGCACATCAAGGGCTCTCTAAATGCAACATGGCGTCCCATCTCAATTCCAGTCAATTTTGCATTGAAAAGTCAAATGGCGCTCCTTCCCTTCCGAGCTCTGCACTGCGCCCAAACAATGGTTTACACCCACATATGGGGTATCAGCGTACTCAGGACAAATTGCACAACAATTTTTGGGGTCCAATTTCTTCTCTCACCCTTGGGAAAATAAAAAATTGGGGGTGAAAAGATAATTTTTGTGAAAAAATATGATTTTTTATTTTTACGGCTCTGCATTATAAACTTCTGTAAAGCACTTGTTGGGTCAAAGTGCTCACCACACATCTAGATAAGTTCCTTAGGGGGTCTACTTTCCAAAATGGTGTCACTTGTGGGGGGTTTCAATGTTTAGGCACATCAGGGGCTCTCCAAATGCAACATGGCGTCCCATCTCAATTCCAGTCAATTTTGCATTGAAAAGTCAAATGGCGCTCCTTTGCTTCCAAGCTCTGCCATGCGCCCAAACTGTGGTTTACCCCCACATATGGGGTATCAGCGTACTCAGGACAAATTGTACAACAACTTTTGGGGTCTATTTTTTCCTGTTACCCTTGGTAAAATAAAACAAATTGGAGCTGAAATAAATTTTGTGTGAAAAAAAGTTAAATGTTCATTTTTATTTAAACATTCCAAAAATTCCTGTGAAACACCTGAAGGGTTAATAAACTTCTTGAAAGTGGTTTTGAGTACCTTGAGGGGTGCAGTTTTTAGAATGGTGTCACACTTGGGTATTTTCTATCATATAGACCCGTCAAAATGACTTCAAATGAGATGTGGTCCCTAAAAAAAAATGGTGTTGTAAAAATGAGAAATTGCTGGTCAACTTTTAACCCTTATAACTCCGTCACAAAAAAAAATTTTGGTTCCAAAATTGTGCTGATGTAAAGTAGACATGTGGGAAATGTTATTTATTAAGTATTTTGTGTGACATATGTCTGTGATTTAAGGGCATAAAAATTCAAAGTTGGAAAATTGCGAAATTTTCAAAATTTTCGCCAAATATTCGTTTTTTTCACAAATAAACGCAAGTTATATCGAAGAAATTTTACCACTAACATGAAGTAAAATATGTCACGAGAAAACAATGTCAGAATCGCCAAGATCCGTTGAAGCGTTCCAGAGTTATAACCTCATAAAGGGACAGTGGTCAGAATTGTAAAAATTGGCCCGGTCATTAACGTGCAAACCACCCTCGGGGCTTAAGGGGTTAAGAGCTGATATTATCTGGCAAAACTGCTGGTGTGGTCATGTACAGTTCGCAGGCGTTGGCATAGTAACTGGGCCTGACTGCGCATATCAATGAGCTAATCAGCCAGGTGGCAGGTGGCAGGTACATTTCAAATTGCCTCAGAAACCCGGCCATTATAACCTATGGGAAAATTTCCCTATTAAAATGCATTACAATGAGGGGAAAAAACATTTTCAAATGCAAATTGCGCCAAAACTACAAATCCGATCGACACGAAAAATACTTAGCACACCTCTTGGGGACGCTGGCTTCGAAATGACACCTCACTGGAGTCTGTGAGTGAAGCGGTTCGGGCCGCATTACGTGCGGACTGAATAATAATAAGAACTAGATGGGTATTTCCTGAAGGAACTACAGATAGTGCTTTGGAATGGTGCCCGGGCTGCCCCTGCAAGACTTTCACACTTGGGTGCCCCTCAGGCGCTGGTTTGGTAGTTTTAGCCCCTCAGGGTTGAGGCCACTCTGGGTCCGATTTGGTGGGCCGGGTCACTCTGGGTCCGATTTGGTGGGCCGGGTCACTCTGGGTCCGATTTGGTGGGCCGGGTCACTCTGGGTCCGATTTGGTGGGCCGGGTCACTCTGGGTCCGATTTGGTGGCCCGGGTCACTCTGGGTCCGATTTGGTGGCCCGGGTCACTCTGGGTCCGATTTGGTGGCCCGGGTCACTCTGGGTCCGATTTGGTGGCCCGGGTCACTCTGGGTCCGATTTGGTGGCCCGGGTCACTCTGGGTCTGATTTGGTGGCCTGGGTCACTCTGGGTCCGATTTGGTGGCCCGGGTCACTCTGGGTCCGATTTGGTGGCCTGGGTCACTCTGGGTCCGATTTGGTGGGCGGGGCCCCCCAGGGGCCAATTTGGTGGGCCGGGCCCCCCAGGGGCCGATTTGGTGGGCCGGGCCACTCTGGGTCCGATTTGGCGGGCGGCGCCACTCTGGGTCCGATTTGGCGGGCGGCGCCACTCTGGGTCCGATTTGGCGGGCGGCGCCACTCTGGGTCCGATTTGGCGGGCGGCGCCACTCTGGGTCCGATTTGGCGGGCGGCGCCACTCTGGGTCCGATTTGGCGGGCGGCGCCACTCTGGGTCCGATTTGGCGGGCGGCGCCACTCTGGGTCCGATTTGGCGGGCGGCGCCACTCTGGGTCCGATTTGGCGGGCGGCGCCACTCTGGGTCCGATTTGGCGGGCGGCGCCACTGTCTATATACAGACACCACTCCTATATGCAGACATCCCCCTATATACAGACACCACTCCTATATACAGACATCCCCCTATATAGACACCACTCCTATATACAGACATCCCTCTATATACAGACACCACTCCTATATACAGACATCCCTCTATATACAGACACCACTCCTATATACAGACATCCCTCTATATACAGACACCACTCCTATATACAGAAATCCCCCTATATACAGACACCACTCCTATATACAGATATCCCCCTATATACAGACACCACTCCTATACACAGACATCCCTATATATACAGACATCTCTCCTATATTCAGACATCCCCCTATATACAGACACCACTCCTATATACAGACATCCCTCTATATACAGACACCACTCCTATATACAGACATCCCTCTATATACAGACACCACTCCTATATACAGACATCCTCCTATATACAGACACCACTCCTATATACAGACATCCCTCTGTATACAGACACCACTCCTATATACAGACATCCCCCTATATACAGACACCACTCCTATATACAGACATCCCTCTATATACAGACACCATTCCTATATACAGACATCCCTCTGTATACAGACACCACTCCTTTATACAGACATCCCTCTATATACAGACACCACTCCTATATACAGACATCCCTCTATATACAGACATCTCTCCTATATACAGACATCCCTCTATTTACAGACACCACTCCTATATACAGACATCCCTCTATATACAGACATCTCTCCTTTATACAGATATCCCTCTATATACAGACACCACTCCTATATACAGACATCCCCCTATATACAGACACCACTCTTATATACAGACATCCCTCTATATACAGACACCACTCCTATATACAGACATCCCTCTATATACAGACACCTCTCCTATATACAGACATCCCTCTATATACAGACACCACTCTTATATACAGACATCCCTCTATATACAGACACCACTCCTATATACAGACATCCCCCTATATACAGACATCACTCCTATATACAGACATCCCTCTATATACAGACACCACTCCTATATACAGACATCCCTCTATATACAGACACCACTCCTATATACAGACAATCCCCTATATACAGACACCACTCCTATATACAGACATTCCCCTGTATACAGACACCACTCCTATATACAGACATCTCTCTAAATACAGACACCACTCCTATATACAGACATCCCCCTATATACAGACTCCTATATAGAGGTCAGAGTTGTGGGTCACTTACTTTTCACACACGGGGCCGGGGGGCACTTACTTTTCACACACGGGGCCGGGGGGCACTTACTTTTCACACACGGGGCCGGGGGGCACTTACTTTTTACACACGGGGCGGAACTTACTTTTCACACACGGGGCCGGGGGGCACTTACTTTTCACACACGGGGCCGGGGGGCACTTACTTTTCACACACGGGGCCGGGGGGCACTTACTTTTCACACACGGGGCCGGGGGGCACTTACTTTTCACACACGGGGCCGGGGGGCACTTACTTTTCACACACGGGGCCGGGGGCGCACTTACTTTTGCACACGGGGCCGGGGGCGCACTTACTTTTGCACACGGGGCCGGGTGGCGCACTTACTGTTGCACACGGGGCCGGGGGCGCACTTACTTTTGCACACGGGGCCGGGGGCGCACTTACTTTTGCACACGGGGCCGGGGGCGCACTTACTTTTGCACACGGGGCCGGGGGCGCACTTACTTTTGCACACGGGGCCGGGGGCGCACTTACTTTTGCACACGGGGCCGGGGGCGCACTTACTTTTGCACACGGGGCCGAGGGCGCACTTACTTTTGCACACGGGGCCGGGGGCGCACTTACTTTTTACACACGGGGCGGAACTTACTTTTCACACACGGGGCCGGGGGGCATTTACTTTTCACACACGGGGCCGGGGGCACTTACTTTTCACACACGGGGCCGGGGGCGCACTTACTTTTGCACACGGGGCCGGGGGCGCACTTACTTTTGCACACGGGGCCGGGGGCGCACTTACTGTTGCACACGGGGCCGGGGGCGCACTTACTTTTGCACACGGGGCCGGGGGCGCACTTACTTTTGCACACGGGGCCGGGGGCGCACTTACTTTTGCACACGGGGCCGGGGGCGCACTTACTTTTGCACACGGGGCCGGGGGCGCACTTACTTTTGCACACGGGGCCGAGGGCGCACTTACTTTTGCACACGGGGCCGGGGGCGCACTTACTTTTGCACACGGGGCCGGGGGCGCTCTTACTTTTGCACATGGGGCCGGGGGCGCACTTACTTTTGCACACGGGGCCGGGGGCGCACTTACTTTTGCACACGGGGCCGGGGGCGCACTTACTTTTGCACACGGGGCCGGGGGCGCACTTACTTTTGCACATGGGGCCGGGGGCGCACTTACTTTTGCACACGGGGCCGGGGGCGCACTTACTTTTGCACACGGGGCCGGGGGCGCACTTACTTTTGCACACGGGGCCGGGAGGGCACTTACTTTTCACACATGGGGCCGGGGGGGCACTTACTTTTCACACACGGGGCCGGGGGGGCACTTACTTTTCACACACGGGGCCGGGGGGCACTTACTTTTCACACACGGGGCCGGGAGGGCACTTACTTTTCACACACGGGACGAGAGGGTGTCATAGTCACTTTATTCTGATGTTTGACTTTGATAAATGATCATGTCCTAAAATGGACACCGTACATTTGCATAGCTGCCATCTTTGGAAGGTCAAGTTCGGGGTAATGGAAAGTTCGCCACTATTTCCTATGGGAAATTTTTTTTTTTAAATGCGATTTAAATAAAATCTACATATCGGATCGACTATAAAAGTCATAGCACACCTGTCCCCACCGAGGCCTTCGAAACGCCGCCTGAACGGGGTCTCTGCGCCGAGCGGTTCGGGCCGCATTAATTGCGGAAAACGCGGAGAAGAAGAAGAATAAAATATAAGAAATCGGATTACAATATGTTGCTTGAACCTAGGAGGGTTCAAGCACCATAATAATAAGAATAAGAAGAAGTTATCCACGATGGAATAACAGTATAGTGCTTTGTTCCAAAGCACTATAAATATTCGCCTGTTTCAATGGCCACGCCAAACACCTGGTTTAAACCCTATAGAACATCTTTGGGATGAGTTAGTGTGACAAGTTGGTTCCAGTACCCATAGCAATAAAGATGAATTGTTTGCAGATTTGCAAATGGAATGGAGCAAGATCCCTCAAGATGTATTAAATACCCTAGTGGCTTCAATGCCTCGTTGGTGTGGTGCAGTAATTAAAGCAAGAGTTTATTGTATAAAATACCAAGTTATGGCATTGTAAAACAATGAATTACTCTCTATGTTGCGAGCAATAAATAGTGTATGCAAAACTTTTGGCAGTCAGTTTTCTTTCACTATATGTCCATACCTGTGTTCTAAAGCATTTTGGTTATAATTAAGGTTTTGCAGGATGACAAATTCATGCACTTTCAATTCATCACCAGGAAAATGTCATCACAACAATCAGACAGAAGAAATTATACTTATAAAAAAAAAGAAAAACTTTTGGTTTTCTACTGCATTGTATTAGTCCCTGCAGCTTCTTGTTCTGCTATCCTTGAGGGACACAGTGCAATTGAACAATCAATGTTTGTTAATTTGGTGAATACTTGCTGACTACCTATTGTATCAGTCCATGCAGCTTGTTGTTCTGCAAATATTTTAGGATTAAATAGAAATTCTCCCTCCTCCCCCCCAAACCTGTCGATAATGACCTGAAGAACAGCTGTTGGTAAAAAAGCAACCTCTATCCTTCTACAGAGAGACTCTATAGGACAGCAGCCAAGGCACCATGGCTCCAACCAGAGGAATACCAACTTGATCGATTTCCCATCACTGAACTTATGGAGACGTTTGGAGAACCCAGGTTGGGACAATCAGTTCACATGGCCACATACCTTAATGGACTGTAAGCTCCCTAAACTTGCCGCTACCTCTTCTTTGGAGCAAAGTCAACATTTTTGGCTGAAGACTAAAATTTTCATTTATTCCTTCCACATTTCATTTAATTCCTGTCAAGCAACTAAAGCATTAATGATCTTTTAAATGTGGTTTTGAGCACTTTGAGGGATTAATTTTTAAAATGGTATCGCTTTTGGGTATTTTTTGTCATATAGGCCATCAAAGTCACTTTAGTTGTGATGTGGTCCCTAAAAAAATTGGTTCTGTAAAATGTTTTGGAAAAATGGAAAATTGCTGGTTAACAACATTAATGCTTCTAACTTCCTAACCAACAAATTATGTTTCAAAAATGATGCTGATGTAAAGTAGACATGTGTTAAATATTATGTATGATCTATTTTATCTGGTATAACTTTGCCCCTTAGTGACGGAGCCAAATTTTTTAAATCTGACCAGTGTCACTTTATGTTGGTAATAACTCTGGAACGCTTCAAAAAATCCAAGTGATTTTGAGATTGTTTTTTCGTGACACATTATACTTTATGATAATGGTAAATTTAGGTAGATATGTTTTGTGTTTATGTATAGAAAATATCAGAAATTTGAGAAAAATGTTAAAACATTTGCAATTTTCAAACTTTGAATGATTATCCCTTTAATCCAGAGAGTCATACCACCGCAAGAGATTAATAAATAACATTTTCCTCATGTCGGCTTTACATCAGCACCATTTATAAAATGTTATTTTATTTTGTTAGCATTTTAGGAGGTTTAAAAATATAGCAGGAATTTTTCATTTTTTTCATGGAAATTTACAAAATGTTTTTTTTTAGGGACTCATCCATGTTTGAAGTGACTTTAGGGGTCACATATATTGGGAAAGCCCCAAAAGTTATACCATTTTAAAAACAACACCCCCTGACATATTGAAAACTGCAGTCAGGTAGTTTATTAACCCTTCAGGTGCTATCCAGGAATTAATGCAAAGTGGCATGACAGAAATGAAAATGTGTATTTTTACCACATAAATGTCGGTAACTTCTGAGCAGATTACTACAGCCGTCAGACTCTAAGGCCGCTATTTGGTCATGAATTGCCATGGCAAACATCAGGACCACATAATCATGATCGGAGGGCACCAATTGGGATAAAGAGGAAGCCCCCATGCTCTGTTATCCATTTATATGATGTAGTCACTATTGAGAGCAGCATCTAATGGGTTAAACAGATTTGGACAATGCAAACACTGATCGTGGCTGATGCAGAAAGTTGTCAGCTATAGTGTACAGCCGGCAGCTGCTGGATTGTCACCAGTATGAGGATGCTATTCTCTTATATCTCAGGTCAGTTAAAAGACGTATTGGCTGTCATTAAGGGGTTAAGGGCATAAAAATGCAAAGTGTAAAAAACGCTACATTTCAAATTTTTTTGTGAAATTTTTCACATTTTTATAAATAAACACAAATCATTTTTACCAAAATTTACCACTTACATGAAGTACAATATCTATTGGAATTAATGGAATATGTTGAAGCATTCCAGAGTTATTACCTCATAAATTAGAGCTGGTCAGAATTGTAATTTTTGGCCTAGACAGGAAAACAGGTTCAGAGCTGATGGGATTAAAGAGGATTTTTTATTTAGACCAACTACCTCCTATCTCTAATTAGTAGCCTAAAAAGGTCCTATAAGTCTATGGGAGTAGGAAAATACCAAAAAGCCAACAAAAAATACTCCCATGAAAAAGTCCATGATGCAAAAATTACTCAAAATATATATAATTTTTATTAAACAAATATAACTTCTCTTGACACATGGATACGACTATCAATGAGTTAGCTGGTGTGTGTAGCCTGAAATAACGGACAAATATTTTTCCTCCGGGTGTAGACATTGTGCAGTAATAATATTAGCTCTATCTTTAAACCAGATACAGTTTCATTTTTTACATTGAAAACTGCACAAATTACCCCATATGACCTTGCTTTCATGGTCTAGTTATTGATTGTCTTGCTTAATGGTTTCTAGTTTTAGCAGTAGATTCCCTTTTTTATCTCGTTTTTATATCTTGTTTGTTATTTACATATTTGTTTAATAAAGACTATATACAGTGCCTTGCGAAAGTATTCGGCCCCCTGGAACTTTTCAACCTTTTCCCACATATCATGCTTCAAACATAAAGATACCAAATGTAAATTTTTGGTGAAGAATCAACAACAAGTGGAACACAATTGTGAAGTTGATTGAAAATTACTGGTTATTTTAAACTTTTGTGGAAATTCAAAAACTGAAAAGTGGGGTGTGCAATATTATTCAGCCCCTTTACTTTCAGTGCAGCAAACTCACTCCGTAAGATCATTATGGATCTCTGAATGATCCAATGTTGTCCTAAATGCCTAAAGATGATAAATATAATCCATCTGTGTGTAATCAAGTCTCCGTATAAATGTACCTGCTCTGTAATAGTCTCAGGGTTCTGTTTGAAGCACAGAGAGCATCATGAAAACCAAGGAACACAACAGGCAGGTCCGTGATATTGTTGTGGAGAAGTTTAAAGCCGGATTTGCATACAAAATGATTTCCAAAACTTTAAACATCCCAAGGAGCACTGTGCAAGTGATCATATTGAAATCTACCAAGACCCGGCCGTCCCTCTAAACTTTCATCTCAAACAAGGAGAAGACTGATCAGAGATGCAGCCAAGAGGCCCATGATCACTCTGGATGAACTGCAGAGATCTACAGCTGAGGTGGGACAGTCTGTCAATCGGACAACAATCAGTCGTACACTGCACAAATCTGGCCTTTGTGGAAGAGTGGCAAGAAGAAAGCAATTTCTCAAAGATATCCATGAAAAGTGTTGCTTAAAGTTTGCAACAAGCCACCTGGGAGACACACCAAACATGTGGAAGAAGGTGCTCTGATCAAATGAAACCAAAATTGAACTTTTTGGCAACAATGCCAAACAATATACTTGGCTTAAAGGAAACACAGCTCATCACCCTGAACACACCATCCCCACTGTCAAACATGGTGGTGGCAGCATCATGGTTTGGGCCTGCTTTTCTTCAGCAGGGACAGGGAAGATGGTTGAAATTGATGGGAAGATGGATGGGGCCAAATACAGGACCATTCTTGAAGAAAACCTGTTGTAGTCTGCAAAAGACCTGAGACTGGGATGGAGATTTGTCTTTTAACAAGACAATGATCCCAAACATAAAGCAAAATCTAGAATGGAATGGTTCACAAATAATCCAGGTGTTAGAATGGCCAAGTCAAAGTCCTCAATCCAATCGAGAATCTGTGGAAAGAGCTGAAAACTGCTGTTCACAAACGATCTCCATCAAACCTCACTGAGCTCGAGCTGCTTGCCAAGGAAGAATGGGCAAGAATTTCAGTCTCTCGATGAAAAAACTGTTAGAGACATACCCAAAGCAACTTGCAGCTGTAATCGCAGCAAAAGGTGGGGAAACAAAGTATTAAGTTAAAGGGGCCTAATAATATTGCACGCCCCACTTTTCAGTTTTTGAATTTCCACAAAAATTAAAAATAACCAATAAATTTGGTTCAACTTCACAATTGAGTTTCACTTGTTGTTGATTCTTCACCAAAAAATTACATTTGGTATCTTTATGTTTGAAGCATGATATGTGGGAAAAGGTTGAAAAGTTCCAGGGGGCCGAATACTTTCGCAAGGCACTGTATTTAATAATTTTTGGATCATTGATTTTTTTATGGGATTATTTTTTGTCGGCTCCTCTAATTGTTGCAGCTCCACTGCTTCTGGAACAGTTTTTCTTTTTCTTCTGTGCTTCTCAGGTAACCAACTCTGCATTTACCACAGAACCTCTCTTTTTCTGAGGCCGTGTTTTGATCAACCAGCAACAGAGGCAAAAAAGCAAATTTGTCCATCGAACTTCCGTAATACACACCCAGCAGGTTGAGAGTAAAATTTGCATCTTTATTTTGAGGGGTATAGAATTGGAATGGATAGATGCAGAAGAAAAAGAAAAAACGATCCAGAATAACTGGAACAGAAGCAATTTGAGGAAGTACTTGTTCGAGTTTTAAAATCTAGTGGACGGTCCCCTTGAAAGCGTACTTGTGAGCGAATTATTTCTGCCTTAACAACATATTCCAATGATCAGTGTGGTTACATTTTGTGCGCATGGATACATATATATTTGTTTACAAACCTTAAATATACTTATAATAAGCTTAACAGGAGTTGATAATTACCTCTCCCTGATGTGAAGAGGTCCATAAATTGTCCAATATTCATTTTAAAATTAAATGAATAAAATCTTCGGTAGAAGTGATAATAAGACACAAGGCAATCTTTTGCGTTTCGACACACATAGACAATCTGGAAGTAATTAGAATATCTTAAGTGTGCTAGACTCACAATTACATGGTTAATCATCATTTACCAATTACCTTACAAGTACAACACAGAGTAGTTTGCATATCTTTCATGTATTTTTAAGTTAGTGTTCATTATCCCCTCTACAGCAGCAACAAATGCTGCTAAGCAACGAGTCTTAGTGGGGTTATCTTGTGAAAAAATAGTGCTATTACTAAAATTAATCATCTGTCAATGTTAATGTCCTTGATTGGGACATTTGAATTGTGAGAGATGTGCAGCTTCCTATTTAGGCGACATTCACACATTCAGTATTTGGTCAGTATTTTACCTGTTTCTGTAAGCCAACACCAGGAGTTGAACAATCAGAGGAAAAGTATACTAGAAACACATCACCAATTCTGTATATATCACCTACTCCTGGTTTTTGGCTTAGAAATATCAATGTAGAATACTGACCAAATAATGAACGTGTGAACGTGACCTAAATGAAATACCCAGATCTTCGAATTTACTCACACGTCAGTGTTAGCCACTTGTGTACTGTCAGTTTTTTCTCACTTGTTGCACACTGACTGCATAAAACAACCAGACATATCCTACTATAGTCCATTTTGCAGGCAGAACTTTCCTGTTCAAGTGACAAAGTCAGTGAAAAAACCCAAAAAATATAAAACAGCATATACAGCTGGGAAAATAAGTATTTGATACACTGGCGGTTTTGCAAGATTTCCCACCTACAAAGAATGGAGATGTCTGTAATTTTTATTGTAGATACACCACTGAGAAAGACGGAATCTAAAAATAAAATCAAGAAAATCACATTTTATTGTATGAAATAAGTAGAGCCGGAATTCTTGATGGTTGGAAGGTGATCACATACCTGGTTTTCTTTAAAAACTAAGGAGTGGCTCTGTAAGAAGCATTTCAAGGTCCTAGAGTGACCTAGCCAGTCTCCAGACCTGCACCCAATGGAAAATCTTTGGAGGTAGCTGAAACTCAATGCTGCCCAGCGACAGCCCCGAAATCTGAAAGATCTGGAGAAGATCTGTATGGAGGAGTGGGCCAAAATCTCTGTTGCAGTATGTGCAAACTTGATCAAGAACTAAAGGAAATGTCTCAACTCTGTAATTACAAACAAAGGTTTCTGTACTAAATATTAAGTTCTGTTTTTCTATTGTATCAAATACTTATTTTTCCCACTGTATAGCAGGGTCTCAGAAAACATTATATTCCCATTATTAAGTGGGACTACTAGACTGGTATAGTATTTTCACTATATGAAAGGGCTGAATAACGTTTACACTTGGGGTATATACATAAGAGAATTGTCGAGGTAGGCCTCATATACATCCTGAAAAAATATGTATTATGTCATCATACACACCCTGGAAAATTAACAACAAGGAACAGATCATGACCCTGTACATATAGTGGAGGAGGAGGACACAAAAAATTAGAAAATCAATTACCATAAACCCTTGTTTGGGTGGAAAGTGGTGCATGGGAATATCACCAGAAGAAAGGGAACATTTTAGATCACTTTATATTCCGCTGTTGTCATACAGTGAGGTTGAGAAGTCTGGGCCAATCGAGGACTTGTTCATTTTGATAAAGTCAGCCTGTCAGCATTTTCAGTTGACAGGCAGATGCACCTATCAGTTAATATGCCTCATGCAGCACTAAAAACTCACTCAGACAAAACTCTAGCGGCAGGGTAGGCAAGCACCTCCAAGGAGTAGAGGGACAGTTCATGACACGCGTCCAGCTTAGATACTCAATAGTTGTATTTCACAGAGGAATCATGGATGATGCTGGCATGGTCGGCTAAGTACTCCTTCTCCATCTTCAAAAACGTTTCCCTTCTTGTCAGAGTATCCAGCACATCAGGGCCTGGGCGATAGGAGGGTCTAATGAAACTATCCCAGACTATTTATAGAGCTCCCCTGCCTCTGATGGACATGTTGTGTATCACCCTCATCTCTACTTCTTGTTTGTCCAAAGAACTCTGACCTCTGCAGACAATGACACGCCTGCAGGGCAGTGGGGTACTCGATACCGGGTCTGGTCGCAAGGGGGATGTCACGGTGGCTGTGACCCGGTCCGTGGCCCTGGGCATCAACTTTAAAGGGGGTTAAATGTTCAACGTTTGTCGTGACACCACCTGTGGAGTTTGGTCAATAAGGGGACATATGCTGCATTAGAGGGGTCCCCTGGGGGATGTTTCGGCAGCCCAGATGTTACACTTCCCACAAGTGAAGCGGGGTCCCCAGGGGTCCTATGGTGTGTGGCGTAAATGGTAAGGCCGGTGAATAAATGGAGGAGACAAGTTATAAGTATTTACCTGGTTTACTTGTGGGTGACAGGCCACAGTCCAGGGTACCAGGTATGAGATATAGTGATGTGGCTGGCTCAGAGGCAAGTGAGAGTTCTCCTGTAATAGTAGAGGTCTGTGAGCCTTTCCAACTGGCGCCTTTCAAGGTGAGGTCCCTGCTGCCATAGCTTCCTACAGGGTCCTCCAGTTTCCCCCTGTCCTGGGACAGGTACCTGCATGATGGGCAGCTTGAGCCTTTTTAAAGGAACCCTAACATGCCTCGGGCTCCTCAGGTGCTGCTGCATCTCAGGCGTGGTGCGGGCAGGTAACGTGTAGTGCCGTGCCCTCCAGTTCTGCTCTGTGTCCTAGAGTCCCACAAAAGCCTCAGGCTCCTGTTTCCCGGTTACTGCGCTTCAGCTCTGAGGGTGCCATGCCACAGTTCCCCTCTGAGCTCTGTTCCTCTCCTGTGCTCCTTTCCTTCTGGCTACTCCACATACAACAACCCTTCAGGTTCTCTCACTCCTTCCAGAGGCTGCAGCTCCCTCATGGCTGCCAGGCCTCTCTGTCTGCACTGCGTCTCTCCTAGACGTCTGCTCTGCTTGGTCTCCTAGGACCAACTCCCTAGCTCCTCGTCCAGGTCAGGATACATAAACCCTAGGGAAGCTCCCCTGAATCCAGGTCCTGAGCTCCCCATCCTGGCCTGGATTCAGAATGTGTTGCATGTGTGTGCCTTACCTGATGAAGAGAACTCCTTTGTCTCTGAGCATGACATCACCTTCCCTGAAGGAAAAGCAACATCACTGCAGCAACCGGTCACCTGAGGGGCTGCAATAGCATAGCTAGATGCAGGGCCGGCTCCAGGTTTTCATGGGCCCTTGGGCGACAGAACCTCAGTGGGCCCCCTTGTGGAGCAAATCATGTGGCGACAGTAAAACAGCAGGGACCACAGAGACCCAAATATTTTATTTAGAAAAAAACTATGTAAACTTTATAAAAACACTAGTGCAAAATAGAGAAAGTGCAATATATCAGGGAAACTTTTGATAAATTTGCTTCTCTGTAAGTTGTAAACTTCTAAACAAATTTAAACAATTTATGCCTTTTGCTAGATCTTTAACAGTAGTTACTTTTCTTAGGTGCTCCTTTAAACCTTTCTTCCCCATCTATTCCCTACCTACAAAAACTCCCCACTCTGTGTGCACCTGCAGTGTGGACCACTGACCCCAATATTTAATCAATTGTGTCATTGCTAGGATTACTCCCACCCCCCAAAATCCCACAGAAAGTAGTAATGCCCCTACTGTGCAACGACATGTATGGGCCTTTGAAGGATATAAATATATAAATACAATTGTAAATGCATTAATTTAAAAAAACCCACAATACTAAGTGCTATTTACATGAACTCTGTATTTACTGTCAGTGTACATGTAACACAGTGATCACTGGTGACATTATACACAGGAGCTCTGTATATAGTGTCAGTGTACAGGTAATACAGGGATCACCAGTGACATTATACACAGGAGCTCTGTAAAAAGTGCCAGTGTACAGGTAATACAGTGATCACCACTGCCAGTGACATTATATACAGGAGCTCTGTATATAGTATACAGTGTATAGTGTCAGTGCACAGGTAATACACTGACTCACCAGTGACGTCTCTAGCTGAAGTCCTTCATCTTTGCTTTTCTCATTCATGCAGCACAGACCGCCATCGCTTCTTCCAGCCAGGACTCGCCTCTGCATAAAAAAAACACAGTTATCTAGAGCACATTCCCCACTTTTTCCCTTTCTTCTACACTACACATCTGAATACAGAGGTCCACCCACAATCAATATATAATTGGTTATTATGCAACCTCATAGATTGCAAGCTTACGAGTCCCCCATCATGTGCAGTCCCCCTTACCTCCCACTTCATGTGCAGTCCTCCTTACCCCCACTTCATCATGTTCAGCCCAACTCCCCCACTTCATCATGTGCAGCCCAACTCCTCCTTCATCATGTGCAGTCCTCCTTACCCCCACTTCATCATGTTCAGCCCAACTCCCCCACTTCATCATGTGCAGCCCAACTCCCCCACTTCATCATGTGCAGCCCAACTCCTCCTTCATCATGTGCAGTCCTCCTTAACCCCCAAATTCCATCATGTGCAGCCTCCTTTAACCCCCCAAATTCCGTCATGTGCAGCCTCCTTTAATCCCCCCAAATTCCACCATGTGCATCCTCCTTTAACCCCCAAAATTCCATCATGTGCAGCCTCCTTTAACCCCCCAAATTCCGTCATGTACAGCCTCCTTTAACCCCCCAAATTCCATCATGTGCAGCCTCCTTTAATCCCCCCAAATTCCACCATGTGCATTCTCCTTTAACCCCCAAAATTCCATCATGTGCAGCCTCCTTTAACCCCCCAAATTCCTTCATGTGCAGCCTCCTTTAACCCCCCAAATTCCAACATGTGCAGCCTCCTTTAACCCCCCAAATTCCGTCATGTGAAGCCTCCTTTAACCCCCCAAAATTCTGTCATGTGCAGCCTCCTTTAACCCCCCCAAGTTCCATCATGTGCTGCCTCCTTTAATCCCCCCAAACTCCATCATGTGCAGCCTCCTTTAACACCCCCAAATTCCATCATGTGCAGCCTCCTTTAACCCCCCAAATTCCATCATGTGCAGCCTCCTTTAATCCCCCCAAATTCCACCATGTGCATCCTCCTTTAACCCCCAAAATTCCATCATGTGCAGCCTCCTTTAACCCCCCAAATTCCGTCATGTGCAGCCTCCTTTAACCCCCCAAATTCCAACATGTGCAGCCTCCTTTAACCCCCCAAATTCCGTCATGTGAAGCCTCCTTTAACCCCCCAAAATTCCGTCATGTGCAGCCTCCTTTAACCCCCCCAAGTTCCATCATGTGCTGCCTCCTTTAATCCCCCCAAACTCCATCATGTGCAGCCTCCTTTAACACCCCCAAATTCCATCATGTGCAGCCTCCTTTAACCCCCCAAATTCCATCATGTGCAGCCTCCTTTAACCCCCCAAATTCCGTCATGTGCAGCCTCCTTTAACCCCCCCAAGTTCCATCGTGTGCAGCCTCCTTTAATCCCCCCAAACTCCATCATGTGCAGCCTCCTTTAACCCCCCAAATTCCATCATGTGCAGCCTTCTTTATCCCCCCAAATTCCATCATGTGCAGCCACCTTTAACCCCCCAAATTCCGTCATGTGCAGCCTCCTTTAACCCCCCAAATTCCATCATGTGCAGCCTCCTTTAACCCCCAAAACTCCATCATGTGCAGCCTCCTTTCACCCCTCCCCACTTCTTCATTTGCAGTTACCCACCATTTAATTTAAAAAAAAAAAAAAAAAAAAGGTTTTTTTATACTTACATCACCACTCGCTCCCTTGCAGCGCCTCTCCGCTAGCGTCCTGGCCGGGACATGTCGGCACGTGCGCGATGACGTCATCGCGCACGCCCGACACCTGACCCGGAAGCATAGAGAGATATCATGGAGCCTGGAGGGAGCAGGAGCTGTGCAGCCGTCAAGCTGACAGCCGCGCACAAAGCTCCCGGACCCGGCGCGGACGTGTGCGCCGACTGTGACTGCTGCCGGCCGCTTCACAGTGCAGCGCACACGGCCGCGCACAATTTGATGCAGCTTTGCACACAATTTGCAGCTTTACAGCCACCACCAGGCGGCCGGCCCTGATCAGCTGCAGGGGGAGCGGCCCGGGGGGCATTTGCATCTTTGCAACCCGGCCCAGTCCGCCCCTGCTAGGGGGGCCCCCAGAAGTCAGGGGGCCCCGGCATCTGCCCGACCCTGCCGTCCGCTGACGCCGGCCCTGGCTAGATGTTTGTTTTTTTTACTACTTGTTCAACTAGGACCTTCTGGTATTGCACCAATTTACTAGCCCTCTCTGCTGCAGGAAGGAAAGATGGATAGTTTTCCTTGTAGCTTGGGTCAAAAAGGGTGAACAACCAGCGCTGGCCAAAATGCGTGTATAACACGAATGTCATGGGAAAGGCAGTAGTACATAAAGTCAGTAATCTGTGCAAAACTCCCAACAATCAAGACTTCTCTGACCAGAGGTGTATCTAGGGTTTCTGACACCCGGGGCAAGATTTCATTTTGGCGCCCCCCCAGCACACATGCGATTTGCACACTTTGCCATGTACCCATGAGCTCCTCTCCCTAATGCTCTCAATGTTCATTAAATACCCCCATCTCCACTCCAAATCTCCCCACACACATTAAATCCCCCATCCCCACTCCAATTCTCCCCACACAATAAATCCCCCCATTCCCCATACAGCCCCTCATCACCCCATCTCCTCATCTCCACAGCACCTCATCAACCCCATCTCCCCCTCAGCCTCTCATCAACCCCACACAGCCCCTCCTCATCCCCCCATTCCCCACACAGCCCCTCATCATCCCCCCATTCCCCACACAGCTCCTCATCACTTCCCCATTCCCCACACAGGCCCCCATCTTCCCCCAATTTTAGGCCATGCCTCTGACCACACCCATTTCACAACTAGTCACGCCCCAACCACACCCATTTAGGACTGCTGATCACAATGATTCAAAAACAATAATTATAAACAAAAAAATATCGCCACACAGTGCTCCATACTGTATAATGGCCACACATGATGCTCCATACTCTATAATGGCCCCCCATGATGCTCCATACAATATAATGGCCACACATGATGCTCCATACTGTATAATGGCCACACATGATGCTCCATACTGTATAATGGCCAAACACAGTGCTCCATACTGTATAATGGCCCCAAATAATGCTGCGTACAGTGTACTGGCCCCACGTGATGCTCCATACAGTATTATGGGCCCACATTATGCTGCATACTGTATAATGGCCACACATGATGCTCCATACTGTATAATGGCCACACATGATGTTCCATACTTTATAATGGCCACACATGATGCTGCATACTGTATAATGGCTCCACATGATGCTCCATACTGTATAATGGCCACACATGATGCTACGTACAGTATACTGGCCCCACGTGATGGTCCATACAGTATAATGGGCTCACATGATGCTTTGTACAGTATAATGGCCACACATGGTTACCCCACCCCCATCATTGCCTTCTCCATCACTACACACACACCTTTCACCGCGCTCCCTCACAGCAGCCGGCAGCTTCCACTCCCGCGGCGCTGAATGATGTCATCCAGCTGCGCCGCTGACTGCTCACATCGCTGCAGCAGTGATACGCCACTGATAAAAGACCTCTCCGTGTCTCCTGTGCCAGTCAGTGTCAGAGCGAGGAGCAATATCTGCTCTGATCCGACACAGCTAGCATCCGCTCCGTACACCTCTTACACAAACGAATCCGCTCCATACACCTTGCACACATGGCTCCGCTCCATACACCTCGTGTACACACATGGCTCCACTCCGTACTCACATGGCTCTGCTCCGCACACCTCGTACACATGCAGCTCCGCTCTGTACACCTCGTACACACACGACTCCACCTACATACACCTCGTACACATACGACTCCACCTACATACACCTTTCACACGCTGCTCCGATCCGTACACCTCTTACACACACGGCTCCGCTCTGTACACCTCTTATACACGGCTCTGTACACCTCTTACACACATAACTCCGCTCTATACACCTTTCACACACTGCTCCAATCTGTGCACCTCTTACACACACGGCTCCGCTCCATACACCTCATACACACGGCTCCGCACACCTCTTACACACATGACTCCGCTCCATACACCTTTCACACGCTGCTCCGATCCATACACCTCGTACACACACAGCTCTGCTACATCCACACTGTAAACACCTCCTGACCTCACACATACGCTTACCCTCGTCCAGCGCCATAACAACCAGCAGACAGTGTCAGGCTTAGCTTAATGTCAGGCTTTACAAGGCTGCAGCACGAGACTCAATTGCATGTGGATTATTAGTGAGGCTGCCAGTGGGGAAAAACAGCAAGCCACATTAATTAGCCCTCTCCCAGGGAGCTGCAGCTGCTTCTGCTCCTCCTCCTCCTCCAGCATTCACTGGACTGTGACATTGACTACTGATGATAGTCTCTCTGCAATCACAGCACTGAGCAGCCAAGGCCAGTTACAGAGGAGGAAGTCTGTGACGAGTCTCCATCCCACCCTGCTCAGCCCCACTCATTCTACATAGGATTACTGGGGCATTAGCTTCACTGTTGCTTACACTAGCACCCGTTTGGCAGGTAAGCTGTTACTAACAACAGTTGCGTACCTCAAATGCCCCCTCTCTCTCCCTCTCTGTCTCTGAGCTGTACTGCACTGCATACAGAAGGGGTGTGGCCTAACACAAGGGGGCATGTCGGCTGCTTCTCCTGCTGTCTGCGGGAAGCAGAGCGTCCCATGCGGGAGCGCGGGGTAAAGGCTCAAAACCGGGACAGTCCGGCAGAATGATGGACAGTTCGGAGCTATGCAATTGAATACTGGGAGCCGGCGCGCTGCAGCTTCTCTGTGCCGGCTGTCAGCTTGACAGTCAGCACAGAGAACAGCTGCATCCCAGTCCGGGGGGCAGCAGAATTCAGCTGCTGGGGGAAACACTGCGGACCGCCGCATTAGGCGGCCCGACTGCGCCCACCTGCCAGCTGTGCCCGGGGCACATGCGCCGGCTGCCCCCCCTAGATATGCCACTGTCCCTGTCCCTACTAGGAAGACGACTTTCCATTTCCTCCTCCTGCTCCTCCTCTTCAGGCCATCCATGTGAAATAGATAAGAAGCTGGTATTGGAATTACCCTCTGTAGCACAGGCAAACATTTCTTGTTTCTCCTCCTCAAAAAATATACTAGAAGGAAACAGCTTTACCAACACCAGTCAGTTCATAAATGCACAGGCAGCCACCCCCTCCATAATTTGGTAGGTCTGTGAGCGGCTGCTTTTATCAGTAGTTTGCACCTGTACTGGCCCTGCCATTATAATGGGGGTCTGCTGCATCCTGCTGATGCATTTGTGATTTGACTGGTGTTGGTAAGATTGCTTCCTTCTGGTATTTTTTTTCTGCAAAGTTGCTGTTTTTGAAATTAATGCTAGGAATCGCAAACATGAGTACCCTTGACGTGGGTTGCGAGTTTGCAAGCTTTTCTATTTTGGCCAAAATATCAACCAATACCTCATTTAATGTATTTATCATATGCTTTTTTTCATCTTTTATTGCACTTTTATCATTTTTTGCAGGATGCAGCTGTAGGGGGTGTGAAAATATTGTTGTTCCCTCTTCTCCCCAACCCCTTTAAGAATGCAAATAATGTATATAATTAATGTGTTCATACATGGTGGTACTGCTACACAAAGAGTGTTACAACCGTGTACAAGAGCATTGCTATACCTCATATACAGTTAGGTTCATACAGTGGGGCAAAAAAGTATTTAGTCAGTCAGCAATAGTGCAAGTTCCACCACTTAAAAAGATGAGAGGCGTCTGTAATTTACATCACAGGTAGACCTCAACTATGGGAGACAAACTGAGAAAAAAAAATCCAGAAAATCACATTGTCTGTTTTTTTATCATTTTATTTGCATATTATGGTGGAAAATAAGTATTTGGTCAGAAACAAAATTTCATCTCAATACTTTGTAATATATCCTTTGTTGGCAATGACAGAGGTCAAACATTTTCTGTAAGTCTTCACAAGGTTGCCACACCCTGTTGTTGGTATGTTGGCCCATTCCTCCATGCAGATCTCCTCTAGAGCAGTGATGTTTTTGGCTTTTCGCTTGGAAACACGGACTTTCAACTCCCTCCAAAGGTTTTCTATAGGGTTGAGATCTGGAGACTGGCTAGGCCACTCCAGGACCTTGAAATGCTTCTTACGAAGCCACTCCTTCGTTGCCCTGGCGGTGTGCTTTGGATCACAGTCATGTTGAAAGACCCAGCCACGTTTCATCTTCAATGCCCTTGCTGATGGAAGGAGGTTTGCACTCAAAATCTCACGATACATGGCCCCATTCTTTCTTTCATGTACCCGGATCAGTCGTCCTGGCCCCTTTGCAGAGAAACAGCCCCAAAGCATGATGTTTCCACCACCATGCTTTACAGTAGGTATGGTATTTGATGGATGCAACTCAGTATTCTTTTTCCTCCAAACACGACAAGTTGTGTTTCTACCAAACAGTTCCAGTTTGGTTTCATCAGACCATAGGACATTCTCCCAAAACTCCTCTGGATCATCCAAATGCTCTCTAGCAAACTTCAGACGGGCCCGGACATGTACTGGCTTAAGCAGTGGGACACGTCTGGCACTGCAGGATCTGAGTCCATGGTGGCGTAGTGTGTTACTTATGGTAGGCCTTGTTACATTGGTCCCAGCTCTCTGCAGTTCATTCACTAGGTCCCCCCGCGTGGTTCTGGGATTTTTGCTCACCGTTCTTGTGATCATTCTGACCCCACGGGGTGGGATTTTGCATGGAGCCCCAGATCGAGGGAGATTATCAGTGGTCTTGAATGTCTTCCATTTTCTAATTATTGCTCCCACTGTTGATTTCTTCACTCCAAGCTGGTTGGCTATTGCAGATTCAGTCTTCCCAGCCTGGTGCAGGGCTACAATTTTGTTTCTGGTGTCCTTTGACAGCTCTTTGGTCTTCACCATAGTGGAGTTTGGAGTCAGACTGTTTGAGGGTGTGCACAGGTGTCTTATTATACTGATAACAAGTTTGAACAGGTGCCATTACTACAGGTAATGAGTGGAGGAAAGAGGAGACTCTTAAAGAAGAAGTTACAGGTCTGTGAGAGCCAGAAATCTTGATTGTTTGTTTCTGACCAAATACTTATTTTCCACCATAATATGCAAATAAAATGATAAAAAAACAGACAATGTGATTTTCTGGATTTTTTTTTCTCAGTTTGTCTCCCATAGTTGAGGTCTACCTATGATGTAAATTACAGACGCCTCTCATGTTTTTAAGTGGTGGAACTTGCGCTATTGCTGACTGACTAAATACTTTTTTGCCCCACTGTATATATTTGGACAGAGACAACAATTTTCTAATTTTGGGTATAGACCTTACCACAATGAATTTTAAACAAAACAATTCAGATGCAGTTGAAGATCAGACTTTCAGCTTTCATTTGAGGGTATCCACATTAAAATGGGATGAAAGGTTTAGGCGTTTCAGCTCCTTAACATGTGCCACCCTGTTTTTAAAGGGACCAAAAGTAATTGGACAATTGGCTCCAAGGCTATTTCATGGATAGGTGTGGGCAATCCCTTCGTTATGTCATTCTCAATTAAGCAGATAAAAGGCCTGGAGTTGATTTGAGGTGTGGTGCTTGCATTTGGAAGGTTTTGCTGTGAAGTAAACATGCGGTCAAAGGAGCTCTCCATGCAGGTGAAACAAGCCATCTTTAAGCTGCGAAAACAGAAAAAACCCATCCGAGAAATTGCTACAATATTAGGAGTGGCAAAATCTACAGTTTGGTACATCCTGAGAAAGAAAGAAAGCACTGGTGAACTCATCAATGCAAAAAGACCTGGGCGCCCACGGAAGACAACCGTGGTGGATGATCGCAGAATAATCTCCATGGTGAAGAGAAACCTCTTCACAACAGCCAACCAAGTGACCAACACTCTCCAGGAGGTCGGCGTATCAATATCCAAATCTACCATAAAGGGAAGACTGCATGAAAGTAACTACAGAGGGTTCACTGCACGGTGCAAGCCACTCATAAGCATCAAGAAGAAAAAGGCTAAAAAACATCTAAAAAAGCCAGCACAGTTCTGGAAGAACATTCTGTGGACAGATGAAACCAAGATCAACCTCTACCAGAATGATGGAAAGAGAAAAGTCTGCCGAAGGCGTGGTACAGCTCATGATCTAAAGCATACCACATCATCTGTAAAACACGGCGGAGGCAGTGTGATGGCTTGGGCATGCATGGCTGCCAGAGGCACTGGGGCACTAGTGTTTATTGATGATGTGGCACAGGACAGAAGTAGCCGAATGAATTCTGAGGTATTCAGAGCCATACTGTGTGGTCAGATCCAGCCAAATGCAGACAAAACTGATTCTTCGTCATTTCATACTATAGATGGACAACGACCCAAAACATAAAGCCAAAGCAACCCAGGAGTTTATTAAAGCAAAGAAGTGGAATATTCTTGAATGGCCAAGTCAGTCACCTGATCTCAACCCAATTGAGCATGCTTTTCACTTGTTAAAGACTAAACTTCAGACAGAAAGGCCCACAAACAAACAGCAACTGAAAACCACCGCAGTGAAAGCCTGGCAGAGCATCAAAAAGGAGGAAACAGCATCTGGTGATGTCCATGAGTTCAAGACTTCAGGCAGTCATTGCCAACAAAGGGTTTTCAACCAAGTACTAGAAATTAACATTTTATTTAAAATTATTGAATCTGTCCAATTACTTTTGGCCCCTTTAAAAACAGGGTGGCACATGTTAAGGAGCTGAAACTCCTAAACCCTTCATCCAATTTTAATGTGGATACCCTCAAATGAAAGCTGAAAGTCTGAACTTCAACTGCATCTGAATTGTTTTGTTTAAAATTCATTGTGGTAATGTCTATAACCAAAATTAGAAAAATGTTGTCTCTGTCCAAATATATATGGACCTAACTGTATATTGCTCTACATACATATATATATATATATATATATATATATATATATATATATATATGTTCACATGTCTTTGCACACATATAGTTGGTAGGGAAAGTTTGTCCCCGGTCTCAGTTTAGTGTTAGGGGTCTAGTGTCCAGTTGGCCACTAGAGGGGCACAGTGAGGATAAGGTAGTGTTAGTTCCTGGTTGTAGTCAGTCAGGGCCTGGGCACCCATGCAGCTTACAGGGCTGCCTTATGCCCCACAGCAATAAGGAAGGGGCCCAGTATAGAACAGCAAAGTGAAGAATTCCTCTAGAAGGAAGGAGTGCGGCAGTGCTGCAGATGCAACTGAAGGGAATTTGTCCCCATAAAGAGAGAAGTTGGTTCAGCTGGGCACCACAAGCAAGATGTGGCTGGTCTTTGCCTGGGTGGCAGTACTTAGAACCGAGGCAAAGTGGTGTAGGACTCCCCCATGTGATGCAAGAATTCGTGATGGAATAGATTCTGCGGGACCGGAAGATTCGGTCCAACCTTGGGCTGAGCATAGAGAAGGAAAGGACAGAACAGGAACAGAAGAGAAATTACCGAATGCTATACCCGAAGTGCCTGTATTTGAACGGACTGTGCTGAGTAAACAAGTTGTTATTGAAGTTAAGCTGGAGTGTTTCTCCTTTATTATAAACCATCTGTGAGGAATACATCCCTGTACCAGGCAAGTATAGGTGGCGCAGAGAATCAACACAGAGGTAACACAACAGAGAAATGTGAACATATGTCGGAAGGGACCAGGGAATGATTCAAGGATTGCTATCGGCCATGATTACCGCCCTGGCTCACCCTTCCTTCACAGCCAGGCCCCTTTTTGTTGGTCGGGTGTACTGGGGCATCTGTCCTTGTGGGGTGCACTCATATAGTGCTGGGCAGACCATCTGACATAATATTATGGGCATTATTAATTGGCTGTAAGCCGGACACTGTGCACCACACATACCTGTGTGACTGGAAAGTAGGAAGGGGTTGTCATCAACTGCGCTGCTGATAAGGACTCAATAGCAGGATAAAATCATCGGATTTTTTTATAAGGTTTTCAAGGTCACACATGACCTCTTCATCAGGACAAAAACCTATGGGTGACTATTGAGTGTGTTTGTCTTAATAGCGGTCTTTTAAAAAAAACGCCAAACTGAGAGGGGGATTGATCTGGATCAGTTAGGCTCGTTGACATTGTGAAAAATCAGGAAATAGGGCTATGAGCCACTGCGCAAGTGTCTGATTGCAGTGTTTCCCATAGGAGAAAGAAGAATGATGACTGAAAGGAGCAAGTAACTCAATCTAAGAGAGAGAGGACTTTATATAGATGCAAAAAATATATGAATCTCCGATGCCAGCAGCTTACAGTAGTGTGCCATTCAGAGCATTACAAATGGACATGACATCGGGAAGAGAGAGTGAAAACAAGAAGAAAGAATATGGCCCACATGTTGTAATGTAGATCAAAAATGCTGATGAGAACAGAGAGCACAGAACATGAAAGTATCGTAGGACATCCTTTCCCGATGTCATGTCCATTTGTAATGCTCTGAATGGCACACTAAGCTGCTGGAATCAGAGACTCATATTTTTTGCATATATATAAAGTACTCTCATCATTCTTCTTTCTCCTATGGGAAACACCGCACTCAGACACTCATGCAGTGGCTCATAGCCCTATTCCCTGGTTTTTCACAATGTCAAAGAGCCTAACTGCTAACTGATCCAGATCAATCAATCCCTATGCTTTTCAGACATTTCACCTCATCTTTTTATCAATTATGGGACTTCTCTTATTTTTTGCTTTATTTTTTTTTAATGTTTTATCATTTTTATGGTATTTATTGCTAATAGAAATGTGTTAAAAAAGTTTTAATAATATTCAAACGTTACAAATCAAATGTCTTAACATCAATACTCATCTAGAGCCACTGTTTGAACTTTGACATAGTCATGTGCTCATTTGGCTTTTTTTTTTTTTAAACACAGCTTATAGGACAAACACTCTCGATAGTCACCCATAGGTTTCTGTCCTGATGCCGAGATCATGTGTGATCTTGAAACGTGTTGTTCTGTAAACCTTATAATAAAATCAGTTGATTTTATCCTGCTGTTGAGTCCTTATCAGCAGAGCAGTTGATGACACCTTCCTACTTTCCATTTACCCTGGGCACATTTGTGCATCGGATACGACCCTATTGCACTCTTTTGTCTCCTAGTTCTTTCTCTTCCGTACCTATGTGACTGGTATTCTACTCAAGCCTCATTTGTGTGCATTTTTTCTACTAGGCAGCCACCCCTTCCATAATTTGGTACGTCCATGAGTGGTTGCTTTTTTCAGTAGTTTGCGCCTGTGCTGCCCCTGCCTTTATAATGGGGGTCTGCTGCATCCTGCCTATGCATTTGTGATCTGACTGGTGTTGGTAAGACTGTTTCCTTCTGGTATATTTTTTCTGAATTGATCTATGTTGCTGTTCTTGTTTCTCCTCCTCCTCAGCCTCTTGCTCCTCATTATCACCCATTCCACGCTGAAAAGATAAGATGAGGTTGGGCTGGGTAGTAACACCCTGTGTTCTTTCTTCATCTAGCTCCATATGGTCTGCATGCAAATCTTCCTCTTTAATTGTGAATAGCAAGTAGATACAGAAGTGGGATGACTACACTGATTATGGCATAATTGACACTCCCCATATTGGTTGATTCCTCAATGTTTTGGAGAACTGCCCAGATGTTAGACATCCATGTCCACTCATCATTTATTATGTGTGGAGGCTGACCGAAATACAGATGTGCATTTTGAAGCTGATATTCAACTACTGTCCTCTGCTGCTTGCAAAGCTTTGCCAAGATATGTAATGTTGAGTTCCAAAGCATGGTCAGGACGCAAACCAATAGATGAGGTGGCACTTGCAAGCGCCACTGTAGCATTGCCAGACCAGTAGCAGCTGTAGGTGACTTGCGGAAATGGCGCACAACCGGTGTACCTTCAAAAGTAAAGCAGGAATATCTGGGTAGGTTTTCAGAAAGCACTGAACCACTAAGTTGAGTACGTGGGCCAGGCATCATATGTGTGCCAGCTTGCCAAGCTTCAGAGCTGCCTCCAGGTAATGACGATTATCACATGCAACCATGCCTGGCAAGAGCACCAGATCTGCCTGGTCTGTTAGACCTTTCAACAACTCTGTGGAGGTGTGTGGTTTGTGACATAAACAAATTAGTTTCAGCAGAGCCCGTTGTCGCTTCACAGATGCAGGGCTACAGTGCTTTCAGCTTGTGACCGATAAAGATGATAATTCGGAGATGGAGAATGTGGAGGAGAGGGGGGGTTGCAGGAACTGGTGTAGGAGGTGGGGGAAACCCTGATGGAACTAGGTCCAGCAATTTTTGGCATCGGTAGCACATGTGCTGTCCCAGGGTATGACTCTATGTTAACCTCCACAAGGTTCACAGAGTGTGCAGTCAGGGAAATGTAGTGTCCTTGGCCACAAGCACTAGTACCCATGTCGGTGGTTAAGTAGACCTTCCCAGTAACTGCGTTGGTCAGGGCATGGGTGATGTTATGGGACAAGTGCTTGTGTAAGGAGGAAATGGCACATGAGGAGAAATGGTGGCGGCTGGAGACCGAAAACCGAGGCACGTCCGCCACCATGAGGTTGCGGTACATCTCAGTGTCCACAAGCGTAAAAAGCAACATTTCCAGGGAAAGTTTAGTGTTTGGGCATGTGGGTGGGTGGCTGCGTATTTCTGCTTGTGTTCCATGGTTTAATGTAGGGACAGCTGAACTCTGTTCTGGGACAACATGGTCACCTGCAGACAATGATTGTAGAACCAGGCATTCGTCCCACCTAATTATGTGCTCAGATGACATGTGCCTGAGCATGCTGGTGATGTCCGGCTAGTAGTGGTCAGACCCCTGCTTATTTTGGTACAGCACAGGTTGTAAATGACCATTTTCTTGTCTCATGCCCTTTCTGTAAAATAATGCCAGACATGGCAACACTTAACGCTTGGCTGGGATCTTGCAGCATGTGAATTCTCCCTCATGCCTACCCACAACTTCTGCCTGCCAGTTCAAGTGCTGCAGATCCCTCCCCCTCTGTGCTGCTTTGCTCATTCTGCATGGCACTTTCCCAGGTTGGGTGAGTGACTTCATTGTCCACCACCTCGTCCTCAACTTCCACACTCTGGTCCTCCACCTGACTTGTTGACTTAACATGTTGGAAATTTTGTATCACTATCCACTTCTTGAGACAGTAATTACAGCTCCTCGCCATTGTCCTATGTAGAACAGATGGGACAAAGTTTGTGTGCTAGCCAACAGCTCCTGTTCCTCTTCCTCCTCCTCAGCCTCCATGTACTCATTGTTACCAAATCAGCACTGAGCTGATGAGATGAGGCTGGGTTGGGTAGTATCTCCCTATCTCATGTCTTCCTCCATTTCCACCTGGTGCACATGCATAGCTTCATGTTTAATTGTGAGCAGGAACTGTTTTTACAGAAGCAGGATCATTGTGCTACCATGTAATCACTACTCACCATCTTTGTGGAGTCCTCAAAGTTTTGTAGAATCGCACAAATGTCAGAACATCTATGCCCACTTTTCAGTTTTATGTGTGGTGACTGACCAGAATACTGATGGGCGTGTTGGAGCTGGCATTCAACAACTGGCCTCTGCTACTCATAAAGCCTTGCCAGCATGTGCACTTGAGTTCCATCATGTGGGCATTTTGCATACCAGTCGGGGAGCTGGCACTAGCATGTGTTGTGTGCTCAGCACTGCCAGAGCAGCGGAAGCTGTAGCCAACTTGCAGAAATGGGCACTGACATGATGTACCTTGACCAGAAGCTCTGTGTTCCAAGCATGGTACATGTGTGAGCTTGCCAAGCTTCACAGCCACCACCAGGTTATGTCAATTATCACACATGACCATACTTGGATGTTCGGCAGTAAAAGTCACATATCTGTCTGATCTGTTATTCCTTTAAGTAACTGCCGCGATGTGCAGTTCGTCTCCTAGAAAAATTGGCTACAGCAGAACCTGTTGCTGCTTCGCTGAGGTAGTGCTGCAGATCTTCTGGCTGATGTGGGCAATGTGCTCTGAGATAACACATAGGAGATGGAGTATGAGGAGGAGCAGGAGAGGGTGCAGGAACTGATGCATGATGTGCAGGTAACCCTGTTAGAAGTAGAGCCAGTGCTCCTCGGCATTGGTAGCACATGTGACGTGCCAGAATGGGACTTAACTCCAGCCTCCACAATGATCACCCAGTGTGCCTTCAGGGAAATGTAGCATCCCTGGCCACAAGCGCTTGTCCACGCATCAGTTGTTAAGTGGACAATCCCAGAATCCATTTTGGTAAGGCCACATGTGATGTTCCTGGACACTTTCTCGTACAAGGTGGGTACGCCACTTTGTGAAAAAAGTGGCTTCTGGGGATCGAGTACTGAGGGATGGCTGCCACCATGAGTCGTCAAAAATCCTCTGTGTCAACATCTCTAATTGCCAACATATCTATGACAATAGATGCAAAAAAACGTATCAACTAGATACCCTGTTTTCTTTACATCTTTTGACTAGCACTTGCTTATTACTGTGATTTTTTTTAACAACAGAGTATTTTTGACCTCACTGTGCTTTTTTTTTATGTCTTCAAGTTTTCTGGTGGTGTGAACAGGTTCCTACAGACTTGTTCAATGTGCAAGTAGCCCATGTGTTTCTGGTTCTATAATTGTTCTCTTGTTTCTACAAGACTGGGGAGTCCACCACTCCTCTGTGGGTCATTTGCATTTAAGCTGTTCCATCCTGCATGTCCACATGTATATTTTTTTCTCTCTGAACCCTGCTTATACAGGTACTATACAGATAATCAGGTTTTAAATACATCAGATAGGGATTGCATACATTAGTTAGGACTGCTCTATAGGGGTATACCTTGGCGATTTGGTGGAGCAGCTTAGTATACATTTTTTTGCAAAAAAACGTATCAACTAAATACCCTGTTTTCTTTACATCTTTTGACTAGCACTTGCTTATTACTGTGATTTTTTTTAACAACAGAGTATTTTTGACCTCACTGTGCTTTTTTTTTATGTCTTCAAGTTTTCTGGTGGTGTGAACAGGTTCCTACAGACTTGTTCAATGTGCAAGTAGCCCATGTGTTTCTGGTTCTATAATTGTTCTCTTGTTTCTACAAGACTGGGGAGTCCACCACTCCTCTGTGGGTCATTTGCATTTAAGCTGTTCCATCCTGCATGTCCACATGTATATTTTTTTCTCTCTGAACCCTGCTTATACAGGTACTATACAGATAATCAGGTTTCAAATACATCAGATAGGGATTGCATACATTAGTTAGGACTGCTCTATAGGGGTATACCTTGGCGATTTGGTGGAGCAGCTTAGTATACATTTTTTTGCAAAAAAACGTATCAACTAAATACCCTGTTTTCTTTACATCTTTTGACTAGCACTTGCTTATTACTGTGATTTTTTTTAACAACAGAGTATTTTTGACCTCACTGTGCTTTTTTTTTATGTCTTCAAGTTTTCTGGTGGTGTGAACAGGTTCCTACAGACTTGTTCAATGTGCAAGTAGCCCATGTGTTTCTGGTTCTATAATTGTTCTCTTGTTTCTACAAGACTGGGGAGTCCACCACTCCTCTGTGGGTCATTTGCATTTAAGCTGTTCCATCCTGCATGTCCACATGTATATTTTTTTCTCTCTGAACCCTGCTTATACAGGTACTATACAGATAATCAGGTTTTAAATACATCAGATAGGGATTGCATACATTAGTTAGGACTGCTCTATAGGGGTATACCTTGGCAATTTGGTGGAGCAGCTTAGTATACATTTTTTTGCAAAAAAACGTATCAACTAAATACCCTGTTTTCTTTACATCTTTTGACTAGCACTTGCTTATTACTGTGATTTTTTTTAACAACAGAGTATTTTTGACCTCACTGTGCTTTTTTTTTATGTCTTCAAGTTTTCTGGTGGTGTGAACAGGTTCCTACAGACTTGTTCAATGTGCAAGTAGCCCATGTGTTTCTGGTTCTATAATTGTTCTCTTGTTTCTACAAGACTGGGGAGTCCACCACTCCTCTGTGGGTCATTTGCATTTAAGCTGTTCCATCCTGCATGTCCACATGTATATTTTTTTCTCTCTGAACCCTGCTTATACAGGTACTATACAGATAATCAGGTTTTAAATACATCAGATAGGGATTGCATACATTAGTTAGGACTGCTCTATAGGGGTATACCTTGGCGATTTGGTGGAGCAGCTTAGTATACATTTTTTTGCAAAAAAATGTATCAACTAAATACCCTGTTTTCTTTACATCTTTTGACTAGCACTTGCTTATTTCTGTGATTTTTTTTAACAACAGAGTATTTTTGACCTCACTGTGCTTTTTTTTTATGTCTTCAACATATCTATGACAAGCAGCTTAGACATATGCCCATTTAGCCTTTGGATCAATGTGTAGGTGGCTGAAAACTTTCTCTTTCTTTCCAAGGTCTGGTGTAGGGACAGCTTAGCGCTGTGCTGGGATAAGGATTTGGAAGTGCTAAGTCTTTGAAGGAGAAATTCAGGAGTGTCATTGCTATGCAGAACGGTTGCTAACCTTCTTCCTCTGGTCACCACACTGGCTTATCCTTCCTGTTTTGGTGCTTCCGATCAATCCCTATCCCTCAGCGTTGCTGGCTTTGCTTTGCTTTGCATGCCAAATTCCACGTTTTGGTCAGTGACTTCATCACCACCTCGTTTTCCATCCCGCACTCTGGTCCTCCTGACTTGCTGACTTAACAACATCTTGACTTATCAGCAACTGTGCCACAACATCTTCCTCCTTAGACAAAATTGGCCATTCCAAACCATCATTTTCTTATTGCTGTGGCTACTCTAAGTTTTTTGCATCTCTAAACAGCATCTCCGTCTGTCCCTCTTAGAACATGCAGGATGAGAGTACACAATCATGAAGTGAAGTTATAAATAACTCATCAGAGTGTCCTAGTGTGGGATCACTAGTCTCCTGGGTAGTGTTGAGCGATACCTTCCGATATTGGAAAGTATCGGTATCAGATTGGATCGGCCGATATTCCAAAAATATCGCCGATACCCGATACCAATGCAAGTCAATGGGACCAAAATATCGGAATTAAAATGAACCCTTTCTTTCCTTGTAGGTTCATTCTACATGAAGGAAAACAACTAAGAATAATGTAGGATGTATTGGGGGAGGTGGCGGAGACATTAAAGGCATAGAGTTTTAGCCATATCAAATAGAATAGCAGGAATTTTATTTTTTTTTTTAAGACGTTCGGAGTTACAAAGATATTGACTATGTTAAGATTTTTTTTATTTTGTCAGATATTGATGTTTCACTACTTCCATGCCCTTCACCTTCTTTTTTACTTCTCCCACACTTTCTTCATCATCCTCAGCAGCAGCAGCATCTTTGACATCAACTTCTTCTTCATCTTATTCATCTTCTTCTTCATCTTCTACCTATTATTTTTTTTTGTTACATTCTTCATACTCTTTTTATTAAACTATTATTCTTCTTCATATTCTACTTCTTCATCATATTCTTATTTGTGACAGGCATTCCTGTAGTTGTTATCTATAAAAGTTTGAAGATTACACCTTTCATTCTGCCTGTCACAAAAGAGTTACGACAGGATTTGTCCGCGTTCAGTTAGGCCTGCAGCAGCAGGCTTTTTCCAGGGGCACCACGAGGAAGAACAGACTCACCCTCATACACTGCTTAGTCTTCTTCTGCTTATAAGTTAGATAATATCTTTTGCTCTGATGTTTAGTCTTATGCTTAATGTTCTGCTCTTTGTTCTACAGCTTCTTGTTCTTCTGCTTATTGGTCTTCCGGGTCGTCGTCTCCAGGGTCGTCGTCTCCGGGGTCGTCGTCGTCATCGGGGTGGTCTTCAGGGTTGTCGTCTCCAGGGTCGTCGTCTCCAGGGTCGTTGTTTCAGGGGTTGTCCTCTCTGGTGTCGTTGTCATCTTAGGGGTGGTCTTCAGGGTCGTCGTCTTTAGGGTCTTGAACTTGGAAATGTAGCAGAAGGTACAAGAAGGCTGAGAAAATGCCGAGAACCAGCTGATGGAACTGGAACCCGGATGGCTACCCGAAGGTCCAAGAGCCAATGGAACTACCGAGGACCAGCTGACGTTACTGGAACCCTGTTACTAAGCAGGAGGTACCCGTGCCAGAAAGCACTACCAAGGACCACCTGACGTTGGTGGAACTCGGATACCCAAAAAGAGGCACCTAAGCCAAAGGCTCTGCCCGGAACCAGCTGATGGCACTGGAAACAGGATGGGGAGCAGAAGGTAAAAGAGCAAAAGACACTGCCGAGAACCAGCTGACGGTACTGGAAGCCGGATGGGTAGCCGAAGGTACAAGAGCCAATGGAACTACCGAGGACCAGCTGACGGTACTGGAACCCGGTTACTAAGCAGGAGGTACCCATGCCAGAAAGCACTACCAAGGACCACCTGACGTTGGTGGAACTCAGATACCCAGAAAGAGGCACCTAAGCCAAAGGCTCTGCCCGGAACCAGCTGACAGTACTGGAACCAGGGGGACCTATTCAAGATTGTCTTCCTACAGCCCCAACTAGCGGTGTTGGAGCCCAGGGTCAGCAGGAGGAGCAGGACACATTGCCGCATACACAGCTGGGGATCAGCTGACGTTACTGAAACCCAATAACCGAGGTGCAACTCTTGACTGTGCAAACAGCACTTCCAGGCAGCAGCTAGCGGTATTGGAGCCCAGGGTCATCAGGAGGAGCAGAGTGTAGGCCAAGGCCTGCACTGGAGGCAGTTTAATATCTGATGGAGTGTCGGTGTGGTGGTCGCAGGACACATTGCCGGATACACAGCAGGGGAGCAGCTGACGTTACTGAACCCCACTAACACAGGAGCAAGTGTTTTTCTCTGTGCAAACAGCACTTCTGGGAAGCAACTGGCGGTGTTGGAACCCAGGGTCAGCAGGAGGAGCAAAGTGTAGGCCGAAGCCTGCACTGGAGGCGGTTTAATATCTGATGGAGTGTCAGCGTGGCGGTCGTAGGACACATTGCCGGACACATTGCCGGACACACAGCAGGGGAGCAGCTGACGTTACTGAACCCCACTAACACAGGAGCAAGTGTTTTTATCTGTGCAAACAGCACTTCCGGGAAGCAACTGGTGGTGTTGGAACCCAGGGTCAGCAGGAGGAGCAGAGTGTAGGCCGAAGCCTGCACTGGAGGCAGTTTAATATCTGATGGAGTGTCAGCATGGCGGTCGCAGGACACATTGCCGGATACACAAGCTGGGGATCAGCTGATGTTACTGAAACCCAATAACAGAGGAGCAACTGTTGACTGTGCAAACAGCACTTCCAGGCAGCAACTAGCGGTGTTGGAGCCCAGGGTCATCAGGAGGAGCAGAGTGTAGGCCGAAGCCTGCACTGGAGGCAGTTTAATATCTGATGGAGTGTCGGCATGGCGGTCGCAGGACACATTGCCGGATACACAGCAGGGGAGCAGCTGATGTTACTGAACCCCACTAACACAAGGGCAAGTGTTTTTCTCTGTGAAAACAGCACTTCTGGGAAGCAACTGGCAGTGTTGGAACCCAGGGTCAGCAGGAGGAGCAGAGTGTAGGCCGAAGCCTGCACTGGAGGCAGTTTAATATCTGATGGAGTGTCAGCGTGGCGGTCACAGGACACATTGCCGGATACACAGCAGGGGAGCAGCTGACGTTACTGAACCCCATTAACACAGGAGCAAGTGTTTTTCTCTGTGCAAACAGCACTTCCAGGCAGCAACTAGCGGTGTTAGAGCCCAGGGTCAGCAGGAGGAGCAGAGTGTAGGCTGAGGCCTAATTGGAGCAAATTGAAAGTGAACCTTTAAACCCCCCCCATCATTTGATGTCAGCCTGTGTGGTCGCGCTGCCCATGAATCCCAGCCCCGCAGTGTCTTGTAATTTATTCACACTGCAGGGCTGGGATTCATGGCCTTGCGCAGTAAATACGTTCGCCTCTCACTCATGTCCTTACGCCTGCTTCAGGCTGTGCGGCGTCCGCTGATCCCTAATCACATGCCACGGCCGTGAAGCGGCACAGTCTGAAGAAGGTGGAAGGAGATGAGTGAGAGGCGAAGATATGCACCGCGCATGCCCATGAATCCCAGCCCCGCAGTGTCCTGTGATTTATTCACACTGTGGGGCTGGGATTCATGGCCTTGCGCAGTAAATGTGTTCGCCTATCACTCATGTCCTTACGCCTGCTTCCGACTGTGTGGCATCAGCTGATCCCTAATCACATGCCATGGCCGTGAAGCTGCACAGTCTGAAGAAGGAGGAAGGAGATGAGTGAGAGGCGAAGATATGCACCGCGCATGCCCATGAATCCCAGCCCTGAAGTGTCATCTGATTTATTCACACTGCGGGGCTGGGATTCATGTCCTTGCGCAGTAAATATGTTCGCCTCTCACTCATGTCCTTACGCCTGCTTCAGACTGTGGGGCGTCAGCCGATCCCTAATCTCATGCCACGGCCGTGAAGCCGCACAGTCTGAAGAAGGCGGAAGGAGATGAGTGAGAGGCGAAGATATGCACCGCGCATACCCATGAATCACAGCCCCAAAGTGAGAATAAATAAGACACTGTGGGGCGTTATCTGTGGCAGGGCGGCTGCACAGGCGCAGCCAGCCTGATACCAAATGATGTCAGAAGACGGGCAGCGCTAACTGCGCATGGCCAAGGTTGAACATAACAGCGCAGGCTTCGGGACAGATTCAAACAACGCAGAGGAGGCAGCGCACAGCGCCAAGGGGGTTGCTGCGTGTCATTACGAAGGAAAGTCACACCTCAGGGACGGTTTAACGGTATCATGGGACACATTTTATACGTGTTTAGTTCTGCGTGTGCAAGGAGAATAAGTAAATGAGCCACCTTGCAAAAATGCAGCATTAGTTATGCACAAGTTGGCTCTTCTAGTTACAAACGCCTGGGGGGGGGACAGGTTCCCTTTAATTTGTGTTGTAGTGTCAGCGTGGCGTTTGCAGGACACATTGCCTACTACACAGCAGGGGAACAGCTGGCCTTACTGAACCCCACTGACACATTGGTGAGTGTTTTTCTCTGTGCAACCAGCACTTCCGAGCACCAACTGGCGGTATTAGAGCCCAAGGTCAGCAGGTGGAGCAGAGTGTAGGCCAAAGCCTGCACTGGAGGAAGTTAAATATCTGTAGTGTCTGCGTGGCGTTTGCAGGACACATTGCCGGCTACAAAGCAGAGGAACAGCTGGCGTTACTGAACCCCACTGATACAGTGGCGAGTGTTTTTCTCTGTGCAGCCAGCACTTCCGAGCACTAACTGGCGGTGTTAGAGCCCTGTGTCAGCAGGAGGAGCAGAGTGTAGGCCGAAGCCTGCACTGGAAGCAGTTAAATATCTGTTGTGTCTGCATGGCGTTTGCAGGACACATTTCCGGCTACACAGCAGGGGAACAGCTGGCGTTACTGAACCCCACTGACACAGTGGCGAGTGTTTTTCTCTGTGCAGCCAGCACTTCCGAGCACCAACTGGCGGTGTTAGAGCCCAGGGTCAGCAGGAGGAGCAGAGTGTAGGCGGAAGCCTGCACTGGAGGCAGTTAAATATCTGTAGTGTCTGCGTGGCGTTTGCAGGACACATTGCCGGCTACACAGCAGGGGAACAGCTGGCGTTACTGAACCCCACTGACACAGTGGCGAGTGTTTTTCTCTGTGCAGCCAGCACTTCCGAGCACCAACTGGCGGTGTTAGAGCCCAGGGTCAGCAGGAGGAGCAGAGTGTAGGCCGAAGCCTGCACTGGAGGCAGTTAAATATCTGTTGTGTCTGCGTGGCATTTGCAGGACACATTGCCGGCTACACAGCAAGGGAACAGCTGGCGTTACTGAACCCCAATAACACGGCAGCAAGTGTTGACTGTGGAGACAGCACTTCCGGGCAGCAACTGGCGGTGTTGAAGCTCAGGGAAAGCAGGAGGAGCAGAGTGTAGGCTGAGGCCTAATTGGAGTAAGTTGAAAGGTAACCTTTAATCCCCCCAGGCGTTTGTAGCTGAAAGAGCCAACTTGTGCAGCACTAATGCTGCAAAGGAAAAGGTGGCTCTTTTAATTATGCTCCTTGCAAACGCAGAACTAAACACTTATAAAATGTGTCCCCTGATACAGTGAAACCGTCCCAGAGGTGGGACTTTACTTCTCAATGGGACGCAGCACAGCCATTATTCCTACCCCCTTGGCGCCGTGCACCGCCTCCTCAGCGATGTTTGAATCTGTCCCGGAGCCTGCGCTGTTATGTTCAACCTTGGCCGTGTGCAGTTACCGCTGCCCGTCTTCTGACATCATTTGTTGTCAGGCTGGCTGCGCCTGTGCGGCCGCGCTGCCAGAGATCACGCCTCGCAGTGTCGTCTAATATAATCACACTGCGGGCCTGGGATCCATGGGCATGCGCAGTGCATATCTTCGCCTCTCACTCATCTCCTTTTGGATTCTTCAGACTGTGCGTCGTCACGGCCATGGCATGCTAGTAGGGATCAGCTGACGGTGCACAGTCTGAAGAAGGCGGAGGGAGACAAGTGAGAGCCTGAGGTGAAGCTATGCACTGCGCATGCCCATGGATCCCAAGCCCGCAGTATGACTAAATCAGAAGAGACTGCGAGGCGGGATGTTGGGCAGCGCGGCCGCACAGGCCCTGTCCGCCTGACACCAAATGATGTCAGAAGACGGGCAGCACAAACTGCGCATGGCCAAGGTTGAGCAAAACAGCGCAGGCTAGGGGACAGATTCAAACAACGCTAAGGAGGCGGCGCACAGCGGTAAGGGGGTAGGGATGATGGCTGTGCTGCATCCCATTACAAAGGAAAGTCCCACCTCCGGGACAGTTTTACAGTATCAGGGGACACATTTTATAAGTGTTAAGTTCAGCGTGTGCAAGGAGCAAAACTAAAAGAGCTACCTTTTCTTGTGCAGCGGGGGGGACAGGTTCCCTTTCAGTTGTTGAGTCAGCGTGACGGTCGCAGGACACATTGCCGCATACACAGCTGGGGATCAGCTGACGTTACTGAAACCCAATAACACTGGATCATGTGTTTTGACTGTGCAGACGGCACTTCTGAGCATCAACTGGCGGTGTTGGAGCCCAGGGATTACAGTTCAGGTGGTAGAAACATGAATGCAACAGGAGACATGGATACTGTAGCCAACCAATGATTTAATCTGGAAGAGGAGTGGCAAATTCCTGCGAGATCCAGGCCTTGTTCATTTTCAGAAAAGTAAGCCGGTCAACGTTATCGGAGGATAGTCGCATGCGACGGTCTGTTAGTACACCACCTGCGGCACTAAAGATGCATTCCGATAATACACTAGCAGCAGGGCAAACCAGCACCTCCAATGCGTACTGGCTTAGCTCTGGCCATGTATCCAGCTTAGAGACCCAAAACTTGAAGGGGGAAGAGCCATCTGGGAGTACAGTAAGAGGGCAAGACATGTAGTCTGTCACCATCTGACGGAAACGTTGCCTCCTGCTGACTGGAGCCGCCTGTGATGGTGTAACATTTGTGGCGGGCACACAAAACTGTGCCACAGTTCGGCCATACTGGTCTTGCCTTGTGCTGAGGCACTGCTTCTGCTCCCTCTTTGTGCAGAGCTTCCTCCACTGCCTCGACGCACTGAGCTGCTTTGTAAAGCACTAGCAGCACTTCTCTCAGTTGGACTGGAGAAGATGATGGAATTCACCAGTGTGTCTTGGTACTCCCGCATTTTACGCTCCCGGTTCAACGGTGTTATGAGGCTTTGTAAGTTGTCCCGGTAGCGAGGATCTAGAAGGGTGTACACCCAATAATCAGCTGTGTTGAGAATGTGGGTGATGCAGTGGTCATTTCTCAGGCACTGCAGCATGTAATCAATCATATGCTGCAGACTGCCAACTGGCCAAGAAAAGCTGTCCCCTGCTTGAGGCGTGATCTCTGTCTGCTCTGCATCACCCCATCCTCGCTCAACACACTGACTATTGGAGAATTTTGTAACTCCCTCCTCTGGACCGATGTCTTCATCCCCCATTGACTCCTCCTCATCCTCCTCACAAAGTGACCCCTGCCTAGGCCTTTGTGAGGAACCATGTAGCACTGACTGTCCAGAAGCTGATAGAATTGGTGACTCCTCATCCTCCACCTCTTCCACAACATCATCCCTTAGCGCTTGCAGTGTTTGTTGAAGCAGGCAGATAAGGGGGACAGTCATGCTGACTAGTGCATCATCTGCACTCGCCATCCGTGTGGAATCATCTAAGGAACGCAAAACCTGGCAGACATCCTTCATACTGGCCCACTCAGTGGTTGTGAAGTCTGAACGGTGCAAACTGCGACTTCTTTGCGCCTGATGTAGCTGGTACTCAATTACTGCTTGCTGCTGCTCACACAACCGCTCCAACATATGTAACGTGGAATTCCACCTGGTGGGTAGGTCACATATGATGCGATGTTCCGGAAGGCGAAATCGGCACTGCAGAGCTGCAATGCACGATCTTGCCATGCTGGAACCCTGCAAGTGAGCACACTCTAGGCGGACCTTGTGCAGCAGTGCATCAAGATCCAGATAGTCCCTCAAAAACTCTGCATGACCAAGTTGAGCACATGTGCCAGACATGGGATGTGAGTGAGGTTGCCTAGGGCAAGAGCTGCCTCCAGATTTCGGCCATTGTCACACACTACCATGCCAGGCTGGAGATTCGCTGGCACAAACCACACGTCACTCTCCTGCTTGATGGCATTCCAGAGCTCCTGCGCTGTGTGGCTTCGATTCCCCAAAGAAATTAATTTCAAGACGGCCTGTTGACGTTTGGCCACAGCTGTGCTCATGTCGGTCGTAACAGGTAAACGTTCACGGGTCCATGTGGAGGTGGACTGTGACGGCTCCTGCTGCGATGATTCTGAGGAACTTGTGTATGAGGAGGAGTCAATGCGTACCGACTAGATTCCTGCTATCCTTGGAGTTGGCAGAACACATCCTGCGCCACTCGCACGATCTGTACCCGGCTCAACAACATTAACCCAATGGGCAGTGAGGGAAAGGTATCGCCCCTGTCCATGGTGACTGGTCCACGCATCGGTGGTGAGGTGGAACTTGCTACTGACGGCGTTCAGTAGCACGTGTTTTATGTGTCACTCCACATGCTTGTGCAGGGCAGGGACGGCTTGCCTGCTGAAATAAAAGCGGCTGGGCACATTGTATTGTGGGACTGGCAATGCCATCAAGTTACGGAAGCTGTCAGTCTCCACCAGCCTGAATGACAGCATTTCAAGGGACAGTAGTTTTGCAATGCCAGCATTCAGAGCCTATGCTCGGGGGTGGTTTGCCAAGAATGGCCGCCTTTTCTCCCATGCCTGTGCTACCGATGGCTGTAGACTGGGCTGGGAGTGTGAGGATGACTGGGAACGTGGTGCTGTGGGTGGAATTACACTGGGTCTGTGGACAACAGTGCCAGAGGTTCTTCCATGGCGATCCTGTGAGGAAGCCGAACCAGCTGTGTGCGAGCTGGAGGAAGAGGCTACAACACGAGCTGAAGAGGTGGTAGGTGCCGCTGTAGGTTGGCCTAGGTCTTCAGTGAGTTTTTGTAACTCCACTGTCTGCTTGGTCCGCACATGTTTCCACATATTTGTCGTATTGAGGTTGCTGACATTTCTCCCTCTTTTAACTTCGTGATGACACACCTTGCATTTGACAAAGCAAATGTCATCTGCAACTGTGTCAAAAAAGGACCAGGCACTGCAAGTCTTGGGAGCGCCCGTTTTGGCTTTTGGAAGAGGCATGCTCCTAACGGGTGCCAAAGTGGAGGCTACAGGCTCCGCAGTCTTCCCCCTCCCTCTCCCTCTTTGGGCCGTTCGGGGAATCTCTTCCTCAGAGCTGCTCCCACCACCTTCCTGTACCTCACGCCATGATGGGTCAAGGACCTCATCATCTACACTACCCTCTTCCACCAACTGCTTCTCCTGGGTAGTCTTGGCAGCACAGTACGCACCTGAAAGTGGCATCTGAGTCTCATCATCAGATGCTTACTGAGGTGTGCTGACCGGAGGCACTGGCCCACCCGTGTCTTCAGAGTCAGACAGACAAAGCTGTTGCGCATCACTGCATACTGCCTCTTCTTCCATTTCTCCAATGCTGCTTGGCTGGCCTCCTCTTTCCAAGCCAAGAGATTCAGAGAACAGAAGTAGCGATGGCTCCTGTCCTGGGCTCTCTGACTGCCTGGGCAATTTGGCAGGTGGTGAAGAGACAGACTGGTGCTCTCCAGTGCTCTGTGCCTGAGAGGATGTGGCACTAATTGAAGTCGATGCGTTAGCTGCCATCCATCTGACAACGGCTTCAATTTGTTCTTCAAGCAGCAGCGGTGTACGGCGATCTCCTACAAAGCTGCGCATGAAGGACTGTTCCCTGCTGAAACTGGGTGATGATGAGTCACCGGTGCCCGCAGCAGGCACAGTATCCCCATGTCCTCTCCCTGCTCCACGCCCACGCCCACGTGCCTTACTCCCTGCCTTCTTCATCTTGGTTGACTGATAAAGATACGTAGAAAAGTACTAAGGGCTTTGTCAGGACTCTGAACATTTTTTATTACCTTTTGTGCATTACTGCCTTTTTCCAAGATGGCGTCTTTGGTCTCATGTGCACTGTGTCTTCCTGCTATAAAACTCCACCCCAGCCTTCAGTCTGTGCTAGAGTATTCTGCCTTGCATCCAGCTCCATCCTGGCAACTCTCTGGCTTTGTACCTGCACCTGCTCCTGTGAACCTGTGTGGAGATCCTGCTACTCAGCTCTGAGTTTCTGCTGCATACATCGGTTTCCAGTAATCCTCCATCTGGCTGCTTGTGTTTGTTTCCATCTGCATTTGCTGGACATGTAAGCTGTTGCTGCTCTGCTTAAAGTTGAGACTTTTACCCAGGCCTCCCTGGTTGTGCTAAGATATTATTTGAACTGCCTTATATGCATATCTATCTGTGTTTGGACTACCAAGGACTTATTCGTGTCAAGTATCCTCAAGAATAATTGTGCTTCATAGACTTTCTGCGTGATTGCATTTTCCTCTGAAGTTTTCTATAGACTGTTAAGCTGCGTTTATATTTAAACCAGGTGTTGTGGACTTGAGTTTCTCTCTGCACCTGTTTGAATCACCGTGTGGTAATATAGACTTTACCAGTTATAAAACTGTGTCCTGTAGTTGTCTTGTTCCATGAAAAGAGTCTCCTGAGTTATCCCTTATAATCATTACAGGATACTCTAGCCTCAAAAGAGGAGACTGTTGGAACAATGACTGCAGAAAGCAGACTAGAGCAGGTGTTCTCCATAATTAGATCACTGCAGAAAGATGTGGAATGTCTGCAAAAGAAGTTTGGAAGCTTTGAACACAATCAACAAGTGTTTGGACAAACTTTGCAGGACTTAAGCACCCACATGGCAGCCCAGGAAAACAAACTTGCTGGCATAGAGTCCCAGTATGGACGGGCTTTTCAGGACATAAGCACTCAAATGGCTGCACAAGCGACTTTTCCATCTGGGCAACCGCCACCAGCTAGCCCACCTAAGTTGCCCCCATTCAGATTTAATGGTGATCGTGAGAAATTTCGTGGCTTTGTGAATCAATGTGCATGCTGACCGTTTTCCTACTGATAGAGCCAAAGTATTGTGTGTAATAATGCTGCTGACCGCACGAGCGCTCGCCTGGGCGAATCCGATGATTGACTCTCGTGACCCAAAGTTAAATGGTTTGGACGATTTTTTGGCCGCTATGGCATTAATGTTTGATGACCCTAATCGCCGAGCAACCGCTAAATCCGCTTTGTCTTTACGCCAGGCTATATGTTCTGTTATTGAGTATGCTACTGAATTCAGGAGATTAGCGGTAGATACTAATTGGGACAGTAATGCACAATTACCTATTTTTAAAAGGGGTCTGTCAAAGGATGAATTAGCTTGCTCTGAATCACCACAAGAGCTAGAAACATTTATACAGCATTGTGTGCGCATTGACATTCGCCTTACTGAGCGTAGGCAGGAGAAGTTTGCTGCATATAACCGTATTTCTAACTTTTCCCTTCCTTCCAAAGAGCCTGCAGGTAAAACATCTCGAGAGGTAGAGGAGGTGCCCATGCAAATTGATTTTGTTCAGAGACGCGAGAGTAATGAGCGCCAGGAGCATCGACTTCGAGAAAGTCTATGTTTCTACAGCAGCCAGTCTGACCACTTTCTTATCAACTGTCCCAAGTGTCCTAGACGGCCTAACAAGGTGCTAGCAGCAGTAGGGGAGTATGACAACTATGATGATGAATCTGACATCTCTGAATGTAGCCCGCCTTTATATTGATATTGATGAAAATCTGGCCAACGGCTTCATACGTCCTTCTTCCTCACCAGCAGGAGCACCTATATTTTTTGCAAAGAAGAAGGATGGGTCCCTGAGACCCTGTGTGGACTATCGAGAGCTCAATAAGGTAACTGTAAGGAATCATTACCCTTTGACTCTGATTCCCGAATTACTGGAAAGAGTCCGCCATACTAAGGTGTTCTCTAAACTGGATTTTCGTGGGGCTTATAATTTGGTGCGTATTCGTCCAGGGGATGAGTGGAAGACAGCATTCCGATGCCGGTATGGACACTTTGAATATCTCGTGATGCCCTTCAGGCTTTGTAATGCCCCTGCAATGTTTCAACACCTTGCTAATAACATTTTCAGAGATTTGTTGGACCAGTTTGTGGTGATCTATTTGGACGATATTCTAATCATTTCTGACTCTCTACAGGAACATGAAGAACATGTGAAATCTGTTTTAAGACGTCTAAAAGAGAACCATCTGTATATCAAGCCAGAGAAATGAGAGTTCCATCTTTCTGCGATACAGTTCTTGGGTTATATCATCTCTCCCCAGGGGATGAACATGGAATCTGGTAAGATTCAGGCTATCCTTGACTGGCCGGTACCCAAGAACGTTAAGGAGGTGCAACGTTTTATTGGTTTTGCAAATTTCTACAGACATTTTACTCAAAATTTTTCTGATATTGTCCGTCCCATTACTTCCTTGACAAAGTAGGAAAAGCCCTTTAAGTGGTCATCACAGGCTCAAGAAGCTTTTGATCGGTTTAAGATCTGTTTCACCTCAGCACCGCCGTTGATACACCCAGATCCAACACTTTCTATCATTGTTTAGGTGGACGCTTCTGATAATGCCTTGGGGGCTATTCTCTCCCAAAGAACTGGAGAGAAGGGTCTGCTACATCCTTGTGCTTTCTTTTCCCATAGACTAACCTCAGCAGAGAAGAATTACGATGTGGGAGACAAGGAATTGCTGGCTATTATTGTTGCTTTCAAGGAATGGAGGCATCATCTGCAAGGAGCTGCACAACAGATCGTAATGCTTACTGAACATCGCAATTTAGAGTTCCTCAGATCCGCTAGATGTCTTTCTCCTCGTCAGGCTCGTTGGAATTTATTTTTAAATCAATTTAATTTTGTTATCTCGTACCGTCCAGGTTCTGGTAATGGGAAGGCTGATGCTTTATCCTGAATCCATGCTGCGGATTCAGTACCTGGAGCCCCGTCCAAAACCATTCTATCTGATGCCAATTTCATCGGAGTTATCCACGATCAGGACTTGTGGAAGAAGTGCAGGGAGGCTTATGACGGTGATGTACTTCTGGCCAACCCACCTGTTAATATTAATCTTGTCTTTAAGGGTGGCATGTGGTTCAGAGATCGACATATCTACATCCCTGAGGCCGTCCGTCTGCAGATCCTCAAGTTGGTACATGACTCCGAGTTGGCTGGTCACAGGGGGGTACAGAAGGCACAAGAGTTCCTAAGCCAATTTTTCTGCTGGCCAACTTGCCTGAAGGATACTAAGGACTATGTTCTCTCTTGCGAGGTATGTGCTCGTTACAAGACTCCTCGTGTGACACCTATGGGTCTCCTGTAACCATTACCTGTTCCGTCCTGACCTTGGGGGTCTATATCAAGGGACTTTATTGTGGAGCTGCCTACATCGGGGGCATGAATACGATCATGGTGGTAGTTGATCGCTTGACTAAAACCACTCATTTTGTTCCATGCACCGCCCTCCCCTCAGCTAAGGATACAGTGAACTTGGTTATTCAGAATGTCTTCCGGCTGCATGGGATCCCGGATGAGATCATCTCTGACCGTGGAGTACAGTTCGCTTCAAGATTCTGGAAGGGTTTTTCTCTGCACTCAATATTAATGTCTGTCTCTCTTCCGCTTACCATCCCCAGACAAATGGTCAGACTGAGCGTAACAACCAGACATTGGAACAATATCTAAGATGCTATGTTAGCCATCTCCAAAATGATTGGTTGGAGTTACTGCCGTTAGCTGAATTTTCATACAACAATTCTCAGAGCACCTCCACTAAGTTCACTCCTTTCTTTGCCAATCTGGGTTATCATCCATGTATCTTACCTAGGTCTCCAATTAATTCTCCGGTTCCAGCAGTTGAGGAAAGGCTGACTGAAATGAGGCAAAATCTGGAGGTTCTGAAGGAATCCCTGACCATGGCTCAAGAATGTTATAAGAGATCGGCTGATAGATTCCGTAAACCTGCACCCATGTTCAAGGTAGGAGATTCCGTGTGGTTATCAACTAAGGGTACTGTCACACTATACGATTTACCAACGATCACGACCAGCGATACGACCTGGCCGTGATCGTTGGTAAGTGGTTGTGTGGTCGCTGGGGAGCTGTCACACAGTCAGCTCTCCAGCGACCAATGATGCCGAAGGCCCCGGGTAACCAGGGTAAACATCGGGTTACTAAGCGCAGGGCCGCGCTTAGTAACCCGATGTTTACCGTGGTTACCAGCGTAAAAGTAAAAAAAACCAAACACTACATACTTACATTCCGGTGTCTGTCCCCCGGCGTTCTGCTTCTCTCCACTGTGTCTGCGCCAGCCGGAAAGCACAGCGGTGACGTCAGACGTCACCGCTGTGCTCGCTTTCCGGCCAGCCGGCGCTCACAGTGTAGAGAAGCAGAACGCCGGGGGACAGACACCAGAATGTAAGTATGTACTGTTTTTTTTTTTTTACTTTTACGCTGGTAACCACGGTAAACATCGGGTTACTAAGCGCGGCCCTGCGCTTAGTAACTAGATGTTTACCCTGGTTACAAGCGAACGCATCGCTGGATCGCTGTCACACACAACGATCCAGCGATGACAGCGGGAGATCCAGCGACGAAAGAAAGTTCCAAACGATCTGCTAGGACGTACGATTCTCAGCAGGGTCCCTGATCGCTGCTGCGTGTCAGACACTGCGATATCGTATGGATATCGCTGGAACGTCACGGATCGTACCGTCGTAGTGACAAAAGTGTCACTGTGTGACAGTACCCTAAGAGTCTGAAGTTAAACGTTCCTTCACAAAAACTTTGGCAGAAATTCATTGGCCCTTTCAAGATGAATGGTATTGTGAGCTCTGTGGCCTGCCGTCTGAAGCTGCCTAGGACAATGAAGGTACACTCAGTTTTTAATGTATCTTTACTAAAGCCTGTATCTCCTAATACCTTCCAGGGACGTGTTGTGCTACCTCCGCAGCCTGTGGTGATTGATGGGCAAGAACAATTTGTTCTGAATTAAATGAATTATGCATACATCATATGATGTACATTAGATCACAGTGTGTGAACCATTATATTTTAAGCACCACTGTGATCCACTAGTTTCCTGCAGATTGTGACCTGCCCGCTGCTCCAGTGTTTCATGGAGCGGCGGAGAGGTCTCTAGTCAATGTCAGTCTATGAGAGCCTCTTTCTGGCCTCATTATCACCTCATTCTTGCCTCTTTCTGTATCTCATATTGAGCGCTTGTGACATAGCATCTAATTTCTGGCCAGTCAGAAGCTGCACTCACAAGATGGAGCCACGGGAGTGGAGTGGTGCCAAAAAATGATGAATACGCTGGAGGATGAGTTTATGACCGGGGAAGGGGACTTGCGCTTAAAGCACCAGTTCAGCGGTGATTAAAAAAAACCCTCCAGAGTGGAGCTTTAATGATAAGTAATTTATTATTATACTAGATGGAGGCCCGATGGAGGACGGAAATGTCACGATGGGGGCAGGCATTGCAGTGTTGAGAATCTCTCCCCCCATGTTCGCACCCACCTGTTAAGACTGCAGATTTCTGTTTGCGGCGCTGTTTTTGCCTAATGGCATCCTGTGATAATCTAATGACTTTTGCATCAGGGGATTCATGTGCTTGACGCCTACTCTTATATGCATTGTTTTTGTCCCAGCGATGCTGTTGCTCTTCAAGAGTCTCATTTGCCCGTTGCTGTCTTTGACATTGTGCCTTTGCGGCTTTCCTTTCATTGTCATTGGCATACTTTTTAAGAGGAGCCATGTTGGCATTGATATTTGCTTTTTAAAGGGGTTTTCCCACAAACGAAAGTTAATTGTCTGTGTCTGACCATGTACAGAACATATCACAGCTCCTGGGCAGGGGAGGAAGCAAAAGGCAATACTGACATTACTGCAGGAGTAAATATAGAAAAACTGACTGAACAGCCATCTAGTCTGAACTGGTGCATAACCAAAAAGTCTTACATAGCAAATAGATAATGGCTGCACTCAAGTTTATTGTGCTAAAGCAAGGAAATGTGCAATACATGAAATGTGAACAGCATAATGGCTTGTGAAATCTATGAAAAAACACATGAGATTTTTAGCACAAAATTTGGCCAAATATTGTGAGCCCATTCACCAAACGTCAAGGTAATCTCAGATCGAATGGGTAACTAACCTGTCTGCCTAGTGTGAACACTTACCTATGGCTAATAACATGGTAAAGCCTGTATTTATAGAGGAGGTTAGAACCAACTGTGTTTGGATGTAGTTAAAATCACAGCATGGTGAAGGGCGGGGCGTTCAAGTCAGAAAAAGCAATACATAGTAAATATAGAAAAACTGACTGAACAGCCATCTAGTCTGAACTGGTGCATAACCAAAAAGTCTTACATAGCAAATAGATAATGGCTGCACTCAAGTTTATTGTGCTAAAGCAAGGAAATGTGCAATACATGAAATGTGAACAGCATAATGGCTTGTGAAATCTATGAAAAAACACATGAGATTTTTAGCACAAAATTTGGCCAAATATTGTGAGCCCATTCACCAAACGTCAAGGTAATCTCAGATCGAATGGGTAACTAACCTGTCTGCCTAGTGTGAACACTTACCTATGGCTAATAACATGGTAAAGCCTGTATTTATAGAGGAGGTTAGAACCAACTGTGTTTGGATGTAGTTAAAATCACAGCATGGTGAAGGGCGGGGCGTTCAAGTCAGAAAAAGCAATACATAGTAAATATAGAAAAACTGACTGAACAGCCATCTAGTCTGAACTGGTGCATAACCAAAAAGTCTTACATAGCAAATAGATAATGGCTGCACTCAAGTTTATTGTGCTAAAGCAAGGAAATGTGCAATACATGAAATGTGAACAGCATAATGGCTTGTGAAATCTATGAAAAAACACATGAGATTTTTAGCACAAAATTTGGCCAAATATTGTGAGCCCATTCACCAAACGTCAAGGTAATCTCAGATCGAAACACAGTTGGTTCTAACCTCCTCTATAAATACAGGCTTTACCATGTTATTAGCCATAGGTAAGTGTTCACACTAGGCAGACAGGTTAGTTACCCATTCGATCTGAGATTACCTTGACGTTTGGTGAATGGGCTCACAATATTTGGCCAAATTTTGTGCTAAAAATCTCATGTGTTTTTTCATAGATTTCACAAGCCATTATGCTGTTCACATTTCATGTATTGCACATTTCCTTGCTTTAGCACAATAAACTTGAGTGCAGCCATTATCTATTTGCTATGTAAGACTTTTTGGTTATGCACCAGTTCAGACTAGATGGCTGTTCAGTCAGTTTTTCTATATTTACTATGTATTGCTTTTTCTGACTTGAACGCCCCGCCCTTCACCATGCTGTGATTTTTAACTACATCCAAACACAGTTGGTTCTAACCTCCTCTATAAATACAGGCTTTACCATGTTATTAGCCATAGGTAAGTGTTCACACTAGGCAGACAGGTTAGTTACCCATTCGATCTGAGATTACCTTGACGTTTGGTGAATGGGCTCACAATATTTGGCCAAATTTTGTGCTAAAAATCTCATGTGTTTTTTCATAGATTTCACAAGCCATTATGCTGTTCACATTTCATGTATTGCACATTTCCTTGCTTTAGCACAATAAACTTGAGTGCAGCCATTATCTATTTGCTATGTAAGACTTTTTGGTTATGCACCAGTTCAGACTAGATGGCTGTTCAGTCAGTTTTTCTATATTTACTATGTATTGCTTTTTCTGACTTGAACGCCCCGCCCTTCACCATGCTGTGATTTTAACTACATCCAAACACAGTTGGTTCTAACCTCCTCTATAAATACAGGCTTTACCATGTTATTAGCCATAGGTAAGTGTTCACACTAGGCAGACAGGTTAGTTACCCATTCGATCTGAGATTACCTTGACGTTTGGTGAATGGGCTCACAATATTTGGCCAAATTTTGTGCTAAAAATCTCATGTGTTTTTTCATAGATTTCACAAGCCATTATGCTGTTCACATTTCATGTATTGCACATTTCCTTGCTTTAGCACAATAAACTTGAGTGCAGCCATTATCTATTTGCTATGTAAGACTTTTTGGTTATGCACCAGTTCAGACTAGATGGCTGTTCAGTCAGTTTTTCTATATTTACTATGTATTGCTTTTTCTGACTTGAACGCCCCGCCCTTCACCATGCTGTGATTTTAACTACATCCAAACACAGTTGGTTCTAACCTCCTCTATAAATACAGGCTTTACCATGTTATTAGCCATAGGTAAGTGTTCACACTAGGCAGACAGGTTAGTTACCCATTCGATCTGAGATTACCTTGACGTTTGGTGAATGGGCTCACAATATTTGGCCAAATTTTGTGCTAAAAATCTCATGTGTTTTTTCATAGATTTCACAAGCCATTATGCTGTTCACATTTCATGTATTGCACATTTCCTTGCTTTAGCACAATAAACTTGAGTGCAGCCATTATCTATTTGCTATGTAAGACTTTTTGGTTATGCACCAGTTCAGACTAGATGGCTGTTCAGTCAGTTTTTCTATATTTACTATGTATTGCTTTTTCTGACTTGAACGCCCTGCCCTTCACCATGCTGTGATTTTAACTACATCCAAACACAGTTGGTTCTAACCTCCTCTATAAATACAGGCTTTACCATGTTATTAGCCATAGGTAAGTGTTCACACTAGGCAGACAGGTTAGTTACCCATTCGATCTGAGATTACCTTGACGTTTGGTGAATGGGCTCACAATATTTGGCCAAATTTTGTGCTAAAAATCTCATGTGTTTTTTCATAGATTTCACAAGCCATTATGCTGTTCACATTTCATGTATTGCACATTTCCTTGCTTTAGCACAATAAACTTGAGTGCAGCCATTATCTATTTGCTATGTAAGACTTTTTGGTTATGCACCAGTTCAGACTAGATGGCTGTTCAGTCAGTTTTTCTATATTTACTATGTATTGCTTTTTCTGACTTGAACGCCCCGCCCTTCACCATGCTGTGATTTTAACTACATCCAAACACAGTTGGTTCTAACCTCCTCTATAAATACAGGCTTTACCATGTTATTAGCCATAGGTAAGTGTTCACACTAGGCAGACAGGTTAGTTACCCATTCGATCTGAGATTACCTTGACGTTTGGTGAATGGGCTCACAATATTTGGCCAAATTTTGTGCTAAAAATCTCATGTGTTTTTTCATAGATTTCACAAGCCATTATGCTGTTCACATTTCATGTATTGCACATTTCCTTGCTTTAGCACAATAAACTTGAGTGCAGCCATTATCTATTTGCTATTACAGCAGGAGATCACAGAGGATACATTTTGTGAGGTAAAATATTGTTTAAAACAGTCAGTGAAATATTTTACCTGACAAAATGAATGCTCTGTGATCCAATGCTGTAATGTCAGTATTGTCTTTTGCTTCCTCCCCTGCCAAGGAGATGTGGTATGCTCCGTACATGGTCAGTCACAGACAATTTTTAAAATGAACTTTTGTTCATGGGAAAACCCCTTTAATGTGCGAGCCTTCCTCTGCCTGTAGACACGTTGCGCATTTGCCGCCGGGATCAGTCGAATGATTCACTGCACCTGCGTGGAATTCACACAGGCGCAGTAAATCAGACTGCCGCCATCTTTTTGCAGAAAGATAGCGGCGGTCACAATAAAACTGTGCATGTGCTCCTCCTGTACAATGATGGCGGCGGTCAGTGAATCATTGGGCTGATCCCGCCGATGGCGTGTTCGTGTTCCGCTGGTGGTACCATGCAAGAGGCTGCTTACGACGTATACAGTGTGTGTGTGTGTGTGTGGTGCGTACGGCGTATACAGTGTGTGTGTGGTGCATACAGCACATACAGTATGTGTTTGTGTGTGTGTGTGTCTGCATGGTGCATATGGCATATATAGTGTGTGTGTGTGGTGTGACGGTGTTTCGCTGGTGGTACCGCGCAACAGGCTGTTACCACCAGCAGTTTCCATATTTAGAAACCCATCACTTGGGTGTCCCAATATGGCAGTCGGTGAACTTCCGCAGCTTGGAATTCTGGGATCCGGACACATCTGGACGGAACAGGATGTGAAGACAGTACAAGGTAAGTATATATTAAGAAAGTTAATAAAAGTTGGGAATAAATGTCTGAGGTCACTTTATGTGACTGCAGACTGCCAATTCATGACAGGGAGCGCCTGCTGCATGAACCCCCCAATAACACCGCCGTTATCAGGTGGTCATGTGACCATGTTTGCTATGTGCACTAGAAAGTTTTGGTTTCTCTCAATAGAAGAGAATTGGGAGAAGCCGAAAGAGTCATCACATTACTGCCTGCTCGAATCTGTGATACTGGGACCATTGTTACTGTATATAGGGGGACTCAGGTGACAGTATTAAATGTTAAGTGGGCACTTAAGAAGCATTATTGTTATAGGGGCACTCAGAGTATTGTGACCATCAAAGTTGCATATGTGGTATTATTACTTTTTAGGGTTAAAATGTGGAGAGCAATAGCACAGGGCAGTAATATTTATTCAGGGGAATTTTACTAGAGAGCACAAATGTGGCATTATTACTATTTAAGGGGCACAGTGGTGGCAGTATTATGTGGTGGTAAGATGTGATGGTAAGATGAGCATGGTTATTGTACCGCACAGTAGGAGCAGTAATAGGGACACATACAGCAGCAGCGCTTCAGTATTGGGGTATCAGGCAGTAATAGGGACACATACGGCAGCAGCGCCTCAGTATTGGGGTATCAGGGGCAGTAATAGGGACACATATGGCAGCAGCGGCTCAGTATTGGGGTATCAGGGGCAGTAATAGGGACACATACGGCAGCAGCGGCTTAGTATTGGGGTATCAGGGGCAGTAATAGGGTCACATACGGCAGCAGCGGCTCAGTATTGGGGTATCAGGGGCAGTAATAGGGTCACATACGGCAGCAGCGGCTCAGTGTTGAGGTATCAGGGGCCGTAATAGGGACACATACGGCAGCAGCGCCTCAGTATTGGGGTATCAGGCAGTAATAGGGTCACATACGGCAGCAGCGGCTCAGTGTTGAGGTATCAGGGGCCGTAATAGGGACACATACGGCAGCAGCGCCTCAGTATTGGGGTATCAGGCAGTAATAGGGACACATACGGCAGCAGCGCCTCAGTATTGGGGTATCAGGTGCAGTAATAGGGACACATATGGCAGCAGTGGCTCAGTATTGGGGTATCAGGTGCAGTAATAGGGACATATATGGCAGCAGCGGCTCAGTATTGGGGTATCAGGGGCAGTAATAGGGACACATACAGTAGCAGCAGCTCAGTATTGGGTGTATCAGGTGCAGTAATAGGGACACATACGGCAGCAGCGCCTCAGTATTGGGGTATCAGGGGCAGTAATAGGGACACATGGCAGCAGAGGCTCATTATTGGGGTATCAGGGGCATTAATAGGGTTACATAAATAAATAATAACTTGGCACTCAGAAGTTCTTTTTGCATGATGAAAATAACTTTTTCGTTTATTAGTGCAACCAGTTCAATGATAAATGATTTTAAACGTTTTCGGTCACAAGACCTTCATCAGAAACATCTCATATTTAGTGCGCCCTCTCTAGTATACCTCCCAGGATCCTCCAGGTCTAATTGCCCGGTTACGTCTGTGCGCAGGCCACTTGGGCCTATACATTACGCTGCCTTGCTTCCAGTTTCATATGAGATGTTTCTGATGAAGGTCTTGTGACCGAAAACGTTTAAAATCATTTATCATTGAACTGGTTGCACTAATAAACGAAAAAGTTATTTTCATCATGCAAAAAGAACTTCTGAGTGCCAAGTTATTATTTATTTATTGACGGGTTGGAAACCTCACTTGAGCACCACCCAGGACCCTCGAGTGCCGTGTGTAACTTATATATCAAATAGGGTTACATAAGGCAGTAGCGGCTCAGTATTGGGGTATCAGGGGCAGTAATAGGGTCACATACGGCAGCAGCAGCTCAGTATTGGGGTATCAGGTGCAGTAATAGGGTCACATACGGCAGCAGCGGTTCAGTATTGAGGTATCAGGTGCAGTAATAGGGACACATACGGCAGCAGTGGCTCAGTATTGGGATATCAGGTGCAGTAATAGGGACACTAATAGGGACACATACAGCAGCAGTGGCTCAGTATTTGGGTATCAGGAGCAGTAATAGGGACACATATGGCAGCAGCGGCTCAGTATTGGGGTATAAGCAGAATGAGGAGTTTCTGCAGGTTGGGAATAGATGTAGATGGGGCTGGAAATGTGAGAAGTCAGATGTGTCTTTGTTGTATTCTCTGCAAATGAGTCCTGGCTGGAGAAGTTGTCATGTCGGTCTGGGGGGTAAGATGGAAAAGACGTGAAAAGTGAAAGATTCCATCAGAAAGAACGTGAGCGGTAACTAACTGTACTGTGATCTCTCATATGGTCTGCAGGACTGGTATCTACCATGATATGGTCTCCATATGGAAACCACCGGAGACTAGATGGAGGTGGACATGACTTGGGGATGGGTGGACCATGAACTCCTGCAGCTTTTGCTTGTATTGCGGTGTAGATTTTAAACAAGAGTGATGTTGCTTTAAGAGGAAGGAGTTTAGATGTTTGTGCCTGGTGTATTACTGTGAGGAGAGTGGGGCTTATATAGGGGAGGCAACTCTGTCTCTCTCTTAGGCTACTTTCACACACAGCATATTTGCTGCGTATTTTTACGCGCGCGTATTTTGCTGCTGCTTTACCTGCGTTTTTTTACGCAGGCAAAAAACGCAGCTGCTTTCACACACTGCGTTTTTTGCTGCGTTTTTTGCTGCGTTTTTTGCAGCTGCGTTTTTTTCAGCATTGTGTACTGAAATTAAAGTTTGTTTGAAAAAAAAAAAAAGAGGAAAAAAAAAAAGAGTCATTGAGGTCATTTCCTGTCTTTATGACTCAGAATACAATACACACTGGAGTTAACACTGGAGTTTTCCGGTACTCCACATTGTTTGCTGTACGTTATTCCTGACACTCCTGTGAGTTCTTCTACCATAGATATAGAGTGCCTTCTATTCAGCAGTTCCCCTCGTAGTATATCTGATTTCTAGGGGGTGTCCTCTATTCATGGCAAGTGGGTGTTATGTAATGTGTATTTTTTGCCATGGTCGACAAATCAAAGAAGCAGACTACATCATAGTTAATAGTTCAAATATTTATTTGTAGTAACTGTCAAAATTGAAAAACTTTTCTAATAAAATTGAGAATAGAATGATTTGTTGTTTTTTTTTGTTATTAACAAAATTTCACACGTAAACACTGTAAACATCCCCAAAATGGGATTATAAACCTGTGGATGTCCAAGTCCACTCATTAATTGCCGCCAGGAGGGCATGCTTCCAGCTTTCATTAGTATTGCGCAAGGCCCTTTCCTCGTCACCACTGACGGTGAGTCATTCGGCACTTGCGCAACACTAATCAGAGCTGGAAACATGCCCTCTTGGCGGTAACTGAGGAGTGGACTTGGACATCATGGCGTTTTAAACATGAAAAGCAACATTATGCCTACTGGTCCTCATATAGGCTTTGTGAATATGAGTAGTAGCTCCAGTCTGGATAACATCCCCAAAATGGGATTATAAACCTGTGGATGTCCATGTCCACTCATTAATTGCCGCCAGGAGGGCATGCTTCCAGCTTTCATTAGTATTGCGCAAGGCCCTTTCCTCGTCACCACTGACTGTGAGTCATTCGGCACTTGCGCAACACTAATCAGAGCTGGAAACATGCCCTCTTGGCGGTAACTGAGGAGTGGACTTGGACATCATGGCGTTTTAAACATGAAAAGCAACATTATGCCTACTGGTCCTCATATAGGCTTTGTGAATATGAGTAGTAGCTCCAGTCTGGATAACATCCCCAAAATGGGATTATAAACCTGTGGATGTCCAAGTCCACTCATTAATTGCCGCCAGGAGGGCATGCTTCCAGCTTTCATTAGTATTGCGCAAGGCCCTTTCCTCGTCACCACTGACGGTGAGTCATTCGGCACTTGCGCAACACTAATCAGAGCTGGAAACATGCCCTCTTGGCGGTAACTGAGGAGTGGACTTGGACATCATGGCGTTTTAAACATGAAAAGCAACATTATGCCTACTGGTCCTCATATAGGCTTTGTGAATATGAGTAGTAGCTCCAGTCTGGATAACATCCCCAAAATGGGATTATAAACCTGTGGATGTCCAAGTCCACTCATTAATTGCCGCCAGGAGGGCATGCTTCCAGCTTTCATTAGTATTGCGCAAGGCCCTTTCCTCGTCACCACTGACGGTGAGTCATTCGGCACTTGTGCAACACTAATCAGAGCTGGAAACATGCCCTCTTGGCGGTAACTGAGGAGTGGACTTGGACATCATGGCGTTTTAAACATGAAAAGCAACATTATGCCTACTGGTCCTCATATAGGCTTTGTGAATATGAGTAGTAGCTCCAGTCTGGATGGTGTTCTTCAGACTGGGCTACTACTCTGGATGTTGGTGCACCTGCAGCAGCACTTGGAGCAGATGGCAGAGGTCTATTGAATGCTGCTGCAGGTGCAAGAGGAGTCGGCGTCGGTGGATGCCAGATGTGGTTTAGTGAACAAACCATTTCTTCAAAGGTTGGATTTATATGCGGATACTTCTTAAAACATGTCACCGCCATTGAAATATACGTCATGCAGGAGTCCTGGACCTCGGGGGACAGAGTACGCATTCTGGAAGCTAGAGTGGTTCCATATGCTGAGAATTGATCCTCTTCAGGTTGGCGATCAATTAGAGAAATTGCCCTTGCCAAGGCAGCCGTCTCCTCATCCTCCTTTGAAGAGCCTCTTTTCCTCTTCCTCTGTGTTGAGGCTGGAGGTGGAGGTGGTGTTGGTGGTGGCGGCGGCGATGCCAATGAACTAGTCTCGGAGAGGGGCAGATCATCATTTTGGGTAGAAGGGTCAGGCCTTGGCTCATTTGGAAGAGAGCTGGTAGCAGGCTGTGAAGCATGTTCATACACTGGAGTTGTTGCTGTGGCCGGGATTTCGGTCATCGGCTGGACATTGCCTATGGTTCTGTAAAGAGAAACATCAAAACAATAGTTTTAATACATTTTATTTTCTATTCAAAATTAAAGACGTTACTGATACTTACGGTCGGTAATGTAGACTGCCGTTTAAAAATTGGAGTTCCTGTTCAAAACGCCCTTGAGAAGCAGGTGCCGCAGAGCCACTTGGTGCTTCTGACCGTGACCGTGTAAATCTGTCCCTCACCGACCTCCAGCGGGTTCTCAAGGCTGAAACTAAAAAGTGAAAAATTGAACCTATTAATATACTATTCAACTACATACAGACAAGAAATTCAAAAATACTCCTCCAAAATGGAAAATATTTACCAATTTCTTTTTGCCGCTCCTTTGGGTATGACTCGTACAGGGGATAGAGGGTGACACAGACCTTGTGCCAGGAAGCAGTTTTTGTATATTTGTTGGAAAACTCCCGGCACCCCTTATCCCAAAGACATGGGAAGTTTTGAACCTAAAAAAGGTAAAACATTAACTACTATTAGTTATACACACAAAATTTGACAAACTTGATAGAGGCAGAAAAAGTAACACAGGCTGCTGAGGAATGACAACCCCAACTGCTTGTTATTACCTTCACACGCATACGGGACACACACGCACAGGGGACACACACGCACAGGGGACAGAAAATCCGGTGAAGAGCGTTTTTTTAATAAATATTTTGCTAGGTTTAAAACTAAATTGGAAATAAATAGGGATTCAACGCAGGGCGCAGAGAACGCAGCAAGTTGCGTATTTAAGTGCCACGTGCCACGTATTTAAGTGCCACGTATCACGTATTTCGGTGCCACGTGCCACGTATTTCAGTGCCACGTATCAAAGTGCCACGTGCCACATATTTCAGTGCCACGTATCAAAGTGCCATGTGCCACGTATCAAAGTGCCACGTGCCACGTATTTCAGTGCCACGTGCCATGTATCAAAGTGCCACGTGCCACGTATCAAAGTGCCACGTGCCACGTATTTCAGTGCCACGTGCCACGTATCAAAGTGCCACGTGCCACATATTTCAGTGCCACGTATCAAAGTGCCATGTGCCACGTATCAAAGTGCCACGTGCCACGTATTTCAGTGCCACGTGCCACGTATCAAAGTGCCACGTATCAAAGTGCCACGTGCCACGTATCAAAGTGCCACGTGCCACGTATTTCAGTGCCACGTGCCACGTATCAAAGTGCCACGTATCAAAGTGCCACGTGCCACGTATCAAAGTGCCACGTGCCACATATTTCAGGGCCACGTGCCACGTATTTCAGTTCCACGTGCCACGTATCAAAGTGCCACGTGCCACATATTTCAGTGCCACGTATTTAAGTGACACGTATCACGTATTTCAGTGCCACGTATTTCAGTGCCATGTGCCACGTATCAAAGTGCCACGTGCCACATATTTCAGTGCCACGTATTTAAGTGACACGTGCCACGTATCAAAGTGCCACGTATCACGTATTTCAGTGCCACGTATTTAAGTGACACGTGCCACGTATCAAAGTGCCACGTATCATGTATTTCAGTGCCACGTATTTAAGTGACACGTGCCACGTATCAAAGTGCCACGTATCACGTATTTCAGTGCCACGTATTTAAGTGACACGTATCACGTATAAGTGCCACGTGTCACGTATTTAATTGCCACGTATTTAAGTGCCACGTATCAAGATTTTCCATGGAGAACAGACACATCCAGAGATATGTCTGCTCTCCACGGCTGCAGCAACACACTGACAGGAGCCATAGTTCCTGTCGGTGTGTCACTGCGCATGCGCGAGCGAGTTTACCGGCGGTCATTGACCCCGGCACTCTCGCTTAACGGCAGTGCTGCGTGGGAAAGTTCAACGCAGCTGTACTGCTGTTAACCGAGACGCCGGAGCCATTGAACTCCGGAACAGTACGCGATACACTGCTAGGAGCTTCGCTCCTGGCAGTGTATCGCCGGAGAGCAGGGGATCGGCGTGAGACACTCGTTTTATGGATTCTGCGGACAGGGAGTATGGATTTGGTTTATTATTTTTGGATTTTTTCCTGGAGGATCGAGGGCTTCGCCTACAAGTGTGCTGTTGGTGAGTATATACTCTATGTTATGTGTTGTATGTACTGTACTGTGTGTCATGTATGTGTATTGTGTGTAGGTGTTTTGTGTAACTTTACAACTGTGCTAAGTCGCCGGACACAGGGACAACTCTCCCATCCTAATACCGGATGGGAGTAGTAGTCCCATACGGCGACTTAGCACAATGGTGGCACTAGCGTCGCATGGGGACACACACACACACACACAGACACACACACATACATACATAAACACACACACACACACACACACACATACCGTCTCGATCAGCAGCCCTACGTTTATGGTCATTCTGTTGAATGACTCCATGCTGCTTCACTGGGGGGCGGGGGCTTCCCTCTTCCTGTCCGACGTCACGTCCGGTCCTGGGTGTCAACCCCTCCGTACAAAGACGCCGACACCCAGGACAAAGGCGCTGTGTGTGGACGGTAAGATGGGGCCCTATGGGGACACGCAGACACGCCGCTGCGTAAAGAATTGACATGTCAATTCTTTTTACGCCGGCGTGTTTGCAGACAAAAGCGCCGCGTTTTTTTGCGGTGTGTCTGAACGGCAAAGTGAATTTCTCATTCACTTTGCCGGCAGACGAAAATGACATTGCGCATTTTTGAAAAGCGCCCGCAAAATAGCGCTCAAAAATGCGCTATGTCTGAAAGTAGCCTTACTCTCACAGGATGGACAGGAGGAAACATGTCTGCAGTTTCAGGGAGTATAATACTGGGGCTATCACCTCACATTATAGCTGATAGGAGTACATTCACCTCACACATCATGTATTAGTGTAGTATCAGGTCCTACATCATATATGGGATCATTTTTACCTCAGAAATTCATGTAGCCGCCATGTTCCCTCATGTGTACCTCCCTGCAGACATGGCTGATATATTACTCCACATTCATCATGTATTAGTGTAGTATCAGCTCTTACATCTTATTTGGGAGCAATATTACCTCAGAGATTCATGTAGCTGCCATGTTCCTTCATGGGTCTGTTACAAGTTGCCTCACACACTGCAGAGTCAGCTCCTGTGTGACCTCCCTACAGTATCACATTTCTGCTGTATTATACAGAGTCTTCATGAGTTTTGGGTACATGTATGAAAGGTCAGAGCATTGACACATACAGTGTCTGCTATTGCTAGCATGGAGCTGGGCAGTTACAGGTACTAATCACTGGTGAAGGGGAGCAGTAATGGGATGGTATATGTATACCATATATATATGATGGTAAGAGGCTGCACTTTATGTCTGTGCATTGCATGCTGCTGTGTGCTGATTAACTCAGCACATGGCAGGTAGTGAGTGGGCATAATAACTCAGCACATGGCGGGCAGTGAGTGGGCACTCCTAGTGTGATGCTGCACCTTGCTGTGGAGAACACATCATGGGCCCATTTTTTCAGCCCTGTCTCTCGTCTATTGTATGTAGGTAGCGTGACTGACTGGGGACACAGACCTTGCAGTTTTCTGCACATACACTTATGGCTGCAGGCAGCTTATACTAGACCTACATATTATATTTTCTTACTATGTATGTGCAGCTGGTGATTAGAGAGCCTGTCTGTAACTGCTGTAGAGGAGCATACGGCTTCTCCTTTATTGTTACAGCCAGGGCCGGCGTCAGCGGACGGCAGGGTCGGGCAGATGCCGGGGCCCCCTGACTTCTGGGGGCCCCCCTAGCAGGGGCGGACTGGGCCGGGTTGCAAAGATGCAAATGCCCCCCGGGCCGCTCCCCCTGCAGCTGATCAGGGCCGGCCGCCTGGTGGTGGCTGTAAAGCTGCAAATTGTGTGCAAAGCTGCATCAAATTGTGCGCGGCCGTGTGCGCTGCACTGTGAAGCGGCCGGCAGCAGTCACAGTCGGCGCACACGTCCGCGCCGGGTCCGGGAGCTTTGTGCGCGGCTGTCAGCTTGACGGCTGCACAGCTCCTGCTCCCTCCAGGCTCCATGATATCTCTCTATGCTTCCGGGTCAGGTGTCGGGCGTGCGCGATGACGTCATCGCGCACGTGCCGACATGTCCCGGCCAGGACGCTAGCGGAGAGGCGCTGCAAGGGAGCGAGTGGTGATGTAAGTATAAAAAAACCTTTTTTTTTTTTTTTTTTTAAATTAAATGGTGGGTAACTGCAAATGAAGAAGTGGGGAGGGGTGAAAGGAGGCTGCACATGATGGAGTTTTGGGGGTTAAAGGAGGCTGCACATGATGGAATTTGGGGGGTTAAAGGAGGCTGCACATGACGGAATTTGGGGGGTTAAAGGTGGCTGCACATGATGGAATTTGGGGGGATAAAGAAGGCTGCACATGATGGAATTTGGGGGGTTAAAGGAGGCTGCACATGATGGAGTTTGGGGGGATTAAAGGAGGCTGCACACGATGGAACTTGGGGGGGTTAAAGGAGGCTGCACATGACGGAATTTGGGGGGTTAAAGGAGGCTGCACATGATGGAATTTGGGGGGTTAAAGGAGGCTGCACATGATGGAATTTGGGGGTGTTAAAGGAGGCTGCACATGATGGAGTTTGGGGGGATTAAAGGAGGCAGCACATGATGGAACTTGGGGGGGTTAAAGGAGGCTGCACATGACGGAATTTTGGGGGGTTAAAGGAGGCTTCACATGACGGAATTTGGGGGGTTAAAGGAGGCTGCACATGTTGGAATTTGGGGGGTTAAAGGAGGCTGCACATGACGGAATTTGGGGGGTTAAAGGAGGCTGCACATGATGGAATTTTGGGGGTTAAAGGAGGATGCACATGGTGGAATTTGGGGGGATTAAAGGAGGCTGCACATGATGGAATTTGGGGGGTTAAAGGAGGCTGCACATGATGGAATTTGGGGGTGTTAAAGGAGGCTGCACATGATGGAGTTTGGGGGGATTAAAGGAGGCAGCACATGATGGAACTTGGGGGGGTTAAAGGAGGCTGCACATGACAGAATTTTGGGGGGTTAAAGGAGGCTTCACATGACGGAATTTGGGGGGTTAAAGGAGGCTGCACATGTTGGAATTTGGGGGGTTAAAGGAGGCTGCACATGAAGGAATTTGGGGGGTTAAAGGAGGCTGCACATGATGGAATTTTGGGGGTTAAAGGAGGATGCACATGGTGGAATTTGGGGGGATTAAAGGAGGCTGCACATGATGGAATTTGGGGGGTTAAAGGAGGCTGTACATGACGGAATTTGGGGGGTTAAAGGAGGCTGCACATGATGGAATTTTGGGGGTTAAAGGAGGATGCACATGGTGGAATTTGGGGGGATTAAAGGAGGCTGCACATGACGGAATTTGGGGGGTTAAAGGAGGCTGCACATGATGGAATTTGGGGGTTAAGGAGGACTGCACATGATGAAGGAGGAGTTGGGCTGCACATGATGAAGTGGGGGAGTTGGGCTGCACATGATGAAGTGGGGGAGTTGGGCTGAACATGATGAAGTGGGGGTAAGGAGGACTGCACATGATGAAGGAGGAGTTGGGCTGCACATGATGAAGTGGGGGAGTTGGGCTGCACATGATGAAGTGGGGGAGTTGGGCTGAACATGATGAAGTGGGGGTAAGGAGGACTGCACATGAAGTGGGAGGTAAGGGGGACTGCACATGATGGGGGACTCGTAAGCTTGCAATCTATGAGGTTGCATAATAACCAATTATATATTGATTGTGGGTGGACCTCTGTATTCAGATGTGTAGTGTAGAAGAAAGGGAAAAAGTGGGGAATGTGCTCTAGATAACTGTGTTTTTTTTATGCAGAGGCGAGTCCTGGCTGGAAGAAGCGATGGCGGTCTGTGCTGCATGAATGAGAAAAGCAAAGATGAAGGACTTCAGCTAGAGACGTCACTGGTGAGTCAGTGTATTACCTGTGCACTGACACTATACACTGTATACTATATACAGAGCTCCTGTATATAATGTCACTGGCAGTGGTGATCACTGTATTACCTGTACACTGGCACTTTTTACAGAGCTCCTGTGTATAATGTCACTGGTGATCCCTGTATTACCTGTACACTGACACTATATACAGAGCTCCTGTGTATAATGTCACCAGTGATCACTGTGTTACATGTACACTGACAGTAAATACAGAGTTCATGTAAATAGCACTTAGTATTGTGGGTTTTTTTAAATTAATGCATTTACAATTGTATTTATATATTTATATCCTTCAAAGGCCCATACATGTCGTTGCACAGTAGGGGCATTACTACTTTCTGTGGGATTTTGGGGGGTGGGAGTAATCCTAGCAATGACACAATTGATTAAATATTGGGGTCAGTGGTCCACACTGCAGGTGCACACAGAGTGGGGAGTTTTTGTAGGTAGGGAATAGATGGGGAAGAAAGGTTTAAAGGAGCACCTAAGAAAAGTAACTACTGTTAAAGATCTAGCAAAAGGCATAAATTGTTTAAATTTGTTTAGAAGTTTACAACTTACAGAGAAGCAAATTTATCAAAAGTTTCCCTGATATATTGCACTTTCTCTATTTTGCACTAGTGTTTTTATAAAGTTTACATAGTTTTTTTCTAAATAAAATATTTGGGTCTCTGTGGTCCCTGCTGTTTTACTGTCGCCACATGATTTGCTCCACAAGGGGGCCCACTGAGGTTCTGTCGCCCAAGGGCCCATGAAAACCTGGAGCCGGCCCTGGTTACAGCATATAACACAGCATTGCCCATCATTGAATTTATCTGACCTTATGATCGGACATTTCCCAGTATCAACCTGTAATATACCTTGGTTGTAAACTTACATGGTGTTTTCATCTTCACTTATCCCACATCTTGTGCATTCGGGGGGTCCTTGAAGTTGGTTATAAATTGGTCTGGGGGATCCATTGGGATATGGATTCCTCTTTTTGGAATTTAATTTTGGTTCTTGATCTGGTGAATGGTAGAGGGGATTTTCAGTAAGGGTTTGTTGAATCCTCAGGAAGTTCAAGTGAACATTGGAACCCTGTGGTTATGGTGCTCCCAAGCCAGTGGGGTAATGGCTGGGAGTAATTTTATGTTCACTCTATGATTGGTAATCGCCAGATCTTATGAGCTTCAAGGAATCCTCCCAGTGAGCTAAGGTTATTTATGCTTTGTTGGGTTATTGAATGTTTGATTTAATAAAGGTGTGTATTAAAAAAAATAAATAAATAAAAAAAGCACGTATTTGTTTCTTTTTTAGTGGGTCTTTGAAGCTAATTATAATTTGGTCAGTAGGGGTAACCATCTCAGGTATGGACCCTCGGTTTAGGGGGGTATTCATCATAGTATGACCCCTTGTGTGGAGGAGTAAACATCTCGGTTATGGCCCCTGGTTGGAGGGGTGTACATCATAGTATGACCCCCTGGTATAGAGGGGAAACCATCTTTGGTATGGCCCCCTGGTGTGGAGGAGTGACCATCACGGTATGGCCCCCTGGTCTCCAGAAGCATTTATATCTTACCAAGACCCTGTTAGGGTAAAGTCCCTGTGGTCATGGCAATCATATTTTGCATGCCTACAGATTAAATTGGGTCCTATGAGCTAGGAACAATGGCTGGAAAAAAAAAGTAGGCATGCATTTCAATACAATCTATGGCTTCAAGGACGCTCTCTATTTTCATGTAACTTGAGAATGCTGAGGCATGGATTTTGACATTTTATATTGATTAACTCCTGTTTCTTTCAAGGTTGTCGTCTGGACAATGCAGTAATCTGGGGCATTAAACTGAAGAGCAATGTGTTAGGGCTAGCGGAACGCACCAAATGAATATAGAGATTTTATTATAATAGATGCGTTCGCAGCCCGGGGTCCACCGTGCAGGAGAACCTGCTGCTAGCAAACGGCGGAACAATATGGCGGTATGAGCTAACTCTGTTACTTCACAGAGTAGCCGTGAACTCAAAGCACTGCACCCTGTTAGACTTCACAGTGGCACAGGCTAACTACCCAAACGAGAGCAGTCAGTGGTCATGCATGCACACAAAACTCCTAGCCGGAGGTGCCAGCGTTCTAGTGGCTTTTCTCAGCCAGGTGCCTTAATACACACACACAAACTCCTCGCCGGAGGTGCCAGCATTCTAGGGGCTTATTTCAGCCAGGTCCCTGAACACAATCATACATGACCACACTGGCGCAAAGTACATAAGTTAGAACAATACTAGCGCATGGCCGTGTGGCCATGCAAGCCTTAATTAGTTGCAGCACGCACAGGACCTTAAGTTAGAAGGACCAATGAGAGGCTGCCGGCTAAGGGTGAAGTAATCAAGCGCATTAACACGAAAGGCAATGTGCCTATTCCCAATGCCTTTGTCCCAGTTGGAGAGGGTTAATGGTATATGTTATCAAGTGCCTGTAAAGCAATTAACAATGGCGTGGCAAGGTTATTAATAATGTCTTTGTAGATTTTTCTGCTATAGGCTTATTTCATTTACTATGTCCAAATATTACAGAAATTATTTAATGATCGGTTATAATGTCGCTATTATATTGTGTATGGCTTTTAATTACTCAGCACTTTTCGGGTAGTAATAGTAAGTGGGTTTAACCCCTTAATGACCGCCAATACACCTTTTAACTGACCTGAGATTTAAGAGAATAGCCTCTCCATACAGGTGACAATCCAGCAGCTATCGGCTGTCCACTATAGCTGACAAGTTGCTGTATTAGCCATGATCATTGTTTGCACCTTCAAAATCTGTTTAACCCCTTAGATGCTGCTGTCAATAGTGACTGCATCATATAAATGGTTAACAGAGTTTGTGGGCTTCCTCTTTATCCCAATTGGTGCCCTGAGATCATGATTGTGTGGTCCTAGTGTTTGCCATGGCAATTCATGACCAAATAGCGGCCTCAGAGTCTGACAGCTGTTGTAACCTGTTCAGACATTAGGGCCATTTAGGTGGTAAAAATACACATTTTCATTTCTGTCATGCCATTTTGCATTAATTCCTGAAAATAACCTGAAGGGTTAATAAACTACCTGACTGCAGCTTTCAATATGTCACGGGGTGCTGTTTTTAAAATGGTATAACTTTTGGGGGTTTCCCAATATATGGGACCCATAAAGGCACTTCAAACATGAATAGGTCCCTAAAAAAATAAAATTGTAAAAAATGAAAAATTACTGCTACACTATTAAACCTTCTAAAGTGCTAACAAAATAAAATAACATTTTACAAATGGTGCTGATGTAAAGCCGACATGAGGGAAATGTTATTTGTTAATGCTTTTCTGTGGTATGACTATCTGGATTAAAGGGATAATCATTCAAAGTTTGAAAATATGTTTGATATTTTTTATAAATAAACACAAAACATATTGACCTAAATTTATCATTATCATAAAGTATAATGTGTCACGAAAAAACAATCTCAAATTCACTGGGATATGTTGAAGCGTTCCAGAGTTATTAACACATTAAGTGACACTTGTCAGATTTTAAAAATTTGGCTCTGTCACTAAGGGGTTAAGAAATAATTACTGCACAGCCCAGCTACTCTATGTAATTGTGGTTTCTAAAACTAAAATCTGTGAACTGGTGAGTTATTAGAGCTGGCTACAATACATGTAATAGTTTTTGAGGCATGACAGATGTCATTATACAGGTAGTCAGACTGTGGCTACCCCCTTATTATGGTTTAGTTTCTGCATTCCCCATTATAGGATCCTCATTCCTCATTTCAGGATGTTTAGAGGCTGTTATTTTGCTGTAGTTACCGTATTATCGATCATAATTTGGTAGTGTTGCATTGTTAAAATTAATCTGTTGAGCACTGGAATTTTGTTACTCATATGCACAGTCTTTCCATAGCATGCAAAACTGGTTGATGACTTTATTAGGCATGGGTGATGGGGGTCGAGTCCATTCAAGGTGTCAAATGGCCTTGCTGGTGGCAGTTTAGGAGTCAGGTGGAAGCTGCAGAGTCAGGTGGAAGTTGCAGACAAGTTAAGGTGGGCTCATTTTAACTAATAGAGGATGTAAAACCTCATGGTGGTGAGCAGGCTCGGCTTTGGTGGCCAGCCTCAAGGACGTTGTAATGGTAACATCAATCAGGGGCGAGCACAGAGGTTAAGCACAGGAGTGAGGATAATAGGGTCATTGGTGCCCTGAAAGTTTACTGGCTCTGCTTGAATGGCAAACCAGTGCGTGCCTCCCCTTTATGGCTGTCTGTCCTGGTGCTGTATGTCAGACAGCTGGGGATATCGCAGTACTTGTGAATCCCAATGTACTAGCACTCCACCTGACTCCTACTGTGATTATTTAATCCTGTGATTTGAATAAAAGCTGTGGCCATTTTGACAACCAAAATAATGTTTTGTGTATTTATTTTAGTGCCTAGATTTACAGTAGTTATGGTGGTTTTAAGATGGAGTGGGGTCCATCCCATATCCAAAAGTCAATTAATATCAGTGTTCGTTTTTATATATAGATTTATTTTCAATCACAGCGTGGTCATATGCTGATGTTCCCCTATACTCACAATTAGGGGGCGCCATGTAGCTGTAGACAGGATTACCTGGTTAGGGGCCCACTCACATTTTTCGCCCCCCCTAAGGCTACTTTCACACTAGTGTCGGTACGGGGCCGTCGCGCTGCGTCGGCCCGACGTACCGACGCAAACTGTGAAAGCGCTGCACAATGGGGGCAGCGGATGCAGTTTTTCCACGCATCCGCTGCCCCATTGTGAGCTCCGGGGGGGAGGGGGCGGAGTTCCGGCTGTGCATGCACGGTTGGAAATGCTGGACATGACGCACCAAAAAACGATACATGCAACTTTTTTTTGCGCCGACTGTCCGACGCAACACGACGCAACCATCGCACGACGGTTGCAACGTGTGGCAATGCGTCGCACTGCGTCGCTAATGTAAGTCTATGGAGAAAAAACGCATCCTGCAAGCACTTTTGCAGGATGCGTTTTTTCTACAAAATGACGCATAGCGACGTGCAGTGTACGACGTTAGTGTGAAAGTAGCCTTAGCTGAAAACCTAGCTACACCTCTGAATAGAATGCATGTAGCCCTGATAAGGACTGTTGGTTTTAGGTTTATGCAGCAATGCCTGTGATGTAATATAAACTGTGACTAGGCCTCTTATTATAACTTTCTCTTCCGTAGCACCTCTCTCCACACTGTTTCCAGGGTACAGTGTAGTGAGTAATGCCAGTAGCCAACATGACTACAGCATTACCGTGACTGACAAGCAATCCCCATATGTCTAGTAGCTGAAAAACAGCCGTGAAATATGTGGGGTGGGTACTTGAGCATGTGCAAGAGCACCAGAAGTACTCGATAAAAGAAGCAAGCGTGCCCGAGCACCCTGATGCTCGATCGAGTAACGAGCACGTCCGCTCATTACAAGTATTTGTACTAATAAAAGATGCTAACTTGTCATTTAAAAACAAGCCCTCACACATCTCCTTAGATAGAAATATTAAAAAGTAATGGCTCTCAAATAATGGCGACACAAACCAGATTTAATTTTTTTTTTGTTTTTACAAATTTGCACATCTTTGCACCTAAAAATTTACAACCCAAAAAGCAACTACAGAATGCATTTTTTCCGTCATCATCATTGGGTTTGTTTCCCTATTTCCCAGTACATTGTATAGTAAAATTAAAGGTGTCATTCAAAACTACAACTTGTTCAGAAAAAAAGCCCTCATACAACTAAGTTGTCTGAAAAATAATGTCTTGGCTCTTGGAAAAAGGGGAGATAAAACATCAGATTAAAGTTATTTTTCATGGTTTTTTCTTTCCAAAAACACCTGCAAGTTGTGTATGTGGTGTTGTACCGCAGCCCTTTTTGGATCAATGGAGCTGATTGGCAAAGATATAACCCATGGACAGTGATTCTATATTCAATTAATAAAAGACAACTAAATAACAGTTGAAAACATTAAGAAAATTCTATGATCACTAGTTTACATTTTGACAATGCTTTTCTTGACCTCATGTTATACAGAACCTACAATATAACTTATAACCCATGGAGGTTTTCAAAGACATCTTCTTCACGAGTAGTGTAAATCAGTGCATGGCTTTCTTTCTTACAGTAACTTTGATATTAGCAAATGAGAGCAAAGTGATAATAGGGCCAAAAGTTCTATTCTGCACAGTATCACAAAGACATTATTTGAATTAATTAAAATTAGAAAAATAAATTCATTATTAACACTTATAGTATTTACTTTTCCTCTTTTGCGCTTCAGATCACTTGGCATTAGATAATACGGCAGATGAGATGTGAAAAGACGAGGAGATGGATGGTTACTGAAGTTCACATTGGTTATGTTATATTCAAGCCATGGTGCTCTGGTCATGTTGTCAATATGTTCCATTCCATTTCGATGCCCATCATTAAGTATCAGAGATAGAATTTGCTGTGTCCACACTGTGCCTAGAACAATAGTATAATAATTATTTATACATTTCATATTGAAGTAAATAAAAAATGAGATGGTGCCAAGTTCTTCCTTAAGTAATTGGTAACACAAAATATGAGTTGCATGTTACTATCTGGTCAATGCTAGATGTTTTATGGATCAAATCAGACAAAAATGCAAAATGGATTTTTAAAAAAAAATCTATGTAATGTGGATACAGTCTAAGGTTATGCTCACATGTCCAGTAATCATCCGTTAGAATGGATCCAGCAGCAATCTTTTGGCATCTACTCCTTGTCCATCATGTTATATATTCCAAAATTTCTGATGCTGAGACTGCTGTTGCAGCCTCAAACCTGCCACACCTCTCCTTGCATTCCCTGTCCTAACACTCTACCATGCTGCTCCTGCAGCAACCACTGCTCATCCATGCCAGCTACACATCTCCTTGCTGCCTTTTTTTCATAGGGCTAGACTAGGTTATTGATGCTGGGAAATGTTATCTTTTAAGGGTGCACAAATAAGAAACAGCTCCCAAAATGGGGCTAATTTTATTTAAAGTCTTGATGTCAACAAGCCATAGATTCTTCAATTTGAAAACAGTAATCATGTTTCTTCTCCCTAAAAAAGGGTATAATTTTTGGAAGGCTTGATAATTTTTCAATCCTAGTTAAGAAAATTAACAGGAATCTAACAGTAGGATTAATGCTCTTAAGCTGTCTATATGGGCATATAGGTAAAAGAAAATTTAATAAAATAATACCTTGATGTCTGAGATTTGATGAATTATTCCAGAGTAATCCATATTTTTATTAATATGCAAATTAGCTGTTAAACTCTATATTCCAGATATCCCTCAGAATCTATCTCCAGAGCGTACATAAAATAAAATGGGGCGTTACCAGTGTCAGACATGTAATGACTGAGAGCAACTTTGGTACAAGGTAACTAGCAAAAGTGTTTAGGAACAAACTTACAACGTTGCACCATGCTGGAGGAAGTGCCTTACTTAGTAAGTGTGCTCTAGCCATTGGCTGGGGACACTTTAGGAAGAAGTGCATGATCCCTTTAAGAGAGGGGAAGAGTGCTCACGCATGCCCTAAGCCTAAATGTCCATGGACCTGCACGCGGTGCATGCACCCTAGGCTTCTACAGACCAGGAAGGAAGAGACAAAATAGGACTGGGGCCGCAGTGGTGAGTACGCTAGCATCTCTGCCAGTGGAGATTAGCAGAGGGCAGAGATGCTGGCACTACAGTACCCCACTTTATGCCCACTTTTTTCAAGCCTGCAATAAATCTCCCCAGAAGGAGAGGGGCAGAGATGTTCTCCCTGGGCTCCCATGACCTCTCATCAAGACTGAACCCCTTCCAATCCACAAGAAAAAAGGTCTCACTTCTTATGTTCTTGGTGGCCAGAAAGTTCTCTACCTTGCAAATGTCTTCAGTGCTGACTGGAGCAGGAGTGGTATAAGGATCTTTGAAGAAAGAACTGAGGATGAAAGGCTTGAGAAGAAGAGACACATAGAAGGAATTGGGGATTCATAAAGAGGCCATCACATTAATTTGTTTCAACACCTCGAAGGGACTGATGAAGCGAGGACCCAATTTATAGGAGGGTATCTTGAGACAGACATACTTAGACGATGGCCAGACCTTATCTCCAGAATGAAACAGAGGTGAATGCAGACCTCTCTTGTCCACATGTTTTTTCATCAGAGAGTCTTGATTAGGGAATCACCAGAAGGACTATTGGAGGTGGTAGACACAGGAAACAAAATTTTTAGATATTGTCCGTAGAATTGGCAGAAGACTCACATTATTATTGTATGAGAATTTGGCCCAAGGCAGGAGTTCAGCCCAGTCACTGTGGTGACCATTAAAGTGCTGGAGGAAATTAGGCATGATGTGATTGACCTGCTCCACCTGGCCAATGGACTGAGGATAGTATAATGATGGGAAATTCAAAGTAACATTCAGTAGCTTACAGGTGGCCCACCAGAAACAAGAGGTAAACTGGATGCCTCTATCTGAGCAGTAGACCATGGAAGAGGAAAATACGTAGAATAAATTCTTTTGCTAGCACTGACAGATGAAAAGCTGGGTAGCGGAGTGAAGTGAGCCATCTTGGAGAAGCGATCCACGACCACCCAGAAGACTGTATTTAGGGCCGATACTGGCATTTCGGTGATTAAATCCATAGCAATGTGCTGCTATAGAGCCTATGGCATGGGCAAGGGAGACAACTGACCAATTGAAACTGCTTGGGAGTTTTGTTTTGGGCGCACAAGGGACAGGCAGAGACGAAATCTGCAATGTCTTTGAGCAGGATCGGCCATCAATAGTGTCGTGAAATGAGGAGAGCCATGTTCTTCTGTCCGGCATTATAAGAGAAAACCGCATGCACTATCCGGATCAGGTGCCTTAGTAGGGTCCAAAGCCGTATATATAGGAAGATAAACTTAGTCACTCAACTTAAATGAGGTTTTTGTGGTTTTTATTGTAGTCATCAAAATAAACGTTTCGGCCTCTATATCTTGCCTTTTTCAGTAACTACATGCAAGAAAAAAGTGTATTTGCAAAAAATTATAAACAAACAGCCTGTTGGACAACCAACAAGCAAAAAGTGTTCAGCAAAAACAAAGTATATACAACAACAGGGAGATATAGCGATATGGCCAAACAGTGCATTAGAAATACATAGAAAGCAGGGAAAACGTATTATGCTCAAAAAATACTAGTGAATAAATATCCAGAGGAATAGTATATTAAGTTGGAGTCTACACCCAGGACTAGATGGACCAAGTTAATAGGTAACAACCAGATAAGTCGTTCAACTGAAAACCTACCAATTCAATAGGGAAAATATGAAGGCATCCTTTGGACGTGGTGTAAGAAAAATGGCACTGATGCTGCAAGAGGTGAAAAGAATGGTGAGTGCCCTTAATATCATATTGTAAGATGGTGCACAGGTGGCCACAAGGAAGGTAGGAAAGTTACCAGTAAACACTGCTCAAGGTAATGCTGTACGGATAAGAATGTTCACACTAAAGTATCTGCAAGGAAACGTGATGGGTCCTTAAATTGCAGGTTCCGGAGGTGAAGGTGAACAGTAGTGGTTGATTCTAAGTGAGCGTTAGTGGCATAATTTACCAAGACACTGGTGCCGGCTTGCGCTTATGCGACGCGGTATCCACCGCTAGTGTGCAGAAGCTGGCAGGACGTGATGTGCTTAAGTGCAGGATGGGTGGGACCTATAGGCCGGTCATGTGATTGGCGCTACTGTGCAAAGAGAACATAGCAGAAGTGATGCGGCTGGGTTGTGCGTTCCACAGTCAGAGTGTTTGCGTTCCAGCAGACATTTCTAAGGGGGCAGATGATGATTCTTAAGGCTCCGGAGACATTGTAGTGTATCACCCATACAAACAAGTGCACACAGAGAGACAATGTACAGATGGGCAAGTGGACAGTGTCATAAACGTATTCTCAGTATAACCGGCTTCTTATTTTCAGAGCTGAAAATAAGAATACATAGATTAATATCTTGCATATAAATAATTATACATTAAATTAGTACAATATCTCTATATGAGCCAGTCTAAACATGTATGATCAAGATTGTTAAGTAGGGCACCTTGGGAGATTATAAAGAAGCTGATTTTACAAAAGACATGAGATCATAGTCCCTATTTAACCCACGAGGGTGCAAAATATCAAGTGTGTGTATCCAGTATGCCTCTCTTTGTTTAAGCAGTCTAACACGATCCCCACCTCACCTGGGAGTGGAGACCTGTTCTATTATCTGAAACCTCAACTGTGAAACCTTGTGATTATGATCAGCAAAGTGTTTAGGGATGGTCCATACGAGAAAAATTGAGAAGGCACTCACCGGTCTTCAGAAAATCAACTCTTTATTAATTCCATCTTCAGATAAAATTCATGGCCGGGGGAAAGGGAGCCGAAGCTCGTGTGAGCAGGGGAAGACGACGGCCATTTCGCGCTGTGTTTGCGCTTCTACGGGTCAGAATTTTATCTGAAGATGGAATTAATAAAGAGTTGATTTTCTGAAGACCAGTGAGTGCCTTCTCAATTTTTCTCGTATGGATTGTACAGATGGATGTTTTTTTCAGAAGAGCACCAATGGTTTTTTTCAGGCGGCTATTCAGTTTATGAATTTTGCACTATACCCGGATCATGTTCTTGGAAGAACCTCTGTGCTAGTGGCTGTGCTGCTCCTTTCTTTTTTCTTTCGGCATTGTGTTTAGGGATGGGCAGTAGGAGATTTTTGCACCTAACAGTAGACTTGTGCTTTGAAATCTGGTCCTTAATAGGTTGAGTGGTTCCTCCTACATAACCGAAGCCGCAGGGGCATTTAATTAGGTAGACTACATTAGGGGTATTGCATGTGTAGTAGTCCTTAATCTTGAACTGTTTACCTGAACGGGGGTGAGAGATCAATCTGCCCTTCTGTACGTTGCCACACTGGTTACAGTGTAGGCAAGGAAATGTACCACACCTAGGTTGATGTAAAGTCAACTGATGTGACGAAGATGGGTCCCCTCCGAGGTCAGCTCTTAACCAATTTATCCTTTATGTTTGGCACCCTTTTAAAACAGGGAAGAAATGGGGAATTGAACTCAGGGATGTTCGGATGTGCCTCTCCAAGGTGATGCCAGTGACGGTGTATGGTCCTATGGAGAATGTATGCAGATGGGTGATAGCCATGTACAAATGGATTACGGTTATCTGTTTTAATGTCAACTCATTGATTGGTGATTCTACAGGAGTTGAGAATATGATCAGGGTAACCCCTCTCGCGAAACTTGGTATGTAGCTCGCTTCGACGTTGGTCACGTAATGTGTCATCGGAAACAATGTGATCTATACGCTGTGTTTGAGACTTAGGAATAGATTTTTTTACGGGGTTGGAGTGGAAACTTTGATAATGCAGTCTACTGTTACGATCAGTACTTTTGATATATAGATCTGTGGAGAGTCATCCTTCATCATCTTTGATAATCATGGTGTCAAGGAAATTGATCCTATGTGGATCAGAGGACATGGTAAAAGATAAGATGGGCCACGCAGTATTAAGGAACTCAAAAAAGGTCTGTAGAGAGTCTGAGGTTCCCTTTCATATACAAAAGATATCATCTATAAAACGTTTCCATACTAGGATGTTACTGAAATACAGGGGATTCGTATATATCTTAGTACCCTCGAAACATTTATTTTGATGACTACAATGAAAACCACAAAAACCTCATTTAAGTTGAGTGCCTAAGTTTATCTTTCTATATATACGGCTTTAGACCCTGCTAAGGCACCTGATCCGGATAGTGCATGCGGTTTTCTGTTATACTGATATTCCTTTACGTGTTGCACTCCATGAGGCCATGTCATCACTTGTTTTCTTCTATAACGCAGAGGAAACATCTAGTATTATTGCTCAGACCACCATCTCTAGTGAGTTCCTTAAAGTTCCCCCCAGGGAAACCCGGGGGGAGAAACTTGGAATGTGAGTTACGTCACAACGTTATTATAGAGCTACACTGTGCCACTCTCACAGAGTACTTGAAAGTCCAACACATTCCACGAGGATTGAGGGTTCCTTTACGCCCCACTCTGTTCAGTGATTCTCCTGATTATTACATGAAATTTGAGAAATATTGAATAAATGTTCTTTTGACCTTATCACCCTCACAATGGAACATCTAGATAAAGCTATAACAACGAGTTCTGAGCATATCAAAAATATTGAAGCACAACTGATGGCCACAAGCACACCAGAAGAACCTACTGCTCTTAAAGCTCAGATCCAGACTGTTATAGAACAACACAAGAAAGACGGAACAGAAAAAAAGAAATAAATTTGCCCGTGATGCAGAGGACTATAAATTAGACTGGTTGTATAGATGGCGCAACAAACCTTGACTCAGACGACCTCCATTACGCACTACCTTCAGGTCATCCACAGATCTGTCAAACCTCCATCTCCGAAACGGAAAGGAGGGATCCACCATCCTCCGCCCGTTTTTTCGAACAGCGAAGGAAACAACAAAGAAAAAAAAAGGACAAGAAGAGGGCATGGATCCAGGAAGAAGGAACGATCCACCACGCATGACTCGCTCACAGGTACTTGGCCACTTGTGGTAAATATATATCGTTAAGAACTTTGGGCATATCTGAACATAATGTGTTACAGAAAGGTCTTTCCTTTTGTCCTGCACAGAATCTTAATACCTTTGATTTAGAAATGGACTTAAGCCATTTTTTCCGTTGTTTGCGATTCAAAGCATATTTTGCTGACTCCCCATCCCATGAGTCCCTTATGTCAGGTATTGAGGATTGTCAGGGACCTCTGACAGCAACCAGTCTAGGTTTGAGGTCTACGAGTTTCTTCAGACCTCCTCACGGCTCCCATGCCCTTGAAGCATTTATTGGCTTTGTCAATAAATCCTTTTCTGACCTTCATAGTAATATTGAGCGTGGATTACTACACTATCCTCCCAACTTGTCTGTTTCGGACCGCCAAGCTTTAACATCCTTACAGGAGGATTCAAGTCTTATCAAACCGGCAGACAAGGGGGGAGCTATTGTGGTGATGGACAGAACATATGTTCAGGAGATCCTGAGACAGCTCCAGGACACCTCCACCTATGTAGAATTATCCAGGGATCCAACACCACAGATCAGGGAACTTATTTCTGGGGTTCTATCTAAATATTTGGAGCTAGTGGTACTTAACTTAAAAACACGGGATTATCTAACCAAAAATCATCCTATTACCCCGGTCTTCTACATCCTACCGAAGCTTCATAAGAATCTTAATCGACCCCCAGGGAGACCAATCGTGGCATCCACGGAATCTATTTTATCTCCACTCTCCATTTTTTGGGAGAAAGACTTAACACCTCTGATTCGTAAGACCCCCTCCTTCATTTTGGATACGGGTGATTTTCTTAATACTGTTAGAGAATTATATACAGTTCCCAGGGATGCTCTCCACGTCTCATTTGATGTAAAAGATCTCTATACTTCCATACCTCACACGGAAGGCATTAACTCAGTGCATAAACTATTAACATTCTCAGGGATGTTTCCCGAACAGACACATATGTGTATTGAGCTCTTACAACTAGTTCTTTCTAAAAACTTTTTTCTGTTCCAGGACAAGTACTAGCTGCAAAGGAAGGGGACCGCAATGGGCTCAAACGTAGCCCCCCCTTTCGCTAATTGCTATATGGCAGATTTCGAGGGTACTAAGATATATACGAATCCCCTGTATTTGAGTAACATCCTAGTATGGAAACGTTTTATAGATGATATCTTTTGTATATGGAAGGGATCCTCAGACTCTCTACAGACCTTTTTTGAGTTCCTTAATACTGCGTGGACCGGCTTATCTTTTACCATGTCCTCTGATCCACATCAAAGATGATGAAGGACAACTCTCCACAGATCTGTATATCAAAAGTACTGATCATAACAGTCTATGCATTATCAAAGTTTCCACCCCAACCCCGTAAAAAAAATCTATTCCTAAGTCTCAAACACAGTGTATAGATCGCAATGTTTCTGATGACACATTACGTGACCAACGTCGAAGCGAGCTGCATACTAAGTTTCACGAGAGGGGTTACCCTGATCATATTCTCGACTCCTGTAGAATCACCAATCAACGGGTTGACATTAAAACAGATAACCATATTCCATTTGTAAATGGCTATCACCCATTTGCATACAATCTCCATAGGACCATACGCCGTCACTGGCATCTCCTTGGAGAGGCACATCTGAACATCCCAGAGTTCAATTCCCCGTTTCTTCCCTGTTTTAAAAGGGTGCCAAACAAAGGATAAATTGGTAAGAGCTGACCTTGGAGGGGACCCATCTTCGTCACGTCAGTTGACTTTACATCAACCTAGGTGTGGTACATTTCCTTGCCTACACTGTAACCAGTGTGGCAACGTACAGAAGGGCAGATTCATCTCTCACCCCCATTCAGGTAAACAGTTCAAGATTAATGGCTACAACACATGCGATACCCCTAATGTAGTCTACCTAATTAAATGCCCCTGCGGCCTCGGTTATGTAGGAGAAATCACTCAACCTATTAAGAACCGGATTTCAAAGCACAAGTTTACTGTTAGGTGCAAAAATCTCCTACTGCCCATCCCTAAACACTTTGCTGATCATAATCACAAAGTTTCACAGTTGAGGTTTCAGATAATAGAAAAGGTCTCCACTCCCAGGCGAGGTGGGGATCATGTTAGACTGTTGAAACAAAGAGAGGCATATTGGATACACACACTTGATACCTTGCATCCTCGTGGGTTAAAAAGGGACTTTCATCTCATGTCTTTTGTATAATCAGCTTCTTTATAATCTCCCAAGGTGCCCTACTTAACAATCTTGATCATACATGTTTAGACTGGCTCATATAGAGTTATTGTACTAATTTAATGTATCATTATTTATATGCAAGATACTAATCTATGCATTCTTATTTTCAGCTCTGAAAATAAGAAGCCGGTTATATTGAGAATACGTTTATGACACTGTCCACTTGCCCGTCTGTACACCGTCTGTCTGTGTGCACTTGTTTGTATGGGTGATACACCACAATGTCTCCAGAGCCTTAAGGATCATCATCCGCCCCCTTAGAAATGTCTGCTGGAACGCAAACACTCTGACTGTGGAACGCACAACCCAGCTGCCTCACTTCCGCTATGTTCTCTTTGCACAGTAGCGCCGATCACATGACCGGCCTATAGGTCCCACCCATCCTGCACTTAAGCACATCACGTCCTGCCAGCTTCTGCACACTAGCGGTGGATACTGCGTCGCATAAGCGCAAGCCGGCACCAGTGTCTTGGTAAGTTATGCCACAAACGCTCACTTAGAATCAACCACTACTGTTCATTGTTCACCTTTACCTCCGGAACCTGCAATTTAAGGACCCATCACGTTTCCTTGCAGATACTTTAGTGTGAACATTCTTATCCGGACAGCATTACCTTGAGCAGTGTTTACTGGTAACTTTCCTACCTTCCTTGTGGCCACCTGTGCACCATCTTACAATATGATATTAAGGGCACTCACCATTCTTTTCACCTCTTACAGCAACAGTGCCGTTTTTCTTACACCACGTCCAAAGGACGCCTTCATATTTTCCCTATTGAATTGGTAGGTTTTCAGTTGAACGACTTATCTGGTTGTTACCTATTAACTTGGTCCATCTAGTCCTGGGTGTAGACTCCAACTTAATATACTGTTCCTCTGGATATTTATTCACTAGTATTTTTTGAGCATAATACGTTTTCCCTGTTTTCTATGTATTTCTAATGCACTGTTTGGCCATATCGATATATCTCCCTGTTGTTGTATATACTTTGTTTTTGATGTACACTTTTTGCTTGTTGGTTGTCCAACAGACTGTTTGTTTATAATTTTTTGTAAATACACTTTTTTCTTGCATGTAGTTACTGAAGAAGGCCAGATATTAAACATTTATTTTGATGACTACAATAAAAACCACAAAAACCTCATTTAAGTTGAGTGCCTAAGTTTATCCTTCTGTCCGGCATGGCCTTCCAGCTTAAACGAGCGACCCAAGAGAAGAACACGCTTCCTATCATGTTTTGCTACATAAGTCTTACTAGAATGAAGATCAGACAAGTCCAATATGGCGACTGTAATTATTTTAGAAGCTCCTTCTTCTGGTCCGTGACCTGGAAAGATCTAGAGAGAGCATCTGCCTTGACATTTTTATCAGCCAGCCAAAAATGGAGAGCGAAGATGGTGTGAGCGAAGAACAACAACCACCTGGCTAGTCGAAGGTTTAGTCACTGTGCAGATTGCAAATCGGCAAGGTTCTTGTGAACAGTGTACAGTGTATATCACCACAGGGTGCATCGTTCCTTCAAGCAAGTATTGCCTCTCTTTCAGAACCAGCTTGAACTCGAGCAGTTCACTATCTCCTACAGAGGGTACGGAAAGTATTCAGACCTCTAAATTTTTCACTGTTTGTTTCATTGCAGCCATTTGGTAAATTCAAAAAAGTTCATTTTTTCACATTAATGTACACTCTGCACCCCATCTTGACTTGGCGAACATCCCTTCTGTGTTTTGACAGATCAGGAGAGAACAACAAGATATCATCTAGATACACCACCACACACGTGTAAAAGGAGGTCCTGGAAGATGTTGTTAACCAGTTCTTTTAAGATGGCTGGGGAATCACAGAGCCCTAACAGCATAACGCCTTACTTGTAATTGCCATCACGGGTGTTAAAGGCCATCTTCCATTCATCTCCCTGGAGAATTCAAATCAGGTTACACACCCTTGCAGGTTGAGTTTCTCATGGAGGAAATGTGCTAAGAAGGTGAATTGGACAGTCATGTGGCTGTCAGGACTCTGAACATTTTTTACCTTTTGTGCATTACTGCCCTTTTCCAACATGGCGTCTTTGGTCTCATGTGCACTTGTCTTCCTGCTATAAAACTCCACCCCAGCCTTCAGTCTGTGCTAGATTATTCTGCTTTGCATCCAGCTCCTGATTACTCCCTGGCCTTGCACCTGCACCTGCTCCTGTGAACCTGTGTAGTGATCCTGCTACTCTGCTCTGAGTTCCTGCTGCATACACCAGTGTTCAGTAATCCTCCTTCATCTGCTGCTCATGTTACTTCCATCTGCATTTGCTGGACATGTAAGCTGTTTGCTGCTCTGCAAAACCTAAGACTATTAACCAGGCCTCCCTGGTTGAGCTAAGATATGATTTGAACTGCCTTATAGCATATCTATCTGTGCCTGGACTAAGTCAAGGATCTATTCGTGTCAAGTTTCCTCAAGAATAACAGTGCTTCATATACTTTCTGTTTGTTTGCATCTACCTCTGAAGTTTCCTATTGACTGCTAAGCTGTGTTTATTATTTGCACCAAGTGTTATGGACTTGAGTTTCTCTCTGCACCTGTTTGAATCATAGTGTGATAATATAAACTTTACCACTTATAAAACTGTGTCCTGTTGTCTTGTTCCATGCAAAGAGTCTCCTGAATTATCCCCTATAATTATTACAGGATAATCTAGCCATAAAAAAAAGGAGACTGCTGGAACAATGACTGCAGAGAGCAGATTAGAGCAGGTGTTTTCCATAATTAGATCACTGCAGAAAGATGTGGAAGGTCTGCAAAAGAAATTTGGAAGCTTTGAACACAATCAACAAGTGTTTGGACAAACTTTGCAGGACTTAAGCAATCGCATGGCAGCCCAGGAAAACAAACTTGCTTTCATAGAGTCTCAGTATGGATGGGCTTTTCAGGACATAAGCACGCAAATAGCTGTACAAGTGACTTTACCCTCTGGGCAACCGCCACCATCTAGCCCACCTAAGTTGCCCCCATTCAGATTTAATGGTGATCGCGACAAATTTCGTGGCTTTGTGAATCAATGTATGCTATATTTTGATGTGCATGCTGACCGTTTTCCTACTGATAGATCCAAAGTATTGTGTGTAATAATGCTACTGACCTCACGAGCGCTCGCCTGGGCGAATCCGATGATTGAGTCTCGTGACCCATGGTTAAATGACTTGGATGATTTCTTGGCCGCTATGGCATTAATGTTTGATGACCCTAATCGCCGTGCAACCGCTGAATCTGCTTTGTTGTCTTTATGCCAGGCTAAACGTTCTGTTATTGAGTATGCCACTGAATTCAGGAGATTAGCGGTAGATACCAATTGGGACAGTTATGCACAATTGCCTATTTTTAAAAGGTGTCTGTCTAGTATTATAAAAGATGAACTAGCTCGCTCGGAGTCACCACAAGAACTAGAGACATTTATACAGCATTGTGTGCGCATAGACATTCGCCTTACTGAGCATAGGCAGGAGAAATTTGCTGCATATAACCGTATTTCTAACTTCTCCCTTCCTTCCAAAGAGCCTGCAGGTAAAACATCTCGGGAAGTGGAGGAGGTGCCCATGCAAATTGATTCCGTTCAGAGACGTGAGATCAATGAGCGCCGGGAGCATCACCTTCGTGAAAGTCTATGTTTCTACTGCGGCCAGTCTGACCACTTCTTGATCAATTGTCCTAAGTGTCCTAGACGGCCTAACAAGGTGCTAGCAGCAATAGGGGAGTATGACAACTGTGATGATGAATCTGACATCTCTGAATGTAGCCTGCATTTAAACGCTATATTTCATTCACTTTCTATGACTTCACCCCCCAAGGAGCTGAAGGAAAAGAACTCTCACTGTTCTCTCCCTATTAAGATCCTGTGTTCAGGACAGTGGATTTCCAGTTCAGCTATGATTGACTCTGGTGCAGGTGGCAATTTCATGGATATCGCATTTGCCAAGGAACATGGTATTAAAATTCAGCAAAGAGCCTCTCCAATTACCATGGAAACAGTGGATGGGTCACCTTTAATCTCTGGGCCTGTGGATCAGGAGACCGTACCCCTTGAAATTTTGTTGGAGCCTAATCATCAGGAGCAACTTTCTTTCTTGCTAATTTCTTCTCCTCATTTTCCTGTGATTTTAGGCATTTATTGGTTGCGTTCTCAGAACCCAATTATCAACTGGGAGACAAAGGAGATTATCTTTCCAACAAGGAGCAACTCAGCGTTAACAGAAGCTGCCCCTGAGTCCACGGCTACGGAACCACATGTACAGGTATTTTCTTTACCTCCAGCATATAAAGAGTTCTCTGACCTCTGTGACAAGAAGAATGCAGATCAGCTTCCTCCACACAGGCATTATGACTGTTCCATTGAGTTGCTTCCTGGGGCAGATATTCCTTTTGGTCACATATACCCTTTGGCGGCACCTGAGCTTCAAGCCTTAAAGGAGTATATTGATGAAAATCTGGGCAAAGGCTTCATATGTCCTTCTTCCTCACCAGCAGGGGCACCCATTTTTTTTGTAAAGAAGAAGGATGGGACCCTGAGACCCTGTGTTGACTATCGGGAACTCAATAAGGTAACCGTACGAAACCGTTACCCTTTGCCTCTGATTCCCGAATTACTGGAAAGTAAGCTAAGGTGTTCTCTAAGCTGGATCTTCGTGGGGCTTATAATTTGGTGCGTATTCGTCCAGGGGATGAGTGGAAGACAGCATTCAGATGCCGGTATGGACACTTTGAATCTCTTGTGATGCCCTTCGGGCTTTGTAACGCCCCTGCAGCATTTCAACACCTTGTTAATGACATCTTCAGAGATTTTTTGGACCAGTTTGTGGTGATTTATTTGGATGATATACTAATCTTTTCTGACTCTCTACAGGAACATGAAGAACATGTCAGAACTGTTTTAAGACGTCTGAAAGAGAACCAACTGTATATCAAGCCGGAGAAATGCGAGTTCCATCGTTCTGAGATACAGTTCTTGGGTTATATCATCTCTCCCCAGGGGCTGAACATGGAATCTAGTAAGATTCAGACTATCCTTGACTGGCCGGCACACAAGAACGTTAAGGAGGTCCAACGTTTTATTGGTTTTGCAAATTTCTACAGACACTTCATTCGAAATTTTTCTGATATTGTCGGTCCCATTACTTCCTTGACAAAGAAGGAAAAGCCCTTTAAGTGGTCATCACAGGCTCAAGAAGCTTTTGATCGGCTGAAGATCTGTTTCACATCAGCACCGCTGTTGATACACCCAGATCCAACACATCCTTTCATTGTGGAGGTGGACGCTTCTGATAATGCTTTGGGGGCTATTCTCTCCCAAAGCACTGGAGAGAAGGGTCTGCTACATCCTTGTGCTTTCTTTTCCCGTAGACTAACCTCAGCAGAGAATAATTACGATGTGGGAGACAAGGAATTGCTGGCTATTATTGCGGCTTTCAAAGAATGGAGGCATCATCTGCAAGGAGCTGCAAAACAGATCATAGTGCTAACTGACCATCGCAATCTAGAGTTCCTTAGATCCGCTAGATGCCTTTCTCCTCGTCGGAACTTATTCTTAAATCAATTTAACTTTGTTATCTCGTACCGTCCAGGTTCTCGTAATGGGAAGGCTGATGCTTTATCCCAAATCCATGCTGCGGATTCCGTACCTGGAGCCCCGTCCAAGACCATTCTATCTGATGCCAATTTCATCGGAGTTATCCACGATCAGGACTTGTGGAAGGAGTGCAGGGAGGCCTATGAAGGTGATGTATTTCTGGCCAACCCACCTGTGGATATTAATCTTGTCTTTAAGGGTGGCATGTGGTTCAGAGATCGACGTATCTACGTCCCGGAGGTCGTCCGTCTGCAGATCCTCAAGTTGGTACATGACTCCAATTTGGCTGGTCACAGGGGGGTACAGAAGACACAAGATTTCCTGAGCCGATTCTTCTGGTGGCCAACTTGCCTGAAGGATTCCAAGGACTATGTTCTCTCTTGCGAGGTATGTGCTCATTACAAGACTCCTCATGTGGCACCTATGTGTCTTCTACAACCATTACCTGTTCCATCCCGCCCTTGGGGGTCTATATCAATGGACTTTATTGTGGAGCTGCCTACATCGGGGGGCATGAATACAATCATGGTGGTAGTTGATCGCCTGACTAAAGCTGCTCATTTTGTTCCATGCACCGGCCTCCCCTCAGCTAAAGATACAGTGAACTTGGTTATACAGAATGACTTTCGGTTGCATGGGGTGCCGGATGAGATCATCTCTGACCGTGGAGTACAGTTCACTTCAAGATTCTGGAAGGGGTTTTGCTCTGCACTCAATATTAATGTCTGTCTCTCTTCTGCTTACCATCCCCAGACAAATGGTCAGACTGAGCGTACCAACCAGACGCTGGAACAATATCTAAGATGCTATGTTAGCCATCTCCAGGATGATTGGTTGGAGTTGTTGCCGTTAGCCGAATTTTCAAATAATATTTCTCAGAGCGCCTCCACTAAATTTACACCTTTCTTTGCCAATCTGGGTTATCATCCGTGTATTTTACCTAGGTCTCCAATTAATTCTCCGGTTCCAGCAGTGGAGGAAAGGCTGACTGTGATGAGTCAAAATCTGGAGGTTCTGAAGGAATCCCTGACCACGGCCCAAGAACGTTATAAGAGATCGGCTGATAGATTCCGTAAACCTGCACCCATGTTCAAGGTAGGAGATTCCGTGTGGTTAGCAACTAAGAATCTGAAGTTAAACATTCCTTCACAAAAACTTGGACAGAAATTCATTGGCCCTTTCAAGATCAACGGTATTGTGAGCTCTGTGGCCTGCCGGCTGAAGCTAATTAGGACAATGAAGGTACACCCAGTTTTTCATGTATCTTTACTAAAGCCTGTATCTCCTAATACCTTCCAGGGATGTGTTGTGCCACCTCCGCAGCCTGTGTTGATTGATGGGCAAGAACAATTTGTGGTGGAGGAAATTATTGATTCCAGGATTCGCAGGAATCGGCTCCAATATCTGATAAGATGGCAGGGATATCCCCTGAGGAAGACTCTTGGAAACCTGTGGAAAACATCAATGCCCAACAGAAGATTTCTCGTTTTCATCAGAGATTCCCTGAGAAACCAGGTCCAGGATCGTCCTGAGGCCGCTTCTAAGGAGGGAGTAATGTCAAGACTCTGAACATTTTTTACCTTTTGTGCATTACTGCCCTTTTCCAACATGGCGTCTTTGGTCTCATGTGCACTTGTCTTCCTGCTATAAAACTCCACCCCAGCCTTCAGTCTGTGCTAGATTATTCTGCTTTGCATCCAGCTCCTTATTACTCCCTGGCCTTGCACCTGCTCCTGTGAACCTGTGTAGTGATCCTGCTACTCTGCTCTGAGTTCCTGCTGCATACACCAGTGTTCAGTAATCTGTCATGAATCCCCAATGGCTAGGGATAGCACAGGACAAACAAAGTACAAATAAATAACGGACGAGCTCTAGGGTGATGGAACCTGGGCTGACCGCTGCCCTACGCCTGACAAACGCAACTAGAGATAGCCAGGGAGCGTGCCTACGTTGGTTCTAGACGCCACGCACCAGCCTAAGAGCTAACTAGTACTGCAGAGAAAATAAGACCTCACTTGCCTCCAGAGGAATGAACCCCAAAAGATATAGTTGCCCCCTCACATGTATTGATGGTGAAATGAGAGGAAGGCACACACATAGAGATGATATATATAGCTTTAGCAAATTGAGGCCCGCTGTAAACTAGAAAGCAGAAAGATACAAAAGGGGACTGAGCGGTCAGCAAAAAACCCTAATCAAAAATACCATCCTGAGATTACAAGAACCCATGTGCCAACTCATGGCACATGGGGAGAACCTCAGTCCACTAGAGCTACCAGCTAGCATAGAGACATAATAAGCAAGCTGGACAAAAAACCAAACAACTGAAAATCAGCACTTAGCTTATCCTGAAAGATCTGGGAGCAGGTAGGCAGGAACCAAACAGAGCACATCTGAATACATTGATAGCCGGCAAGGGAATGACAGAAAGGCCAGGTAAAATAGGAAACACCCAGCCTCTGATGGACAGGTGGAAACCAAAGGCCGCAACCCACCAAAGTCACCCAGTACCAGCAGCAACCACCAGAGGGAGCCCACAAACAGAATCCACAACAGTACCCCCCCCTTGAGGAGGGGTCACCGAACCCTCACGAGAACCCCCAGGGCGATCAGGGTGAGCTCTATGGAAGGCGCGGACCAAATCAGTCGCATGAACATCGGAGGCGACCACCCAGGAATTATCCTCCTGACCATAACCCTTCCACTTAACAAATACTGGAGTTTGCATCTGGAAACACGAGAATCCAAGATCTTCTCAACAACATACTCCAATTCTCCCTCCACCAGCACCGGAGCAGGAGGCTCAACCGAAGGAACAACGGGTACCTCATACCTCCGCAACAACGACCGATGGAACACATTATGAATAGCAAACGATGCTGGGAGATCCAAACGAAAAGATACAGGGTTAAGAATCTCCGAGATCCTATAAGGACCGATGAACCGAGGCTTGAACTTAGGAGAAGAGACCTTCATAGGGACAAAACGAGAAGACAACCACACCAAATCCCCAACAAGAAGTCGGGGACCCACGCGGCAACGGCGATTAGCAAACTGCTGAGTCTTCTCCTGAGATAACTTCAAATTGTCCACCACCTGATTCCAAATCTGATGTAGCCTGTCCACCACCATGTCCACTCCAGGACAATCCGAAGACTCCACCTGACCAGAGGAAAAACGAGGATGAAACCCCGAATTACAAAAAAAAGGAGAGACCAACGTGGCAGAACTAGCCCGATTATTAAGAGCAAATTCGGCCAGTGGCAAAAAAGCAACCCAGTCAACTTGATCAGCAGAAACAAAACACCTCAAATAAGTTTCCAAGGTCTGATTAGTTCGCTCCGTCTGGCCATTCGTCTGAGGATGGAATGCAGACGAAAAAGACAAATCAATGCCCATCTTGGCACAAAACGTCCGCCAAAATCTAGACACAAACTGGGATCCCCTGTCAGAAACGATATTCTCCGGAATCCCATGCAAACGAACCACGTTCTGAAAAAATAACGGGACCAACTCAGAGGAGGAGGGCAACTTAGGCAAGGGCACCAAATGAACCATCTTAGAAAAGCGGTCACACACAACCCAGATAACGGACATTTTCTGTGAAACCGGGAGATCAGAAATAAAATCCATGGAAATGTGCGTCCAAGGCCTCTTCGGGATGGGCAAGGATAACAACAACCCACTGGCCCGAGAACAGCAAGGCTTAGCTCGAGCACACACTTCACAAGACTGCACAAAGGTACGCACATCCCTAGACAAGGAAGGCCACCAAAAAGACCTGGCCACCAAGTCTCTAGTACCAAATATTCCAGGATGACCAGCCAACACAGAAGAATGGACCTCGGAGATGACTCTACTGGTCCAATCATCCGGGACAAACAGTCTTTCTGGTGGACAACGATCCGGTTTATCCACCTGAAACTCCTGCAATGCACGTCGCAAGTCTGGGGATACGGCGGACAATATTACCCCATCCCTAAGGATACCAGTAGGCCCAGAGTCTCCAGGAGAGTCAGGCACAAAACTCCTGGAAAGAGCATCTGCCTTTACATTCTTTGAACCTGGCAGGTATGAAACCACGAAATTGAAACGAGAAAAAAACAACGACCAACGAGCCTGTCTAGGATTCAAACGCCTGGCAGACTCAAGGTAAATGAGATTCTTGTGATCAGTCAAGACCACCACACGATGTTTAGCACCCTCAAGCCAATGACGCCACTCCTCAAATGCCCACTTCATGGCCAAAAGCTCCCGATTACCCACATCATAATTGCGCTCGGCGGGCGAGAATTTTCTAGAGAAGAATGCACATGGCTTCATCACCGAGCCATTAGAACTTCTCTGCGACAAAACCGCCCCCGCTCCAATCTCGGAAGCATCAACCTCAACCTGAAAAGGAAGTGAAACATCTGGTTGACACAACACAGGAGCAGAAGAAAACCGGCGCTTAAGTTCCTGAAAGGCCTCCACAGCCGCAGGAGACCAATCAGCAACATCAGCACCCTTTTTAGTCAAATCAGTCAAAGGTTTAACAATACTGGAAAAATTAGCAATGAACCGACGATAAAAATTAGCAAACCCCAAGAACTTCTGAAGGCTCTTAACAGATGTAGGTTGTGTCCAGTCACAAATAGCCTGAACCTTGACGGGATCCATCTCAATAGTAGAAGGAGAAAAAATGTACCCCAAAAAAGAAATCTTCTGGACTCCGAAGAGACACTTTGAGCCCTTCACAAACAGAGAATTGGCCCGCAGAACCTGAAACACCTTCCTGACCTGTAGAACATGAGACTCCCAGTCATCAGAAAACACCAAAATATCATCCAAATACACAATCATAAACTTATCCAGATATTCGCGGAAAATATTGTGCATAAAGGACTGAAAGACTGACGGAGCATTGGAGAGTCCAAAAGGCATTACCAAATACTCAAAATGGCCCTCAGGCGTATTAAATGCGGTTTTCCACTCATCACCCTGTTTTATCTGCACCAGATTATACGCACCGCGAAGATCTATCTTAGTGAACCACCTAGCCCCCTTAATGCGAGCAAACAAATCAGTTAATAATGGCAATGGATACTGATATTTGACTGTAATCTTATTCAAAAGGCGATAATCTATACAAGGCCTCAGGGAACCAACCATCTTTTTTTGCCACGAAAAAAAAAACCTGCTCCCAGAGGGGACGAAGATGGACGAATATGTCCCTTTTCCAAGGACTCCTTAATATAATTCCGCATAGCAGTATGCTCTGGCAGTGACAGATTAAATAAACGACCCTTAGGGAACTTACTGCCAGGAATCAATTCTATAGCACAGTCACACTCTCTATGAGGAGGGAGCGAATTGAGCTTAGGCTCCTCAAAAACATCCCTATAGTCAGACAAAAACGCAGGGATCTCAGAAGGAGTAGATGAAGCAATTGAAATCGGAGGTGCATCACCATGAACCCCCTGACATCCCCAGCTTAACACAGACATTGTTTTCCAGTCCAGGACAGGATTATGAGTTTGTAACCATGGCAGACCAAGCACTAGTACATCATGTAAATTATACAGTACAAGGAAGCGAATCACCTCCTGATGAACGGGAGTCATGCGCATGGTCACTTGTGTCCAGTACTGCGGTTTATTCATAGCCAATGGTGTAGAGTCAATTCCCTTCAGAGGAATAGGAACTTCCAGAGGCTCCAGACTAAAACCGCAGCGTTTAGCAAATGACCAATCCATAAGACTCAGGGCAGCGCCCGAATCCACATAGGCATCGACGGAAATGGAAGACAGTGAAAAAATCAGAGTCACAGACAAAATGAACTTAGGCTGCAGAGTACCAATGGCAAAAGATTTATCAACCCTTTTTGTGCGTTTAGAGCATGCTGATATAACATGAGCTGAATCACCACAATAAAAACACAATCCATTTTTCCGCCTATAATTTTGCCGTTCACTTCTGGACTGAATTCTATCACATTGCATAGTCTCAGGTGCCTGTTCAGAAGACACCGCCAACTGGTGCACGGGTTTGCGCTCCCGTAAACGCCGATCAATCTGAATGGCCATAGCCATAGACTCATTCAGACCTGTAGGCGTAGGGAAACCCACCATAATATCCTTAATGGCCTCAGAAAGACCATTTCTGAAGTTTGCAGCCAGGGCGCACTCATTCCACTGAGTAAGCACCGACCATTTCCGAAATTTTTGACAATATATTTCCGCTTCATCATGCCCCTGAGAGAGGGCTAATAAAGCCTTTTCAGCCTGAATCTCCAGGTTAGGTTCCTCATAGAGCAATCCCAATGCCAGAAAAAACGCATCCACACTGAGCAATGCAGGATCCCCTGGTGCCAATGCAAATGCCCAATTCTGAGGGTCGCCCCGCAGGAAAGATATTACAATCTTGACCTGTTGAGCAGGGTCTCCAGAGGAGCGAGATTTTAAAGAAAGAAACAATTTACAATTGTTCCTGAAATTCAGGAAGGTAGATCTATCTCCAGAAAAGAACTCTGGAATAGGAATTCTAGGTTCAGACATGGGAGTGTGAACAACAAAATCCTGTATGTTTTGAACTTTTGCCGCGAGATTACTCAGGCTGGAAGCCAAACTCTGGACATCCATGTTAAACAGCTAAGATCAGAGCCATTCAAGGGTTAAGAGGAGGTAAGAAGCAGCTAGACAGCAATTAAGGGCTAGGCAGCAAAACTCTGAAGGGAAAAAAAAAAAAAATTCCCTTAAACACTTCTATTTCTCCTGCTTCAGCCCAAAATATTAACACTTTGTGGGCCGGCTATACTGTCATGAATCCCCAATGGCTAGGGATAGCACAGGACAAACAAAGTACAAATAAATAACGGACGAGCTCTAGGGTGATGGAACCTGGGCTGACCGCTGCCCTACGCCTGACAAACGCAACTAGAGATAGCCAGGGAGCGTGCCTACGTTGGTTCTAGACGCCACGCACCAGCCTAAGAGCTAACTAGTACTGCAGAGAAAATAAGACCTCACTTGCCTCCAGAGGAATGAACCCCAAAAGATATAGTTGCCCCCTCACATGTATTGACGGTGAAATGAGAGGAAGGCACACACATAGAGATGATATATATAGCTTTAGCAAATTGAGGCCCGCTGTAAACTAGAAAGCAGAAAGATACAAAAGGGGACTGAGCGGTCAGCAAAAAACCCTATTCAAAAATACCATCCTGAGATTACAAGAACCCATGTGCCAACTCATGGCACATGGGGAGAACCTCAGTCCACTAGAGCTACCAGCTAGCATAGAGACATAATAAGCAAGCTGGACAAAAAACCAAACAACTGAAAATCAGCACTTAGCTTATCCTGAAAGATCTGGGAGCAGGTAGGCAGGAACCAAACAGAGCACATCTGAATACATTGATAGCCGGCAAGGGAATGACAGAAAGGCCAGGTAAAATAGGAAACACCCAGCCTCTGATGGACAGGTGGAAACCAAAGGCCGCAACCCACCAAAGTCACCCAGTACCAGCAGCAACCACCAGAGGGAGCCCACAAACAGAATCCACAACAGTAATCCCCCTTCATCTGCTGCTCGTGTTACTTCCATCTGCATTTGCTGGACATGTAAGCTGTTTGCTGCTCTGCAAAACCTGAGACTATTAACCAGGCCTCCTGTTGTGAACTCTGTTTTCAGGCTCCCTCTTGTGTTCACAGGTGGTATTGTGTGACTTTTGTTTTGGGCTCCCCCTGGTGGCTTTGTTTGTTATCCTGCGGGTCTGTGGCTGATCAGCTGCCTCGTTATTCACTTGGGAGTTTCCTATTTAGCTCTGTTTCACTTACACTTGTTGCCGGCTGTCAATGTATTCAGTGCTATTCTGATTACTCCTGATTATCTTCAGTTTCAGTCTCTTCAGGAGAAGCTAAGTTCTGTTTAATTATTTTTTGCTCATCAGTCTGCAATATGATTTCTGTGTATGATGAGTTTAGTCCAGCTTGCTAATATGTGATTTCTTGCTCTGGTTTGCTCTGGGATACAGAGTTGCTTCCCCCGCACCGTTAGTTGGTGCGGGGGCTCGAGCAATCTCTGCGTGGATATTTTGAATAGGGTTTTTAATTGACCGCACAGTTCCCTTTCTATTTTCTGCTATCTAGTGTTAGCGGGCCTCATTTGCTAAATCTAATTTCATCTCTGCGTTTGTGCTTTCCCCTTAACTCACCGTTAATATTTGTGTGGGGCTATTCTATATCTTTGGGGTCATTTCACTGAGGCAAGTGAGGACTTTCGTTCCCTCTAGGAATAGTCAGTTTCTCAGGCCGTTACGAGACGTCTAGGATTTTCAGGTAACGTTCCACAGCTGCCTATAGTTGTTTGCGGATAGGATCAGGTTGCGGTAAATTCAGTTACCACTTCCCAGAGTTTGTAGTCGGTTTAGTTACTTAGCTAGTCCTACTTGCAATCCTTGCCACTAGGATCATAACAGTACAGCCGGCCAGTAAAGTGTTAATTGCATGGCAGAAGCAGGAGAAAAGAAGCCTTGAGAAAAAAAAAATTTTTCTTTTTTTTTTTTTTGCCGTGTGTCTAGCTGCTGTGTGTCTAGCTTCTCTCCTCCTCTTAATCTTGGTGTGGCTCTGAACTCAGCTGCTGATATGGATATTCAGAGTTTGGCCTCCAGTGTAGATCATCTTGCTGCAAGGGTACAACCTATTCAGGATTTTGTTGTTCACAGTCCTATGTCAGAGCCTAGAATACCTATTCCGGAGTTGTTTTCTGGAGATAGATCTAGGTTCCTGAATTTTAAGAACAATTGTAAATTGTTTCTTTCTTTGAAACCTTGTTCCTCTGGTGATTCCGTTCAGCAAGTTAAAATTATAATTTCTTTCTTGCGTGGTGACCCTCAATATTGGGCCTTCGCATTGGCGCCAGGGGATCCTGCATTGCTCAGTGTGGATGCGTTTTTTCTGGCACTTGGATTGCTCTATGAGGAACCTAATCTTGAGAACCAGGCTGAAAAAGCGTTGTTGGCCCTCTCTCAGGGGCAAGATGAAGCAGAGGTGTACTGCCAGAAATTTCGGAAATGGTTGGTGCTTACTCAGTGGAATGAGTGTGCCCTGGCTGCAAATTTCAGAAAAGGTCTTTCTGAGGCCATTAAGAATGTCATGGTGGGGTTCTCTACGCCTGCAGGTCTGAATGAGTCAATGACTCTGGCCATTCAGATTGATCGGCGTTTGCGGGAGCGCAAACCTGCGCACCATTTGGCGGTGTCTTCTGAACAGACACCTGAGTCTATGCAATGTGATAGAATTCTGACCAGAAGTGAACGGCAAAATTATAGATGGCAAAATGGGTTGTGCTTTTACTGTGGTGACTCAGCTCATGTTATCTCAGCATGCTCTAAGCGCAAAAAAAGGTTGATAAATCTGTCACCATCGGTACTTTACAGCCTAAGTTCATTTTGTCTGTTACCCTGATTTGTTCCCTGTCATCTTACCCGGTTATGGCTTTTGTAGATTCAGGTGCTGCCCTGAGTCTGATGGACTTGTCATTTGCCAGGTGCTGTGGTTTTGTTTTGGAGCCTTTAAAAATCCCTATTCCACTAAGGGGAATTGATGCTACACCATTGGCTACGAATAAACCTCAGTACTGGACACAAGTGACCATGTGCATGACTCCTGTTCATCAGGAGGTGATTCGCTTTCTTGTAGTGCATAATTTGCATGATGTTGTCGTGTTGGGTCTGCCATGGTTGCAGACTCATAATCCAGTCCTGGATTGGAAAGCAATGTCTGTGTCAAGTTGGGGTTGTCAGGGAATTCATGGCGACGCTCTTGTGGTGTCAATTGCTTCATCCACTCCTTCTGAAGTCCCTGCGTTTTTGTCAGACTACCAGGATGTATTTGATGAGCCCAAACTCAGTTCTCTACCTCCTCATAGGGATTGTGATTGTGCTATAAATTTGATTCCTGGTAGTAAATTTCCTAAGGGATGACTTTTCAATTTGTCAGTGCCAGAGCATGCTGCCATGCGGAGTTATATAAAGGAGTCCTTGGAGAAAGGACTTATTCGCCCCTCCTCCTCCCCTCTTGGTGCGGGGTTCTTTTTTGTGGCTAAGAAGGATGGTTCTCTGAGACCTTGTATTGATTATCGCCTTCTAAATAAAATCACGGTCAAATTTCAGTATCCTTTGCCATTGTTATCTGATCTGTTTGCTCGCATTAAGGGGTCTAGTTGGTTCACCAAGATAGATCTTCGTGGTGCGTATAACCTTGTGCGTATTAAGCAGGGTGATGAATGGAAAACTGCATTTAATACGCCCGAAGGCCATTTTGAGTACTTGGTGATGCCTTTTGGACTTTCTAACGCTCCTTCTGTCTTTCAGTCCTTTATGCACGACATCTTCCGCGAATATCTGGATAAATTTATGATTGTGTATCTGGATGATATTCTGTTTTTTTCTGATGATTGGGAGTCCCATGTTAAGCAGGTCAGGATGGTGTTTCAGGTCCTGCGTGCCAATGCTTTATTTGTGAAGGGCTCAAAATGTCTTTTTGGAGTCCAGAAGGTTTCTTTTTTGGGTTTCATTTTTTCTCCTTCTACTATTGAGATGGACCCAGTCAAGGTTCAGGCTATTCATGACTGGACGCAGCCTACATCTGTTAAGAGTCTTCAGAAGTTCTTGGGTTTTGCTAATTTTTACCGTCGCTTCATCGCTAATTTTTCTGGTGTTGTTAAGCCTTTGACGGATTTCACCAAGAAAGGTTCTGATGTTACTAACTGGTCTCCTGCGGCTGTGGAGGCCTTTCGGGAGCTAGCTGAAGCGCCGGTTTTCTTCGGCTCCGGTCTTATGTCAGCCAGATGTCTCTCTTCCTTTCCAGGTCGAGGTTGATGCTTCCGAGATTGGAGCGGGGGCTGTTTTGTCGCAGAGAAGCTCCGATGGCTCTGTGATGAAGCCATGTGCTTTCTTTTCAAGAAAGTTTTCGCCTGCCAAGCGGAATTATGATGTCGGTAATCGGGAGTTGTTGGCTATGAAGTGGGCATTTGAGGAGTGGCGACATTGGCTCGAGGGAGCTAAGCATCGTGTGGTGGTCTTGACTGATCACAAGAATCTGATTTATCTCGAGTCGGCCAAGCGGCTGAATCCTAGACAGGCTCGTTGGTCGTTGTTTTTCTCTCGTTTTGATTTCGTGGTCTCGTACCTGCCTGGTTCGAAGAATGTAAAGGCTGATGCTCTTTCTAGGAGTTTTGTGCCTGACTCTCCTGGAGATTCAGAGCCGGCTGGTATTCTCAGAGAAGGGGTGATTTTGTCTGCCATCTCCCCAGATTTGCGACGAGTGCTGCAGGAGTTTCAGGCGGATAGACCTGACCGTTGTCCACCGGAGAGACTGTTTGTCCCGGATAGATGGACCAGCAGAGTTATTTCCGAGGTTCATTCTTCGGTGTTGGCAGGCCATCCTGGAATATTTGGTACCAGAGATTTGGTGGCCAGGTCCTTTTGGTGGCCTTCCTTGTCGCGGGATGTGCGTTCCTTTGTGCAGTCTTGTGGAATTTGTGCTCGGGCTAAGCCTTGCTGTTCTCGTGCCAGTGGTTTGCTGTTACCTTTGCCTGTCCCGAAGAGGCCTTGGACGCACATTTCCATGGATTTTATTTCGGATCTCCCTGTCTCTCAGAGAATGTCTGTCATCTGGGTGGTGTGTGATCGTTTTTCTAAGATGGTCCATTTGGTGCCCTTGCCTAAGTTGCCTTCCTCCTCCGAGTTGGTTCCGCTGTTTTTTCAAAATGTGGTTCGTTTGCATGGGATCCCTGAAAATATTGTTTCCGACAGAGGATCCCAGTTTGTGTCTAGATTTTGGCGGACCTTTTGCGCTAAGATGGGCATTGATTTGTCTTTTTCGTCGGCCTTCCATCCTCAGACGAATGGCCAAACCGAGCGAACTAATCAGACCTTGGAAACCTATTTGAGATGTTTTGTTTCTGCTGATCAGGACGACTGGGTGACTTTTTTGCCATTGGCCGAGTTTGCCCTTAATAATCGGGCTAGTTCTGCTAATTTGGTTTCTCCTTTTTTTTGTAATTCGGGGTTTCATCCTCGTTTTTCCTCGGGTCAGGTGGAGCCTTCTGACTGTCCTGGAGTGGATGTTGTGGTGGATAGGTTGCATCAGATTTGGAATCATGTTGTGGACAATTTGAAGCTGTCACAAGAGAAGGCTCAGCGCTTTGCCAACCGCCGTCGCTGTGTGGGTCCCCGACTTCGCGTTGGGGACTTGGTGTGGTTGTCTTCTCGCTTTGTTCCTATGAAGGTCTCCTCTCCTAAGTTCAAGCCTCGGTTTATCGGTCCTTATAAGATTTTGGAAGTCCTTAACCCTGTGTCATTTTGTTTGGACCTCCCAGCATCGTTTGCTATTCATAATGTGTTTCATCGGTCGTTGTTGCGGAGGTATGTGGTGCCTGTGGGTCCTCCGGTTGAGCCTCCTGCCCCTGTGCTGGTTGAGGGAGAATTGGAATACGTGGTGGAGAAGATCTTGGATTCTCGTATTTCTAGACGGAGGCTTCAGTATTTGGTTAAATGGAAGGGCTATGGTCAGGAGGATAATTCCTGGGTTGTCGCCTCTGATGTTCATGCGGCCGATTTGGTTCGTGCCTTCCATGTGGCTCGCCCTGATCGCCCTGGGGGTTTTTATGAGGGTTCGGTGACCCCTCCTCAAGGGGGGGGTACTGTTGTGAACTCTGTTTTCAGGCTCCCTCTTGTGGTCACAGGTGGTATTGTGTGACTTTTGTTTTGGGCTCCCCCTGGTGGCTTTGTTTGTTATCCTGCGGGTCTGTGGCTGATCAGCTGCCTCGTTATTCACTTGGGAGTTTCCTATTTAGCTCTGTTTCACTTCCACTTGTTGCCAGCTGTCAATGTATTCAGTGCTATTCTGATTACTCCTGATTATCTTCGGTTTCAGTCTCTTCAGGAGAAGCTAAGTTCTGTTTAATTATTTTTTGCTCATCAGTCTGCAATATGATTTCTGTGTATGATGAGTTTAGTCCAGCTTGCTAATATGTGATTTCTTGCTCTGGTTTGCTCTGGGATACAGAGTTGCTTCCCCCGCACCGTTAGTTGGTGCGGGGGCTCGAGCAATCTCTGCGTGGATATTTTGAATAGGGTTTTTAATTGACCGCACAGTTCCCTTTCTATTTTCTGCTATCTAGTGTTAGCGGGCCTCATTTGCTAAATCTAATTTCATCTCTGCGTTTGTGCTTTCCCCTTAACTCACCGTTAATATTTGTGGGGGCTATTCTATATCTTTGGGGTCATTTCACTGAGGCAAGTGAGGACTTTCGTTCCCTCTAGGAATAGTCAGTTTCTCAGGCCGTTACGAGACGTCTAGGATTTTCAGGTAACGTTCCACGGCTGCCTATAGTTGTTTGCGGATAGGATCAGGTTGCGGTCAATTCAGTTACCACTTCCCAGAGTTTGTAGTCGGTTTAGTTACTTAGCTAGTCCTACTTGCGATCTTTGCCACTAGGATCATAACAGCCTCCCTGGTTGAGCTAAGATATGATTTGAACTGCCTTATAGCATATCTATCTGGGCCTGGACTAAGTCAAGGATCTATTCGTGTCAAGTTTCCTCAAGAATAACTGTGCTTCATAGACTTTCTGTTCGTTTGCATCTACCTCTGAAGTTTCCTATTGACTGCTAAGCTGCGTTTATTATTTGCACCAAGTGTTGTGGACTTGAGTTTCTCTCTGCACCTGTTTGAATCACCGTGTGATAATATAAACTTTACCACTTATAAAACTGTGTCCTGTTGTCTTGTTCCACGCAAAGAGACTCCTGAATTATCCCCTATAATTATTACAGTGGCATATAATGTGGCAAATTCTCAGCCTCCTTTTTGTCAAAGACATCTGTGTATGTCCAATATGCTGCAGGCAAACCAAACAAATTAGTGGGAGAAGTTGAAGGTCAGGCAGGGTGAATTAGAGCAAGGGAACTCTTGTGACAGACTGGACCCCAGCAGAGTACCTCTTTGGACTTCCAGTCCAAGACTGGCTCATGTTTTTGCAGCCATGGCAAGCCTAGGAGCAGAGTGTGAGACAGACCGGACAGCACATAAAGAGGAATCCTTTCAGAGTGCAGCATTCCTACCCAAAGTTCCACTGGTTCAGTAATGGAAAAGATGGCCTCGGAGAGGGGTGTTTCATCCACTAATGAAACCACCAACTGATCCTGTAGATGTTGGACCAGGATCTTATATCGCTCCATGAGGGTCTATTGGATGAAATTACCTGCAGAACCGCAGTCCAGGTAGGCTGATTCAACAAAACATCACAGTAAACAGCTACAGTCATAGACAGTGATGGAGAGGAGTAGTTCTTGCCCAGAGTAGCCTCTCCAACAGACCCTAGGCTTTGGAGTTTCACTAATTCTCAGGACAGGAGTGGATGTCATGCTCAGAACTGCCACAATAGAAGCATCTATACTCTTGGTACAACAAACTTCCTGGTGATGCTTGGCCATCGTCACTTGGCCAACTTGCATAGACTCTGAGGAGGTTGCCAAGGCTGAGGCATGCTGTAAGACTGGCCTTGGGAAGGTAGGGGCCAGGTGTAAGGGTTTTCTCTCACAAATCACTTTCCTGGAGCGTTCCTGGAACCTGATGTCAATCCGTGTAGCCAAAGACACCAGGTCATCCAATGAGGAGGGTATGCCATGACTGGCCAGCTTGTCTTTGATTCACTCAGAGGTCTTCCCAGAAGGTGGCCACCAGAGCTTCATTATTACAGGTGAGTTCAGACGAAAGTGTGCGCAAATGTACAGCATACTGACCCATTGTGAGGTTTCCTTGATGCAGACAGAGGAGAGAAGAGGCCGCTGAGGAAACACTTCCAGGCTCATCAAAACCCTCCTGAAGGCCTCTAGGAAGTTTTGGGATTCTATACAAGGGGGTCCTCTCTCTCTCAAAGGAGAATGAGCCAAGCCATATCTTAACCAAAGAGATGGGACATGATGAAAGCCACTTTGGACTGGTCAAAGATGAACTGATGAGCCAGGAGTTCGAAGTGCAGCGTGCACTGATTAATAAACCCCCGATATAGGGCAGGGTCTCCCCCATAGTATTGAAGCGCAGACAGACGAGGTCTGGAACCAAGTACACAGCTGGCAGGCTATTGGGTCAAGGCGTGGTGGTCGCAGATTGAGTAGGTGCGAGTGCTGCTAGGGTTGTCAATGTATGCAGATGGATGATTAGAGTCCGTAGGTAGGAGAGCATTTTATCCTACTGCTCCTTCTGGCGGGAGACCTCCAGGTACAGGTCTGTGAAAGGAGAGGCCTGGAAGCCAGCGGATTCCATGTCCTGTGCAAACTGTAACAGGCTAAGTGGTGTAACCACTGTGCTGTGGACCAAAGAAAGCCTGGAGGGGCGTAACTAGGTGCCTCACCAAATATAATCTTGGATACACGGTGGCTGACAATACCATTATCTGTGGAGAGACCAAGAAGGTGGGAACAGGTGCTACATCAGGACTGACCTCAGGAAGATGGCAACTGATCCCCTAGTGACGTCAGTAGTATTCACTGAGGGTGCGCAGACTCCCCACCTGACCCGTGGTGAACTGACAGCGTGGGAAAATGTTCCGAAACTTTCCCACCTTAATGAGTTCATGACCAACCAGGCAGGGAGGCTGTGCAGGTAGCTTTTCATTAACTACACAGTGGTTTACAGTCAGGGCGGTAGCATTAGCACCGCTCCTGGTTATAAACTATTTAACCCCTTGAGATGGATTGCAGCGTGGGAATTGACTGAACGGAGAGAAAATCAAATCACCGCACTCATCTTGTTCATTTTTGCTAACATGAAAATTTTATTCAAAGTGAAGACGAAACAACAGGGCAATAGTATTATAATGTTTCGGCCACCCCGTGGCCTTGGTCACAAAATAAATGCTGTAACAAAATAGAGAAAGAGAATGTGTGAACACATAATATATACAGTGCTCAACTATACAGTATATACAATAAACCGCTACAAGAGCAATATACATAATGTACATTTATAAAGAACACATGTCAGGCATATATAAATAGTAGGCAAGCAGGTAGACAACGACACAGTTCTGTAGGCCTACGTTAGATAATGGGCCGACAGACGAGGCCTGGTTTTGGCCGAGGGTTGAGTATAGATCTGAGAAAAGACTAGAGATGGTCTGATACAGGAGGTAAAAATGGATACACATACCCGTTGTGGTTGTTTGTATAACGTCATGGGAGATAAAATTGTTCTACTCTAATCCTGGGGGAAGGAGGCCCAGTAATTCCCTGTTCAAGAGTGATAGGAGAACATGAGATACAAAAATATATATATGTTTTGTTACATTTTATTGTATCAGCTAATGCATTTAATACCCCCGAATTTGAGACCACCATGTTTAAGTGTATATAGACCAAAAAGTCTATGGGCGTAACGTAGTGTGGGTGGTACATGCGGGTTTAAACGTATATATCCAAGAAGGAGGAAGTATTTACCAAAATTGATGGAGTACTGCCTTTAGTCCAATATGTGCTTAACAGGGACAGTGTATATAAGCTTCTGGGACATCTGACACAAATTAGGTTAGCTGCAACAGAAATACAATTGAATATATATATAGCTCCTGGGTGTTAGATGAAGTTACAGAGTTACATGTAAAGGTTGGAACTACCTTAATATTTGACTATATGCCTTATTTATACCGTAGGGTCCTGGGCAGATAGAGTGAAAGGTTTTGTTTATAGGAGCAAATCGGCTCCCAGTTTTGTAGATCCACTTAGAGTGGAGGAGTCTGCTCCGATCTGTAAAGATACATGGTTGTATCAAAATCGGTACATATGTGTGTGGGACTTATCTGAGATGGATCCGTTGCCTCACATCCAGCGCCAAGGAGAGTGCACACCGAGGGCCTGGAGTCCGCGTTGGTGGAGAGGTGGGAGACGCCGACACCGACAGTGTCTTGGCTGAGAAAGCGGTGGTGTAAGCAGCTACATGATGCTGCTCTAAATAGCGCTCTAACCGGTCATGTGACCGGAAATAATGTGGACGCCGGCGCTTGTGCTGAACATGGAGTGAATGTCCCGGTGATGTGCGCCTGCGCAGTGGGGGCACAGCCGGTGCTTGTACAGAGCTGGGCGAGAGGACCGGCGCCAACACAGGCTGTGCAGCGGCAGTACAGACGCACCCACTCAGCGCCTGCGCACTGGAAGCGCCTCCCTATCTACGTTGTGTGTAGTAAAAAAAGGAAGCGTAATGTTAGTAACTGGTGCATTACTACAGGGCCTAATAGGAACCGTTAGTCAGAGGGATATGAATAGTTATGTGCCCTAGAAGTACTACTATGTTGTAGCAGAGTATAATAGTGGCTCAGTTCGCTTAGTTGGAAGAAACAAGCACATATCACTGTATAACATAATGCAAAACAATATCCATGCCATGACGTCATAAACATACGGAAGTAGGAGTCCAAACTAAACATGATTATTCAGGCTGAAAAGAAAACCTTGAGTTGAAGGAAATAAAAATGGGCAAAAGGAATGAAATGAATGAAAAAATGAAAATAATTGAAATGATGAAATGAAATGCACGAAAAAAATGAAATGAATAAAATTGAAAAAAATATGAAAATGATGAAATGATGAAATGAACGAAAAAAATGAATGAAATGAATAAAAAGGGGGTTCTATAAATAAATGAAAAAATAAAAAAATTAAAAAAATAATCAAAATAAATAGAAAAAAAATTGAAAAAAATTGAAAATAATGAAAAAAATGAAGAAAAAAAAACAATGTGAAAAAAATGAAAAAAAAATTGAAAAAAAATTGAAAAAATGAAAAAAATTGAAAAAATGAAACTTGAAAAATATTGAAAAATATTGAAAAATATTAAGGGGTAGAGGTCTTACCATCCTGTCTACAAGTGCAGTGGGTCAATTCGCCTACGGAAAATAAAAGCTTGGTTAGATAAGCCATTCAAGTTCCCTGTTTAGACCTCTAGGGTGGAGTGTATCAAGCGTATAAATCCAGTATGTCTCTCTCTGTTTTAACAACTGGACGTGATTACCCCCCCTCCTCGGGCGATGAACTTTTTCTATGATTTGAAATCTTAGTTGAGCGACACTATGTTGTGCTTCATTAAAATGTAGGGGAAGAGGCAACCAGATCTTATTGCACCTTATGGTGGATTTATGGCTTGAGATCCTATCCTTAATAGCTTGGGTGGTCTCGCCTACATAGAGTAATCCAAACGGACACTTGATGATATACACCACAAAATTTGAATCACACGTGTAATATTCTTTAATGGGGAAAGCTTTACCTGTGCAGGGATGTAGTATTTCACTACCCTTGATAATGTTGGAGCAACACCTGCAATTTAAACAAGGGAATGTGCCTACCCTCCTTTGTCCTGTTAAGGTCCTGGGTGTAGGTATTTTGGACGTACCCAAGTCAGCCCGCACCACTTTGTTTCTTACATTCTGTGGTCGTCTCATACTCATTAGAGGAGGATCTTTAAAAATTTGGATTTGTGGGTAGGCCTTTGTCAAGAGGGGCCAGTGTCCATGAATAAGGTTGTGGATTCTACGCATGGTAGGGTGATGGTTATGAGCAAAAGGAAGTCTGGGATTCTTGTGTGTGGCTGTGGCTGTATTATCAGTGTTGACTAAGGCCCTGGAAGCTTCCAACTCGAGGAGCTCAGTTGGATAATTACGTGCCTTAAATTTGTCGGCCATTTCACTCACTCTAATGTTCCTGGTCTCCGGGTTGGAAACAATCCGCGTGACCCTCTTGAATTGTGATCTAGGGAGGCTATCCCTGGTCGATTTGGGGTGGCAGCTGTTGTACAACAATAAACTGTTACAATCTGATGGTTTAATGTATAGGTCTGTACTCAAATTTCCAGATATATCCTTTAGGACTTTGGTGTCTAAAAAAGAAATCTCCTCTTGGTGATGTACCAAGGTAAATGTCAACTCCGGTCTAGCTGTATTGATGGTGTTGAAAAACTCATGTAGGCTGGTTTGATCCCCTCTCCAGATGCAGAAGATGTTGTCTATGTATCTGTACCATGTCAGGGCATTTTGCTGGAAGATGGGGTTTGAATAGACATGTGTATGTTCAAAATGATCCATGTATATATTTGCGTACGCCGGGCCACATTGGACCCCATGGAGGTCCCGCAGGTCTGTAGGAAGAAATCATCTTCGAACATGAAAAAGTTTTCCCTCAAAACGAGGTTGAGTAGATCGATACATAGGTTTTGTGAGTCATTGTCAATGTTGGCTCTACGGAGGGTCAGTGCCACTGCCTCTATACCCCTGTCATGTTGGATGGATGTATATAAACTATTTACATCAAGGGTACATAAAGTACTTGCAGGAGGGACATTATTGATGTTACGGATTTTATTGAGAAATCACCAGTGTCTAGGATGTAGGACCTTGTGGAACGAGCATATGGGGTAAGGACTTTCTCAATAAAAATTGACAGCGGATTAAGAATAGAGTTAGTGGATGCCACTATGGGACGGCCAGGAGGATTATGAAGATCCTTGTGAATTTTCGGAAGGATGTAAAGTACTGGGGTTATTGGATGGTGATTAATAAGGTATGTTCTTGTTTTGGTGTCGATACTTTTGAGTTGTAGATGTTTATCCAATACAGTGTTGATTTTCTGTTGTATGTTAAAAGTAGGGTCAGTGGGTAGTTTCCTGTAGGTCTTAGAATCAGAAAGTTGGCGTCTAACTTCGGCAATATAGTGATTCCTATTCATAACAACTGTGGCCCCACCCTTATCTGCTGGCTTTATGATAATATTTTTATTCCTGCTTAGTGAATCCAAAGCCTATTTTTCAGAAGTGTTGAGATTGTGGCGGACCGGGAGGAAACCTAGACGTTGATCGTGAATGGTACTCTTAATGTCCCTATCTAGTAAATTGATAAATGTTTCTACTGCATGGTGGGATTTTGGTGGCATAAACGTACTGGGATTTCTGAGTCCTAGAGAATCAATGGAGATTTTCAATGTGGCCTGATCCGATAATGTACCTGGAGTGATGTCCCTGTTTGTGGTGTTTGCTGTTATGACCCCAATGGCAGGGGGTCTCAGAGACAATAGCGAAGTCTGCAAACATAAAACCCAGCTCATAGGGCAGTGGTAACTGGGCTGACCATATACCTGAACCTAGCACACCAATGGCAGGGGGTCTCAGAGTCTATGTCTATGGGCGTAACGTAGTGTGGGTGGTACATGCGGGTTTAAACGTATATATCCAAGAAGGAGGAAGTATTTACCAAAATTGATGGAGTACTGCCTTTAGTCCAATATGTGCTTAACAGGGACAGTGTATATAAGCTTCTGGGACATCTGACACAAATTAGGTTAGCTGCAACAGAAATACAATTGAATATATATATAGCTCCTGGGTGTTAGATGAAGTTACAGAGTTACATGTAAAGGTTGGAACTACCTTAATATTTGACTATATGCCTTATTTATACCGTAGGGTCCTGGGCAGATAGAGTGAAAGGTTTTGTTTATAGGAGCAAATCGGCTCCCAGTTTTGTAGATCCACTTAGAGTGGAGGAGTCTGCTCCGATCTGTAAAGATACATGGTTGTATCAAAATCGGTACATATGTGTGTGGGACTTATCTGAGATGGATCCGTTGCCTCACATCCAGCGCCAAGGAGAGTGCACACCGAGGGCCTGGAGTCCGCGTTGGTGGAGAGGTGGGAGACGCCGACACCGACAGTGTCTTGGCTGAGAAAGCGGTGGTGTAAGCAGCTACATGATGCTGCTCTAAATAGCGCTCTAACCGGTCATGTGACCGGAAATAATGTGGACGCCGGCGCTTGTGCTGAACATGGAGTGAATGTCCCGGTGATGTGCGCCTGCGCAGTGGGGGCACAGCCGGTGCTTGTACAGAGCTGGGCGAGAGGACCGGCGCCAACACAGGCTGTGCAGCGGCAGTACAGACGCACCCACTCAGCGCCTGCGCACTGGAAGCGCCTCCCTATCTACGTTGTGTGTAGTAAAAAAAGGAAGCGTAATGTTAGTAACTGGTGCATTACTACAGGGCCTAATAGGAACCGTTAGTCAGAGGGATATGAATAGTTATGTGCCCTAGAAGTACTACTATGTTGTAGCAGAGTATAATAGTGGCTCAGTTCGCTTAGTTGGAAGAAACAAGCACATATCACTGTATAACATAATGCAAAACAATATCCATGCCATGACGTCATAAACATACGGAAGTAGGAGTCCAAACTAAACATGATTATTCAGGCTGAAAAGAAAACCTTGAGTTGAAGGAAATAAAAATGGGCAAAAGGAATGAAATGAATGAAAAAATGAAAATAATTGAAATGATGAAATGAAATGCACGAAAAAAATGAAATGAATAAAATTGAAAAAAATATGAAAATGATGAAATGATGAAATGAACGAAAAAAATGAATGAAATGAATAAAAAGGGGGTTCTATAAATAAATGAAAAAATAAAAAAATTAAAAAAATAATCAAAATAAATAGAAAAAAAATTGAAAAAAATTGAAAATAATGAAAAAAATGAAGAAAAAAAAACAATGTGAAAAAAATGAAAAAAAAATTGAAAAAAAATTGAAAAAATGAAAAAAATTGAAAAAATGAAACTTGAAAAATATTGAAAAATATTGAAAAATATTAAGGGGTAGAGGTCTTACCATCCTGTCTACAAGTGCAGTGGGTCAATTCGCCTACGGAAAATAAAAGCTTGGTTAGATAAGCCATTCAAGTTCCCTGTTTAGACCTCTAGGGTGGAGTGTATCAAGCGTATAAATCCAGTATGTCTCTCTCTGTTTTAACAACTGGACGTGATTACCCCCCCTCCTCGGGCGATGAACTTTTTCTATGATTTGAAATCTTAGTTGAGCGACACTATGTTGTGCTTCATTAAAATGTAGGGGAAGAGGCAACCAGATCTTATTGCACCTTATGGTGGATTTATGGCTTGAGATCCTATCCTTAATAGCTTGGGTGGTCTCGCCTACATAGAGTAATCCAAACGGACACTTGATGATATACACCACAAAATTTGAATCACACGTGTAATATTCTTTAATGGGGAAAGCTTTACCTGTGCAGGGATGTAGTATTTCACTACCCTTGATAATGTTGGAGCAACACCTGCAATTTAAACAAGGGAATGTGCCTACCCTCCTTTGTCCTGTTAAGGTCCTGGGTGTAGGTATTTTGGACGTACCCAAGTCAGCCCGCACCACTTTGTTTCTTACATTCTGTGGTCGTCTCATACTCATTAGAGGAGGATCTTTAAAAATTTGGATTTGTGGGTAGGCCTTTGTCAAGAGGGGCCAGTGTCCATGAATAAGGTTGTGGATTCTACGCATGGTAGGGTGATGGTTATGAGCAAAAGGAAGTCTGGGATTCTTGTGTGTGGCTGTGGCTGTATTATCAGTGTTGACTAAGGCCCTGGAAGCTTCCAACTCGAGGAGCTCAGTTGGATAATTACGTGCCTTAAATTTGTCGGCCATTTCACTCACTCTAATGTTCCTGGTCTCCGGGTTGGAAACAATCCGCGTGACCCTCTTGAATTGTGATCTAGGGAGGCTATCCCTGGTCGATTTGGGGTGGCAGCTGTTGTACAACAATAAACTGTTACAATCTGATGGTTTAATGTATAGGTCTGTACTCAAATTTCCAGATATATCCTTTAGGACTTTGGTGTCTAAAAAAGAAATCTCCTCTTGGTGATGTACCAAGGTAAATGTCAACTCCGGTCTAGCTGTATTGATGGTGTTGAAAAACTCATGTAGGCTGGTTTGATCCCCTCTCCAGATGCAGAAGATGTTGTCTATGTATCTGTACCATGTCAGGGCATTTTGCTGGAAGATGGGGTTTGAATAGACATGTGTATGTTCAAAATGATCCATGTATATATTTGCGTACGCCGGGCCACATTGGACCCCATGGAGGTCCCGCAGGTCTGTAGGAAGAAATCATCTTCGAACATGAAAAAGTTTTCCCTCAAAACGAGGTTGAGTAGATCGATACATAGGTTTTGTGAGTCATTGTCAATGTTGGCTCTACGGAGGGTCAGTGCCACTGCCTCTATACCCCTGTCATGTTGGATGGATGTATATAAACTATTTACATCAAGGGTACATAAAGTACTTGCAGGAGGGACATTATTGATGTTACGGATTTTATTGAGAAATCACCAGTGTCTAGGATGTAGGACCTTGTGGAACGAGCATATGGGGTAAGGACTTTCTCAATAAAAATTGACAGCGGATTAAGAATAGAGTTAGTGGATGCCACTATGGGACGGCCAGGAGGATTATGAAGATCCTTGTGAATTTTCGGAAGGATGTAAAGTACTGGGGTTATTGGATGGTGATTAATAAGGTATGTTCTTGTTTTGGTGTCGATACTTTTGAGTTGTAGATGTTTATCCAATACAGTGTTGATTTTCTGTTGTATGTTAAAAGTAGGGTCAGTGGGTAGTTTCCTGTAGGTCTTAGAATCAGAAAGTTGGCGTCTAACTTCGGCAATATAGTGATTCCTATTCATAACAACTGTGGCCCCACCCTTATCTGCTGGCTTTATGATAATATTTTTATTCCTGCTTAGTGAATCCAAAGCCTATTTTTCAGAAGTGTTGAGATTGTGGCGGACCGGGAGGAAACCTAGACGTTGATCGTGAATGGTACTCTTAATGTCCCTATCTAGTAAATTGATAAATGTTTCTACTGCATGGTGGGATTTTGGTGGCATAAACGTACTGGGATTTCTGAGTCCTAGAGAATCAATGGAGATTTTCAATGTGGCCTGATCCGATAATGTACCTGGAGTGATGTCCCTGTTTGTGGTGTTTGCATCAAAATGTACCTTCAACCTAATGTTTCTGTAGAAACGTTGAAGGTCTTTCTCTAGTTGAAATGTGTCCCACCTTGGTGTAGGACAAAAAGACAAACCCATGTTGAGGACTTTCAACTCAAGGGGAGACAGAGAATAATCAGATATATTAACTACCGAGTTTGGACTCCTACCTGGGATCTGAGGGTCATGTGGCGATCTGGAATTCTTCCTCCTTGACCTCCTGGTGGGTGTCCGTTTGGTCCTAAAAAACGAGGTCCTGGTGATGGACCTTCGCTCCCAGATCCTGCTGAGGAACCTTCTGCTGGTGAGGAGCCCCCTGAGGGATAGTTTCCTCTTTGTGTGCGACGGTATCGTTGTCGTGATTGCCGGGGAAATGGGTCCTCCCATTTGTATACTTTATTGGTGAGATAGTCTTCAGTGTCCCTCTGGAACTTAGTCCTTGTTCTTTCTTCCAATGTTATTTGATGGGTAGATAGTATAGAGTCTACTTTCCCCTTCAGAGTGGAGAATTCAGTACTGTTCAGAGTTGTAGTGAGCTGGGTCTCGATAGATGCAATTTTTTCCTCTGTAGTTATTATGGCCTCCTGAAGGTACTCAATGGTTAGCAGAATGATGTCGAGGGAGCACTTATTCAGGATTTTCTGGAATGTGGCACAGTATTTCTCGTTGTCGGCAAAGAGGGTTGGGCGCAGGTTGCAGCGTAAGCCTCGAGGTATTTTCGAATAAAATTTTCACGTTAGCAAAAATGAACAAGATGAGTGCGGTGATTTGATTTTCTCTCCCCTTGAGTTGAAAGTCCTCAACATGGGTTTGTCTTTTTGTCCTACACCAAGGTGGGACACATTTCAACTAGAGAAAGACCTTCAACGTTTCTACAGAAACATTAGGTTGAAGGTACATTTTGATGCAAACTGTTGTGAATTGACCTTTTGGCTCCCTCTTGTGGTCACTAGTGATATGACACTTTGATATTCCTTCCCTTGCTTGGTATCCACCTGGCCTCGTTAGTCCAGGGGTGTCGCTATTTGAACTTCCTGGATTTTCAGTCTGGTGCCTGGCATCGTTGTAATCAGATCCTTCTGTTTGCTCCTATCTGCTGGTCCTGGTTCTATGCAAAATTAAGCTAAGTCCTGCTTTCTTGTTTTTGGTTATTTTCTGTGCTCTTATTTTTGTCCAGCTTGTACTAAATGTGATTCCTTATATTGCTGGAAGCTCTAGGGTGCGGATGTTCTCCCCCCGTGCCGTTAGACGGTTCGGGGGTTCTTGAATATTCCGCGTGGAGTTTTTGTGAGGGTTTTCGCTGACCATATAAGTCATCTTCCTATATTCTGCTATTAGTTAGCGGGCCTCTCTTTGCTAAAACCTAGTTCATTTCTTGCGTTTGTCTTTTCTTCTTACCTCATCGTTATTATTTGTTGGGGGCTTGTATCCAACTTTTTGGGGTATTTCCTCTGGAGGCAAGAAAGGTCTTTCTTTTCCCTGCTAGGGTTAGTTAGTTCTCCGGCTGGCGCGAGACGTCTAGAATCAACGTAGGTACGTTCCCCGGCTGCTGTTATTTGTGTGCTAGGTTCAGGTATATGGTCAGCCCAGTTACCACTGCCCTATGAGCTGGGTTTTATGTTTGCAGACTTCGCTATTGTCTCTGAGACCCCCTGCCATTGGGGTCATAACAGCAAACACCACAAACAGGGACATCACTCCAGGTACATTATCGGATCAGGCCACATCGAAAATCTCCATTGATTCTCTAGGACTCAGAAACCCCAGTACGTTTATGCCACCAAAATCCCACCATGCAGTAGAAACATTTATCAATTTACTAGATAGGGACATTAAGAGTACCATTCACGATCAACGTCTAGGTTTCCTCCCGGTCCGCCACAATCTCAACACTTCTGAAAAACAGGCTTTGGATTCACTAAGCAGGAATAAAAATATTATCATAAAGCCAGCAGATAAGGGTGGGGCCACAGTTGTTATGAATAGGAATCACTATATTGCCGAAGTTAGAAGCCAACTTTCTGATTCTAAGACCTACAGGAAACTACCCACTGACCCTACTTTTAACATACGACAGAAAATCAACACTGTATTGGATAAACATCTACAACTCAAAAGTATCGACACCAAAACAAGAACATACCTTATTAATCACCATCCAATAACCCCAGTACTTTACATCCTTCCGAAAATTCACAAGGATCTTCATAATCCTCCTGGCCGTCCCATAGTGGCATCCACTAACTCTATTCTTAATCAGCTGTCAATTTTTATTGAGAAAGTCCTCACCCCATATGCTCGTTCCACAAGGTCCTACATCCTAGACACTGGTGATTTTCTCAATAAAATCTGTAACATCAATAATGTCCCTCCTGCAAGTACTTTATGTACCCTTGATGTAAATAGTTTATATACATCCATCCAACATGACAGGGGTATAGAGGCAGTGGCACTGACCCTCCGTAGATCCAACATTGACAATGACTCACAAAACCTATGTATCGATCTACTCAACCTCGTTTTGAGGGAAAACTTTTTCATGTTCGAAGATAATTTCTTCCTACAGACCTACGGGACCGCCATGGGGTCCAATGTGGCCCCGGCGTACGCAAATATATACATGGATCATTTTGAACATACACATGTCTATTCAAACCCCATCTTCCAGCAAAATGCCCTGACATGGTACAGATACATAGACGACATCTTCTGCATCTGGAGAGGGGATCAAACCAGCCTACATGAGTTTTTCAACACCATCAATACAGCTAGACCGGAGTTGACATTTATCTTGGTACATCACCAAGAGGAGATTTCTTTTTTAGACACCAAAGTCCTAAAGGATATATCTGGAAATTTGAGTACAGACCTATACATTAAACCAACAGATTGTAACAGTTTATTGTTGTACAACAGCTGCCACCCCAAATCGACCAGGGATAGCCTCCCTAGATCACAATTCAAGAGGGTCACGTGGATTGTTTCCAACCCGGAGACCAGGAACATTAGAGTGAGTGAAATGGCCGACAAATTTAAGGCACGTAATTATCCAACTGAGCTCCTCGAGTTGGAAGCTTCCAGGGCCTTAGTCAACACTGATAATACAGCCACAGCCACACACAAGAATCCCAGACTTCCTTTTGTTCATAACCGTCACCCTACCATGCGTAGAATCCACAACCTTATTTGTGGACACTGGCCCCTCTTGACAAAGGCCTACCCACAAATCCAAATTTTTAAAGATCCTCCTCTAATGAGTATGAGACGACCACAGAATGTAAGAAACAAAGTGGTGCGGGCTGACTTGGGTACGTCCAAAATACCTACACCCAGGACCTTAACAGGACAAAGGAGGGTAGGCACATTCCCTTGTTTAAATTGCAGGTGTTGCTCCAACATTATCAAGGGTAGTGAAATACTACATCCCTGCACAGGTAAAGCTTTCCCCATTAAAGAATATTACACGTGTGATTCAAATTTTGTGGTGTATATCATCAAGTGTCCGTGTGGATTACTCTATGTAGGCGAGACCACCCAAGCTATTAAGGATAGGATCTCAAGCCATAAATCCACCATAAGGTGCAATAAGATCTGGTTGCCTCTTCCCCTACATTTTAAAGAAGCACAACATAGTGTCGCTCAACTAAGATTTCAAATCATAGAAAAAGTTCATCGCCCGAGGAGGGGGGGTAATCACGTCCAGTTGTTAAAACAGAGAGAGACATACTGGATTTATACGCTTGATACACTCCACCCTAGAGGTCTAAACAGGGAACTTGAATGGCTTATCTAACCAAGCATTTATTTTCCGTAGGCGAATTGACCCACCGCACTTGTAGACAGGATGGTAAGACCTCTACCCCTTAATATTTTTCAATATTTTTCAATATTTTTCAAGTTTCATTTTTTCAATTTTTTTCATTTTTTTAATTTTTTTTAAATTTTTTTTCATTTTTTTCACATTGTTTTTCATTTTTTTTCATTATTTTCAATTTTTTTCAATTTTTTTTCTATTTATTTTGATTATTTTTTTATTTTTTCATTTATTTATAGAACCCCCTTTTTATTCATTTCATTCATTTTTTTCGTTCATTTCATCATTTCATCATTTTCATCTTTTTTTCAATTTTATTCATTTCATTTTTTTCGTGCATTTCATTTCATCATTTCAATTTTTTTCATTTTTTCATTCATTTCATTCCTTTTGCCCATTTTTATTTCCTTCAACTCAAGGTTTTCTTTTCAGCCTGAATAATCATGTTTAGTTTGGACTCCTACTTCCGTATGTTTATGACGTCATGGCATGGATATTGTTTTGCATTATGTTATACAGTGATATGTGCTTGTTTCTTCCAACTAAGCGAACTGAGCCACTATTATACTCTGCTACAACATAGTAGTACTTCTAGGGCACATAACTATTCATATCCCTCTGACTAACGGTTCCTATTAGGCCCCGTAGTAATGCACCAGTTACTAACATTACGCTTCCTTTTTTTACTACACACAACGCAGATAGGGAGGCGCTTCCAGTGCGCAGGCGCTGAGTGGGTGCGTCTGTACTGCCGCTGCACAGCCTGTGTTGGCGCCGGTCCTCTCGCCCAGCTCTGCGCAAGTGCCGGCTGTGCCCCCACTGCGCAGGCGCACATCACCGGGACATTCACTCCATGTTCAGCACAAGCGCCGGCGTCCACATTAATTCCGGTCACATGACCGGTTAGAGCGCTATTTAGAGCAGCATCATGTAGCTGCTTACACCACCGCTTTCTCAGCCAAGACACTGTCGGTGTCGGCGTCTCCCACCTCTCCACCAACGCGGACTCCAGGCCCTCGGTGTGCACTCTCCTTGGCGCTGGATGTGAGGCAACGGATCCATCTCAGATAAGTCCCACACACATATGTACCGATTTTGATACAACCATGTATCTTTACAGATCGGAGCAGACTCCTCCACTCTAAGTGGATCTACAAAACTGGGAGCCGATTTGCTCCTATAAACAAAACCTTTCACTCTATCTGCCCAGGACCCTACGGTATAAATAAGGCATATAGTCAAATATTAAGGTAGTACCACCCTTTACATGTAACTCTGTAACTTCATCTAACACCCAGGAGCTATATATATATTCAATTGTATTTCTGTTGCAGCTAACCTAATTTGTGTCAGATGTCCCAGAAGCTTATATACACTGTCCCTGTTAAGCACATATTGGACTAAAGGCCGTACTCCATCAATTTTGGTAAATACTTCCTCCTTCTTGGATATATACGTTTAAACCCGCATGTACCACCCACTACGTTACGCCCATAGACTTTTTGGTCTATATACACTTAAACATGGTGGTCTCAAATTCGGGGGTATTAAATGCATTAGCTGATACAATAAAATGTAACAAAACATATATATATATTTTTGTATCTCATGTTCTCCTATCACTCTTGAACAGGGAATTACTGTGCCTCCTCCCCCCATGATTAGAGTAGAACAATTTTATCTCCCATGACGTTATACAAACAACCACAAAGGGTATGTGTATCCGTTTTTACCTCCTGTATCAGACCATCTCTAGTCTTTTCTCAGATCTATACTCAACCCTCGGCCAAAACCAGGCCTCGTCTGTCGGCCCATTATCTAACGTAGGCCTACAGAACTGTGTAGTTGTCTACCTGCTTGCCTACTATTTATATATGCCTGACATGTGTTCTTTATAAATGTACATTATGTATATTGCTCTTGTAGCGGTTTATTGTATATACTGTATAGTTGAGCACTGTATATATTATGTGTTCACACATTCTCTTTCTCTATTTTGTTACAGCATTTATTTTGTGACCAAGGCCACGGGGTGGCCGAAACGTTATAATACTATTGCCCTGTTGTTTCGTCTTCACTTTGAATAAAATTTTCACGTTAGCAACAATGAACAAGATGAGTGCGGTGATTTGATTTTCTCTCCATTACGAAGAGGGCCCTTGGCTCCGTTCACCTGCACCATCGAAACTCCACCTATAGTCGAGTGCTAGCTCTTCGTCTCTTCCAGGACTTGACTGTACGGCGGACAGGTATGGGATATTGTCATTTTTTATTTTGGATTTTTTACAGAAGAGCGAGGGCTTCGCTTGGAATGAGAGTGTAATAAAGAAAACCTGTGTGTTTAATTATTTCATTAAAAGACTTTATTCTTCATGTGTGTATAATTTTTAACCCTTTCAAACTCTTGGATTAGTAATGAATAGGTGTCTTATTGACACTTCTCCATTATTAAAGGGGCTTAATGTCCCCGTACAATAGCAAGGTGACATTAACCCCTTATTACCCCATATGCCACTGCTACAGGGCAATGGGAAGAGAGAGGCTAAGTGCCAGAATTGCCACATCTTACAGATGCGCCTTTTCTGGGGAGGCTGGGGGAAGATGTTCTTAGCTGGCGGGGGGGGGGGGAGGCAATAACCATGGTCCCTCTCTAGGCTATTAAAATTTGCCCTCAGTCACTGGCTTTCCCTCTGTGGGGGAGAAAATTGCAAGGGAGCCCATGCCAATTTTTTACGTGAATTATCCTTTAATTTAACACCTACAGCTCCAAAATTTTACACACACACTTACTACTAACATTATTAGCGAGGGACATATAAAAAACAGACGAATATGCAATGGTTTGCTGTATGTAAACCATGTCTCATATCCTGTCAGGTTTTGTAATGATTTTACAGATGCCGACAATTTAAGTATCGACTATTCTGCTATGTAGCTCTGTATGAAATATAAATATATATATATATATATATATATATATATATATATATATATATATATATATACACATTGTTTTGTTTTCACAAATATTTGAGGCCATGGATCCATTATATGTCCATTTTGCAAGCCGGTGAGAAAATCTCGCCATACGGATGTCAAATGGATGCTTACATGTGAGAAAATCGCATCTTCGCATTGCACACGGATGACATACGGATCACTGGTCAGGGAAAATTTCTGCGATTCTCATCCGTGTAAAACGAACCGATTTTTTTATACGTTGTGTTTGACTCCAGCCTTAGAGATAGAATCACTTCCAGTGTTTGCCTGATAGGAAGTGTATCTGTGCACACGATATGTCTGAGTGTACCCTAATGCCGCAATTCATTAAGACTGGCGTTTTGTACACCAGTGAAAGGCCCCGTTCACACATATGGTATTTGGTCAGTTTTTTACCTCAGCATTTGTAAGCCAAAACCAGGAGTGTAATAATCAGAGTAAAAGTATAATGAAAACACGTCACTTCTGTATTTATCACCCACTCCTGGTTTTGGATTGCAAATACTGAGATAACTTACTGACCAAATACTGATCGTGCGAACGTGACCTTAATGAAGTGAAGGCACAGCCGGAGTATGATGCACAAAATTCACTAAAATGCATCCGCCTATAATGATCTTGGTGCATCTTAAAACTGACATGCACCTGCAGCGCCCCAGAGTCCTGGTCGTTGCAGTACTGTGGCTCCGCCACTATGGGGAGCTATGGTGCGTCCGATGGCACTGAAGGAGTTCATCTGACCAGGTATCACAGACACCAATACATTTCACAGCCGGGCCTCCGGGGGGAGCTAAGGGTTCTATTCATTAAGCCACTCCCCACCATAGTGGGTAAACTGGGGGTCAGGCAGGAAGTTAGTTAGAGAAAGCTGACTGGATTGGACGAAGCAACACCTAGTGGCAGAGGGTGTTGTGGAGGAAGAGACAGTAGGGTCTCTGTCAGGGGTGGGATCCTGACAGAGGCTTGGCATTGAAAAGAACGTAACGGGTCCGCGCCAGCTCCGGGAAGCGGCGGGACCCAAGAAAGGACTAGAAGCGAGATAGATTGTGCTGAGTGAGAAACGGGATCAAGCAATAGGAGAAATACCAGTAGGAGTCGTGCTGTAAGATCGAAGCAACATCCTACTGAGGCGCACTACCGGTGGCCGGAACGCCGAGGGAGTAGAATAACATTCAGCTTCAAGCAATACTCCAAACAGCGGCAGGGCAGTCAGTCTCAGGTGGGCTCTCTAACTCAAATCACCTATGAAGTCTTGGGAGGCAATTGCGGGAGAGGGGCGTCTCTAGGGTCCCGGAAGAACTCCAGGCCTATCCGACAAACGGGTGCCGTTCTAACTGTAACATCAGGAAGGGACGGAAGATTAGCAGAACATCATCTAATCGAGTTGTGAGGGAACATCAGAAACAGACACAACAGTTGTGGGGTACTTTCCGTAAGCACAGCAGGGAAGGACTACAACACATAGCGCTAGGGGGAAGGCACAGATTTCCTCCTGTGAAGAGAACTCTGGAAGTGCCATTGGACTGGCCGGACTTGCGCAGCCTGGTGAACCGTATTCTGGACTGAGGGCTCAGAGATCTTCAGTAAAGAGGTAAAGAGACTGCAACCTGGTGTCCTCGTTATTTACCGTGACCTGCACCCCACAACTGCACCGTTACAACACCACTTATTTCACCGGACGTCCCCCACTGACAGACAGGGCCACAGGTCTAGCCACCGTGACAACCCCAGAGCAGAGACTCAGAGGCCCGGCTCCGGGTACCCCTCGGCCCTGCGGCGGTGTGGGGGCGCTCCAGAACTTGGCGTCACGAACAGGATCTACTTAAGCCTGAAGAATCAGGTCATGTGTGCCTTGGAACTGTGATTTACTGTACTTTATTGCAAAGACTGTGGATTGTCACTTGCCGCCAAAAGTTCGCGCCAAAACCGCCGCCATTACAGCGCTAAGGAGAGCGCAGGAGAAGAAGAAGGGCGTGGAAGTGGGCGTGAACAAGCTGGAGCGCGAAAGACAATGGCCGCCCAGTCTAAATATCTCGGCCCCTTGAGGACGTGTCCGTCAGCAGCCGAGATCCGCCTCCTGATCCTCAATGGTGGCCAGAGACAGAGAAAACGAAACCGCCCACGAAGGAGAGAGCGGGAAAAGGACCAGGAAGAAGAATTCAGCGACATGGAGGACGCCATGGCCAGCCGCCCGGAGCCAGAGCGTGGGGTCGGAGCCGAGGACTCCCCCAGCTACCCGGAGAGGCACCGCAGCCAGACCTCCACAGTTGACGATGACCTCCTGCAGACCGGAGCGGACGGGCTGATCCATCAACCCCGGCGGATGCAGCTGAGCACTGAGGCCGGGTGGAAGAAGACCATCATCGGGAGCCTCGCCAGACGTCTGTCGGCAGCCTCGTCTGGTCTGGAGCAAGAAAGAAGTTCCAGCGCTCCGAAGCCAGAAAGCAAGGCCCTGCCGGAAAGCGAGGTACTGCAAGCAGAGATGACAGCGTCGCAGCACAAGGCCCTGCAACCAGCGCTACAGGCCGCAGTGGAGACGGAGCAGACCGGCACCGGAGGGACCGCATCTGAAGCAGGTATGAAGGACGACCCTGCCCTGACGACCGACACCACTCCAGCGACTGCTAGTGCCACAGCTGCTGACTCCGTTCCAGTGACTGATCTTGCAGCAGCCGCTACCTCTGCTGCAGCAAATGCCCCTACTCAAGCTGCGCAGACCTCCATCGCTGCGCATGATTTAACTGTGCATGAGAGACGGATTAACGGCGTGTGTCCAGCACTAGGTGCAACCCTGGACTTCACCCTTCCCGGGCCAAGAGGGGTTAAGTGCCAGGTGCAGCCCTGGAAGCCGTTCAACTAAGCCTCGGAAACCTGAAACTGTAAATAGTTAATTGTTTATTTCCTTGCTATTTTGCTGCTAAAACCCGTCCTGGGTTAACTCTTAAAGGGATCCCTTTGTTTACCCGGGATCCCTATTGCTTTTTATTTTTGCTTTCACTTTCGTTTTTGCTTTTTGTTCCACAATGTTATAAGAACTGCCGTAATCATGAACAATGCATGATACAAACTTCTTGTATATAGTTTGCACCTTCTTAAAGGCGCTTCCTACTGGTCTTACTTGGAAACAGACTCTTTGTGAAGATACCACACTGGAACCTTTGCTGAGTAAGGACTGGTAGTCTGAGAAGACATGCTACCTCAGAAAGACTTGATCCCCTCTTAAAGGGGATGCCAAAAGTGTACTTATGAGTGATACTGTTCTAGAACAGTAATGTGAAAGTAAAAATGATAATGTTTACATGTAAAAGTTATATGTATCCAACTGGTTAACTGTAAAGAAATGCTGATAATGTTCCTTAGAAGAAAGATTGAGAGACAGAAGGAAGGTGCAGTAGGCCCCTAGGGGTAGACAGAGTGTCCTGCATAGTCGGAAGTAAGAAAGTATTAATGAAGGTTGATGATATAAGGAAATAGTTAATAATGTTGATAAGAAATGGGGATAGAAGGTAAACCCTGAGTCCTCCATAGAAAGTTAAGAAAGAGTTAGTAATGTGTTACTAAGGACAGAAAGTGAACCCGTAAGGGTTAGTGGGTGAGTCCTTATAGGAGCCAAGTAGAGCCGGCTCAGTGTTCTCAAACTGAAAGTATGTTATGTCCTATACTATGTATAGCAGTTGAAAAGGCAGTAGGTCCTGGCTGAACGGGACGGTCCTGTAACAGAAAGGAGAGGCAGTAGGTCTGGTGCCAATAGGACAGGCGGTCCTGCAGACTCAAAGAAGGAGAATGAAAAAGTTGATATGCCTTATAATGTGATTATAGGAAGGTCTTTAGTGGATACAGAGTGTATGTCCTTAAAGGCAATGTTAAATTATTGTTCAATAATGTTTGCACTTAGTAGAATACCCGGTTGGGTAAGAAAAGTTATTTATAGCATGTTGCTATGTTATTTAACCATGTTTTGTAACGTTCAAGTGTCCTAACCTCCCATAAAGGGAAGCCTGTTCAAGTATACTTATTGTTATTTGCACTCACAAAAATTGTATGTCTTTTTGCTAACCTGTATTGTTTTCTTCCCAGTCCCGGAGTACTGTGTTTAACCAGGGGGGAGTGCAGCGCCCCAGAGTCCTGGTCATTGCAGTACTGTGGCTTCGCCACTATGGGGAGCTATGGTGCGTCCGATGGCACTGAAGGAGTTCATCTGACCAGGTATCACAGACACCAATACATTTCACAGCCGGGCCTCCGGGGGGAGCTAAGGGTTCTATTCATTAGGCCACTCCCCACCAAAGTGGGTAAACTGGGGGTCAGGCAAGAAGTTAGTTAGAGAAAGCTGACTGGATTGGACGAAGCAACACCTAGTGGCAGAGGGTGTTGTGGAGGAAGAGACAGTAGGGTCTCTGTCAGGGGTGGGATCCTGACAGAGGCTTGGCATTGAAAAGAACGTAACGGGTCAGCGCCAGCTCCGGGAAGCGGCGGGACCCAAGAAAGGACTAGAAGCGAGATAGATTGTGCTGAGTGAGAAACGGGATCAAGCAATAGGAGAAATACCAGTAGGAGTCGTGCTGTAAGATCGAAGCAACAGTTGCAGTAGGCCCCTAGGGGTAGACAGAGTGTCCTGCATAGTCGGAAGTAAGAAAGTATTAATGAAGGTTGATGATATAAGGAAATAGTTAATAATGTTGATAAGAAATGGGGATAGAAGGTAAACCCTGAGTCCTCCATAGAAAGTTAAGAAAGAGTTAGTAATGTGTTACTAAGGACAGAAAGTGAACCCGTAAGGGTTAGTGGGTGAGTCCTTATAGGAGCCAAGTAGAGCCGGCTCAGTGTTCTCAAACTGAAAGTATGTTATGTCCTATACTATGTATAGCAGTTGAAAAGGCAGTAGGTCCTGGCTGAACGGGACGGTCCTGTAACAGAAAGGAGAGGCAGTAGGTCTGGTGCCAATAGGACAGGCGGTCCTGCAGACTCAAAGAAGGAGAATGAAAAAGTTGATATGCCTTATAATGTGATTATAGGAAGGTCTTTAGTGGATACAGAGTGTATGTCCTTAAAGGCAATGTTAAATTATTGTTCAATAATGTTTGCACTTAGTAGAATACCCGGTTGGGTAAGAAAAGTTATTTATAGCATGTTGCTATGTTATTTAACCATGTTTTGTAACGTTCAAGTGTCCTAACCTCCCATAAAGGGAAGCCTGTTCAAGTATACTTATTGTTATTTGCACTCACAAAAATTGTATGTCTTTTTGCTAACCTGTATTGTTTTCTTCCCAGTCCCGGAGTACTGTGTTTAACCAGGGGGGAGTGCAGCGCCCCAGAGTCCTGGTCATTGCAGTACTGTGGCTTCGCCACTATGGGGAGCTATGGTGCGTCCGATGGCACTGAAGGAGTTCATCTGACCAGGTATCACAGACACCAATACATTTCACAGCCGGGCCTCCGGGGGGAGCTAAGGGTTCTATTCATTAGGCCACTCCCCACCAAAGTGGGTAAACTGGGGGTCAGGCAAGAAGTTAGTTAGAGAAAGCTGACTGGATTGGACGAAGCAACACCTAGTGGCAGAGGGTGTTGTGGAGGAAGAGACAGTAGGGTCTCTGTCAGGGGTGGGATCCTGACAGAGGCTTGGCATTGAAAAGAACGTAACGGGTCAGCGCCAGCTCCGGGAAGCGGCGGGACCCAAGAAAGGACTAGAAGCGAGATAGATTGTGCTGAGTGAGAAACGGGATCAAGCAATAGGAGAAATACCAGTAGGAGTCGTGCTGTAAGATCGAAGCAACATCCTACTGAGGCGCACTACCGGTGGCCGGAACGCCGAGGGAGTAGAATAACATTCAGCTTCAAGCAATACTCCAAACAGCGGCAGGGCAGTCAGTCTCAGGCGGGCTGTCTAACTCAAATCACCTATGAAGTCTTGGGAGGCAATTGCGGGAGAGGGGCGTCTCTAGGGTCCCGGAAGAACTCCAGGCCTATCCGACAAACGGGTGCCTTTCTAACTGTAACATCAGGAAGGGACGGAAGATTAGCAGAACATCATCTAATCGAGTTGTGAGGGAACATCAGAAACAGACACAACAGTTGTGGGGTACTTTCCGTAAGCACAGCAGGGAAGGACTACAACACATAGCGCTAGGGGGAAGGCACAGATTTCCTCCTGTGAAGAGAACTCTGGAAGTGCCATTGGACCGGCCGGACTTGCGCAGCCTGGTGAACCGTATTCTGGACTGAGGGCTCAGAGATCTTCAGTAAAGAGGTAAAGAGACTGCAACCTGGTGTCCTCGTTATTTACCGCGACCTGCACCCCACAACTGCACCGTTACAACACCACTTATTTCACCGGACGTCCCCCACTGACAGACAGGGCCACGGACCGGGTCTAGCCACCGTGACAACCCCAGAGCAGAGACTCAGAGGCCCGGCTCCGGGTACCCCTCAGCCCTGCGGCAGTGTGGGGGCGCTCCACACCTTTGCCAGAAATATTAGTCAATGAAGGGACTGGTGCATGACACTGGTATTGGTGAAGTCTCACGGGGGATAGCCACTGACTGACCCCCACCTGAAAAATAAACCAATTAAAATAAAACCAGGACAACAAATTCTTTTTGGAATAATTATGCCCACAGCAGCCTTTATTTAAAGCAACAAACATAAAAAACATTCAAGAATAAAATAACATTAAACGCTGGGAGTTGTCCTTGAAGCTTCCAAAATCTGGTGATTAACAAATATATAAAGTCAACACAAATCATCCCTGATTTTACTCCCAGCCATTACCCCATTGGCTCGGGAGCACCATAACCACAAGGGTTCCAATTTTCCCCTCAAACATTCTGGGGATTCGACAACCTTGCTGACTTCCCCACCCCATTTCACCAGATCCAAAACATATTAAATGCCAAAAAGGAGGAAACGATTTGCCCATAGATCCCCCGTACTAATTTCCAACTAACTTCAAGGACTCCGCCAACCTCCACAATGCGGGCCTTTGAACACCTAAAAGGACCGAGGCCCCACCACACCAAACAGCTATGGCCCTTTCAATGCCTTTCTGAAAGCCAAGTGCCCAAATGTCACTGCCCACACCATTCAAATGAACCCCAACAGCCAACCAAAAATCGTGCACCCTTTTACCAACTCAAAGTGCCTCACTGCCACATCCCCATTCCTCAAAACGAATGCAGAGACTGCCCTATTGACCTTACTCCTGGCTTTGTTAATTTTGGCCACCGACCTCGCATTCCGCCAACATAGTCGCGGCACAAACTTAGACCACACAGAGGTAATCCTGGAGTATGACAACCACAGCCGCAACAAGTCATACATAATATCCTTTACCAACTGCCTGAAAGCCCGGACCCCCAAATCATTGCCGCCCACATGCAACACCAAAATGTCCGGGGCCCTGTCCAACTGAGCGCTGCCATGAATTTCACACAACACCCGATTCCAAGTCATCCCAACCAAGAAAACCAAACTGTATACCTTCCTTCCTCACATCAGATTGCAAAGTTCCTCAATGGACATACAAATGGCTGAAAATCCACACAAGCAATGGGGTGGAACCTGGAAAAACAAAAAAGAAAACACAAGGCTCTAAGAATCCAAAAGGGGGGAAAGACGGTTAAACAAAAACTCTCACAAACTAAAGCTTGAAAGCACCCCCTCCGGCCTAACATAACCATCATAACACCTCGACCGCCATCTCCCAATATGCTGTACCGCTGCAGCTCTGAGCCCTCCTAATGCTGCCTTCGTCGCCGCCAAATATGAAATGAATGAGGCGCAAAAAGAGATTCATCCAAACCCAGCCTGCGCACACCCTTTCTAAATATAGCAGTGAACTGGTACCTGGACAAAAAGGACCCACCCACATGACATAATAAAGGACCAACATAGCTGGGCTGCAAGGCACGAAAACGTTGCAAACACTCAACTGGACACATAAACGAACCCTGGATGGGGCCCAAAACGACCCGCTTACTCTTACCCTCTTGCTCTATTTTAGACCTACACAACCAGAACGCCACTCCATTCGTGGTAATCACCATATCCTTGGCCAAAAGGTCCCCCGACGAGCTTTTACTCGGCGCCACTAACTCACTGACCCTCAGAGCCCCAAAAAATGCGAGAGAAAAGGCCAACCTAAAAAGACAGATTTCGAAAAATGAACTGCAAATCAATCCCAAGATCCCCCCTGCCTTTCCAACAGGCCAAAGGAAACGGGACGCCTAGCATCGCCATGACTCCTAACTCTATGAAAACCCCTGACAGCCTGTTTCACCAGGAACAGTTTGGTCAGATCAGGTTGCCCTCGCATTCTAAAACCAAATGCCAGGGCAGCCATCAGCCGCAAAACTTTTGCAGAAGACCAACCCTCCGCCAAACCACTACCCAGCCATGAAAGCAATACTCCCACCTGATGCTCTACAGACAGCAGGCCTACGCTCGCAGACAACAAACCCTCCCACGAATACCAAACTGCCTGGTAAGCCACCCAGGTCTTAGGAGCCAAAGAAGCCCTGATCAACAATTCCGCAGCACTGAGACCACACTCCAAAGCACTTCTGTGCATTCCAGCCCCAAAACCTCCGACTCCGGAGACAGCACACGAAAACGGTCCCACTGTGAATGAGAAAGAGAATCAGCAGTAGCATTCTTGATCCCTGGCACATGAGACACCATCTCATAAGAATTCAAAGACAAATAAACCAGTACCAGCTGACAAAGCACTTGCATCACCTGAGGCGACGATGCCGTAAGGCTGTCAATCACACACACACCATATTGTCACAATTGAAATGCACAGGCCTATCCTGAAACTCCCGCTTTCACAAGTGAACAGCCAATAAAATCGGAAAAATCTCCAATAGTGCAATATTCCAGACCAAGCCCGAAGAAAACCAAGCCTCCGGCCAACATGCCGCACACTACTGACCCCTGAAATATGCTCCAAAACCAATTCCACCAGATGCAGCTGGGAACTAATCCAAAACCCCATTGTCCACTGTCTCCTCCATGAACATTGAATGACCATTTTACTACTCCAAAAACGTATTCCAAACCGCTAAATCCTCTCTCTGTTCTGCGGAAAGCGGAATAAAGTAATGAGGAGCTGAAACACCCGCAGTGGCACTGGCTAAACTCCGCAAAAAACTCACCTCATCTGGATAATCTAACATGCAAAATTCAGCTTTCCTAAAAGCGACTACAGATCATGCAGAGACAGCTTCCTTAGACGTCGTGCCCTAGCAACCTCCTTCCTCAAATCGATCACTTTTTCCTCGGGCAAACAAAATTCCCATTCAACAGTGTTAATAACAATACCCAAAAAACGTAAAGAAGTAGATGGACCCTCCGCCTTACCTAGAGCCAGCGGCACCCTGAAATGGCCCGAAACTCACTCCAATGTCATCAGAAGTGTCTGACAACACAGTGACCCACCCGGGCCAATGCACAAAAAGTCATCCAAATAATGGATCACAGTGTCAAGACCAGAAACATCCCGACCCACCCATTCCAGAAAAGAACTGAAAGCCTCAAAGTACCCACATGACAATGAACAGCCCAAAGGCAAGCACCAATCTATGAAAATTCCCCTTTCCAATAACAGCCCTACAACTTAGAGCTATCTGGATGCACCGGCAGTAAACAAAAAGCAGAATCAATAACCGTCTTCACCAACAAAGCCCCTTTTTCACACTTTTTGACCAACCAAACTGCCTCATCAAAGTAAGTGTAGACAACAGATCAGAGCTGCGGATCAATTCTGTCGTTCACTGACATGCCCCGGGGATAAGACAGATGATGAATGAGCCAAAACTTATTTGGTTCTTTCTTGGGCACCACCCCAAGGGTGAAACTACCAAATCCTCAAACGGAGGACAACTAAACGGACCCATCATACAACCCAAAGCGACCTCCTTACCCAATTTATCTGAAACTACATCCCCATATATTTCAGCCAACCGGAGGTGCTTAAGCACCCGGGGGATGATAAAAGGAGGGGTAGGGATTGTAAAACTAACTTTAAAGCCTAGTAACAACAATTCTGCTTTCTCCCTATCAGGGTATCTATTTAGATGGGGATTATTCTTTCCAACCTCACAGGAGTCTCCCCATTGAGAATTAGTGCCCCCTGCACTGGGCTTTCCTTTCTTGAAGCATCTGGCAGCCCCATGTGAGGAGCCATTGCAATGGGAAAACCAAAAAAGCAATAGCAAAGGGTATACGAAGTCTGTAAACCACAAAGAAAACAACCCTAAAAATATTCTTTAATCTTGTACATTTAAAAATTCTTAATTATCTAACAAATTTACTACCAACACAAAAAAACCTATAGATTGGAGCTAGGTATTGATACAGTATAAATAGATGCAGGTCTTGATAAAGCCAGGAATCTTAAATAATGGTGACACAGTTCTACTATGACCCTGATCGGTTCCTATTGGGTTGTACCTTCCTGACAGTGGAGGTCGCCACCCTAATTTCGACTTGGCGCCCCCACTTCACGTTGACTGTCCCTCCTGACCCTATAGACCCTATCAACTACCCACGCCCAAATCCCAACACCATGCACGCAAAACCAGACACTTGATCTATCTGACGAATATGTTCAAAATTGACCTCCAGAAGATAGAAGTGATAATACACTTCAGCCACAAAGATAGACTGCAATGGAAGTAAACTTCCTTGTCCACTTTCTATCAGAGGCTGTTCTTGGCTTACCCTCCAGAAAATTTCGGATGTATATATAGCCTGCATAGCTCTCAAAGGCATAGAGGAGGGACAAATAAACCCTCCAGAGAAAAAGGATTATTTTACAAATACGTAAAGTGCTCTTGTGCGTAGAAGCTATACATACTCTAATGCCTCAATTGGCTGCATAGTCAATTCTCAGTGATCAAGCTACAAATGCATAGCATGCTAAAGAGAAACATAATGTTTAATCAGTTCTCTCATGACCACAGCACAGCACATTGCCGTAGTGCAAATATCATAATACACTGTCAGGAAGGTACAGCCCAATAGGAACCGATCAGGGTCACAGTAGGACTGTGTCACCATTATTTAAGATTTCTGGCTTTATCAAGACCTGCACCTCTTTATATCAATACCTAGCTCCAATCTATAGGGTTTTTTTGGTGTTGGCATTAAATTTGTTAGATAATTAAGAATTTTTAATTGTTCAAGATTAAAGAATTTTTTAGGGTTGTTTTCTTTGTGGTTTACAGCCATTGCAATGGGAACAGAGGTAATTAAACTTACAATTGGCTCCAAACTTGCTCTGGCTATCGCTGAACTGCCAGTATAATCATTTTTTTTTAACCTTCGGCCTGCCCCGTCTGACCCCCAGCCCCTGTGGTGCTGGACTGACTGTTGGCGTGGCCGGCAGACCCGCCACCCTGAAAGGAATTACCCGATCTATTGGCTGCCATAATCCTCATCCACAGGCCTATATCTTTTGATATCACCTAATCGCAGGCCTTATCGCCTTCTTCTGCCAAAACTGCTCATCATAGCAGAGCCAAACTTATCCCTATAAATGGAGTCCATGTAAGTTTGAGGGATCAGACGCCACCTACGCTTCTCCTCTACCTCCTTCTGACTATTGTCTTTCTTTCCCTTGTCTAAATTGAATTTTTCCAAAGAAAGCAGGGAAAAAATCTCAACATATTCATCCTTCCAGATCTTTTCCCGGACTTCCTTTTTAAGATGCACCCCAAAGGACCCTCAAAGCACACATAAACCTCCACGTGCGCCCTGTCATCTAAATTAACTCTGCACTTCTTTTCCTTCTCTGTCTGCACTGACACAGAATAAGAAAGTCTATCCAGCCCCTCAAGCGACCTATTCAGCCAAACATACCCTCCAGCTTGCGTACCTATCCAAGCTGCTAAATGCCCAGGTGCCACCACTCCCCTTTCCAGACGGGTAAGCAAATCCCACACTTTGGACAAAACCTCCCTTACACTCCCGCTAATCAGATCCTCTGTATCACCAACCCTCCCCCCAGGGGCCTACGTCAACCTTCTGACTATCCCTTAAAACAGGGGACAACAAAATCTCTGGAGATGGACAAGACACAGAGTAATACTCACCAGGCTGCAAGGGGGCTGTGACCCCTCCAGCTGGAAAAGTGGAATCCAGATGTCCGTCCGATGTGCTGTTCCCGCTCCTCAAGCCATCCAGAGGCCCCAGATAGAACCCCAGCGTCCCAGAGGTTCCTGACATCACGGGAAGATGATCCAGAAAATAGAAGGAAGATCCCAACCGATGCCCTGCATCAGCAAGCTGTGCCTGCGCTGGTGGACCCGCAGCACATGGCTTGCTGTCCGAAACCCCCGGCAGCCAGGGAGAAGATGTTACCTGAGCCCCACTAGGTGCAGGAGAGACCCCTGCTGCAGATAAAGAAAAGGCCAGCACCCCCAGGCCTGAATGGATGCCACCCACCGCTGCCCCATCTCCTCGCACCGAAGTGTCCCTCCATGGTGCAGAAGCAGGCCACCCAGCTGGGATCTCACCACGGCAACCCCCGTGACATCACCTCTCCCAAAAGGCCCGACGCGCGTTGACTCCACCCCCACACTGCCGTATGATGAAGGCCAAGACGACGACGCTGGACCCCGCCTGGCATTCAGATTCCTCCCAGACCGGGGCCTGCTGGTGTGAGATCTGACTGGCACTCGGCCTGAAGGGTCCCTAGAGGGGCTCCTCTGCCTCTGCTTGGTCTGGGGAATAGCATCCTGTGACAGCCTCTCCGGAGGCCTCACCCGACGAGGATGCCTCTCACAGGAGGGGGGCTCCCCAGCAGAACCCGCCATCCCTCCGATGATACCGGCTACCTGCCTCTCTAGCCAGCCATGGGGCTGCGAAGATGCCGCAGACCTCAGGCTCTCCAAGATCCAGTCCACGTCGGCCATGGTGAGTGAAGGATGTGGGGAGAACCCATCGTGACCCTGGAGAGCAAGAAGTGACAAACCCCTCCCAATCCCTGCCATATAACCGGCCCCACCAATCCCCACCCACTCATGAATATCCACTACCTTCCTCAACCTTTGTCATGCCGGCCTCCGCCCATGCTGGGGGGGGAGGTGCGGCTTTGCTCCGGCCTTTTCTATATTTCTGTCATAATTTATGCCACTGTAGAAGCATGAACACCAAAAGTTTCAAGATGCTTTAGAACAGAATTCTGGTGAAAATAAATACCTTGATGAATTAGGGCCTATGTGTCTGGAATATGTGTTCCAAATGTCTACTAGATTACAAGGACAAATGTATACAGTACAGTACTTCTCTTTACTATGATGATGCAGTTTTACGGCCATGATTATTGAAAAAAAATTATGCGAGAATCTTTTTTTTTCTGTAGCAATGGCTTTATTACTGCATCCATGTATATATATAGTAACTAGATGGTGGCCCGATTCTAGCGCATCGGGTATTCTAGAATATGTATGTAGTTTATTTATGAAGTTTTCAGAATAATGTAATTTATACACAGGATTTGGTCAGCCGGGCGCGACCAATTAGCGAAGCGTGGTTCAAATTCCGCTCCAATTCGTGGCCGGACTGCGCCTGTTGCTGATTGTTCACAGCTGGGCGTGACCAATCAGTGAAGCCAGGGCCTGCTTCAGGTTTTTGAGGGTCCCGGGCGAAAGAGTATCAGTGGGCCCCTCTCTTTAACACATACCACTATTCATGATGCAAAGATACAGCCGAGAAATATAGCACAGCCAAGTAGCATACAGCCCTCGTAGTATATAACACAGGCCACGTAGTATATAACACAGCCAATGTAGTATATAGCACAGCCCACCTAGTATATTGCCCAGCCACGTAATATATAGCACAGCCCTGTAGTATATAGCACAGACACGTAATATATTGCACAGCCACGTAATATATTGCACAGCCACATAATACATTGCACAGCCACGTAGTATATAGCACAGAGACATAGTATATAACACAGCCCATGCAGTATATAACACAGGCCACGTAGTATAGAGCACAGCCATGTAGTGTATTGCCCAGCCACGTAGTATATAGTACAGAGACGTAGTATATAACACAGCCCAGGCAGTATATAACACAGCCCATGCAGTATATAACACAGCCCACGTAGTATCTAACACAGCCACGTAGTATATAGCAATGTGAACACCATATCCCTGTTAAAAAAAAGAATTAAAATACAAAATAGTTATATACTCACCTTCTGTCGGCCCCCGGTTCCAGGCGAGGTGTTTAGCGATGCTCCTCACGACGCTCCGGTCCCAAGAATGCATTGCGGTCTCGCGAGATGAGGACGTAGCGGTCTCGCGAGACCGCTACGTCCTCATCTCGCGGGACCGCAATGCATGGACTGGAGCGTTGTGAGGAGCAGCGGGAAAGGCGACGGAAGGTGAGAATATAATGATTTTTCATTTTGTTTATTATTTTTAACATTAGATCTTTTTACTATTGATGCTGCATAGGCAGCATCAATAGTAAAAAGTTGGTCACACAGGGTTAATAGCAGCGTTAACGTACTGCGTTACACCGCGGCATAACGCGGTGTAATGCAGCCATTAACCCTGTGTGAGCGCTGACTGGAGGGGGCACTGACAGAGAGTAGGAAGGGGCGCGACCAATCAGCGACGCAGGATTTCCGTGACAGACAGACAGATGGAAGTGACGATTATATAGTAGATATTCATTAGCAGAACTTACCAGATTTTGGGTAGGTGACAAGAAACACATCACTTTCTCTAACTTCCATATGTTCTATATCATCTACAATTTCAGGTGATGTAATCCGAGTTTCAAAATATACACCTTTATGTTCAAACATTAATCTTTTGAGAGCTTCCTCCATTTCATCTCTGTCCATTGTTGTTTCTTTAAACTAAAATAAAAGACCTAAAAGACATAGAAAAGACAAAAACTAAGAAAATAAACCTAAAAGACATTGGTATACTTTTGTTTAAAATTGTATTAAATATATATTTTATAGAGTAAGCTTTAGGTCAATAGGTCAAGATTCCAAATCCTAGAGTAAAAGCTAGGTTCTTGTAAGAAATTAACAGCTATCACCAGTTCTGTCGAATTGCTGGGGTTCTCAACTGTTTGATCAGATCCAATCTACAAGTTTTCGTGATAACTAGAGATGACAGAGCACTAAAATGTTTGGATGCTCGTTACTGGATCAGAGCAATTTTCCTGTACTTCGTTCTCCTTTGTGTTTATATTTCTTGGAGTATTCCACTGGCTTATCATCAATAGTTGTGGTGGACTTATTCGGGGAGTGAGGTGTTTCCCTCTCTTGGCTGTACTGTTATGAATTGCTTATAGTAGAGTAGAGTAGACATGAGCAAATATGTTTGAAAAATGATCGCCATACATAAATTCAGCACGAATATGGCACATTTGGATTCGTGATCGGAAACATGCACAAAGTTTATAAATCACCCCCCAAAAAAATTTTTTTTAGTACTTTGGCTAGAATAGTGGTGGTGTATAACGAGCGTGGGGCACATGTTTGATGAGGGTAGGGGGTGAGAATAGTTCAGAAAAGCAGCATGCTTGTAAATTTTTTTATCTAAATGTGGCTAGCAAATCAGGGCGCAGGAAACATCCACAATGTCCTGACACAAGGGCTTGTGTCATTGGCTGCTGAAATCACATGTCCCGACCCTCTCTATATAAAGAGCAGACAGGTACGCGGCTGCTGAATTGCCGGCTTTTCTTTTTACTATCTATCTATCTATCTATCTATCTATCTATCTATCTATCTATCTATCTATCTATCTATCTATCTATCTAAAGAGAAAAAAAAGAGAAAAAATTGGAACAGCACCAAATACTACCTTAAATATGTGAAAAGTTTCCCCAACCAGTATTCAAATGTTTTACAAAATAAAAATAGAAAAGGAAAACAGCACGAAAAACTCAAAAAAGTGGACAAGGCTTGAAAAAGGATATTACATCCGAAACGTCGCCACGCCGTTTGGGCAATAAAGTCCACTTTTTTTGAATTTTTCGTGCTGTTTTCCTTTTTTATTTTTATCGATCTATCTATCTATCTATCTATCTATCTATCTATCTATCTATCTATCTATCTAATCTATCTATCTATCTGTGTTTTGGAGAAAATTTCCTTTGAAAATGATGTGTAAATGACATAGAGAATTGCTCTATATAAAAGCTCATGGTAAAATTACATTGCAATCGCACTGCATTAGGATGTAAATCAGATGCTTGGAGTTAGATTGTACTCCCATGAAATATGCATGACACACTACCTTCATCCGACTTTGCAGGAATAAAATCGGACTGATTTTAAAATCGCTAGAGTGACTCCAGTCTAACTGCATTGGTAAGGGTAATGTTCCTGGACACGTTCTGGTACAAGGCAGGGACGCCACATCAACAGAAATAGTGGCGACTGCAGACCCAGTATCGAGGGACCAAACATGTACACCTGTAGCAGGCCATTCTTTGTATTTATTTTTAACTGACAAAATTTCACACAAAGCAGGTTCTACAGCATATATGCCAATAGTCAATTGTGGAGCAACCAAATTTGTACACTTGTAGCAGGGCATATTTTGTATTTATTTCTAACCAGTTTCACACAAATCAAGTTCCAGAGTATACATGATAATAGTCAATTTTTGAACAACCAAATTTCTACACCTGAAGCAGGCCAATTTTGTTTTTAATTTTCAAACCAATTAAATTTAACAAAAATTATGCTCTACAGTATATTATTATTATTATTATTATTATTATTATTATTTATTATTAAAGTGCCATTTATTCCATGGCGCTTTACATGTGAGGAGGGGTATACATAATAAAAACAGGTACAATAATCTTGAACAATACAAGTCACAACTGGTACAGGAGGAGAGAGGACCCTGCCCGCGAGGGCTCACAATCTACAAGGGATGGGTGAGGATACAGTGGGTGAGGATACAGTAGGTAGGATAGAGCTGGTCGTGCAGGGGTTTGGTCGATCGGTGGTTACTAGTGTTGAGCGATACCTTCCGATATCGGAAAGTATCGGTATCGGAAAGTATCGGCCGATACCGTCAAAGTATCGGATCTAATCCGATACCGATACCCGATCCCAATGCAAGTCAATGGGACGAAAATATCGGAATTAAAATAAACCCTTTCTTTCCTTGTAGGTTAATTCTACATGAAGGAAAACAACTAAGAATAATGTAGGATGTATTGGGGGAGGTGGCGGAGACATTAAAGGCACAGAGGTTTAGCCCAAACAAATAGAATAGCAGGTTTTTTTTTGTTTTTTTTTATGACGTTCGGCGTTAGAAAGATTTTGACTATTTTTTTTTTTTATTTTGTCAGATATTGATGTTTCACTACTTCCACGTCCTTCACCTTCTTTTTTACTTCTCCCACACTTTCTTCTTCATTATCCTCATCATCAGCTTCTTTGACATCAACTATCTTCACCTTATTCATCTTCTTCTTCTTCTACCTATAATTTTTTTTTTTTACATTGTTCATATTCTTTTTACTTAACTATTATCTTTTTCATATTCAACTTCTTCATCATATTCTTATTTGTGACAGGCATTCCCGTAGTTGTTATCTATAAAAGTTTGAAGATTACACCTTCCGTTCTGCCTGTCACAAAAGAGTTACATTTGTCCGCGTTCAGTTTGGCCTGCAGCATCAGGCTTTATCCAGGGGCACAACGAGGAGGAACGGACTCACCCCCATACACTGCTTAGTCTTCTTCTGCTTATAATTTAGATAATATCTTTTGCTCTTATATTTAGTCTTATGCTTAATGTTCTTCTGCTCTTTGTTCTGCAGCCTCTTGTTCTTCTGCTTCTCGGTCTTCCAGGTTGTCGTCGTTGTCTCCAGGGTCGTCGTCTCCGGGGTCGTCGTCATCGGGGTCGTCGTCATCGGGGTCCTCTTCAGGGTCGTCGTCATCTCGGTGGTTGTCGTCTCTGGTGTCGTCATCATCTTAGGGGTGGTCTTCCGGGTCATCGTCTTTAGGGTCTTGAACTTGGAAATGTAGCAGAAGGTACAAGAAGGCTGAGAAAATGCCGAGAAACAGCTGATGGAACTGGAACTCGGATGGCTACCCGAAGGTCCAAGAGCCAATGGAACTACCGTGGACCAGCTGACGTTACTGGAACCCGGTTACTAAGCAGGAGGTACCCGTGCCTGAAAGCACTACCAAGGACCACCTGACGTTGGTGGAACTCGGATACCCAGAGGGAGGCACCTAAGCCAAAGGCTCTGCCCGGAACCAGCTGACGGTACTGGAACCAGGATGGGGAGCAGAAGGTACAAGAGCAAAAGACACTGCCGAGAACCAGCTGACGGTACTGGAACCCGGATGGGTAGTCGAAGGTCCAAGAGCCAATGGAACTACCGAGGACCAGCTGACGTTACTGGAACCCGGTTACTAAGCAGGAGGCACCCGTGCCTGAAAGCACTACCAAGGACCACCTGACGTTGGTGGAACTCGGATATCCAGAGGGAGGCACCTAAGCCAAAGGCTCTGCCCGGAACCAGCTGACGGTACTGGAACCAGGATGGGGACCTATTCAAGCTTGTCTTCCTAGAGCCCCAACTGGCGGTGTTAGAGCCCAGGGTCAGCAGGAGGAGGAGCAGGAGGAGGAGCAGGGGGAGGGGAGTGTAGGCCGAAGCCTGCACTGGCGGCAGCTTTGGGTCTGTTGTGTCTGCGTGGCGGTCGCAGGACACGTTGCCGGCTACACAGCAGGGGAATAGCTGGCGGTGCTGGACCCCACTGACACATTGGCGAGGTGTTTGGCTCTGTGCAGCCAGCACTTCCGGACAGTAACTAGCGGTGTTGGAGCCCGGGCTCTGCAGGTGGAGCAGAGTGTAGGCCGAAGCCTAATTGAACCGATTTTAAAAGTAACCTTTAACCCCCCCTCAGGGGTTACAAACTAGAAGAGCCACAGCTTATGCAGCAGTAGTGCTGCACAAGTCAAAGGTTGCTCTTTTAATTTTTCTCCTTGCACACGCTCAATGAAACACGTATAACATTTAGCCCTTTATACAGTCAAACTGTGTTGGAGGCGAGAGTTCCCTTCGTAATGAGACGCAGCACAGATGTCAAGAATCCCACCTTGGTGCTGAGCGCAGACTCCTGAGCGTTGTTATTTGCTGTACAGGAGTCTGCGCTGTCGTGTTATCCCTTGGCCTTGCGCTGTTAGCGCTGCCCATCTTCTGACATCATTTAATGTCGGCTGTTGCGCTTTGCGATGACCATGAATCCCAGCCCCGCAGTGTCTTTACATAGTTAAAACACTGCGGGGCTGGGATTCATGGCCTGGCGCAGTACATATGTTCGCCTCTCACACTCGGGTCCTTACACCCGCTTCAGACTGTGCGGCGTCAGCTGATCCCTTATCGCATGCCACGGCCATGAAGCCGCACAGTCTGAAGAAGGCGGAAGGAGATGAGGGACAGGCGAACATAGGCACTGCTCATGCCCATCAATCACACCCTCGCAGTCCAAATAAATAAGACACCGAGGGGCGTTGTGTGGGTCAGGGCGGCCGCAGAGGCGCAGCCAGCCAAACAATGATGCCAGAAGACGGGCAGCGCTACCAAGGGGGTTGCAGCGTGTCATTACAAAGGAAAGTCACACCTCCGGGACGGTTAAATGGTCACAGAGGACACATTTTAGACGTGTTCAGTTCCCCATGGGCAAGGAGAATAAGTTTCCGCGCCACCTTGCACACATGCAGCATTACTGCTGTACAAGGTGGCTGTAAAACATAGAAACACCTGGGGGAGGGGGGACCGGTTCCCTTCAATTTCAGTTCTTGTGTCTGCGTGGCTGTCGCAGGACACGTTGCCGGCTACACAGCAGGGGAACAGCTGGCGGTGCTGGACCCCACTGACACATTGGCTGGTGTTTTTCTCTGTGCAGCTAGCACATCTGGGCCCCAACTGGCGGTGTTAGAGCCCAGGGTCAGCAGGAGGAGGAGCAGGAGGAGGAGCAGGGGGAGGGGAGTGTAGGCCGAAGCCTGCACTGGCGGCAGCTTTGGGTCTGTTGTGTCTGCGTGGCGGTCGCAGGACACGTTGCCGGCTACACAGCAGGGGAACAGCTGGCGGTGCTGGACCCCACTGACACATTGGCGAGGTGTTTGGCTCTGTGCAGCCAGCACTTCCGGACAGCAACTAGCGGTGTTGGAGCCCGGGCTCTGCAGGTGGAGCAGAGTGTAGGCCGAAGCCTAATTGAACCGATTTTAAAAGTAACCTTTAACCCCCCCTCAGGGGTTACAAACTAGAAGAGCCACAGCTTATGCAGCAGTAGTGCTGCACAAGTCAAAGGTTGCTCTTTTAATTTTTCTCCTTGCACACGCTGAATGAAACATGTATAACATTTAGCCCTTTATACAGTCAAACTGTGTTGGAGGCGAGAGTTCCCTTCGTAATGAGACGCAGCACAGATGTCAAGAATCCCACCTTGGTGCTGAGCGCAGCCTCCTGAGCGTTGTTATTTGCTGTACAGGAGTCTGCGCTGTCGTGTTATCCCTTGGCCTTGCGCTGTTAGCGCTGCCCATCTTCTGACATCATTTAATGTCGGCCGTTGCGCTTTGCGATGACCATGAATCCCAGCCCCGCAGTGTCTTTACATAGTTAAAACACTGCGGGGCTGGGATTCATGGCCTGGCGCAGTACATATGTTCGCCTCTCACACTCGGGTCCTTACACCCGCTTCAGACTGTGCGGCGTCAGCTGATCCCTTATCGCATGCCACGGCCATGAAGCCGCACAGTCTGAAGAAGGCGGAAGGAGATGAGGGACAGGCGAACATAGGCACTGCTCATGCCCATCAATCACACCCTCGCAGTCCAAATAAATAAGACACCGAGGGGCGTTGTGTGGGTCAGGGCGGCCGCAGAGGCGCAGCCAGCCAAACAATGATGCCAGAAGACGGGCAGCGCTACCAAGGGGGTTGCAGCGTGTCATTACAAAGGAAAGTCACACCTCCGGGACGGTTAAATGGTCACAGAGGACACATTTTAGATGTGTTCAGTTCCCCATGGGCAAGGAGAATAAGTTTCCGCGCCACCTTGCACACATGCAGCATTACTGCTGTACAAGGTGGCTGTAAAACATAGTAACATCTGGGGGAGGGGGGACAGGTTCCCTTCAATTTCAGTTCTTGTGTCTGCGTGGCTGTCGCAGGACACGTTGCCGGCTACACAGCAGGGGAACAGCTGGCGGTGCTGGACCCCACTGACACATTGGCTGGTGTTTTTCTCTGTGCAGCTAGCACATCTGGGCCCCAACTGGCGGTGTTAGAGCCCAGGGTCAGCAGGAGGAGGAGCAGGAGGAGGAGCAGGGGGAGGGGAGTGTAGGCCGAAGCCTGCACTGGCGGCAGCTTTGGGTCTGTTGTGTCTGCGTGGCGGTCGCAGGACACGTTGCCGGCTACACAGCAGGGGAACAGCTGGCGGTGCTGGACCCCACTGACACATTGGGAGGTGTTTGACTCTGTGTAGCCAGCACTTCCGGACAGCAACTAGCGGTAGTGGAGCCCGGGCTCTGCAGGTGGAGCAGAGTGTAGGCCGAAGCCTAATTGAACCGATTTTAAAAGTAACCTTTAACCCCCCCTCAGGGGTTACAAACTAGAAGAGCCACAGCTTATGCAGCAGTAGTGCTGCACAAGTCAAAGGTTGCTCTTTTAATTTTTCTCCTTGCACACGCTGAATGAAACACGTATAACATTTAGCCCTTTATACAGTCAAACTGTGTTGGAGGCGAGAGTTCCCTTCGTAATGAGACGCAGCACAGATGTCAAGAATCCCACCTTGGTGCTGAGCACAGCCTCCTGAGCGTTGTTATTTGCTGTACAGGAGTCTGCGCTGTCGTGTTATCCATTGGCCTTGCGCTGTTAGCGCTGCCCATCTTCTGACATCATTTAATGGCGGCCGTTGCGCTTTGCGATGACCATGAATCCCAGCCCCGCAGTGTCTTTACATAGTTAAAACACTGCGGGGCTGGGATTCATGGCCTGGCGCAGTACATATGTTCGTCTCTCACACTCGGGTCCTTACACCCGCTTCAGACTGTGCGGCGTCAGCTGATCCCTTATCGCATGCCACGGCCATGAAGCCGCACAGTCTGAAGAAGGCGGAAGGAGATGAGGGACAGGCGAACATAGGCACTGCTCATGCCCATCAATCACACCCTCGCAGTCCAAATAAATAAGACACCGAGGGGCGTTGTGTGGGTCAGGGCGGCCGCAGAGGCGCAGCCAGCCAAACAATGATGCCAGAAGACGGGCAGCGCTACCAAGGGGGTTGCAGCGTGTCATTACAAAGGAAAGTCACACCTCCGGGACGGTTAAATGGTCACAGAGGACACATTTTAGACGTGTTCAGTTCCCCATGGGCAAGGAGAATAAGTTTCCGCGCCACCTTGCACACATGCAGCATTACTGCTGTACAAGGTGGCTGTAAAACATAGAAACACCTGGGGGAGGGGGGACAGGTTCCCTTCAATTTCAGTTCTTGTGTCTGCGTGGCTGTCGCAGGACACGTTGACGGCTACACAGCACGGGAACAGCTGGCGGTGCTGGACCTCACTGACACATTGGCTGGTGTTTTTCTCTGTGCAGCTAGCACATCTGGGCCCCAACTGGCGGTGTTAGAGCCCAGGGTCAGCAGGAGGAGGAGCAGGAGGAGGAGCAGGGGGAGGGGAGTGTAGGCCGAAGCCTGCACTGGCGGCAGCTTTGGGTCTGTTGTGTCTGCGTGGCGGTCGCAGGACACGTTGCCGGCTACACAGCAGGGGAACAGCTGGTGGTGCTGGACCCCACTGACACATTGGCGAGGTGTTTGGCTCTGTGCAGCCAGCACTTCCGGACAGCAACTAGCGGTGTTGGAGCCCGGGCTCTGCAGGTGGAGCAGAGTGTAGGCCGAAGCCTAATTGAACCGATTTTAAAAGTAACCTTTAACCCCCCCTCAGGGGTTACAAACTAGAAGAGCCACAGCTTATGCAGCAGTAGTGCTGCACAAGTCAAAGGTTGCTCTTTTCATTTTTCTCCTTGCACACGCTCAATGAAACACGTATAACATTTAGCCCTTTATACAGTCAAACTGTGTTGGAGGCGAGAGTTCCCTTCGTAATGAGACGCAGCACAGATGTCAAGAATCCCACCTTGGTGCTGAGCACAGCCTCCTGAGCGTTGTTATTTGCTGTACAGGAGTCTGCGCTGTCATGTTATCCCTTGGCCTTGCGCTGTTAGCGCTGCCCATCTTCTGACATCATTTAATGGCGGCCGTTGCGCTTTGCGATGACCATGAATCCCAGCCCCGCAGTGTCTTTACATAGTTAAAACACTGCGGGGCTGGGATTCATGGCCTGGCGCAGTACATATGTTCGCCTCTCACACTCGGGTCCTTACACCCGCTTCAGACTGTGCGGCGTCAGCTGATCCCTTATCGCATGCCACGGCCATGAAGCCGCACAGTCTGAAGAAGGCGGAAGGAGATGAGGGACAGGCGAACATAGGCACTGCTCATGCCCATCAATCACACCCTCGCAGTCCAAATAAATAAGACACCGAGGGGCGTTGTGTGAGTCAGGGCGGCCGCAGAGGCGCAGCCAGCCAAACAATGATGCCAGAAGACAGGCAGCGCTACCAAGGGGGTTGCAGCGTGTCATTACAAAGGAAAGTCACACCTCCGGGACGGTTAAATGGTCACAGAGGACACATTTTAGACGTGTTCAGTTCCCCATGGGCAAGGAGAATAAGTTTCCGCGCCACCTTGCACACATGCAGCATTACTGCTGTACAAGGTGGCTTTAAAACATAGAAACACCTGGGGGAGGGGGGACAGGTTCCCTTCAATTTCAGTTCTTGTGTCTGCGTGGCTGTCGCAGGACACGTTGCCGGCTACACAGCAGGGGAACAGCTGGCGGTGCTGGACCCCACTGACACATTGGCTGGTGTTTTTCTCTGTGCAGCTAGCACATCTGGGCCCCAACTGGCGGTGTTAGAGCCCAGGGTCAGCAGGAGGAGGAGCAGGAGGAGGAGCAGGGGGAGCTGAGTGTAGGCCGAAGCCTGCACTGGAGCAAGTTGAAAGGGAACCTTTAACCCTTTCGCGACATGCGCCGTACATGTACTGCGCATGTCGGGTCCCCTGCTTTGATGTGCGCTCCGGCGGTGAGCGCACATCAAAGTCGCGACATGTCAGCTGTTTTGTACAGCTGACATGTGCGCGCAATAGCGGCGGGTGAAATCGCTATTCACCCGCCGCTATTAACCTGTTAAATGCCGCTGTCAAATGCAGACAGCGGCATTTAACTACTGCATCCGGCCGGGCGGCCGGAAATGACGTCATCGCCGACCCCCGTCACATGATCGGGGGTCGGCGATGCATCAGGAAGGTAACCATAGAGGTCCTTGAGACCTCTATGGTTACTGATCGCCGGTAGCTGTGAGCGCCCCCCTGTGGTCGGCGCTCACAGCACACCTGCATTTCAGCTACATAACAGCGATCTGATGATCGCTGTTATGTAGCAGAGCCGATCGGGCTGTGCCTGCTTCTAGCCTCCCTTGGAGGCTATTGAAGCATGGCAAAAGTGAAAAAAAAAGTTTTTAAAAATGTGAAAAAAATATTAAAAATATAAAAGTTTAAATCACCCCCCTTTCGCCCCATCCTAAATAAAACCATAAAAAAACCCAAACCTACACATATTTGGTATCGCCGCGTTCAGAATCGCCCGATCTATCAATTAAAAAAAAGCATTAACCTGATCGCTAAACAGCGTAGCGAGAAAAAAATCCGAAACGCCAGAATTACGTTTTTTGGTCGCCGCAACATTGCGTTAAAATGCAATAACGGGCGATCAAAAGAACGTATCTGCACCGAAATGGTATCATTAAAAACAACAGCTCGGCACGCAAAAAATAAGCCCTCACCCGACCCCAGATCACGAAAATTGGAGACGCTACGGGTATCGGAAAATTGCACTTTTTTTTTTTTTTTTTTTTTTTTAAGCAAAGTTTGGAATTTTTTTTCACCACTTGGATAAAAAACAACCTAGACATGTTAGGTGTCTATGAACTCGTAATGACCTAGAGAATCATAATGGCAGGTCAGTTTTAGCATTTAGTGAACCTAGCAAAAAAGCCAAACAAAAAACAAGTGTGGGATTGCACTTTTTTTGCAATTTCACTGCACTTGGAATTTTTTTCCCGTTTTCTAGTACATGATATGGTAAAACCAATGATGTCGTTCAAAAGTACAACTCGTCCCGCAAAAAAATAAGCCCTCACATGGCCATATTGACGGAAAAATAAAAAAGTTATGGCTCTGGGAAGGAGGGGAGCGAAAAACGAAAACACAAAAACGAAAAAGGGCCGCGACTTGAAGGGGTTAACCCCCCCCAGGCTTTTGTAGCTGAAAGAGCCATCGTGTACAGCAGTAATGCTGGAAAAGGTAAACTTAGCTCTTTTAATTATGGTCCTTGCACATGCTGACCTAACACTTATGAAATGTGTCCCCTCACACCGTTAAACCGTCCCGTAGGTGAAACTTTCCTTTGTCATGTGACGCAGCACAGCCGTCATTCTTACCCCCTTGGCGCCGTGCGCCGCCTCCTCAGCGTTGTTTGAATCTGTCCCGGAGCCTGCGCTGTTAGGTTAGCCCTTGGCCATGCACACATTTTGCGCTGCCGGTTTTCTGACATCATTTGGTGTCAGGCTGGCTGCGCCTGTGCGGCCGCGCTGGCCGAGAGCCCGCCTCGCTGTGTCATCTAATGTAATCCCACCGCGGGCCTGGGATCCGTGGCCATGCGCAGTGCATGCGCCTCTCACTCCCCTCCCTACGGCTTCTTCAGACTGTGCGGCGTCACGGCCGTGGCATGCTATTAGGGATCAGCTGACACCGGACAGTCTGAAGAAGCCGTAGGGAGATGAGTGAGAGGCGGAGGTTCAGATATGCACTGCGCATGTCCATGGATCTCAGGCCCCCAGTGGGATTAAATCAGAAGACAATGCGAGGCGGGCTCTCGGCCAGCGCGGCCGCACAGGCGCAGCCAGCCTGACACCAAATGATGTCAGAAGATGGGCAGCGCAAAATGTGTGCATGGCCAAGGGCTAACCTAACAGCGCAGGCTCCGGGACTGATTCAAACAACGCTGAGGAGGCAGCGCACGGCGCCAAGGGGGTAAGAATGGCGGCTGTGCTGCGTCACATGACAAAGGAAAGTGCCACCTACCGGACGGTATAACGGTAGGAGGGGACACATTTCATAAGTGTTAGGTTCAGCATGTGCAAGGAGCACCACGAAAAGAGGCACTTTTTCCCTTTGCATCATTACTGCTGCACAAGGTGGCTCCTTCAGTAACAAACGCCTGGGGGGGGGGCAGGTTCCCTTAAATTTAACTTGTTGTGCCTGCGTGGCGGTCGCAGTACACGTTGCCGTATACACAGCAGGGGAACAGCTGGCGGTGCTGAACCCCACTAACACATTGGCGAGGTGTTTGGCTCTGTGCGTACAGCACTTCTGGACAGCAACTAGCGGTGTTGGAGCCCAGGGACAGGAGGAGGAGGAGGTGGAGGAGATAGGAGGGATTGCCACACACACAGCGGGGGAGCAGCAGGCGTTACTGAACCCCAATAACAGAGGAGCGAGTGTTGGGACTGTGCGTACAGCACTACCAGGCAACAACTAGCGGTGTTGGAGCCCAGGGACAGGGGGAGGAGGAGGTGGAGGAGATAGGAGGGATTGCCACACACACAGCAGGGGAGCAGCAGGCGTTACTGAACCCCAATAACAGAGGAGCGAGTGTTGGGACTGTGCGTACAGCACTACCAGGCAACAACTAGCGGTGTTGGAGCCCAGGGACAGGGGGAGGAGGAGGTGGAGGAGATAGGAGGGATTGCCACACACACAGCAGGGGAGCAGCTGACGTTACTGAACCCCAATAACAGAGGAGCGACTGTTGGGACTGTGCGTACAGCACTACCAGGCAACAACTAGTCCCTGTCCATGGATCTCAGGCCCCCAGTGGGATGAAATCAGAAGACAATGCGAGGCGGGCTCTCGGCCAGCGCGGCCGCACAGGCGCAGCCAGCCTGACACCAAATTATGTCAGAAGATGGGCAGCACTAAGTGTGCCTGGCCAAGGGATAACATAACAGCGCAGGCTCCGGGACGGAATCAAACAACGCTGAGGAGCCGGGGCACGGCGCCGAGGGGGTAGGAATGACAGCTGTGCTGCGTCATATTACGAAGGAAAGTCCCACCTCCGGGACGGTTTTACGGTATCAGTGGACACATTTTATAAGTGTTAAGTTCTGCGTGTGCAAGGAGCATAATGAAAATAGCTATCTTTTCCTTGTGCAGCATTACTGCTGCACAAGGTGGCTCTTTCAGTAACAAACGCCTTGGGGGGGGGGACAGGTTCCCTTACATTTCAGTTGTTGTGTCAGCGTGGCGGTCGCAGGACACATTGCCGGCTACACAGCTGGGGATCAGCTGACGTTACTGAAACCCAATAACACTGGGTCGTATGTTTTGACTGTGCAGACGGCACTTCTGAGCCTCAACTGGCGGTGTTGGAGCCCAGGAATTTAAGTTCAGGTGGTAGAAAGATGAACACAACAGGAGACCTGGATAACGTAGACAGTCACCTAATTATTTAATCAGGAAGAGGAGTGGCAAATTCCTTCGAGATCCAGGCCTTGTTCATTTTCAGGAAAGTAAGCCGGTCAACGTTATCGGAGGATAGTCGCATGCGACGGTCAGTTAGTACACCACCTGCAGCACTAAAGACGCGTTCCGATAATACACTAGCCGCAGGGCAAGCCAGCACCTCCAATGCATACTGGCTTAGCTCTGGCCATGTATCCAGCTTTGAGACCCAAAACTTGAAAGGGGAAGAGCCGTCTGGGAGTACAGCAAGAGGGCAAGACATGTAGTCTGTCACCATCTGACGGAACCGTTGCCTCCTGCTGACTGGAGCCGTCTGTGATGGTGTAGACTTTTGTGGCGGGCACAGAAAACTGTGCCACAGTTGGGCCATACTGGTCTTGCCTTGGGCAGAGGCACTGCTTCTGCTCCCTCTTTGTGCAGAGCCTCCACCACTGCCTGGACGCACTGAGCTGCTTTGTAATGCACTAGCAGCACTTCTCTCACTTGGAATGGAGAAGATGAAGGAATTCACCAGTGTGTCTTGGTACTCCCGCATTTTTCGCTCCCGGTTCAACGGTGTGATGAGGCTTTCTACGTTGTCCCGGTAGCGAGGATCGAGGAGGGTGAACACGCAATAATCAGACATGTTGAGAATGTGGGCGATGCGGCGGTCGTTTCTCAGGCACTGCAGCATGTAATCCACCATGTGCTGCAGACTGCCAACTGCCCAAGAAACGCTGTCCCCTGCTGGAGGCGTGATCTCTGCCCGCTCGTCATCACCCCACCCTCGCTGTACACACTGAGTACTGGACAATTGTGTAACTCCCTCCTCTGGACGGATGTCTTCCTCCTCCATTGACTCCTCCTCATCCTCCTCACAAACTGTCCCCTGCCTACGTGTTTGTGAGGAACCACGTGGCGCTGACTGTCCAGAAGATGATGGAAGTGGTGAATCCTCATCCTCCACCTCTTCCACAACATCATCCCTTAGCGCTTGCAGTGATTTTTCAAGCAGGCAGATAAGGGGGACAGTCATGCTGACTAGTGCATCATTTGCACTCGCCATCCGCGTGGAATAATCAAAGGGACGCAAAACCTGGCAGACGTCATTCATAGTGGCCCACTCTGTGGTTGTGAAGTCTGTACGGCGCGGAGTGCGACTTCTTTGCGCCTGATACAGCTGGTACTCCATTACAGCTTGCTGCTGCTCACACAACCGCTCCAACATATGTAACGTGGAATTCCACCTGGTAGGTAGGTGACATATGATGCGATGTTCCGGCAGGTGGTGTCGGCGCTGCAGAGCCGCAATGCGCGCTTTTGCCATGCTGGAATGCCGCAAGTGAGCACACTCTAGGCGGACCTTGTGCAGCAGCGCATCAAGATCCGGATAGTCCCTCAAAAAACTCTGCACGACCAAATTGAGCACATGTGCCAGACATGGGCTAGGCGGACCTTGTGCAGCAGCGCATCAAGATCCGGATAGTCCCTCAAAAAACTCTGCACGACCAAATTGAGCACATGTGCCAGACATGGGATGTGAGTGAGGTTGCCGAGGCCCAGAGCTGCCACCAGATTTCGGCCATTATCACACACTACCATGCCTGGTTGGAGATTCGCTGGCACAAACCACACATCGCTCTCCTGCTTGATGGCATTCCAGAGCTCCTGCGCTGTGTGGCTTCGATTCCCCAAATGTCGGTCGTAACAGGTAAACGTTCATCACGGGTCCATGTGGAGGTGGACTGTGACGGCTCCTGCAGCGATGATTCTGAGGAACTGGTATAAGAGGAGGAGTCAATGCGTACAGAATGGATTCCTGCAATCCTTGGAGTGGGCAGGACACGTCCTGCGCCACTCGCACGATCTGTACCCGGCTCAATGACATTAACCCAATGGGCAGTGAGGGAAAGGTATCGCCCCTGTCCATGTTGACTGGTCCACGCATCGGTGGTGAGGTGGACCTTGCTACTGACGGCATTCAGTAGCACGTGTTTTATGTGTCCCTCCACATGCTTGTGCAGGGCAGGGACGGCTTGCCTGCTGAAGTAAAAGCGGCTGGGCACATTGTACTGGGGGACTGCCAATGACATCAAGTCACGGAAGCTGTCAGTCTCCACCAGCCTGAATGACAGCATTTCCAGTGACAGAAGTTTGGCAATGCCTGCAGTCAGAGCCTGTGCTCATGGGTGGTTTGACGAGAAAGGCCGCCTTTTCTCCCATGCCTGTACTACCGATGGCTGTAGACTGGGCTGGGAGTGTGTGGATGACTGGGAAAGTGGTGCTGCGGGTGGAATTACAGCGGGTCTCTGGACAGCAGGGCCAGAGGTTCTTCCACGGCGATCCTGGGAGGAAGCCGAACCAGCTGCGTGTGAGCTGGAGGAAGAGGCAACACGAGCTGAAGAGGTGGTAGCTGCCGCTGTTGTTTGGCCTAGCTCTTCAGTGTGTTTTTGTAACTCCGCCGCGTGCCTGTTGCGCACATGTTTCCACATGTTGGAGGTATTGAGGTTGCTGACATTTCGACCTCTTTTTACTTTGTGATGACACACCTTGCATTTGACATAGCAAATGTCATCTGCAACTGTGTCAAAAAAGGACCAGGCACTGCAAGTCTTGGGAGCGCCCTTTTTGGCTTTTGGAAAAGACATGCTCCTAACGGGTGCCAAAGCGGAGGCTGCAGGATCCGCAGTCTTCCCCCTCCCTCTCCCTCTTTGGGCCGTACGGGGAATCTCTTCCTCAGAGCTGCTCCCACCACCTTCCTGTCCCTCACGCCAAGATGGGTCAAGGACCTCATCATCTACACTACCCTCTGCCCCCAACTGCTCCTCCTGGGTAGTCTCAGCAGCAGAGCACGCACCAGTAAGTGGCACCTGAGTGTCATCATCAGCGGATGCGGCCTGCGATGTGGTGATCGGAGGCACTGGCCCACCCGCCTCTTCAGACTCAAAGAGAAAAAGCTGTTGGGCATCACTGCACCCTGCCTCTTCTTCTATTTCTCCAATGCTGCTTGGCTGGCCCCCTGTTTCCAAGCCAAGAGATTCAGAGAACAGAAGTAGAGACGGCTCCTGTCCTGGGCTCTCTGTCTGCCTGGGCAATTTGGCAGGTGGTGAAGAGACAGATGGCTGCTCTCCAGTGCTCTGTGTCTGAGAGGATGTGGCACTAATTGAAGTTGATGCATTAGCTGCCATCCATCCGACAACGGCTTCAATTTGTTCTTCACGCAGCAGCGGTGTACGGCGCTCTGCGACAAAGCTGCACATGAATGACTGTTCCCTGGTGAAAGTGGGTGCTGATGAGTCACCGGTGCCCGCAGCAGGCACAGAATCCCCACGTCCCCTCCCTGCTCCGCGCCCACGCCCACGCCCACATGCCTTACTCACTGCCTTCTTCATCTTGGTTGACTGATAAAGATAAGCAGAAAAGTACTAACGGCTTTGTGTGCTTATTCCTGAACAACTCCTAACAGGTATAAGAAACACTAATTTTCTAAAGTGTGGACTAGACTTTAATATGAGCTAATGTGGCCTACACAAATGTAAAGTGGTGTCACTGGTGTGTTTGGTGAACTTTATTATTTATTTTTTTTGGGGGGGCTGAACTGACAACAGAGAGAGCTGCAGTCACAGGGAGACCGTGCAGACAGCCGTAAACGGCGCTGCAAGGCCAGAAAACCCTCCTCTACGTTATCCTATGTAGTGTTTTTCCACAAATTAGCTGGAGACGGGTGGAAAGACACTAATAGGAATTTTTTGAAAAAATGTGCAGCAGCCTGCACTACTTAAAAGAAAAGGAAAATTGATTTTACGGTATGACGCATTGAAGAACCCTGAGCTGGAGACAACCAGGCTATGGCTGCTCACAGACTACAGGGCGAGCTGCAGTCACACGGAGACCGTGCAGACAGCCGTAAACGGCGCTGCAAGGCCCAAAAACCCTCCTTTACGTTATCCTATGTAGTGTTTTTCCACAAATTAGCTGGAGACGGGTGGAAAGACACTAATAGGATTTTTTTGAAAAAATTAGCAGCAGACTACACTACTTGGAAAATAAAAAAAACAAAACCAGTATGAGGCAATGAACCACCCTCCCTGAACTGAATACAACCAGCTATGGATGGCCTATGTGGCTGCACTCAGACTAGAGAGTGGGCTGCACTCACACACACACACACACAGACCTTGCAGATCGCTGTGAAAACAGCGCTACAAGGCAACAGCAAGGTGAATAGTAGGTGAACACAGCGGTTGCTAAATTAGCCTTTGAAAAGCACAAAAAAGCAAATCGCTATCTCTAAACTGGCCCTCAGTCAGCAAACAGCGTCCTGTCACTAACTGAATTCACAGCAGAGTGAGCGCAAAATGGCGCCAGCGACTTTTAAACTGCATCATGACATCATTTCAGCAGCCAATCACAGCCATGCCAGTAGTTTCATGCCTTCCATGCTGAACAGGATGTGCCCACACTTGGAATCATTGTCATTGGCTGAATTTGTGCAGTTTGAATCTGGGAACTTCCGATTCCGGTATCCGATACGCGGCAAGTATCGCAATCCCGGTATCGGAATTCCGATACCGCAAGTATCGGCCGATACCCGATACTTGCGGTATCGGAATGCTCAACACTAGTGGTTACTGCAGGTTGTAGGCTTGCCAGAAGAGGTAGGTCTTCAGGTTCTTTTTGAAGGTTTTGATGGTAGGTGAGAGTCTAATATGTTGTGGTAGAGAGTTCCAGAGTAGGGGGGATGCACGAGAGAAATCTTGTATGCGATTGTGGGAAGAGGAGATAAGAGGGGAGTAGAGAAGGAGATCTTGTGAGGATCGGAGGTTGCGTGCAGGAAAGTACCAGGAGACGAGGTCACAGATGTACGGAGGAGACAGGTTGTGGATGGCTTTGTATGTCATGATTAGGCTTTTGTACTGGAGTCTCTGGGTAATGGGGAGCCAGTGAAGGGATTAACAGAGGGGAGAGGCCGGGGAATAGCGGGGGGACAGTTGGATTAGTTGGGCAGCTGAGTTTAGAATAGATTGGAGGGGTGCAAGAGTGTTAGAAGGGAGGCCACAGAGCAGGAGGTTACAGTAGTCGAGGCGGGAGATGATTAGGGCATGGACTAGGGTTTTTGCAGATTTTTGGTTTAGGAATGTACGGATCCATGAAATCTTTTTGAGTTGAAGGCGTCAGGAAGTGGAAAGGGATATGCGGTTTGAAGGAGAGATTAGTGTCGAGTATTACCCTGAGACAGCGAGCTTGTGGGACTGGGGAGAGTGGGCAGCTGTTTACTGTAATGGATAGGTTCGTTGGGGGGTCGCGTGAGATGGGGGAAAGAATATGAATTCTGTTTTGTACATGTTAAGTTTTAGAAATCTAGCGGAGAAGAAGGATGAAATAGTGAATAGACATTGAGGGAATCTAATTAGTAGTGTGGTGATATCTGGACCAGAGATGTAGATCTGTGTATCATCAGCATAGAGATGATACTGAAAACCGTGAGATTCTATGAGCTGTCCCAGGCTAAAAGTGTAAATGGAGAAGAGCAGGAGCCCTAGAACTGAACCTTGCGGGACTCCGACAGATAGGGGGTGATGTGAGGAGGTGGTGTGTGAATGGGAGACGCTGAATGTTCGGTCAGTTAGGTATGACGAGATCCAGGATAGGGCCAAGTCTGTGATGCCAAGGGATGAGAGGGTCTGTAGTATTAGGGAATGGTCCACTGTGTCAAAGGCAGAGGACAGGTCCAGGAGGAGGAGGATAGAGTAGTGTTGCTTGCTCTTAGCGGTTAATAGGTCATTGATTACCTTAGTTAGGGCAGTTTCAGTGGAGTGATGTGACCGGAAGCCTGATTGTAAGCGGTCAAAGAGGGAGCAGGAAGATAGATGGGAGGACAGTTCAAGATGGACGTGTTGTTCCAGTAGTTTTGAGGCATAGGGGAGAAGTGATAAAGGGCGATAGCTAGATACAGAGGATGGGTCAAGAGAGGGCTTTTTGAGGATAGGTGTGATTGAGGCATGTTTAAAGCTTGAGGGGAAAACACCAGTTGTTAGTGATAGGTATATATGACAATAGTCAATTTTTGGAACAAAATTATTTTGTGAACTGTACCAGGCCAAGCGGTTTTAAAAAGTGTTCAAACACTGTAAATTTACACAAATCACGTTAAACTGTATAAACAGTTTAACGTGCAGTTGCAGGTGTACTAATGTCAGTTAAGTGACTTATATGTTATGGACCTGGTGGTTAGGTGCACCAGGAATGACCTGATAGTTAAACACGGAATCGGGACGAGCTCTGGGGAAATGGGAACTCTGCTGACCACAAACCCTACTCCTATCAACACAACTAGAAATAGCCGTGGAGCGTGGCTGACTCTGCCTAGATGCCTCTTCACAGCCTAAGAGCTAACTACCCCTAAAGAAAGGAAACAAAGCCTCACTTGCCTCAGAGAAATTTCCCCAAAGGTAAAAGCAGCTCCCCACAAGTATTGACTGTGAGTTAAGAGGAAATCACAAACACAGGATGAAATAGGTTTTAGCAAAGGGAGGCCAGTCTAACTAAACAGATTGAGGATAGAAAAGGGATCTTTGCGGTCAACACAAAAAACTACAAAAACCACGCAGAGTGTGCAAAAAATACCCCCGCACCGACTCACGGTGCGGTGGTGCCACTCTGCACCCCCAGAGCTTCCAGCTAGCCAGGCAGTTTCATGATAACAAGCTGGACTAGAACTTAGCAAGAAAAACCATATGAAACAAATGAACAAGCAGGAACTTAGCTTCTCTTGGAGTAGAAAGGTCCTCAGAAAGATCCAGGAGAGATCTGAACCAGTACTAGAACATTGACAGCTGGCATGGGGTAACGATCTGAGTGGAGTTAAATAGAGAATCCAGCCTAGCCCAAAACGAGGGCAGCTGGGGAAGGAATCTCAGAACCAGCAGCTCCACTCACAGCCCCCAGAGGGAGTCCACGGACAGAACTCACCGAAGTACCATTCATGACCACAGGAGGGAGTTCGAGAACGGAATTCACAACACTTATATACCTGTACTACCCTGTTGTGAATTCTGCTCTTGGGTTCCCTCCGGTGGTTGTTGGTAGTAATGCAGTTGTCCCTGGGTTGCAATCCTGGGCAGGTGTCCCTGCTGATTGCAGCTCTGACTGGGATATTTAGGTGTGCAGGATTCATTAGCCCTTGCCAGTTGTCCATTGTTCTTGGAGGTTTTGCATCTCTGTCTGGTTCCTCCTGCCCTGCTGCCAAATCAGCAAAGATAAGTGTCTGCTTTTGTTTCTGCAGCACACATGCTGTGTGCTTTACAATTCAGTACTATTCAATGTTTTTTCTTGTCCAGCTTAGACTGTGTTTGGATATTTCAGTCAAGTTGGATTCTCAGGAGATGCAGATATACATTCCATGTCTTTAGTTAGATGGTGGAATTTTTGTATTATCTGCTGTGGATATTTTTAGGGTTTTAATACTGACCGCTTAGTATTCTGTCCTATCCTTTCCTATTTAGCTAGCGTGGCCTCTTTTGCTAAATCCTGATTTCTGCCTGCGTGTGTCTTTCCTCTAATACTCACAGTCAATATTTGTGGGGGGCTGCCTATCCTTTGGGGTTCTGCTCTGAGGCAAGATAGAATTCCCATTTCCATCTATAGGGGTATTTAGTCTTCCGGCTGTGTCGAGGTGTCTAGGATGTGTTAGGTACACCCCACGGCTACTTCTAGTTGCGGTGACAGTTTAGGGTTTGCGGTCAGTACAGGTCCCACCTACTCCTGAGAAAGTCTCATGCGGCTCCAAGGTCACCGGATCATAACAGTACAACTGGCCAACAATGAGTTAAATGCATCTCAGAAGAAGGGAAGAAAGAGCCATTTGTTTTCTGTAGCCTGCTTTGTCTTTTCTTCCCTTTTTTACTCTGGGTGGCTGAGGAGTCTTGTGCTAGCATGGATGTTCAGGGATTAGCTTCTCGTGTAGACCAGCTTGCTGCTAGGGTACAGGGTATTTCTGATTATATTGTTCAGATTCTAGTTTTAGAGCCTAAGATTCCTACTCCTGATTTGTTTTTTGGGGACAGGTCCAAATTTTTGAGTTTTAAAAACAACTGTAAACTGTTTTTTGCTCTGAGACCTCGATCCTCTGGTGATTCCATTCAGCGGGTTAAAATTGTCATCTCCCTGCTGCGTGGTGATCCTCAGGATTGGGCATTTTCCCTGGAATCTGGGAATCCGGCCTTGCTTAATGTAGACGCCTTTTTTCAGGCTTTAGGATTATTATATGATGAACCAAATTCTGTGGATCAAGCAGAGAAGACCTTGTTGGTCCTGTCTCAGGGTCAAGAAGCGGCAGAATTGTATTGTCAGAAATTTAGAAAATGCTCTGTGTTGACTAAATGGAATGATGATGCTTTGGCGGCAATTTTCAGAAAGGGTCTTTCTGAATCCGTTAAAGATGTTATGGTGGGGTTTCCCACGCCTTTCGGTCTGAGTGATTCTATGTCTCTGGCCATTCAGATTGATCGGCGTTTGCGAGAGCGCCGAACTGTGCGCGCTGTGGCGTTGTCCTCAGAGCAGATGCCTGAGTCAATGAAGTGTGATAGGATTCTGTCTAGAACGGAACAACAGGGATTCAGACATCAGAATAGGTTGTGTTTTTATTGTGGCGATGCTTCTCATGTCATTTCAGTCTGCCCTAAGCGTACAAAGAGGATCGCTAGTTCATTTACCATCAGTACTGTACAACCTAAATTTTTATTATCTGTGTCCTTGATCTGCTCATTGTCATCATTTTCTGTCATGGCGTTTGTGGATTCAGGCGCCGCCTTGAACTTAATGGACTTTGAGTTTGCCAGGCGTTGTGGTTTTCCCTTGCACTCGTTACAGAACCCTATTCCTTTAAGGGGCATTGATGCTACACCTTTGGCTAAAAATAAGCCCCAGTTCTGGACACAGGTTACCATGTGCATGGCGCCAGCCCATCAGGAAGATTGTCGATTTCTGGTGTTGCATAATTTACATGATGCTATCGTGCTGGGTTTTCCGTGGTTGCAGGCACATAATCCTGTTTTGGATTGGAAGTCTATGTCTGTGACTAGTTGGGGATGTCAGGGGGTTCATAATGATGTTCCTTTGATGTCAATCTCCTCTTCTTCCACTTCTGAAATTACAGAGTTTTTGTCTGATTTTCAGGATGTATTCGATGAGCCCAAGTCCAGTTCCCTTCCACCGCATAGGGACTGTGATTGTGCGATTGACTTGATTCCAGGCTGTAAGTTTCCTAAGGGACGACTTTTCAACCTGTCTGTGCCTGAACATACCGCCATGCGGAGTTATGTTAAGGAGTCTTTGGAGAAAGGACATATTCGGCCATCTTCTTCACCGTTGGGAGCGGGATTTTATTTTGTTGCTAAGAAGGATGGCTCCTTGAGACCCTGTATTGATTATCGCCTCTTGAATAAGATCACGGTCAAGTTTCAATACCCTTTACCTCTGCTTTCCGATTTGTTTGCTAGGATTAAGGGGGCTAGTTGGTTTACGAAGATTGACCTTCGGGGGGCATATAATCTTGTTCGTATTAAGCAGGGTGATGAATGGAAAACTGCGTTTAATACGCCCGAAGGCCATTTTGAATACCTTGTGATGCCATTCGGGCTCTCTAATGCTCCATCTGTTTTTCAGTCCTTCATGCACGATATCTTCCGGACTTATCTTGATAAATTCATGATTGTATATTTGGATGACATTTTAATTTTTTCCGATGATTGAGAGTCTCATGTGAAACAGGTCAGGATGGTATTTCAGATCCTTCGTGATAATGCTTTGTTTGTGAAGGGGTCTAAGTGTCTCTTTGGAGTGCAGAAGGTTTCTTTTTTGGGCTTCATTTTTTCTCCCTCATCTATAGAGATGGATCCGGTTAAGGTTCAGGCCATTCATGATTGGATTCAACCCACATCTGTGAAGAGCCTTCAGAAATTTTGGGGCTTTGCTAATTTTTATCGCCATTTCATTGCTAACTTCTCCAGTGTGGTTAAACCCCTGACCGATTTGACAAAGAAATGCGCTGATGTGACGAATTGGTCCTCTGCGGCTGTTTCTGCCTTTCAGGAGCTTAAACGCCGATTTACTTCTGCCCCGGTGTTGCGTCAACCGGATGTTTCTCTTCCGTTTCAGGTTGAGGTTGACTCTTCTGAGATTGGGGCAGGGGCCGTTTTGTCTCAGAGGGATCCTGTTGGTTCCTTGATGAAACCGTGTGCCTTCTTTTCCCGTAAGTTTTCGCCCGCTGAACGCAATTATGATGTCGGCAATCGGGAGTTGTTGGCTATGAAGTGGGCGTTTGAGGAGCGGCGACATTGGCTCGAGGGAGCTAAGCACCGTATTGTGGTCTTGACTGATCATAAAAATCTGATTTACCTCGAGTCTGCCAGGCGGCTGAATCCTAGACAGGCTCGATGGTCCTTGTTTTTTTCCCGTTTTGATTTCGTGGTCTCGTATCTTCCGGGTTCTAAGAATATTAAGGCTGATGCCCTCTCTAGGAGTTTTTTGCCTGATTCTCCTGAGGTCCTCGGACCGGTCGGCATTCTGAAAGAAGGGGTGGTCCTTTCTGCCATCTCCCCTGATTTACGACGGGTTCTTCAGGAATTTCAGGCTGACAAACCTGACCGCTGTCCAGTGGGGAAACTGTTTGTTCCTGATAGATGGACTAGTAGAGTGATTTCTGAGGTTCATTGTTCTGTGTTGGCTGGCCATCCTGGTATTTTTGGTACCAGAGATTTGGTTGGTAGGTCCTTTTGGTGGCCTTCTTTGTCACGTGATGTGTGTTCTTTTGTGCAGTCCTGTGGTACTTGTGCGCGGGCCAAGCCTTGTTGTTCCCTGCTAGTGGGTTGCTTTTGCCTTTGCTGATCCCTGAAAGGCCCTGGACGCATATTTATATGGATTTTATTTCTGATCTTCCAGTTTCCCAGAAGATGTCTGTCATCTGGGTTGTTTGTGACCGGTTTTCTAAGATGGTCCATTTGGTGCCTTTGCCTAAGTTGCCTTCCTCTTCTGATTTGGTTCTGTTGTTTTTTCAGCATGTGGTTCGTTTGCATGGTATTCCGGAGAATATTGTGTCCGACAGAGGTTCCCAGTTTGTTTCTCGGTTTTGGCGGGCCTTTTGTGCTAAGCTGGGCATTGATTTGTCTTTTTCTTCTGCATTTCATCCTCAGACAAATGGCCAGACCGAGCGAACTAATCAGACTTTAGAAATTTATCTGAGATGCTTTGTGTCTGCTGATCAGGATGATTGGGTGGCTTTCTTGTCATTGGCCGAGTTTGCCCTTAATAATCGGGCTAGTTCGGCTACCTTGGTTTCGCCCTTCTTTTGTAATTTTGGTTTTCATCCTCGTTTGTCTTTGGGGCAGGTTGAGCCTTCTGACTGTCCTGGTGTGGATTCTGTGGTTGACAGATTGCAGCAGATTTGGGCTCATGTGGTGGACAATTTGGTATTGTCTCAGGAGGAGGCTCAACGTTTTGCTAACCGTCGTCGGTGTGTTGGTTCCCGGCTTCGGGTTGGGGATCTGGTCTGGTTGTCTTCCCGTCATGTTCCTATGAAGGTTTCTTCCCCTAAGTTTAAGCCTCGCTTTATTGGTCCTTATAGGATTTCCGAGATTATTAATCCAGTGTCTTTTCGATTGGCCTTCCGGCTTCTTTTGCTATCCATAATGTCTTCCATAGATCTTTATTGCGGAAATATGTGGTGCCCGTTGTTCCCTCTGTTGATCCTGCGGCCCCTGTGTTGGTTGATGGGGAGTTGGAGTATGTGGTTGAGAAGATTTTGGATTCTCGCTTTTTGAGGCGGAGGCTTCAGTACCTTGTCAAATGGAAGGGTTATGGCCAGGAGGATAATTCTTGGGTTTTTGCCTCTGATGTCCATGCTGCTGATTTGGTCCGTGCTTTTCATCTGGCTCGTCCTGATCGGCCTGGGGGCTCTGGTGAGGGTTCGGTGACCCCTCCTCAAGGGGGGGGTACTCTTGTGAATTCTGCTCTTGGGTTCCCTCCGGTGGTTGTTGGTAGTAATGCAGTTGTCCCTGGGTTGCAATCCTGGGCAGGTGTCCCTGCTGATTGCAGCTCTGACTGGGATATTTAGGTGTGCAGGATTCATTAGCCCTTGCCAGTTGTCCATTGTTCTTGGAGGTTTTGCATCTCTGTCTGGTTCCTCCTGCCCTGCTGCCAAATCAGCAAAGATAAGTGTCTGCTTTTGTTTCTGCAGCACACATGCTGTGTGCTTTACAATTCAGTACTATTCAATGTTTTTTCTTGTCCAGCTTAGACTGTGTTTGGATATTTCAGTCAAGTTGGATTCTCAGGAGATGCAGATATACATTCCATGTCTTTAGTTAGATGGTGGAATTTTTGTATTATCTGCTGTGGATATTTTTAGGGTTTTAATACTGACCGCTTAGTATTCTGTCCTATCCTTTCCTATTTAGCTAGCGTGGCCTCTTTTGCTAAATCCTGATTTCTGCCTGCGTGTGTCTTTCCTCTAATACTCACAGTCAATATTTGTGGGGAGCTGCCTATCCTTTGGGGTTCTGCTCTGAGGCAAGATAGAATTCCCATTTCCATCTATAGGGGTATTTAGTCCTCCGGCTGTGTCGAGGTGTCTAGGATGTGTTAGGTACACCCCATGGCTATTTCTAGTTGCGGTGACAGTTTAGGGTTTGCGGTCAGTACAGGTTCCACCTACTCCTGAGAAAGTCTCATGCGGCTCCAAGGTCACCGGATCATAACACTACCCATATTTATTTGTTATGTAATGTTGGTATACTTGTGCAAGATTTGTGTCCTAATATTTTATGTACTGCTGTTTGTATTGCTGCTGTAATACCGTAATGTCCCCCGAGATCAATAAAGTGTATCATTGGAAGTGTTCTACACCACTGAAATTTAACTGAAAGCATGCAATACTCTACGGATGACTACTTGAATCCTGAAGAAATGTACAACTTCTTTTGGAGTGTAACAAGAACTTTGTTAGAGTGTATGGAGCAATCATTGAATCCCAAAAAAGTTTCGGGAGAGATTTTTCAAGTATTATATACCACCGTAATGTAACAAGAACCACGATACACGTAAGGATGAGTTATTGCATTCATAAAAACATTTTTAAGGGTTTTTTAAGTTGTATATATTACCGTAATGTAATAAGAACTGCGTTAAAGTGTATGGATGAATCATTGAATCCATAAAAAATGTTGTAACTTTTGGGGGGAGTTTTATATACCACCAAAATATCACAGAAAGCTCATAATACTCTATGGATGAGTAATTGAATCCAGACAATTCTTTTAATGCTTTTTGGAGTGTACATAGCACAGAAATGTACCACAAATCATGTAATACAGAATGAGTGACAATATAGTAAATTTTTTCATCCAAAAAAACTGGTCACATGCAATTGCTATTTATTTTACAATGGACTATTAAGCTCTCAGCAATGCCTAGAGCCTTTATTCTGTCACTCTACGTGCTCGTGCCACTGTCCCAGGCTAAATGCAGAATGTGTCTGATACAAACAGGAAAATACTGGATTAGCCTTTAGAAGAACTGTTTGATAGAATCTGTTTAGTTTGTGACTGTCCGCAATTTTCTTGTGGTGTTCTGGCTGCTGGTCTTTTTCCCTGGTGCTGGGTTTCTCTTGGGTCAGGTGTTTGTATCACTCTTTATTAACCAGCACCTGCCTCCCATTGCTTGCTGGACAACAGTGTTAATCTGTTTGAGTTCTGGCTTGGTGCTTTGCTTTGTCTTCTGTGTGTATAATTTGTGCAGTACTGGGACCTCTGGTTCTGCTAGTCTTAGTTTCTGTTTTCAATTGGTTTCTGCAGCCTTTTCTGTGTTTTCTATTAGGAGTTGACCCCTTTTTGTACCCAGCTCTTAGATATTTCAGGGAACCCCTTGCCCCTATCTATAGGTCTTTGCTTGAGATTAATCTAGGATCGTCGGTGGGTCTATTCGCAAGGAATGGGTTTTCCCCTTCTACCCTACTTCTGTGTTGCAGTTCCGTAACACTGTTAGTATGATGGTTCAAAATCAGCACTAGTATCAAAGTTACAGCACTCTGATTCATTTGACTGTGCACACGCAGCCCTGGACAAATGCTCTCTCCCTCTATTTCGAACTGTCTGAGCAGTGCAATGGCATCAGTGTGATGAGCGTGACGCTGCCTGTCCTTTTATAACCTCTTATGAGGTATTACAGCCACAGTAATGACACTACCAAGATGGGAATGGCATTACAGTGACTGGAAGGCAATCCCCGCATTGTGTAACACGTGCCAAATATGCATGTCAGGTGCCAGACATCCGAGCACCAGACAATGCTTGACGAGTGCCGAGCACATCCAAGCACCCAGATGCTTGAGTGATATCCGAGTATTACCAAACATGCTCATTCATCCCTATTCCGTAAAAGTAGTTTGTTGGCAAAAGTAAATTAAGTTTTCTAGAATTATAGGTCGACTAATAAGTCTAGGTTCACATGGATCTGGACATTCTGAAACTGGAAAAGGCCTTTATTTCAGATACAAAAAAAAATAATTATGTATCTGTCCCTATTTTTCAAGAATTTTGCAATGAAGGTTTGAGGCAAACTCTCCCTAGGGCAATGGCTGGGTAGGGATATGATGATGTGTCTCTAATTTGAGAAAAGCCAAGAAACTATCTCAGCCATAGGTATAGATTAATAGATTTTTAAAAAGTGCTGTGAGTCTCACTCCTAATGGGGGAGCAGCAGGATGTCATGGTCAAAGAGGAAGGTAAATAAAGCATGTGCATTCTTACAAAACACAATTCCCCATACATATAGGGGAATAGGGGAATATTGGGGTCGCAACACAGGCACCAGACATCTATCATAGCATTAATGTAAGTTACATCTATAGGCGTGTATACTATTCAGTTGGTGCACATTTACCTTCACCCTAAGCATTTGCATGTCTGCATTCAGACATAGCATTGTTATTTGAATCAAATTTTTCCCATAGAGATTGCGTATTGTACCTATTAAGGTTTCATATAACTATAGGCTTTTGGCACTAATTGCACTTTACTATATATCTCTAATTTTCTTTATGCCTGCTATACATTTATTTAGCATATATGGCATTTCAATTATCTTTATTGGTCTAACGTATGTAGCACTTTTTTGCTTATTACACGCATTTATATAGGTTGTGTGAACCCAATCTTAGAGTAATTGCTGTACAGTCAGTACTTTGTAGTACAGTAACATTTTTAGCCAGTCATACTGGCATATGTGATATATTGGCACAGTCACATAGTACACATTATATTTTAGTCTTTGGACTACATTGACTGGGTTTCACAAAAGAACCATACAAATAATATATACTCATTATGTCTGGTATATTACATCTGCCCAGTGTTTGCTTTGTTTTTAATTGAGATTTTCCCTGTTTGTTTATTTTTCATGATTTTTCATGGTTATTGTTAATAAAGTTGTTTTCAATTTTATACTTTCTCGTATGCCTTTATTTCCCCTATATGTATGGGGAATTGTGTTTTGTAATAGTAATTGAAGGTTTATATGATATTTTGGATCTTGTGTTATAAAAGCATGTGCATTCTGTAGATCTTTTGGTGGATTAGGAAAAAGTATGGAATCCAATGCAGAAAAGGATCTCAAAGAATCCCTAAGGGAGTGACTCACCAATGGTGTACTTTAAAAACACCAACAAAAGGCCCTAGTGAGATGGAGGCCCAAGGGAGACAATTTTACATTGAACCGGACTCATGCAGCCAAAGTAGACCTGCCAGATGGGTAATAAGAACCGAGAGATGACAAATCCCCATCACAACACTATAGATATCACATATAACAGATAATTAGAGTGGAATACTCCAATAAAAAAAATCATATTTGGTAGGGTCACAGAAGAGCATATCTCACAACTTTGCATCTCTTATAATGTAATTTTCCTCCTATTGAGGCCCCTTTATATTGTGTCAAGCAAATCTATTTGTGAGAGGGTTCATCAGTGTAATGTTAACATAAAGGAACCCCAATACCAAACCAATATAACTTTTAATTACTTAATTTAAAAAGGAACAAACATGTACAAACACCACACTAAAAAGTGCACACTATGTTCACCTTTTCCTAAACTGAATGCTTACTTGCCTGCGAAGGTTGGCACCCTATAAACAGCCTATACGAGAATGACGCTCCCGCTCCACGATGGCTGACCCTACTGTCCTGTTATACCCTATTGACAAGTGATGATTTATCCACTTTCCTACCATTTGAGGATAGTACTGAGTAGTGACAGCCAGAAAGGAAGGACGTGCAGGTGTACAGTACAGACCAAAAGTTTGGACACACCTTCTCATTTAAAGATTTTTCTGTATTTTCATGACTATGAAAGTTGTACATTCACACTGAAGGCATCAAAACTATGAATGTGAAATTATATACTTAACAAAAAAGTGTGAAACAACTGAAAATATTTCTTATATTCTAGGTTCTTCAAAGTAGCCACCTTTAGCTTTGATGACTGCTTTGCACACTCTTCGCATTCTCTTAATGAGCTTCAAGAGGTAGTCACCGGGAATGGTCTTCCAACAATCTTGAAGGAGTTCCCAGAGATGCTTAGCACTTGTTGGCCCTTTTGCCTTCACTCTGCGGTCCAGCTCACCCCAAACCATCTCGATTGTGTTCAGGTCTGGTAACTGTGGAGGCCAGGTCATCTGGCATAGCACCCCATCACATTCCTTCTTGGTCAAATAGCCCTTACACAGCCTGGAGGTGTGTTTGGGGTTTTGTCCAGTTGAAAAATAACTGATGGTCCAACTAAATGCAAACCGGATGGAAAAGCATGCCACTGCAAGATGCTGTGATAGCCATGCTGGCTCAGTATGCCTTCAATTTTGAATAAATCCCCAACAGTGTCACCAGCAAAGCACCCCCACATCATCACACCTCTTCCTCCATGCTTCACGGTGGGAACCAGGCATGTAGAGTCCATCTGTTCACCTTTTCTGCGTCGCACAAAGACATGGTGGTTGGAACCAAAGATCTCATAAGACCAAAGCACAGATTTCCACTGGTCTAATGTCCATTCCTTGTGTTCTTTAGCCCAAACAAGTCTCTTCTGCTTGTTGCCTGTTCTTAACAGTGGTTTCCTAGCAGCTATTTTACCATGAAGGCCTTCTTCACAACGTCTCCTCTTAACAGTTGTTGTAGAGATGTGTCTGCTGCTAGAACTCTGTGTGGGATTGAACTGGTCTCTAATCTGAGCTGCTGTTAACCTGCGATTTCTGAGGCTGGTGACTCGGATAAACTTATCCTCAGAAGCAGAGGTGACTCTTGGTCTTCATGTGAGCCAGTTTCTTTGTAGCACTTGATGGTTTTTGCCACTGCACTTGGGTACTCTTTCAAAGTTTGCCCAATTTTTCGGATTGACTGACCTTCATTTCTTAAAGTAATGATGGCCACTTGTTTTTCTTTACTTAGAATTTGTATTATGGCAAGAAAAAAGCAGCTAACAGTCTATTCAGTAGGACTATCAGCTGTGTATCCACCAGAATTCTGCACAACACAACTGATGGTTCCAACCCCATTTATAAGGCAAGAAATTCCACTTATTAAACCTGACAGGGCACACCTGTGAAGGGAAAGCTATTTCCGGTGACTACCTCTTGAAGCTCATCAAGAGAATGCGAAGAGTTTGAAAAGTAGTCATCAAAGCAATAGGTGGCTACTTTGAAGAACCTAGAATATAAGACATAATTTCAGTTGTTTCACACTTTTTTGTTAAGTATATAATTCCACATGTGTTAATTCATAGTTTTGATGCCTTCAGTGTGAATGTACAATTTTCATAGTCATGAAAATACAGTAAAATCTTTAATTGAGAAGGTGTGTCCAAACTTTTGGTCTGTACTGTATATCAGGTCAGGTCAGTGAAAAAGGTGACTTGCCATGCCTGATTATAAAAGATGTGATAAAAAATGTGAGATAGACACACCCCTCTGATCTGTACCTACGTTGAACCCTGCCTGTACAGCGGAGGTTGGCACCATACTTGTCAGCGGATTTGGCACTCCCGCTCAACGGTGGCTGACCCTGGGAAACCATTAAACCCAGTGATCAGCATTACTAAGCATAAACAAAGGGTGATTGGACAAAAATGAAAGACTGCATTTAAACATAGTTAATCCGATCTTCAAATGTTCAGATTTAGTCTTAAAAAAGTCAATAAAGACATATATAATATAGTATCAAATAAGGCAGTCAGAAGGGGTACTTATCATTCAGATGCCATGTGACCTCTATGCATTTCACCACACAGCTCATCAGGAGGTTAGATAGGGTGCCATCCTCCTCTGTACAGGAAGGGTTCAGCGTAGGTACAGATCAGAGGGGTGTGTCTATTTTATATTTTTTTATCGCACCTTTTATAATCAGGCATGGCGAGTCACCTTTTCACTAACCTGATATACACCTGCACTTCCTTCTTTTCAGGCTGCCACTATTGAGTACTATCCTCAAATGGTAGGAAAGTGGATAAATCATAATTTCTCAATAGGGTATAATAGGACAGTAGGGTCAGTCATTGTGGAGCGGGAGTTCAGTTCTCGTATAGGCCGTTTATAGGGTGCCAACTTCCGCAGGCAGGAAGGCTTTCAGTTCAGGTTTATCCATAGGGTGAACGCAATGAGCAATTTTTAGTGTGGTGTTTGTACATGTTGTTTGTTCCCTTTTAAATTAATATATATTCATAGCAAGTGAGGTATTCTGCTACATGCTGGCAATCTGATCATTGCATGCTTGTTTCAGAGCCAATCGGGTTATGGCAGCTTCTAGTCTACCATGGAGACTATTGAAACATGCCAAAAGTTAAAAAAATGTTTTTTCAAATATAAAAAAAAAAATAAAAAAGTTTGTCCCATTCAAAATAAAACATATACATATTTGGTATCACAACATTCAGAATTGCCCGATCTATCAATAAAAAAGAGGATTAACCTGATCCCTAAATGGCGTAACAAGAAAAAAAGTAAAAACGCCAGAATTACGTTTTTTTGGTCGCCGCACAGTAATGGGCGATTAAAAGATCGGATCAGCACCAAAATGGTATCATTAGAAACATAAGCCGTCACCTGACCCAAGATCACGAAAAATGGAGACATTACAGTATTGGAATATGGTGCAATTTTTTTATTTTCTTTGTTTAACAAAGTTTGGAATTTTTTTCACCACTTAGATAAAAAAAACCTATACATGTTTGGGGTCTATGAACTTGTATTGACCTAGAGAATCATAATGGCAGATCATTTTTAGCATTTGGTGAAACTAATAAAGAGGCAAAACAAGAAACAACTGTGGGTTTGCAATTTCAACGCACTTAGAATTTTTTTCCCATTTTCCACAACATGATATGTTAAAACCAATGGTGTTGTTCAAAAGTACAAATCGTCCTGCAAAAAACAAGACCTCACATGGCCATATTGATAGAAAAATAAAAAAAAGTTATGGCTCTGGGAAGAAGGGGAACAAAGAACGAAAACCAAAAATAACTCTGGTCATGAAGGGGGTTAAAGATTAAACTATCATATATATTTATATTTCATGAGCTTTAGGCCGGCGTCACACTCAGCGTAAGACAATACGGTCCGTTTTTTACGGCCGTAATACGGCCGTAATATGGAGAAATGTTCTCAAAATAGTGATCCGTAGTCAGGGTGTGTCAGTTTATTTTGCGCATGGCATCCTCCGTATGGCATCCGTACTGCGAGATTTTCTCGCAGGTTTGCAAAACCGACATCTAATGGATTTATGTGCTCAAATGTTCGGTAAAACATATATACAGTATATATATATATATATATATATATATATATATATATATATATATATATGTCATTGAGACACATATATATATTCTGTATTTATATTTCATTCAGCGCGATATCTGTGAAAAGCCGGTAATTCAATTGCCGGCTTTTCATTTCTCCTTCCCAAACCCGACAGGATATGAGACATGGTTTACATACAGTAAACCATCTCATATCCCCCCTTTTTTTGCATATTCCACACTACTAATGTTAGTAGTGTGTATGTGCAAAATTTGGCCGCTGTAGCTGCTAAAATAAAGGGTTAAATGGCGGCAAAAATTGGCGTGGGCTCCCGCGCAATTTTCTCCGCCAGAGTGGTAAAGCCAGTGACTGAGGGCAGATATTAATAGCCAGGAGAGGTTCCATGGTTATTGGCCCCCCCGTGGCTAAAAACATCTGCCCCCAGCCACCCCAGAAAAGGCACATCTGGAAGATGCGCCTATTCTGGCACTTGGCCACTCTCTTCCCACTCCCGTGTAGCGGTGGGATATGGGGTAATGAAGGGTTAATGTCACCTTGCTATTGTAAGGTGACATTAAGCCAGATTAATAATGGAGAGGAGTCAATTATGACACCTATCCATTATTAATCCAATAGTACGAAATGGTTAATAAAACACACACACACATTATTAAAAAGTATTTTAATGAAATAAACACACAGGTTGTTTTAATATTTTATTGCTCTCTCAATCCATTTGAAAACCCTCGCTTGGCAAAATAATAAACGCACAAGATACATACCCTCAGATGAACCGTCACGTCCCACGAGGTAATCCATCTGAAGGGGTTAACTCAATTTACAGGCAGGAGCTGCGCTAAAGCACTGCTCGTGTCTGTAATCCCCCGGGTAATGAAAGGAAATCTGAGTGATCTGTACTTACATTGAGTTGCGGTGAGGCGCCCTCTGGTGGATGAACTCATATGAACTCGAGCATGGGAACTTTTCCAAGGCTACAGTTCATAAGAACATCCACCAGAGGGCGCCTCACCGCAACTCAATGTAAGTACAGATCACTCAGATTTCCTTCATTCCCGGGGATTACAGACACGAGCGAGTGCTTTAGCAGAGCTCCCGGCTGTAAAATAATTAACCCCTTCAGATGGATTACCTCGTTGGACGTGACAGTTCACCAGAGGGTATGTATCTTGTGCGTTTATTATTTTGCCAAGCGAGGGTTTTCAAATGGATTGAGAGAGCAATAAAATATTAAAACAACCGGTGTGTTTATTTTATTAAAATACTTTTTAATCATGTGCGTGTGTGTGTTTTTTAACCCTTTCAAACAATTGGATTAATTCTCTCCATTATTAATCTGGCTTAATGTCACCTTACAATAGCAAGGTGGCATTAACCCTTCATTACCCCATATCCCACCGCTACACGGGAGTGGGAAGAGAGTGGCCAAGTGCCAGAACAGGCGCATCTTCCAGATGTGCCTTTTCTGGGGTGGCTGGGGGCAGCTGTTTGTAGCCAGGGGGGGCCAATAACCATGGACACTCTCTAGGCTATTAATATCTGCCCTCAGTCACTGGCTTTACCACTCTGGCGGAGAAAATTGCGCGGGAGCCCACGCCAATTTTTTTCGCCATTTAACCTTTTATTTTAGCAGCTACAGCGCCCAAATTTTGCACATACACACTACTAACATTAGTAGTGTGGAATATGCAAAAAAAAAGGGGATATGAGATGGTTTACTGTATGTAAACCATGTCTCATATCATGTCGGGTTTGGGAAGGAGAAATGAAAAGCCGGCAATTGAATTACCGGCTTTTCACTAACACCGCTGCGTTTTTCTCGCAAGTCACACTGCTGGTCCGTGTGGAATCCGTATTTTTCTTGCCCCCATAGACTTTCATTGGCGATGTTTTTGCGCAATACGCTGACAAACGCAGCATGCTGCGATTTTGTACGGCCGTAGAAAGCCGTATAATACTGAACCGTAATATACGGCTGATAGGAGGAGCCCCATTGAGAATAATTGTGCCGTTTGTTTGGCGAGTTTTACGGACGTATTTTCTGCGCTCTTACGTCCGTAAAACTCGCTAGTGTGACACCGGCCTAAGTCTGACACCAAAGGGCAGCAGCAAAGGATCAGTAGTATAAATCTGCTGTCTCCTGACTCATACTCTCGAGTATCAGTATATTCTACAAGAAACAACTTCATCTTATGAATACACATACTTTATGTTTCAATGTCAATTTTATATCTCAACACTTAGCAGTCATTAGAGTGTAATCAAACAGCTAAAATATTTTGGTGGTAACATGCTGAATCTGGTGGAATTGGAATATTTCTCAGAATAAAAGATTTTTTTTAATAGTAAAGTACTAGTTCATATATTGAATAGTTTGCTCTAATTAATCTGTATTAGGCTATGTTCACACTCCGTGGTCACGCTGTGGCTTTTAACTGCAAAATCCCTGTGCCTCTATGGTCATTACACTGCATCCCTGCACAATTGCTTCATTTAATAGTAAAACAGCTGCCTTATTTGAAGACCATATCAGATTGTGATGGACTTGTGGCTTTTCAGGTGACACAGCCATTTTCCTGAGAGTTTAAAGGGACTCTGTCACCTGAATTTGGAGGGAACAATCTTTAGCCATAGGGGTGGGGTTTTCGGGTGTTTGATTCACCCTTTCCTTATCCGCTGGCTGCATGCTGGCTGCAATATTGGATTGAAGTTCATTCTCTGTCCTCCGTAGTACATGCCTGCACAAGGCAATCTTGCCTTATGCAGGCGTGTACTATGGAGGACAGAGAATGAACTTCAATCCAATATTGCAGCCAGCATGCAGCCAGCCGGTAAGGAAAGGGTGAATCAAACACCCGAAAACCCCACCCCTATGGCTGAAAATTGTTCCCTCCAAATTCAGGTGACAAGAGTCCCTTTAAGTGATTATGCAGGGAAACAGGACTGTTGTGGTTGAAAGCTGCAACATGACTGCTGTGTGTGAATGTAGCATTACGTTCATACATGATCGAAAACTATATTCTACAAGGCGCAACAAGCAGATGTCATGGCTTAACAAAGAAAATAATGATTTTGGCAGAGCATACTGTTTGCAGATCAAATCAGCAACACACAATGACACCTGCTAGACAGTCAAAATGTTGTTTTGGAGCTAGGAGCCTCATATAAACGAAAAGAACTAAAAAACAAACAAACATTGCTTCTCACCTCTTTTATATGGGCTCTTCGGAAATGTATATAGTTTCCTCCTTCAGACTTGTCTGCTTCTCTGGTGTCCCTAGTTAAACTCAGCACAGCTTATGTTCTCCTTGCAACAAATTACCATTAGCAATTTTGGGACACACCCCACATTCATCTGGAACTTTTTAAAGTAAAAATTTGCCTGGAAGCTTACCAAGAACTAAAGAATATCGCTTCAGGATAATTACCAGTTTCACTTACTCTGGTTCTGTCAGATAAATTAACTTGAGGCATCAAATTCACTACAAAGAGCAAAATGGTTTGCTTGGACAGACTGTAGAGACAAAACAAACATAACTAAGTCCCCATATATTTATATACAGGTGCTTCTCACAAAATTAAATAATCAAAAAGTTAATTTCTTTCAGTTCTTCAATACAAAAAGTGAAATTCATATATTATATAAAGTCATTACAAACAGAGTGATCTATTTCAAGTGTTTATTTCTGTTAATGTTGATGATTATGGCTTACAGGAAATGAAAACCCAAAAGTCATTATCTCAGTAAATTAGAATAATTTATAACACCTGCTTGAAAAATTATTTTAAAATCTAAAATGTTGGCCTACTGAAATGTATGTTCAGTAAATTCACTCAATTTTTGGTCGGGGCTCCTTTTGCATCAATTACTATATCAATGTGGCACTGGTGAGGTGTTGAAGCCCAGGCTGCTTTGATAGCAACCTTCAGCTCATCTGCATTGTTAGGCCTGGTGTCTCTCATCTTCCTCTTGACAATACCCCATTGATTCTCTATAGGGTTAAGGTCAGGTATTGATACTTTGAGCAGTGTGGACAGGTGGCAAGTCCTGCTGGAGAATTAAATTTCCATCTCCAAAACGCTTGTCAGCAGAAGGAAGCATGAAGTGCTCTTAAATTTCCGGTAGATGGCTGCGCTGACTTTGGTCTTGATAAAACACAATGGACCTACACCAGCAGATGACATGGCTCCCCAAACCATCACTGATTGTGGAAACTTCACACTAGACCTCAAACAGCTTGGATTGTGTGTCTCTCCACTCTTAATCTAGACTCTTGGACCTTGATTTCCAAAAGAAATGCAACATTTACTTTCATCTGAAAACAACACCTTGGACCACTGAACAACAGTCCAAGACTTTTTCTCCTCGGCCCAGGTAAGACGCTTCTGGCATTGTCTATTGGTCATGAGTAGTTTGACACAATGGATGTGAGACACTGGTAGCCCATGTCCTGGATATGTCTCTGTGTGGTCGCTCTTGAAGCAATGTCTCCAGCAGCAGTCCACTCCTTGTGAATATCCCTCAAATTTTTGAATGGCCTTTTCTTAACAATCCTTTCAAGGCTGTGGTTATCCCAGTTGCTTGTGCACCTTGTTCTACCACACTTTTTCCTTCCACTCAACTTTCCATTCATATGCTTGGATACATCACTTCGTGAACAGTCAGCTTCTTTAGCAATGACGTTTTCGTGGCTTACCCTCCTTGCTCAGTTCAGCAATGCCTGCCTTCTGGACATCTGTCAAGTCAGCAGTCTTCCCTATGACTGTGTAGCCTACTGAAACAGACTAAAGGTACCGTCACACTCAGTGACGCTGCAGCGATATAGACAACGAGCCGATTGCTGCAGCGTCGCTGTTTAGGTCACTGGGGAGCTGTCACACAGACAGCTCTCTCCAGCGACCAACGATCAGGGGAACGACTTCGGCATCGTTGAAACTGTCTTCAACGATGCCGAAGTCCCCCTGCAGCACCCGGGTAACCAGGGAAAACATCGGGTTACTAAGCGCAGGGCCGCGCTTAGTAACCCGATATTTACCCTGGTTACCATTGTAAAAGTAAAAAAAAAACACTACATACTCACATTCTGATGTCTGTCACGTCCCCAGGCGTCCACAGGGTTAAACTGCTTTCGGCAGGAGCGCTTGCTAATGCACGCGCAGCTGCCGAGAGCTTCCCTGCACTGAATGTGTCAGCGCCGACACCCGGCAGTAACAGCGGTGACGTCACCGCTGTGCTCTGCTTTACGGCTGGCACTGACAGTCAGTGCAGGGAAGCTCTCAGCAGCAGCGCGTGCATTTAGCAGCCTTGGAACCCACATACTGGATGTGCCCATGAAAATCTACTTCACAATATGGATTTTGTACTCCCGTTCTCCTTGGTTTTACACATTGGCGGCAAGGCCAGCCCTGCTGCATAGTCAGTCATATGCACCCCATTAGGCCTTGGAACCCACATACTGGATGGGCCCAGGAAAATCCACTTCAAAATATGCATTTTGTACTCCCGTACTCCTTGGTTTTACACATTGGCGGCATGGCCAGCCCTGCTGCATAGTCAGTCATATGCACCCCATTAGGCCTTGGAACCCATGTACTTCATGGACCCAGGAAAATCCACTTCACAATATGCATTTTGTGCTCCATACTCCTTATTATTTACAGGAGAATTTGGCAATTTTATTTGACATGTTTTTAACACTAAGTTTCAGATACGGCTTTAAAAAAGGCAAATCCTTGCAATACAAGGCAATTTTATTGCAAATAACAAAATTCAAGGAATAGTATAATTGAATAGTGTGAGTGCGTACACTTTTGAATGTGTTAACATACAGGTTAATAAATACTTATAAGGATTAAAAAAATATAGTGATTACGTATATATGAAGATTAACTACATACAGTATAGTTAGATCATCACCAAGAAGCTTTTAAACATCATCCGTCTGGAATATCAAAGAAGCAACACCAAGACAGAGAACCCCTGGGAGATTACCTACACTGCATGGGCGTGCCCAATTATGCAGGTATCAGCACACTGTACATGTACAGGTACCCTAGTTTTGGCATCTGTCTTAGTCATGTTTCTCTGGTCTTATATAGTGAATAACACTATGTAGTAACTCTAGTTTCACCCAAACCTTCAAGTGGCCACTTTTCAAGGTTGGATGAAACTGAGATATCATGGAGTCATCAAATGAGGGGCCATAAAACCCTAGAAAATAAAAGCCACAAGGATTTAGATCAAACCACCACCAACCTTAATGTTTTACAATGACAAACAGCAAACACATAGAGGCTTAGAACTGTTTGTGAAGTGAATAAACAAACATTTATCAAGATTATGTCACTATGAGCATTGTCTGTCACATCTCTAAATCTTTTACAACAAATGCAGCTATAGGATTGTCTGAATGCATTCGGTATAGAGTATTTTAATCTTGTTTACAAATCACCATTTGTATATTCTCCATTTGTACATTTGAGGCAGACAAAGTTAAGGCTCTCAAGGAGAGAAACAAATATAGTGTACAAAGCTATATTTTTAATGAACTACTGAGGCAAAGTAACAGCATTGCTTTATCAAATTTATATGAAGTGTATTGTGTCCAATGTTAGCAACCAGGCAACACAAAAAGGAGATTTAGATTTTCAAGTGAGCTCTTTCAGGTACACAAATGTTATGAAGTGTTTGCCAACAAGGATGTGGTTTCACCAATGGGGGGTACCTTTTGTAAAAATAGACTAATGCCATCACAGGCACCCTTGACCAAACTTCACTAGTCTATAGCAGTACAAAGCACGTTCACCCTAGTGATCTAGTGGCAGTTATTCAAGAGAAATTGCAGGAGACAGAGTAAAGAAGTAGGCCCAATGGAATGCCATGCCCAATTCCCCAATGTGGGGTCCTTTTTGGACTTAAAAAAATAGTGCCATCACAGCCCACTTTCCCAAATTTCACCGGCCTATAACAGTATTGAGCACGTGCACCCTGGTCATGTCGTCGGAGATAAGGATGAGACATTGCAGGAGACAGAGTCAAGACTTAGGGCCAATGTAGTGCTGTGGGTCTCTGAGACTTTTAATGCAGTGCATGATCTCCCAAACAATTCCCCAATGGGGTACCTTTTTTAAAAATACACTAGTGCCATCGCACAAATTCAATGGCCTATAACAGTACTGAGCACGTTCACCCTGATGATCTAGTGGCAAGTACATTTTAGATTGCAGGAGACCGAGTTAAGAAATCGGCCCAATGTAATGTCATGCCCAATTCCCCAATGTGGGGCCCATTTTTTTTAAAAATAAAAGAGTGCCATCATAGCCCCCTTGGCCAAAATGCATCGTACAGAGCACGTTCACCCTGGTGATCTACTGGTAGGTACAGGTCAGATTGCAGGAGACCGAGTTAAGAAGTAGGTCCAAAGAAATGTCATGCCCAATTCCCTAATGTGTTGTCCTTATTGGACTTAAAAATATAGTGCCATCACAGCACACTTGCCCAAAAATCACCGACCTATAACAGTACTGAGCACGTGCACCCTGGTCATCTAGTGGCAGTTAAATGACACATTGCAGGAGACCGAGTTAAGAAGTAGGTCCAATGTAATGTCATGCCCAATTCCCCAATGTAAATGTCAAAGCTTTGGGCAGCTCTACATGCGATCTCATCTTTCCCCACTTCAAGTTAACTTGCCAGAGATTTCTGAATCTTGAAATGGAAAACTGAACAGCTCTTCAGAGTGTCCAAGTGTGGGATCAGTTGTCTCAGGGCACTCGGCATGGTGGGAGGAAGGAGGATCAGGGTGAGGAATATCTTGGCCATACTCACGGCTACTCAGGCTTGACTGTGTGGAAGACAAGGTGGTGGCTAAGTGACTGGAAGCATTATCCGCTATCCAACCAACAACCATTTCACACTGCTCTGGCTTCAATAGTGGTGTGCTGCAGTCTCCTAGAAACTGGAATAGGAAGGTCGAGCTAGAAGATGTGGGTCTTTGTTGTTGCCCACTTTCACCTTGCCCACGGCCTCTTCCTCTAGATGCACCATCAGCATCACGTCCACTTCCTTTCCCTTGTCTTTTTAAATGGACTGCTGCACAATTTCAAATGCTCAACACAAATGTCTTTATTACTAGCTAAATAATATGTGATCAGTATGCCTGCAAATCTACGATTTTTCAAACCCAAACACCAGGCAGGCCTCAGCCTGACCTAACAGACTGTATTAAAAAAATTTTTTAAGTTAATTGATGCTAAATAGTGCTGTATAGAATTTGAATATCACACAGCCAAAAAATAAGTACACCGGCCTCCAATGCTCAAAATTGGAGCACAGAGATATATGACGGCTGTAACGGAAATATCCCACTGGCAAATCGGTGGCCTTTCAATTTTTTTTATGCTGAATAGCGCTGTATAGAATTTGAGTATCACACAGCCAAAAAATAAGTACACCAGCCTCCAATGCCCAAGCTTACAGCACAGAGATATATGGCAGCTGTAACGGAAATACCACACTGGCAAATCTGTGGCCGTCCAATTTTTTTTATGCTAAATAGCACTGTATAGAATTTGAGTATCACACAGCCAAAAAATAAGTACACCGGCCTCCAATGACCAAACTTGCAGCACACAGATATATGGGGCATTTTTCGATGAATTTAAAACACCAAAAGAAAAAAAGGGGCACAAGAGTAGCACACACAACTATGCTACGTATGCCTGACAAACTATCACTTTTCAACTATCCTCAGTCTGACAGAACAGACTGTATTTTTTTTTGGGGGGGGGTGGGGAATTTGTGGAAAAAAAATAGGTATATAGACAGTAAATAAGCTGCAGCAGGCAGTTATGGAGCTTTTGGAAGGATGCAGTGGGACTAATGGATGCACATACAGTGCCTGCAGGCCTTGCACTGAAGTGGATATGCTGTGCCCTGCCTACCTAGCGCTTATCGGGACCCACAAATTAGCCCTAAAAAGGACTGTTGGTTTCTCAGGAGTTGTTGATGTAAGAGTTGCAGACCTACACTAACTCTAAAACCACCATTCTGACCCTATCTCGGCAGCAGCTCTATCTACTCTCGCTGAAACAGGAACCAAATGCGGCGAGAAGGGCGGCGCCAGGTCTCTCATACTCGGCATGATGCTGTACGGCCCAGCCAATCACTGTACAACCACAACAAAGATGACTGTGGCGTTTCATGGCATGGCAGACAATCCCTGCACCGTGATTGGGTCTCTAAAGTCCGCAAAAAATGCGGGGTGGAGACTGCAGTTACCACCGAATAATCGCGGAAAGGCGAGTACCCCAATACTCGGGCGAGTAACGAGTAGTGGAGAGCACGTTTGCTCATCACTAGTGTTGAGCATTCCCTACTGCAAATATCAGGTATCGGACGATATTTGCTGTATCGGAATTCTGATACCGAGTTCCGATATTTTTGTGATATCGGAATCGGAAGTTCCTATAAGTTCCCAGTCATCTTCGGCGTGTGCGGTGCGTATGGTTCCCAGGGTTTGGAGGAGAGGAGACTGTCCTTCAGGCCCTAGGATCCATATTCATGTAAAAAATAAAGAATAAAGATAAAAAATATGGATATACTCACCCCTCCGACGGACCCTGGACCTCAGCGGTGCAACCGGCAGCCTCCGTTCCTAAGAATGCAGTGAGTGTAGGACCTGCGATGACGTCGCGGTCTTGTGACTGGTCGCGTGACCGGTCGTGTGACCGCGACGTCATCGCAGGTCCTACACTCACTGCATTCTTAGGAACGGAGGCTGCCGGTTGCACCGCTGAGAGCCGGGGGCCGTCAGAGGGGTGAGTATATCCATATTTTTTATTTGTATTCTTTATTTTTTACATGAATATGGATCCCAGGGCCTGAAGGAGAGTTTCCTCTCCTTCAGACCCTGGGAACCATCCAGTATCGCTTCCGATATTTGTGTCCCATTGACTTGCATTGGTATCGGGTATCGGTATCGGCGATATCCGATATTTTTTGGATATCGGCTGATCCAATCCGATACTGATACTTTTGAATATCGGAAGGTATCACTCAACACTACTCATCACAATTTATTATATGTTTTCCAAAAATTTATGATGCATTTCAAAACATGTCCCGCGCACGGTAGCCAACCATAATAATTGAATCAGGTATATAATTCAACATTTCGGCTTTCTATAAAGCTGGAGTCACATACAATGTATAAAAAAATCTGTCTGCCGAGAATCGCACAAATGTTCTCCATATGGTGATCCGTATGTCATCCGTGTGCAATGTCAGGATGCTTTTTTTTCTGTTTCAAATAATTTTTATTTATGTATAACATATGGGAAAGAGGAATGGAGGGGGGAAGGGAGGGGGGGGAGGAAGGGAAAGGATCAGTGTAAATAAAATTCAGAATCTAATCAACTATTAACAATTTTAACATTTTTAACATATGTTCTCTTCACAAGTATACGACAGATGTCGCTTTACCTTTTAATGTGATAATTCAGAATATATCTCAACACATTTCTTCCATTTTTTGTCATATTTCCCATAGTAGTTGTTCGCAATTGCGAAATTCTCTTCAAATGATTTATGTAGATTAACTTGTTCTACGATTTAATTGAAAGCTGGTAAAATTGGATTTTTCCTGTGGAAGGCTACCATTTGTTTAACGACTAAGCATATATGAATTATTATAGGTCTCGCATTTGTGCTAACATTTTCCTATTGCAGAGACAATAAGGCCATTGCTGGGGTGACTATGATATTGTCTTTTAGTATGTTATTAATTAATTTTCTGGCCTGTCTCCATAAGGGTTTCACCTTTGGACACTTCCAAAACATATGTAACAAGCTCCCGTATTCTCCGCACTCTCTCCAGCACAAGGGAGACCCTCCCGAAGGTAGGTGGGAAAGGCGAGCCTGTGTGAAGTACCACCTTGTGAGGATTTTAAAATATGCTTCTTGCAGTGTCATGCAAATATTTAATGAGTAAGTAAAATGAATTGTGTTTTCCCATTGTTCTGGGATAAAAGTCATGTTCAAATCGTTTTCCCATTTACTCATGTAAGGTAGCTTATCAAATTCTGTGTCCTTGATAAACCACTTATAAATTTGTTTATTACTCCAGAATAAATAATGTTTAGGGTTTTTTAATAAGCTAATAGTAGCTTCAGAAATTTTTGTTTTTTTATTGATGACATTTTGAGCTTGTTCTTTCAATGTTATAAAATGAAGAAAAGCTTAGGAGGGAATTTTAAATTTTTCTTTCAGGGAGCTGAAACTGATAAATTTATCCCCATCATGAATATCGCTTAGTTTTAGAATCCCTTTCTCTCGCCACATGGGAGAGGGATTGATGTTTTGGGTTAGCATAATGATATCTATAGGAGTATTGTAGAGAAATTTTTCCTTTTTAGAACCTCTTTTCCTCTTAGAAAGTTTGTCCCACGCATAGATGATAGGAGAAAAAATAGGGTGTTTAAAGTGGATGTTGTTAGTTCTGTTTAAAATATGGTTGAAGACTAGTTCTTTAGGAGGATTATTATGATTTTGAGTGATTTCCAGATCAAGCCATTTTGGATAGTCATCTTGTATAAACCAATATTGACTTTGTTTAATAAGGTTTGATAAGTATAGGGCGGTTATATTGGGAAGGCCCATACCCCCAAATTCTTTGCATTTATGCAGGATATTAGTGGGTATTCAAGCCCTTTTCTTGTTCCAAATGAACAAGTTGATTGTAGATTGTATACTGGTAAGGTAAGATGTGTTAATTTTTAGGGGGAGTGTTCTTTGTAAGTATGAGATTTTAGGGATGATGAAAATTTTGATAACCAGTATTCTACCCCACCATGATAGGTCTTTTGTACCAAAGAAATTAAGGTCTTGGTTAATTGTCTCTAAGAGTTTATCAAGATTTTTTTTCATAATTACATCCAGGTTTTTTGTGATGATCATGCCTAGATATTCTAATTCATCATCTGACCAGCTTAGTGGCAATATGCTCTCGATTTTTTCTTTTTTCTAAGTCGTTCAAATAAAATGGCAAGATTTTTTATTTCTTCTCGTTAATCTTGAAAAAATAAATATTTGAGAAAGTTTTGAAGGTTTTTTGTAGTTCTGCGATTGATTCGTAAGGATCGGTTAGGATAATCATCAAGTCATCGGCAAAGAGGCCTATCTTATATTGACATGTTTGTGTTTGTAATCCTTTGATTTTGTTGTTTTGTCTGATTGATTGAGCCAGTGGTCCCAATGCCAATATGAAGAGAAGTGGAGAAAGAGGGCAACCTTGTCTAGCACCATTTTAAATTTCAAAAAGTGCGGAAGAACGATTATTGGAATATAATTAGGCTTTTGGCCTAGAGTAAAGTTCCATGATGTTGTTAATGTAGTTCTCATTGAAACCAAATTTCCTGAGAACTGATGTTAAATAAAGCCAGTTTAGGCGGTCAAATGCCTTTTCGGCGTCTAAAGTTATAATTAATGTTGGTAATTTAGAGGAGTGAATCTATTTGATGGAATTAATTCGTCTTCTTGTCCCGTCTGAGGCTTGACGGTCCCTGATGAAGCCCAACTGGTCCTTATTAATCAATGAAGGTAGGTAAGATTTGAGCTTGTTTGCTATTAGTTTGGAATATATCTTTATATCTGCATTGATTAAGGAAATTGGTCTGCATTGTTTACAAGAGTCAGGTTGGAATTATGTTTGGGGGTCAGTATTATTGTTGACTCTAACATTTCTTTTGGAAATTTTCCTGAAGAACTTGCTATATTAAAGATTTTTAGTAAATGTGGGGAATGTATTTTGATGAAGGTTTTATAGTATTCATTCCCGAAACCGTCTGGGCCTGGTGATTTAAAATCTTTGAGTTGGAGAATGGTCTTTTCAATTTCCTCTTGGGTGCATGGAGAAGTTAGGTTTTCCACATTGTCATGAGTCAGTTTGGGGAGTTCGATTGTGGCCAAGAATTTTTCAATGTCAGAGGTATTGGGTTTTGGGGTAGAGGTTTGTGAGTGTAGGTTGTCTAATTTACTGTAAAAATCAGCAAAGGAATTAGCTATGTCTTGAGGATGAGATACTAAAGTAAAATTTTGGTTCTTTATTTTGTTGATCCTATTTGATTGTCTTGTTTTTTTATTCTATTAACCATGTACCGTGTGTTAAGGTACCTTCACACTAAACGATATCGCTAGCGATCCGTGATGTTGCAGCGTCCTGGCTAGCGATATCGTTGAGTGTGACAGGCAGCAGCGATCTGGATCCTGCTGTGATATCGCTGGTCGTTGCTGAAAGTTCAGAACTTTATTTGGTCGTCAGATCGCCATGTATCATTGTGTTTGACAGCAAATGCAACGATACCAGCGATGTTTTACAATGATAACCAGGGTAAATATCGGGTTACTAAGTGCAAGGCCGCGCTTAGTAACCCGATGTTTACCCTGGTTACCAGTGTAAAATGTAAAAAAACAAACAGTACATACTCACCTTCGCGTCCCCCGGCGTCCGCTTCCTGCACTGACTGCACTGTGTGTGTATTCAGGGACCCGGCTGAAATAAGCCCCTAGAATGCTGGCACCTCTGGGGGGAACTGCGTGTTTGCATTTGACTGCATGACCACCATCTGCTCTACTAAGTAGCTGTGTTCCTCTGTGAGCCAAACAGGGCACAGCGCTATCCTTGCTAACAGACTCTGTGAAGTAACAGAGTCTGTTTATATTACTAATTTTACCGCCATATCTAGCTGCAGGTGCTTTCCTGCACGGTGGATCCCGGGTTGCGAACGCACCAACTTCTTCTAATAAATATATATATTCGTGCATTCCGCCAACCTTAACACCGTGTTGGCTTGTTTATTGAAGAGTATTGCTTAAGTTTTGAATTTTTGATCATTGTGTTATAGGATGAAAAAATGATTCTTTTGAGATCCTGTCTGAGCTTAAATAAATCTAGTTTGATTTGTGGTGATGGGGTGTCTAATTTTATTTGTTCGTTTTCCTTGTCCTTTATTTTGTTTTGAAGGTCTTCGATCTGAGTCCTAAATATTCTTTTCTTTTTGGAAGATAGCTGTATCATGGTGTCTCTTATAACCGCCTTATGGGCGCACCAGTTAATGAATGGAGCTGTGTCTGTTGGGGGGTTTTCTGTAAAATAGTTAATGATTTTTCTATTGATAATCTGTATTCAGGGTGGTGTAGCAGATTAGAGTCACATTTCCATAATGGGTTTTTGTTAATTGTGTGGCCTATTTGTACTTTAGCTGATACTGGAGAGTGATCCGAGAAGGTTTTTCTTTCTATGTTAATTTTATGAAACTTGGGAAGTGTGAAAATATCTGATAAAATCAGGTCAATGCATGATGCAGATTGGTGGGGGTCAGAAAAGTGAGAGAATTTGATTGATGTAGTGTTAAGACACCAAAAGATATCAAATAATTTGTTATGGTGGATCCAGTTGTCTAAACTGTTTGGTCTATACCTGTTTGGGGAGGAAGAGTCCATATTTGCATTTAGGATCAGATTGAAATCTCCCAACCAGATCAGAGCACCTCTCTTAACTGACATGACTTTTATGTTTATTTTGTTCAAAAAATTTATTTGGCCCGTAAATTAGTATATGGAATCTACCATTGACATCTTTAAACTCCTCTATGAATTTAAAAGAGAGCGTGTTTTTGATGATTGTGATCACACCAGCTTTCTTTTTCACATTATCAGATTTAAAAATATGTGGGAAATTTTTATGGGAGAATTTTGGGTTGGCCTTGTCTTTGAATTTTGATTCTTGTATACAGATAATTTCAGCTTGGCTTTTGCTAATTTCTTTCCAGAGTGTGTGACTTTTATGCGGGTTATTAAGTCCTCTAACATTGTAGGATAGCAATTTTAAACTCTATAAACATAAGGGTGAATGACCTCGGAGAGATCAAAACATCCAACACCGTGGAGACACCATCACATGTTTCTCAACGCAGTGATCCAGAACACTGCCCCCATCCCTAAAGGGAAACATGCAAATGCATGTAGAAAAGCCGCGGAGACACCATCACGTGTTTCTCAACGCAAGCAATGAATAGCCAGGTGGTTTTCCCTTCTTGGATGCTGCCCTTCCCGTGGTTGTTCCTTCCCGGTGAAAGACCTGGCTATTCATTGCTTGCATTGAGAAACACGTGATGGTGTCTCCGCGGCTTTTCTACAAGCAATTTTAAACTCATCATGGGCTGAGTTAAATGGGTGGAGAAAGTAACCAGGAGTATAATAAAACAAAGATAGGAATATTTTACGGTATTTCTACTTTGCAGACCTGTGAAGAGAACTATACTTATATCTTTAACAAACCTATAGGCAGTTAATACACGTTAAACCAATAAACAATAATGATAATTTCCAAACTGGAATGTCCACTTGAAGGGGTTCACTTCACTTCAAGTCTGTGTTGCTTTTTTTTCTCAAAAAAGTATCTGTCTGTCATCCGTATGTCATCCATATGGTGAGATTTTCTCACACACTTGTAAAATAAGCAAATAATGGCTGAGCCAATTTCCTGTCACCTGCCCAATGCCTGAGAATTTCTCACAAGTCACGCGCATGGTCCGTGTGCTGTGCGATTTTTTCTCGCACCCATAGACTTGCATTGGCGTTTCTCTGCTGAGATATGTGGACAATCGCAGCATGCTGTGATTTCACTCGCAAGTATAATACGGATGAGAAAAAAACGGATGATGGGAGATGCCCCATAGATTAACATTAGTCCGAGTGCTATGCAATTTTTTATTGCTTGGCACTCATCTGTATTACGCTGTAGTGTGACTCTGGCCTAAGCCTTTATCAAGAAATACCTATATCTCACATAACGAAAGTTCCGGGGGTCCATGGCGAGGTGGACGCTGATCAGCCGGGAACTTTCGTTATGTGAGTGCAGCGCCCCAGAGTCCTGGTCGTTGCAGTACTGTTGCTCCGCCACTAAGGGGAGTGATGGTATGTCTGATGGCACTTAAGGAGTTCACCTGACCAGGTATCACAGTCACACATTACACTTCACACTCTGGCCACCAGGGGGAGCAAAGGGTTCTATGGATTAGGCCACTGTTATGGTTCTCAATGGCAAGAGAACATAGCCCAGCATACATAGGAACTAGCTCTTGGAAGGATGGAAACTTAAACTGACCATGAACTAAACCTGCCGCACAACTAACAGTAGCCGGGTAGCGTAGCCTGCGTTTTATCCCTAGACGCCCAGCGCCGGCCGGAGGACTAACTAATCCTGGCAGAGGAAAATATAGTCCTGGCTCACCTCTAGAGAAATTTCCCCGAAAGGCAGACAGAGGCCCCCACATATATTGGCGGTGATTTAAGATGAAAATGACAAACGTAGTATGAAAATAGGTTTAGCAAAATCGAGGTCCGCTTACTAGATAGCAGGAAGACAGAAAGGGTACTTTCATGGTCAGCTGAAAACCCTATCAATACACCATCCTGAAATTACTTTAAGACTCTAGTATTAACTCATAACATCAGAGTGGCAATTTCAGATCACAAGAGCTTTCCAGACACAGAAACGAAACTGCAGCTGTGAACTGGAACAAAATGCAAAAAACAAACAAGGACAAAAGTCCGACTTAGCTGGAAGTTGTCTGGTAGCAGGAACATGCACAGAAAGGCTTCTGATTACAATGATGACCGGCATGGAAGTGACAGAGGAGCAAGGTTAAATAGCGACTCCCATATCCTGATGGGAACAGGTGAACAGAGGGGATGATGCACACAAGTTCAATTCCACCAGTGGCCACCGGGGGAGCCCAAAATCCAATTTCACAACAGGCCACTCCTCATGCTTTGGTAAAACTGGGGGCTGGATAGGAAGTTAGAGAGAAGCTGACTGGGTTTTGCCCAGGCAACACCTAGTGAGAGAAGGGGTTGCTTGGGAAGGATTCAGGGGGGTCCCTGTCAGGGGTGGGATCCTGACAGAGGCCTAGCGAAAAGGACAGATCGTTACAGAACCGCGCCTGCACTTCATTGCGGCGGTATCTTAAGAAAGGATAAGAAGCAAGGTTTATTGTGGAGAAGTGAGAAACGAGATCACAGCACAAAGGAGAATAGAACCAGTAGGAGTCGTGCCCCGAGATCGGCAACATCCTACTGAGGCGCGTAGCCGGTGGCCGGAACGCCGAGGAAGTATTGGGCTCCAAGCATTACTTCAAACAGCGGCAGGGCAGTTGACTTTAGGTTGGCTGCCTCACCTAAATCACCTAAGCAGACATAGGAGGCAATTGTGGGAGAGGGGTGACTCTAGGATGCCAGAAGAACTCCAGGTCTACCCGTCATACGGGTGCGTCCTAGCCATATCATCTGGAGGACGGAGAAGAACATCAGAAGAGAAACGATAGTTGTGAGGAAGAACATCAGAAACAGACACAACAGTTGTGAGGACTATCCAGTGGTGCTCAGCAGGGAGGTACTACAACACACAGGTGCTAGAAGGTAGGCACTGATTTCCACCTGCTAAGGGATCTCTGGAAGTGCCTTCGGACCTGCCGGTCTCAGCCAGCCCGGTTAGCAGTGCTCTGGATTGCGGACCCTGAAGCCTTCAGTAAAGAGGTAAAGAGACTGCAACCCTGTGTCCTCATTATTTACCGCGACCTACACCACCACCTACACCTTTTATTGGGCGCCCCTTAGCAGGACCACGGACCGGGTCAGGCCACCGTGACATCCTCAGAACCGATAGACCCGGTACCGAGTACCCTGCCGTCCTGCGTCTGGGGGCCGCTCCAACTGATATAGGTATTTCTTGATAAAGGCTTATAGAAAGCCGATACTTTGAATTATATACTGTACCTGATTCACTTATCATGTTTGGCTACCATGCGCGGGACATGTTATGAAATGCATAATCAATTTTTGGAAAACATATCATAAATTATACCATTTATCTGGAACTTTTAGTGTGCCGGAGTTATTTTTGATATTTATATACTATTTTTCTCCAGAGCACCTCTCTTTAACAGTGAGCACCCCTTATATATGTCTGATTAACAACTACAGTTTGTTCAAGCTTGAACTGCTTGCACTTGTCTGGGCTGTTACAGAAAAATTCAAGGACAACCTTCACTGTCTACACAGACAATAATCTGCTAGCGCACCTGGATACTGCCCAATTAGGACAAACATGAAACAATGGTGGGCTTCATGCCTAGCGAACTACAAATTCACAGTCAAATACACAAATTCACAGTCAAATACTGCAGTGGCAAATCAAATGTCAATGCTAATGCACTGTCCCGACTACCTGTTGTAGAAGAAGCACCCTGAGATGACATCTGGGAAAAGGTAGAAATTCCTCCTTTCTACTCAAGATTTGCCCAACAAAGTGTCATCACTACATCTGCTGAAAAGGAAGAATCTCATTCCAAGCCACCTGCTGAAGCTCTTCAAGAACCTTCCATGGGGAAGAAATTACAAGAAGAGAGCAGAGTCCGGGGAGAACTCCATGACTTCAAGCTCATACTGATGTGGAACTTATCCACCTCTGGAGACAAAGAAAATGTCTATTTGCCCAGAAAGGCTCATAATGAAATACACTTTGGACCCTGTCTCAAGCGACAGACTTAACTAAATACTCATTCCACCGTAGAGATGCATGGGTGATCCTTGAAGCCTATCATGATCGCTCTGGCCCTTTCAATGTCCAGAAAACTGAAGCTACCATCCACCAAAGGTTTTAGGGTTTGTGCACACATTGCGGATTTGGCTGTGGATCCGCAGCAGATTTGGCCCTGCGGATCCACAGCAGTTTTCCATGCGTTGTACAGTACCATGTAAATCTATAGAAAACCAAATCCTCAGTGCACATGCTGCGGAAAATTCCGAGCGGAAATGCGGCGGTTTATTTTCCGCAGTATGTCAATTCTTTGTGTGGATTCCGCAGTGTTTTATACCTATTCCATAATAGGAATCCGCTGGTGTAAAAATGCAGATGAAATCCGCACAAAATCTGCACGGAAAAATCCGCAATGGAATCCACAACGTGTGCACATAGCTTTACTGGGTTGGTATGAGAGGAGACATTGAAAGTTGGTGCTTAGAATGTCCTGCATGTAACATTACAAAAGAGGGAAGCAGAAATCAAAAAGCGCCCTTACACCCTAACAGGTCACAAAGACAAGGAGAAATTGTTGCTCTTGATCAAGTGAAATTGGGTCCAGTATTGCAATGCTTTATACCTGTTAGTTCTGCACTGACAGAAGCTTCTTAGACCATGTTTTGAGCATGGTCTAAGAAGCTTGCTGGAGCTGGGTGACCTGGATGTCATCATGATGACCTTGGTTTGCCATGGCATTGATTGGGCCCTTGCAATGATCTCACGGGGGGAGCACACCACCCTCTCCCTGCCTTCTGTTATACTGATAACAGCATTTAGGGGGTTAAATGGCCCCTAGAGGTGCAGGCACCGCTCCTCGCCTTGATAGCAGGAGCTCAGCTATAACTTACGCCAAGCTTCCAGAGGTGATCATGTGGGCATTGCTCTTGTGACTGATTGATCGCCATGATGTAAATTTACTTTATTTTGCTGGAACCCCTTCCCAAACATGATGTACACTTACGTTGTGAGGGGGTTAAACTAAGGCTATTATACAGTACATGTCTATTGACCCTAAGGCCGTAACATATTGTACTCACATTCAAACAAGTCACATTATTCTGGCTAAGCAACTCATGCTTAGCACATGATTATATTGCAAGGATCATACATATTTTTATCCGTACAGTAATGTTTATTATTTAAAAAATGTTTCCCTTTAGCATAAAATTTGGCAGCATGCTACTCTTTTTTACTCTATATAAAACAGAAACATTAGGTCTCCCAGTAAGAAAATAACTCAAAATAGGGTGTGGTGCATTCCTGAGTGTGAATGAGAAAGGAGAAAAATGGCAGAAACCGCAAAAATAAGTAAATTAAAACATCACATTTATTATAGTATGTAAAATTATAAATACATACAAAAGATAAGATACCGGGTCTATGCATTTCAAGATGACTATCTCTTAGTCTTGACGAGGTGTAAGTGAGGACATAATGTTTTTTATAGTACCCATAGTTAATATAAACAATTACCCCTATTTAGGAAAGACTGAAAGTAGCAATAGAAATAAACTTATTACATTCACCAAAGATATGTCGTATTGAAATAGTTAAAATCACGCATATCATATAAAATACAAAATAAATAATCATTACATTTACATAGTGTCATTGCACATAATAAAATACATGATTTATCAAAGACATCGGATAGTGATATATGATTCTCACATTTGCTATACTTATACCTTAAGTGAATGTATTAAATTTATTTCGGCCACTTTCAGTATTAGGCCGGGGTCACATTAGAGAGAAATACGGACGTATGAGAGGCGCAAAAACAACGCATTGCCCACGGACCAATGTTTCTCTATGGGGCAGCTTCCATCAGCCGTATGTTTCTTGGCCATATTTTGCAGGCTGAAAAAATCGCAGCATGCTGCGTTTCTCAGCGTATTGCACAAAAAATCCGCCAATGAAAGTCTATGGTGGCGAGAAAAATACGGATTACACACGAACCATGCGTGTGACTTGCGAGAAATACGCAGCGGTGTTCTATAGAAAAGGCGGCAATTCAGTGCGGTGTACAGTAAAATTACAATGACAGGTTAGAATAGAATAGATAAAATAAATGTCTACACATAGAATAGGTATATCTAATATGTAAAGCTGAATGTGTATGTATGTATGTATGTATGTGTGTGTGTATGTCCAGGATAGGCATCTGCACAGTCGCAGCTACAGCCACAAAATTTTGCGCAGTCACACGTCGGGACCCCAAGGCTATATAGGCTATGTTGTGAGGCGAAATTTTAACCCTGCGCGTTCCAATTCACCAAACAATTTTGCCCCTATCTACATAATGGGGAAAAAGTGAAAGGAAAAGTGTTGGAGGCAAATTGACAGCTGCCAGATGTAAATAAGGGGGACTTAAGGAATGAGAGCGATGGCGTCAAAGAGTATATACCGTACAGTTGCTAAGGTGGGGCCCCGACATGGGATGCTCACCACACACAGGGATATGAACACACACACAAAATGCGCCACACACTACCACGTGCTTGAACACATATACCACCCTCAGCACACATTTCACCACACATACACCAATGTCGCCACATAAAAGTCGAAACACAAAAGTCGTCACTCAAAACTCGCCACATGCAAAACTAGGCTCACGCAAAATTCGCCACACGAGCAAATCTCACCTCATGGAAAACTCGTTACACGCAAAACTTGCACATGTGGAAAAATTGCCACATGCACAAAAGTTGCAGCACATGCAAAAGTTGCCTCACACAAAACTTGCACATAGGAGTTCGAGTACCACAGTAGTGCTGCCTTCCTCTCGGGGGAGGTAGTGCTATGTCCGGAGACAAGCGGGATTTCCTTTGGTAGGTTTACGCACACACAACACCTTCCAATTCCAGGCCAGGAGGGGAAGCTCAAAACCCTGTTTTAGGGCAGCTTCCCTCAATAAAGATCCTGGTTTGGAGGTGGAGTGAGCTCAGTTTGTAGTAGGAGTCTGTGTGCGAGGACAAACAGAAGTGGAGCACAGAGGAAAGTGAGAGCTCCAAGAGGCCTTGAACAGGCTCACGTGGACTCTACGATACGGAGCAGAACCGGATTGCATTGTATTACCAAAACTTTGCCCACAATTACATGTGGCACAGCAGCACTTAGGAGCCCGGAGTTGCCAAGAATGGACTCCAGAACCTACGGCTCGAGCTGCCTGCCATACAGGTACCTCTCCTAGGACAGCAGAACGATTAAAGACATTGTTGAGACACTTAGTGGCAGCATGGACTTAGAGACAGAAAGCGCAGAGTGGTAGGCTTCCACCTGACTTACCCAGGGGAACTTGCTTGTCTCTGGACTGCCCAGACTTCTCTGCCTGCCCGGACTTCTCTGCCTGCCCTGTGATCTGGTGCCCTGGACTGTGGCTGTTGAAACCAACAGTAAACAAGGTAAAGAGACTGCAATCCTGTGTCTTCGTTCTTCTCTACACCTCTCACCATATCACCATCTACCCACCGGGAGCCCTGGGGAAATACTTCACCTGTGGGAAGATATACCATCTAGCTGCCATAACATCACCCCAGCGGACCCCTTAAAGCAGCGTCGGTCCCCACTGACCGAATACCACAGGTGGTGTCACGAACATAAACTTTATCCCTTTAAAGACCTTTCCCCCTTTTACATGGGCACTCAGGGCCACGGACCGGGTCGCAGCCATCGTGACATCCACACATTTCACCACACATACACCAACTTCACCAATCTGCACCGTTGCAGCTACAGCCACAAAATTTTGCACAGTCATAAGTCTGGACCGCGAGAGCATCATAGGCTATGTTTTGAGTTGAAATTTTAACCCCGCGTGTTCAAAGTCACCAAACAATTTTGCCCCTATCTACATAATGGGGAAAAAGTGAAAGGAAAAGTGTTGGAGCCAAATTGACAGCTGCCAGATGTGAACAAGGGGGACTTAAAGAATGAGAGCGATGGCGCCAAATAGTATATACCGTACATTTGCTAAGGTGGGGCCCCAACATGGGATACTCACCACACACGGGGATATGAACACACACACAAAAGGCGCAACACACTACCACGTGCTTGAACACATATACCACCCTCAGCACACATTTCACCACACATGCATCAATGTCGCCACATAAAAGTCGAAACACAAAAGTCGCCACTCAAAGCTCGCCATGCGCAAAATTCGCCACATGCAAAAATTACCACATGCAAAACTAGGCCCACGCAAAATTCGCCACACGTGCAAAACTCACCTCATGGAAAACTCGCCACGCGCAAAACTTGCACATGCGGAAAAATTGCCACATGCACAAAAGTTGCAACACATGCAAAAGTTGCCTCACACAAAACTTTCACATGCTCAAAATGCATCACACATAAAACTCGCCACGCGCAACACTCGCCATGCACAAAACTTGCTGCACATAACTTGCTATACTAACCTGTCACATGCAACTCAACATACAAAAAGTTTCTACACGCATGTTGCCACACAAAACTCATCTCACAAAAGTCGCTACATGCATGTCACCACGCGCAACACTCAACACACACAACTTGACACATGAAACTCGCCCTAAAACACACACTAGTCTGGTTTTATCCTTCAAAAATAAAAATCTGATTAATAAGCAGACAAACTACAAGAGCAACAAATGTACCATATTGGAAATACGGCAGCTGTCAGTCACATGACCTGTCTATTATGTGTATGTGTCAGCTAATACAGTATATACTGCCAGGAGGGAGGGTTTCCTGTTGGCTGGGGATTTATCAGGCTGCCAATAGCAACCATTCACAGCTCAGCTTCTATTTTGCTACAGTTAATTAATCTGACCTCTGATTGGTTAATATAGGCAACAAAGGACATTCTCAGTATAACAAAGCTTGTGTGAGGTAATAGCATGTCAGTTAGGGTGTGTTGGTGGAAAGGCTGATGTCAGTCACATTACCTCTATGTGAGAGGATATAGAAACTGCCAGTTACAGACTATTTTTTACCACAATAATGCCTCATAAGAAAAGGAATTCCATGGCATGAATGTCAGATGATGCGAAAAGAAAAGCTGCATTATGGGCCAATGAAAAATGTGAAGAGAAACAAGGCTGACACACATGAGAACAACATTTAGAGCCAACAAAGCTGTGTAATGGAACAAGACTCTTGATTAAGAACCTGTTTTAACATGAAATTGAGGCAACCATTTTGACAGGATGTGTCAAAGGAGAAGATGTTTTCATTGCAACAATTCCTCTCATTCCATCTGATTTGCCTTTTGGTTTTAAACACCTCCAGTTTCCTGTTCGACTGGCATTTGCTATGTCCATCAACAAGGCTCAGGGACAGTCCTTCAAAGTAGTTGGAATCGATTTACAATCTCCATGCTTTTCTCATGGTCAACTTTATGTGGCCTGTTCAAGAGTTGGAACAGCCAAAAATCTGTTCATCTTTGCACCTGAAGGAAAAACTAAGAATGTCGTTTATGAAAAGGCTCTTGAATAAGTAGTAGAAGATTACTTCACATTACTTGGTCAATTTAGTTAAATCTGTGTGGAATATCTCTGGTGTTGAAATATATGTTGTGAAATGCTGCTATTAGCTTAGTTTTTGCCGTTTAATAATTACATTTCCATATATTTGTTTTGTGGTTATTATGTGCAGAATACATTTTTGTTAACACATTCTATTTTGCTAACAGCAGTTATTAACCCGGGCGAAGCCGGGTAGTACAGCTAGTATATATATAAATATATGTCATTGACACACACACACACACACTATATAGCTTACAGGCCGGTAATTCAATTGCTGGCTTTTGCTATCTCCTTATCAAACTCGACAGGATATGAGACATGGTTTACATACAGTAAACCATTTCATATCCCTTATTTTTTTACATATTCCTCACTAATAATGTTAGAAGTGTCTGTGTGTAAAATTTGGGAGCTCTAGGTGTTAAAATAAAGGGTTAAATCACGGAAAAAACTGGCGTGGGCTCCAGCGCAATTTTCTCCGCCAGAGTGGGAAAGCCAGTGACTGAGGGCAGATATTAATAGCCTAGAGAGGGACCATGGTTATTGCCCCCCTAGCTAAAATCATCTGCCCCCCAGCCACCCCAGAAAAGGCACATCTGTAAGATGCGCCTGTTGTGGGACTTAGCCACTCTCTTCCCACTCCCGAGTAGCGGTGGGATATGGGGTAATAAAGGGTTAATGTCACCTTGCTAATGTAATGTGACATTAAGCCATGTTAACAATGGAGAGATGTCAATAAGACACCTATCCATTATTAATCCAATAGTTATAAACGGTTAAATAAACACACACACATTATGAATAAAGTATTTTAAAGGGAACCTGTCACCCCCCCAGGCGTTTGAAACTAAAAGAGCCACCTTGTGCAGCAGTAATGCTGCATTCTGACAAGGTGGCTCTTTTTAGTTATTGGTGCTGTAACTGCAGAAATAATTCTTTTTGTAATTTGTCCCAAATACCTTTCTTCAGTCAAGGAGGCAGGCCTTTTCCCCCCTGCTGCAGATGCCACACAGCCGTCACTCAAATCCTCTTGGCGCCGGGCGCCGCCTCCTCAGTGCTGTTTTGAAATGAGCCGGCACCTGCGCTCTTTTCTCCAGCCTTGGGCAGGCGCACTGAGCGCTGCCCGTCCTCTGTGCTCATATGCAGTCTAGCTGACTGCGCCTGTGCGGCCACCCTGCCTGTGAATCCAAGCCCCGCAGTGTCTTCTGATTTATTCTCACTGCGGGGCTGGGATTCACAGGTAGGGCGGCCGCACAGGCGCAGTCAGCTAGACTGCATATGAGCACAGAGGATGGGCAGCGCTCACTGCGGCTGCCCAAGGCAGGAGAAAAGAGCGCAGGTTCATTTCAAAACAGCAATGAGGAGGCGGCGCCCGGCGCCAAGAGGATTTTAGTGATGGCTGTGTGGCATCTGCAGCAAGGGGAGAAAGGCCTGCCTCCTCGACTGAAGAAAAATATTTGGGACAAATTACAAAATGAATTATTTCTGCAGTTACAGCACCAATAACTAAGAGAGCCACCTTGTCAGAATGCAGCCTTACTGCTGCACAAGGTGGCTCTTTTAGTTTCAAACTCCTGGGGGGGGGGGGTGACAGGTTCCCTTTAATGAAATAAATACACATGGGGTTTTAATATCTTTATTGTACTCTCAATCCAACTGATGACCCTCGATCTTCTGAAAAAAATTGAAAAATAAAAAAACACCAATATCCAATACCTGTCCGCCGTGTAGTCATGTCCCACGATTTAAATCCATCTGAAGGGGTTAAATGATTTTGCAGCGCCCCAGAGTCCTGGTCGTTGCAGTAATGTTGTTCTTCCACTAGGGGGAGTGATGTTACATCTGATGGCAATAAAGGAGATCTTCTGTCCAGGTAACACAACCACACACAACACACTTCACACTCCAGGCAGCCAGGGGGAGCTACGCTTCTATCTATTAGGGCACTCCTCACAGTTAGGTAAAACTGGTGGTATGGATAGGAAGTTAGTCAGAACCCGACAGAGTTTGGCAGAAGCTGGCTGGAGTGGGTTCCAGTCAGCTCCAGACTGCGGTCTGCCGAGGACGAGGGTCCATGCAGCTGCGCCTGCCCCACGTGCGGCAGCATCCTAAGAGAGAGACATTAGAAGAGAAGTGTTTTGCAGTGAGTGAGAAACGAAGTCATAGCAGAAGGAGAGGAAAACCAGAAGGAGTTCTGCTCTGTGAAAGGCTGCCTCCTTCTGAGGCGCAAGATTCCCGGTGGCCAGAATACCAAGGGAGTAAGGATCTCTATGCTTTACTTCAGAGACTGGCAGGACAGTTAATTCCATGTTGGCTGCCCGACCATATACCCAGGTGGCAACTTGTGGGGGCTGGGGTGTCGTAGGGTCCCTATAAAAAGGGCCACCACTCATACGGGTTTTGTCCTATCCTATCCATCAGGGGGACAGAGAGGAAGATAATAAACATCTCCAATAGTTGTGAGCACCTTACCGAGAAGCTCAGCAGGGAGGCACTACAACACCCAGGTGGTAGAGGAAGGCTACTGATTTCCACCTGGATAAGGGGACTCTGGATTTGCCTTCAGACCGGCCGGACTCTGCCTGCCCTGTGATCTGGTGCCCTGGACTGTGGACACTGAAGCCTTCAGTAAAGGTAAAGAGACTGCAGCCTTGTGTCCTCGTTATTCACTGCGCCTCACACCATTCACCATCTACACTCTGGGAAGCCCTGGGGATACACTTCACCTGTGGGAAGGAATACCATCTAGCTGCCATAACATCACCCCAGCGCACCCCTAAGCAACGTTGGTCACCCTGACCGAATACCACAGGTGGCGTCACGAACTTTATCCCTTTAAAGACCTTTCCCCTATTTATTCACGGATGCCCCTAGGGCCATGGACCGGGTCAGCCACTGTGACATCCCCACCGAGAACCGAAGGGCCCGGCTCCGAGTACCCCACGGTACTATGGGGGCGCTCCAACTTTGGCGTCACAAACAGGATCTACTAAAGCCTGAAAATCGGGTCATGTGCGCCTAAGAACTGTGCCAGAATTGTATTTGAACTGTGACTTGCTTAAAGACTGTGTAATGCAAATGACCACCAAAATTCACGCCAAAACCACCGCCATTACAGCGCCACGAGGAGCGCCGGAGAAGAAGAAGGGCATGCCAACATGGGAGGAGACTACCAAAGCGGCGCCAAGAGTGACGACCGCCCCCTCCGACTACTGCTACGGGAAGATGACGTGCCCAGCACCCAAGTAACTCCGCCCCCAGAAAATGGAAGAACAGCGTGCGTGTGCTACCAAAGGTCCCGGAGCAGAGATGGCAACCAGCGGGCACCTGAAATAGGACGACCCGATCCACAGCAATCTCGAGACACCAGATGAGGAGTGCCTGGGCATGCCGCCACTAGTGGAGGTCGACTTCTTGCAGCTATGGGTAGAGCAGCTGCGTCGGCTGTCGTGGCACAATGGATTTACAGCACCGAGGATAGTGAGACCCACCCTACACCGGGAGAACGCCCAGGTGGAGCTGTCGTCCGTGCAGCCATCGACCCCAGCATCCCGGACAGCGGAACGGATCGGCATCAGGGAGACCATATCCGGTACAGGTATGGAGAATACCATCGCCCCGGTGACCAAGCCGACTCCAGCGATTGCTTGTAGCCCAGGCTCTGACCCGACACCTGCACTTCCAGTACGATGGGGGGTGGTGGTGGCCTCTCCCCTCCAGAACGGGACGGGCTACATCCAAGAGATAGAACCACCAATAGGGGCCCCTGCCACCAAACAAGAAGGACCCTCTTCCACTGAAATACTGTCCTGATTATGAGCCGCGTAGGGGGGACATAGTTACGTATACCCGCTGTCGGGTAGACAACAGTTGGCATGCCCAGGGAATGAGAAAAAGTGCCTCATTAATGGTATCACCCGACACCCAGCAGGCTGATCTTGCCGCCCCCGCAGCTATCAATGATGTGGCAGTACAAACTAATGCAGTAACTGATATGCGCACTCAAGCCACTCAGACTGCAATTGCAGCTCACGATCTTAAGGTAGCTTCACACGAAACGACTTTGTAACGATATCGCTAGCGATCCGTGACGTTGCAGCATCCTCGCTAGCGATATCGTTTAGTTTGACACGCAGCAGCGATCAGGATCCTGCTGTAATGTCGCTGGTCGCTGAATAAAGTCCAGAACTTTATTTGGTCGTCCGATCGCCGTGTATCGTTGTGTTTGAAAGCAAAAGCAACGATACCAGCGATGTTTTACACTGGTAACCAGGGTAAACATCGGGTTACCAAGCGCAGGGCCGCGCTTAGTAACCCGATGTTTACCCTGGTTACCAGCGTAAAAGTAAAAAAAACAAACAGTACATACTCACCTGCGCGTCCCCCAGCGTCTGCTTCCTGACACTTACTGAGCGCCGGCCCTAAAGTGAAAGTGAAAGCACAGCGGTGACGTCACCGCTGTGCTGTTAGGGCCGGAGCTCAGTCAGTGTCAGGAAGCAGACGCTGGGGGACGCGCAGGTGAGTATGTACTGTTTGTTTTTTTTACTTTTACGCTGGTAACCAGGGTAAACATCGGGTTACTAAGCGCGGCCCTGCGCTTAGCAACCCGATGTTTACCCTGGTTACCCGGGGACCTCGGCATCGTTGGTCGCTGGAGAGCGGTCTGTGTGACAGCTCTCCAGCGATCAAACAGCGACGCTGCAGCGATCGGCATCGTTGTCGCTATCGCTGCAGCGTCGCTTCGTGTGAAGGTACCTTAACAATGCATGAGCAACGGACCCATGGGGTCGACGTAGATGAGGACATATACACGAGTTGTCCAAGGCCAAATGTTACCAAATATTGTATAAGGCCCTGGATGCAGTTTTGCCAATAAACCTCTAAGGATCTGACAAGACTGTACATAGTTTAAAACCTTTTCCTGTTTCCTTGCTGCTTAAACACGTCCAGGGTTAACTCTTAAAGGGGTCCCCTGTTTAAAGGGATCCTATGTTTCGGTTGCACCTGTTTTGCACAAGTTTTATCGTTGCCTTAAAGAACATTTGGATCATGGAGGGTGAATGATTCACAAACTGCCTGTAAATAGTTTGCACCTTCTTAAAGGTGCTCTCTACTGGTTTTACAAGTTTACGAAGAGACTGTTCCTGATGACATCGTGAAAGTTCTTGCTGTTTTATAGTTGATGATTGACTTGCATCTTGATTGTTTGCACTGCCTCAGAAAAAGATTTGTTTCACCCATAAAGGGAATGTTTACTTGTTGCACTTTGCCTAAGAGTGATAATGTTGCCCTGAGTAATTAGATAGTAATAATGTTTACATAGTTGATAGTATGTAGCTAAGAATAGAAAATGTTTAATGATGTACTTTAAATAAAATTGCGGTTTTATGTGAGTAAGTTGAAGAAAATGCTGTGAGCCCGTGGGGGTAGATAGATAGTCCTGCATGTGTAGAAGAGTAAGACTGGCATATTGATTTGCACTTTGAAGTTTTATAGTATACCCTTAGAGGGTATTTGCACTTAGTAGATAATAGATAGTATACCTGTACGGGTAATTGTGTTTCATAGCTAGTTAACAACCGTTTTCTAATTGACTTAAAGTCGCGCGCACAATGTAAATATGTTCTTGTTTGTAACTATCAAGTGTTCTCACCTTCCATAAAGAGAAGCATAGTTATATTAACTTGTTTTATGGCATTTCAAAAATTTTGCATGTCTTTTGCTAATGTATTGTTGTTTTCTTTTCCCAGTCCGGGTGTAATAATTATAGGGGATAATTCAGGAGACTCTTTGCGGGGAACAAGACAACAGGACACAGTTTTATAAGTGGTAAAGTTTATATTATCACACGGTGATTCAAGCAGGTGCAGAGAGAAACTCAAGTCCACAACACTTGGTGCAAATAATAAACGCAGCTTAGCAGTCAATAGGAAACTTCAGAGGTAGATGCAAACAAACAGAAAGTCTATGAAGCACAGTTATACTTAAGGAAACTTGACACGAATAGATCCTTGACTTAGTCCAGACACAGATAGATATGCTATTAGGCAGTTCAAATCATATCTTAGCTCAACCAGGGAGGCCTGGTTAATAGTCTCAGGTTTTGCAGAGCAGAAACAGCTTACATGTCCAGCAAATGCAGATGGAAGTAACACGAGCAGCAGATGAAGGAGGATTACTGAACACTGGTGTGTGCAGCAGGAACTCAAAGCAGAGTGGCAGGATCTCCAACACAGGTTCACAGGTGCAGGTGCAAGGCCAGGGAGTAATCAGGAGCTGGATGCAAAGCAGAATAATCTAGCACAGACTGAAGGCTGGGGTGGAAGTTTTATAGCAGGAAGACAAGTGCACATGAGACCAAAGACACCATGTTGGAAAAGGGCAGTAATGCACAAAAGGTAAGAAATGTTCAGAGTCCTGACATTACTCCCTCCTTAGAAGCGGCCTCAGGATGATCCTGGACCTGGTTTCTCAGGGAATCTCTGATGAAAACGAGAAATCTTCTGTTGGGCATTGATGTTTTCCACAGGTTACCAAGAGTCTTCCTCAGGGGGATATTCCTGCCATCTTATCAGATATTGGAGCCGATTCCTGCGAATCCTGGAATCAATAATTTCCTCCACCACAAATTGTTCTTGCCCATCAATCACCACAGGCTGCAGAGGTGGCACAACATGTCCCAGGAATGTATTAGGAGATACAGGCTTTAGTAAAGATACATGAAAAACTGGGTGTACCATCATTGTTCTAGGTAGCTTCAGCTGGCAGGCCACAGAGCTCACAATACCATTGATCTTGAAAGGGCCAATGAACTTCTGTCCAAGTTTTTGTGAAGGAACATTTAACTTCAGATTCTTAGTTGCTAACCACACGGAATCTCCTACCTTGAACATGGGTATAGGTTTACGGAATCTATCAGCCAATCTCTTATAACATTCTTGAGCCGTGGTCAGGGATTCCTTCAGAACCTCCAGATTTTGTCTCATCGCAGTCAGCCTTACCTCCACTGCTGGAACCGGAGAATTAATTGGAGACCTAGGTAAAATACACGGATGATAACCCAGATTGGCAAAGAAAGGTGTAAATTTAGTGGAGGCGCTCTGAGAATTGTTATATGAAAATTCGGCTAACAGCAACAACTCCAACCAATCATCCTGGAGATGGCTGACATAGCATCTTAGATATTGTTCCAGTGTCTGGTTGGTACGCTCAGTCTGACCATTTGTCTGGGGATGGTAAGCAGAAGAGAGACAGACATTAATATTGAGTGCAAAGCAAAACCCCTTCCAGAAACTTGAAGAGAACTGTACTCCACGGTCAGAGATTATCTCATTCGCCACCCCATGCAACCGAAAGACATTCTGTATGACCAAGTTCACTGTATCTTTAGCAGAAGGGAGGCCGGTGCACGGAACAAAATGAGAAGCTTTAGTCAGGCGATCAACTACCACCACCATGATTGTATTCATGCCCCCCGATGTAGGCAGCTCCACAATAAAGTCCATTGATATAGACCCCCAAGGGCGGGATGGAACAGGTAATGGTTGTAGAAGACCCGTAGGTGCCACATGAGGAGTCTTGTAACGGGCACATACCTCGCAAGAGAGAACATAGTCCTTGGTATCCTTCAGGCAAGTTGGCCACCAGAAGAATCGGCTTAGGAACTCTTGTGTCTTCTGTACCCCCCTGTGACCAGCCAACTTGGAGTCATGTACGAACTTGAGGATCTGCAGACGGACGACCTCCGGGACGTAGATACGTCGATCTCTGAACCACATGCCACCCTTAAAGACAAGATTAATATCCACAGGGGGGTTGGCCAGAAATACATCACCTTCATAGGCCTCCCTGCACTCCTTCCACAAGTCCTGATCGTGGATAACTCCGATGAAATTGGCATCAGATAGAATGGTCTTGGACGGGGCTACAGGTATGGAATCCGCAGCATGGATTCGGGATAAAGCATCAGCCTTCCCATTACGAGAACCTGGACGGTACGAGATTACAAAGTTAAATTGATTTAAGAATAAGTTCCAACGAGCCTGATGAGGAGAAAGACATCTAGTGGATCCAAGGAACTCCAGATTGCGATGGTAAGTTAGCACTATGATCTGTTGTGCAGCTCCTTGCAGATGATGCCTCCATTCTTTGAAAGCCGCAATAATAGCCAGCAATTCCTTGTCTCCCACATCGTAATTCTTCTCTGCTGAGGTTAGTCTACGGGAAAAGAAAGCACAAGGATGTAGCAGACCCTTCTCTCCAGTTCTTTGGGAGAGAATAGCACCCAAAGCATTATCAAAAGCGTCCACCTCCACAATGAAAGGATGTGTTGGATCTGGGTGTATCAACAGCGGTGCTGATATGAAACAGATCTTCAGCCGATCAAAAGCTTCTTGAGCCTGTGATGACCACTTAAAGGGCTTTTCCTTCCTTGTCAAGGAAGTAATGGGACGGACAATATCAGAAAAATTTTGAATGAAGCGTCTGTAGAAATTTGCAAAAGGAATAAAACGTTGGACCTCCTTAACGTTCTTGGGTGCCGGCCAGTCAAGGATAGCCTGAATCTTACCAGATTCCATGTTCAGCCCCTGGGGATAGATGATATAACCCAAGAACTGTATCTCAGAACGATGGAACTCGCATTTCTCCGGCTGGATGTACAGTTGGTTCTCTTTCAGACGTCTTAAAGCAGTTTTTACATGTTCTTCATGTTCCTGTAGAGAGTCAGAAAAGATTAGTATATCGTCCAAATAGATCACCACAAACTGGTCCAACAAATCTCTGAAGATGTCATTAACAAGGTGTTGAAATGCTGCAGGGGCGTTACAAAGCCCGAAGGGCATCACAAGAGATTCAAAGTGTCCATACCGGCATCTGAATGCTGTCTTCCACTCATCCCCTGGACGAATACGCACCAAATTATAAGCCCCACGAAGATCCAGCTTAGAGAACACATTAGCGTGGCGGACTCTTTCCAGTAATTCGGGAATCAGAGGCAAAGGGTAACGGTTTCGTACGGTTACCTTATTGAGTTCCCGATAGTCAATACAGGGTCTCAGGGTCCCATCCTTCTCCTTTACAAAAAAAATGGGTGCCCCTGCTGGTGAGGAAGAAGGACATATGAAGCCTTTTGGCCAGATTTTCATCAATATACTCCTTTAAGGCTTGAAGCTCAGGTGCCGCCAAAGGGTATACGTGACCAAAAGGAATATCTGCCCCAGGAAGCAACTCAATGGAACAGTCATAATGCCTGTGTGAAGGAAGTTGATCTGCATTCTTCTTGTCACAGAGGTCAGAGAACTCTTTATATGCTGGATGTAAAGAAGATACCTGTACATGCTGTTCCATAGCCGTGGACTCAGGGACAGCTTCTGTTAACGCTGAGTTGCTCCTTGTTGGAAAGATAATCTCCTTTGTCTCCCAGTTGATAATTGGGTTCTGAGAACGCAACCAAGGAATGCCTAAAATCACAGGAAAATGAGGAGAAGAAATTAGCAAGAAAGAAAGTTGCTCCTGTTGATTAGGCTCCAACAAAATTTCAAGGGGTACGGTCTCCTGATCCACAGGCCCAGAGATTAAAGGTGACCCATCCACTGTTTCCATGGTAATTAGAGAGGCTCTTTGCTGAATTTTAATACCATGTTCCTTGGCAAATGCGATATCCATGAAATTGCCACCTGCACCAGAGTCAATCATAGCTGAACTGGAAATTTACTTTCCTGAACACAGGATCTTAATAGGGATAGAACAGTGAGAGGTCTTTTCCTTCAGCTCCTTGGGGGGTGAAGTCATAGAAAGTGAATGGAATACAGCGTTTAAAGGCAGGCTACATTCAGAGATGTCAGATTCATCATCACAGTTGTCATACTCCCCTATTGCTGCTAGCACCTTGTTAGGCCGTCTAGGACACTTAGGACAATTGATCAAGAAAAGGTCAGACTGGCCGCAGTAGAAACATAGACTTTTAAGAAGGCGATGCTCCCGGCGATCATTGATGTCGCATCTCTGAACGGACTCAATTTGCATGGGCACCTCCTCCACTTCCCGAGATGTTTTACCTGCAGGCTCTTTGGAAGGAAGGGAAAAGTTAGAAATACGGTTATATGCAGCAAATTTCTCCTGCCTACGCTCAGTAAGGCGAATGTCTATGCGCACACAATGCTGTAGAAATGTCTCTAGTTCTTGTGGTGACTCCGAGCGAGCTAGTTCATCTTTTATAATACTAGACAGACCCCTTTTAAAAATAGGCAATTGTGCATATCTGTCCCAATTGGTATCTACCGTCAATCTCCTGAATTCAGTGGCATACTCAATAACAGAACGTTTAGCCTGGCGTAAGGACAACAAAGCAGATTCAGCGGTTGCACGGCGATTAGGGTCATCAAACATTAATGCCATAGCGGCCAAGAAATCATCCAAGTCATTTAACCGTGGGTCACGAGACTCAATCATCGGATTCGCCCAGGTGAGCGCTCGTGAGGTCAGTAGCATTATTACACACAATACTTTGGATCTATCAGTAGGAAAACGGTCAGCATGCACATCAAAATATAGCATACATTGATTCACAAAGCCACGAAATTTGTCGAGATCACCATTAAATCTGAATGGGGGCAACTTAGGTGGGCTAGCTGGTGGCGGTTGCCCAGAGGGTAAAGTCACTTGTGCAGCTATTTGCGTGCTTATGTACTGAAAAACCCGTCCATACTGGGACTCTATGCCAGCAAGTTTGTTTTCCTGGGCTGCCATGCGATTGCTTAAGTCCTGCAAAGTTTGTCCAAACACTTGTTGATTGTGTTCAAAGCTTCCAAACTACTTTTGCAGACCTTCCACATCTTTCTGCAGTGATCTAAGCATGGAAAACACCTGCTCTAATCTGCTCTCTGCAGTCATTGTTCCAGCAGTCTCCTTTTTTTTATGGCTAGATTATCCTGTAATTATTATAGGGGATAATTCAGGAGACTCTTTGCGTGGAACAATATCTTAGCTCAACCAGGGAGGCCTGGTTAATAGTCTCAGGTTTTGCACAGCAGAAACAGCTTACATGTCCAGCAAATGCAGATGAAAGTAACACGAGCAGCAGATGAAGGAGGATTACTGAACACTGGTGTATGCAGCAGGAACTCAGAGCAGAGTGGCAGGATCTCCAACACAGGTTCACAGGAGCAGGTGCAGGTGCAAGGGAGTTATCAGGAGCTGGATGCAAAGCAGAATAATCTAGCACAGACTGAAGGCTGGGGTGGAGTTTTATAGCAGGAAGACAAGTGCACATGAGACCAAAGACGCCATGTTGGAAAAGGGGAGTAATGCACAAAAGGTAAAAAATGTTCAGAGTCCTGACACCGGGAGTACTGGATTTAACGGGGGGGGGGGGGGGGGTGGGGGGTGTGCAACGCCCCACAGTCCTGGTGGTTGCAGTAATGTTGTTCTTCCACTAGGGGGAGTGATGTTACGGCTGATGGCAATAAGGGAGATCTTCTGTCCAGGTATCACAACCACACACAACACACTTCACACTCCAGGCAGCCAGGGGGAGCTACGCTTCTATCTTTTAGGGCACTCCTCACAGTTAGGTAAAACTGGTGGTTTGGATAGGAAGTTAGTCAGAACCCGACGGAGTTTGGCAGAAGCTGGCTGGAGTGGGTTCCAGTCAGCTCCAGACTGCGGTCTGCGGAGGACGAGGGTCCACGGAGCTGCGCCTGCCCCACGTGCGGCAACATCCTAAGAGAGAGACATTAGAAGAGAAGTGTTTTGCAGTGAGAGTGCACTCTCCACCACTCGATTATTACCCTCTCGACCATCTCCATCATTGCACTCTAAACCACTCCTATCATTGCCTTCTCTGCCACCTCCATCATTGCACTCTACCACATACATCATTGAACTCTCCACTGCATCCACCATTGCCTTCTCCACCACACCCATCATTGTTCAACCCCACCACATCCACCATTGCCCTCTCCACCACCCTATCATTTCCCTCTCCCCATCTCCATCATTGCACTCTCCACCACCCCAATCATTGTTCTCCCTCACCACTTCTATCATTGCACTCTCTGCCACCCCATCATTGCCCTATCCACCACCCCAATCATTGCCCTCTCCACCACCTCCATCACTGCACTCTCCACCCCCGTCAATGCACTCTTCACCACCCCCATCATTGAACTCTTCACCACCCCATCATTGTCCTCTCCACCACCCCAAAAATTGTTCTCCACCACCTCTCCCCAGTGTAATGTTAAAAAAACACACAACATCACTCAGCTCTCTACACGTTCCCCTGCAGCCGCAGCATCATCGTCGCCAGCAGCTACAGTATCTCTCTGATACAGGCACATTCTGAATGCTGATGCCATCCAGCAACGCAGCCTGTGTCTAGACAAAAAGCACCTGGAAGAAAGTAGAGGATGGCTCCCTGCTAGTGATGGGTGAGCACTAACATGCTTAAGTGCTCATTGCTCAGGTCGAGCAAATTGGAATGCTCGGGTGCTTGACCTGAGCAACGAGCCCAATGTACAGTACAGACCAAAAGTTTGGACACACCTTCTCATTTAAAGATTTTTCTGTATTTTCATGACTATGAAAATTGTAAATTCACACTGAAGGCATCAAAACTATGAGTTAAAACACATGTGGAATTATATACTTAACAAAAAAGTGTGAAACAACTGAAAATATGTCTTATATTTTAGGTTCTTCAAAGTAGCCACCTTTTGCTTTGATGACTGCTTTGCACACTCTTGGCATTTTCTTGATGAGCTTCAAGAGGTATTCACCGGAAATGGTTTTCACTTCACAGGTGTGCCCTGTCAGGTTTAATAAGTGGGATTTCTTGCTTTATAAATGGGGTTGGGACCATCAGTTGTGTTGAGCAGAAGTCTGGTGGATACACAGCTGATAGTCCTACTGAATAGACTGTTAGAATTTGTATTATGGCAAGAAAAAAGCAGCTAAGTAAAGAAAGATGAGTGGCCATCATTACTTTAAGAAATGAAGGTCAGTCAGTCAAAAAAATTGGGAAAACTTTGAAAGTGTCCCCAAGTGCAGTTGCAAAAACCATCAAGTGCTACAAAGAAACTGGTTCACATGAGGACCGCCCCAGGAAAGGAAGACCAAGAGTCACCTATGCTTCTGAGGATAAGTTTATCCGAGTCACCAGCCTCAGAAATCGTAGGTTAACAGCAGCTCAGATTAGAGACCAGGTCAATGCCACACACAGTTCTAGCAGCAGACACATCTCTACAGCAACTGTTAAGAGGTGACTTTGTGCAGTAGGCCTTTATGGTAAAATAGCTGCTAGGAAACCATTGCTAAGGACAGGCAACAAGCAGAAGAGACTTGTTTGGGCTAAAGAACACAAGCAATGGACATTAGACCAGTTGAAATCTGTGTTTGGTCTGATGAGTCCAAATTTGAGATCTTTGGTTCCAAACCACCGTGTCTTTGTACGACGCAGAAAAGGTGAATGGATGGGCTCTACATGCCTGGTTCTCACCATGAAGCATGGAGGAGGAGTTGTGATGGTGTGGGGGGCTTTGCTGGTGACATTGTTGGGGATTTACTCAAAATTGAAGGCATACTGAACCAGCATGGCTACCACAGCATCCTGCAGCGGCATGCTATTCCATCCGGTTTGCGTTTATTTGGACCATCATTTATTTTTCAACAGGATAATGACCCCAAACACACCTCCAGGCTGTGTAAGGGCTATTTAACCAAGAAGGAGAGTGATTGGGTGCTAAGCCAGAAGACCTGGCCTCCACAGTCACCAGACCTGAGCCAATCGAGATGGTTTGGGGTGAGCTGGACCGCAGAGTGAAGGCAAAAGGGCCAACAAGTGCTAAGCATCTCTGGGAACTCCTTCAAGATTGTTGGAAGACCATTTTCGGTTACTACCTCTTGAAGCTCATCAAGAGAATACTAAGAGTGTGCAAAGCAGTCATCAAAGCAAAAGGTGGCTACTTTGGAGAACCTAGAATATAAGACATATTTTCAGTTGTTTCACACTTTTTTGTTAAGTATATAATTTCACATGTGTTAATTCATAGTTTTGATGCCTTCAGTGTGAATTTACAATTTTCATAGTCATGAAAATACAGAAAAATCTTTAAATGAGAAGGTGTGTCCAACTTTTGGTCTGTACTGTAAGTCTATTGGAAACCCAAGCAATTTTCTGGTGGCCCCGCCCCGGCGGTCTGCAGAGGAACTAGAAATTGCAGAAATCAATGGGAACAGTGGTCAAATGACATGGGAACAGCATGGGGAAGACCCCTGGAAGCATGTGTGACTCCTAGGTCACTGCTGTGAACAATGTCAGAGTCTTACGCCACTTTTACAGACTCACAATAAATCATACAAAAACAATACCAAAATGGATTTTCCTGGGACATATATTAAGGAACATCCTTTCCAGGGTAATGACTTTTATATAAGGCAAAATAAATAACCAAAAACAAAAATGCTCCTCCACACCTTGGGCTATGTTCAAATGTAGTGTTTTTGATGCATTTTTGAACTTTAGCATTGCTTTCCACCAAGACAAAAAGACATGCATTCAATGTGAATTGTAATTTTAACATTTTACAACCTTATGCGGCCATGTGGTGTGTGACACATCATCAGACACATCCTGCTTCATTTATGAAGGAGGCACTCTGAAAGTCACAAAGCCTATTTTTATAGGGCCATCAGGCGTCCTTTAGTTTTCTTAAAGGGCCAGCAGTCAGTCCTCGCTATTCTTAGAGAGCCATCAGTCGGCTATGCTTTGTTGTTACCATTATTAAACAGAGGGTCTACTATACTGTTATTGCATATGCAGCGAGTGGCAGGGCTGCCCAAAATTTGGATGCACCCCAATACCCCTTTGAAGAGACTTACAGGAGGGCCTCCTGAAAACAATGTTCCCCTTATTAGGAAGTGGGTCTCCCATAGTGTTTGCCTATGCAGTGAATTCAAGGGCTGCCAAAAATTTGGAGGAACTCCAATGGCCCTTGGAAGAGACGTGAAGGAGGGCCTCATAAAAAAGTTCCCTTTAGAAAAGAGTGGGTCTCCTATACTTGTAATGCCCATGCACTAAGTGTATGGGCTGAAAAACATTTGCCCCTGGGGGATATATATGAACACGCTGTTTAACAATTTTTTTAAAGGGCATCATAAACACTCTTTAAAATAATTATGTGGGTGTTGCATCACAGACCACAGTCACCATGGTGATATGGTGGTGGATGATGAGGAGAAAGAGGAGGACAACAGCAAATAACCAAAACCAGGAAGCGTATACCCATGTTTGGGTGTGAAGAGGTGCATGGGAATAGACCTCCCAAAAAAGACACTGGATTTGAGTTTATGTTGCACTGCTGTCATTCAGTGGTGTTGAGAAGTCTGGCCCAATCCAGCCCTTGTTCATTTTTATAAGAATCAGCCTGTCAGAATTTTCAGGCAAATGCACTTATCAGTAGTGTTGAGCATTCCGATACCGCAAGTATTGGGTATCGGCCGATATTTGCTGTATCGGAATTCCGATACCGAGATCCGATACTTTTGTGGTATCGGGTATCGGTATCGAAACAACATTAATGTGTAAAAGAAAGAATTAAAATAAAAAATATTGCTATACTCACCTCTCCGACGCAGCCTGGACCTCACCGAGGGAACCGGCAGCGTTGTTTGCTTAAAATGCGCGCTTTTCCTTCCTTCCGTGACGTCACGGCTTCTGATTGGTCGCGTGCCGCCCATGTGGCCGCGACGCGACCAATCACAGCAAGCCGTGACGTAATTTCAGGTCCTTCTAGGCATTCAGTATTTTAAAATTACGTCCCGGCTTTGTGATTGGTCGCGTTGCGGTCACATGGGCGACGCGACCAATCACAAGCCGTGACGTCACGGGAGGCAGGAGACGCGCGCATTTTAAAATGCGCGCGTGTCCAGCCTCCCGTGACGTCACGGCTTCTGATTGGTCGCGTCGCCCATGTGACCGCGACGCGACCAATCACAAGCCAGAACGTAATTTTAAAATACTGAATGCCTAGAAGGACCTGAAAATTACGTCACGGCTTGCTGTGATTGGTCGCGTCGCGGCCACATGGGCGGCACGCGACCAATCAGAAGCCGTGACGTCACGGAAGGAAGGAAAAGCGCGCATTTTAAGCAAACAACGCTGCCGGTTCCCTCGGTGAGGTGAGTATAGCAATATTTTTTATTTTAATTCTTTATTTTACACATTAATATGGTTCCCAGGGCCTGAAGGAGAGTTTCCTCTCCTTCAGACCCTGGGAACCATCAGGGATACCGTCCGATACTTGAGTCCCATTGACTTGTATTGGTATCGGGTATCGGTATCGGATTAGATCCGATACTTTGCCGGTATCGGCCGATACTTTCCGATACCGATACTTTCAAGTATCGGACGGTATCGCTCAACACTACTTATCAGTTATAATTCCACCAGTGGCACTAAAATCCTGCTCTGACAAAATGCTGGCGGCAGGGCAGGCTAGGCTCTCCAAGGCGTAAAGAGCCAGTTCATGCCATGCGTCCAGCTTCGATACCCAATAATTAAAGCGGAATCACGGATGACGTTGGTATTGTCAGCAAGGTACTCCCTCAGCATCTTCAAAAACTTTGCACTACTTGTGAGAGTACCCTTCTCCTCAGGGCCTGTGCGATGGGAGGGTCTGAGAAAACTCTCCCAGAACTTTGACAGTGTTCCCCTGCCTCTGCTGGATTGGAGTTGTGTCTCTCTTGCCGGTACTCCTTGGTTGTCAAACGAACTGTGACCTCTGCCACCAGAGTTTTCAGAATGGAATTTTTTAAATAATTCCACAACAAGGACCTTCTGGTACTGCCCCATTTTAGTAGACCTGTCTGCCTGAGGAATATGAAAATGACTGTCACCCAAAATTTTGAGAATGCGGGGGTCACTGGAAAGGCAGTGTAGCATAAACTCAGCCATGCATTCCAGACTGACAACAGGCAAGACTCCCATGTCCTCACCAAGAGGATGACTGACAATGCTCTCCTACTCCTCCTCAGGCCATCAACGCTGAACAGACGGTATGACAGTTGTGCAGGTAGTACCGTCTATAGGGCATGAAACTAGATCCTGTTCTTCCTCGTCTTCCTCATTGTCTTCCAATCCACATTGGGATGAGATGAGGCTGGGCTGTGTGTAATCATCCTGTATGGTTCCAAGCTCCATCTCATCATGCTCCGCCTGCAATGCATCCTCTTTGATTGTGAGCAGAGAGCATTTCAGAACACAGACAAGCGGGATGGTGATGCTAATTATGGCATCATTGCCGCTCACTATCTTGGTGGTGTCCTCAAAGTTTTGGAGGATGTTACATATGTCTGACATCCATGTCCACTCCTGAGGTCTTATATGTGGAGTCTAAACTGAATACCCAATGGCCATGGTGGTTTGTCACCTAAGCATATTATCTTCAGCACAGCCTGCTGCTACTGGGCTGAGGCAGTGCTTCCAGCTTGTGGCTGATATGTTCATTTCGAAGATGGAGGCTGAAAAAGAGGAGGATGAGGTGCAGTAGCTGTAGACTGTGGGGGAAACCCTAATTGACCTTAGGCCCGCAATCGTCGGCTCCATCCCCAGGTCCAAACGGGTCTCGGCTTCCACTATGTTAACCCAGTGTGCCATCAGCGAGATGTACCATCCATGCCCAAAAGCACCTGTCCACGTGTCCGTGGTTAGGTGGACTTTCCCAGTAACTGCACTGGTAGTTTTGATACCCCTGCTGATGCTGGCCTGGCAGGTGGTGCAAATGGCCTTTTTGAGGTTATTGGCAGAGTCTTTAAAAAACAACCAGACTTGGGAAGACCTAACAGTTGTACTGGCAACTTACGTCACGTTGGTGTTACGGGGAATGGTATCCTGCCTTCTGTCTGCGTGCACCACACTGCTTCTTCCTGCCAGTTAGGGTGCTACACCTCCCTTCCCCTGTGTGCTTCTGTCCTCACTCTGCATGTCCTCCTGCCAGATTGGGTCAGTTATTATATAATCCACCACCTCGTTTTCCACTTCCGCACCCTGGTCCTCCTCTGACATTTGTGTTTCATCATCGTCCACCTCTTATGACACTTTCCCATCATTGCCTTCGTGTGACCATGACTGCTCAAATATTTGGGCATCGCTACGTGCTATCTCCTCTTGTGCCGCGTCAAGTGGACGAGGCGAGAGGCCCGAATCTATAAATGGAAAAGTGAACAGTTCTTCTGAGTGTCCAAGTGTGGGATCAGTTGTCTCCAGGCACTCAGTATGGTGGGAGGAAGGAGGATCAGGCTTAGGAATATGTGGTCCAGACTCACGGCTACTGAGACTTGACCGTGTGGAAGACAGGGTGGTGGTGGTGAGAAAGTGAATGGAAGCATTTTCAGCTTTCCAACCAATAACCTGTACGTTTTCTCTCGGGCATGCGCAGTTGCGGTGCCCTTTGAACTTACAGCGCAGGTGCCGGGGACGCTAATGAAGGAAGAAGAGGCGGCGCCCGCACGCAGAGGCCCTGAGTGATGGCTGTGGTGCGTCTGTGTTTTGGGGGGGAAAGACCTGCTCCCAGGTCTAATTCGAGGTATGAGGGGCACATTATAAAAGCGATTATTGCAGCATTGGCATGGACCAGAACTAAAAGAGCCACCTTGACAGAATACAGCATTAGTGCTGCACAAGGTGGCTCTTTTAGTTAAAAACGCCTGGGGGGGGGGGTGACAGGTTCCCTTTAATGCCCCTTCCTCACTGATTTTTGAATAATTTTAATAATTTATATTTAGAATGTATATAATTATTTTTCTAGCAACATATATAAAAAATACAGGGGTAAGTTTTGGTGAAATGTCCTGTTTATAGATTGCCGGCACCATATCACATTTGCTTAGCCCCTGAAATAACATAACAGCATAAATACACACAAGTGACCCCATTTTGGAAATTAGACCCATCAAGGAATTCATCTAGGGGTGTAGGGGTGTGTTGAGCATGTTGAACAGCTATGTGTTCCACAGAAATTTTTAAAATATGGAGTTGAAAACAAAAATTATTTTTTTTCCACTAAAATGTTTTAGCCCCAAATTTGTAATTTTTTCAAGGGATAATACAAGAAAAGTGACCCCATATTTGTTACGCAATTTCTCATGTATGTGATAATACCCCATATGAGGTTAAAAACTGCTGTTTGGGCACATGTAAAAGGAAGTGAACAAGAGAGAAGGTGAGTAGACTTGATGCCTAGCTGAGTAACTGCAAGTGAACACCACCATGTACTTGTCAAAGGTGAAAGTGAAAGTAAAGGAAGACTTACAGTAGTAGGAACCTAATAGTGCAAAAAAGCAGGGTGTGATTAATTAGTTAAAAGTTAACTTTTAATGTATTAATTTAAAAATAGTATGCCAGAGATAGTGACAAACAATACATATAGGACTCACAAGATATCACATTCCAAAGGAAATGCCAATAAAAAACGATACCACAGACTTCAAACCATTAAATATCTAGTTACACAGTTCTTCTCGGCAGAGAACCACGCAATTTCACACTAAATATCTTTCAGTAGACCAAAAACCATGTAAACAACAATATATATTCTCCATACAGAACACCCAAGACTGAGTGTGGAGCAATAATTTCTTTTCTTATAGTCTCTGAATGGTGTGTTAAACAATACAACTACGAAAATAAACAATCTCACCCTATTGTCATGCTAGGTGAGCTAGTAACCGTTTACATCTGGCGCTATATCAGGGGAGATGGCATCTTCTCCACCATACAAATACCCCATAATTAAGTATCACCATTTCTCATAAACAAACCCCAAATAAATAAAGTATACTTCCCTATGTGTTTCGTTTTCTTATACTCATCAGGGGAAGATTCCTATGTAGCTCCATTCATGTGGGAGGCAGGGGTACTGTCACGGTCTTACCTATCTCTTGCCGGCTGCTGTTAAATAGCCCGCCCGCTCATTTTTGTGTCCCGTAGTCAGGCGTCACTTCCTGTGCATCCGCTGTGAAGCACATAGCTGAACCACACACATCATTTCCGGTGACGCGTACCTGGAGTTTCCATGACAGCGCATCACTGAACCGTAAATATCAATTCCTGGTCAAAGCGTCTGAGTCATTTCGTGACTACCGGAGTCCTCTTAATAGAAGCGCTGTGCTGGAACAATAAATCTCGTATCCCAGAGCCTCGCTATGGACTAAAAAAACTATTAACCCCTACTGGTTATAGCATCGCTATACAAGCGTGCATAGCCCACTTAATATTAGGGACCATTTTTTATATAGACAAATAAGATTCTACCTGAACCTCCTTCTAGGAAGGAGAATCTTTTGTCAAGGGCATATGCTTGGTTTTTCCAAAAAAATAAACCATATACATAAAGTATAATTCATCCACTTATCTGTATTTTCAAAGGTGGCTTTTTCCATGGTTTTTCCATGGTGGCAGACTCTTATTCCTACAGGGAATATAATTATGCTAGAGTGTTCAAGAGATCAAAGGGAATTTTTGAGGATAAAGGAGAAATATACATAGGGGGGAATGGCTCTCCCTATTATCAGCCCTACAAATCCCTAATGTTAGATAAAGTAAGAAGAAAGTACAGGGTTAGTACCCAAATTAGTCAAGTCCATATTTTTTCAACTTATAGCATACTGGGGGTTCCTACAGGAAGCAGCTGTATGTCAAAAGCTGCTTCCTGTAGGAACCCCCAGTATGCTAGGGAGAGCAGCCGTGGAATGGGGGCGACTATTCTTCCGTTCTTTCTATCCTAGGGTGCCAACCTCCATTGTTAGGTAGGTTATCGGTATTAGGAGATGGATAGAAAAAAGGCGTGGGTGAGTACACCATACTATCCCTCAAACTATTTTTTCGGGGCACACAATGAAGGTTATCACCAAGAAAGCCATTCCCCCCTATGTATATTTCTCCTTTATCCTCAAAAATTCCCTTTGATCTCTTGAACACTCTAGCATAATTATATTCCCTGTAAGAATAAGAGTCTGTCACCATGGAAAAACCATGGAAAAAGCCACCTTTGAAAATACAGATAAGTGGATGAATTATACCTTATGTATATAGTTTCTTTTTAAGGAAAAACCAAGCATATGCCCTTGACAAAAGATTCTCCTTCCTAGAAGGAGGTTCAGGTAGAATCTTATTTGTGTATATAAAAAATGGTCCCCAATATTAAGTGGGTTATGCACGCTTGTATAGCGATGCTATAACCAGTAGGGGTTAATAGTTTTTTTAGTCCATAGCGCGGCTCTGGGATGCAAGATTTATTGTTCCAGCACAGCGCTTCTATTCAGAGGACTCCGGTAGCCAGTAGAAATGACTCAGACGCTCTGACCAGGAATTGATATTTACGGTTCAGTGATGCGCTGTCATGGAAACTCCAGGTACGCGTCACCGGAAATGATGTGTGTGGTTCAGCTATGTGCTTCACAGTGGACGCACAGGAAGTGACGCCTGACTACGGGACACAAAAATGAGTGGGCGGGCTATTTAACAGCAGCCGGCAAGAGATAGGTAAGACCGTGACAGTACCCCTGCCTCCTGTTATGATCCGGTGGTAGGATCTCAAAACTGACCTGACACATATGACCAGAATATAGGACAAGTTCTGGGGAGGTGGAAGCTATACCGACCGCAATCCTGATCCTATCCACACACACTAAAGGAAGCCGTGGAGCGTTCCTAAAATCCTAGATGCCTTGTTCACAGCCTGAGAAACTGACTACCCCTAGAGAGAAAGCAAAGACCTCACTTGCCTCAGAGAAATAACCCCAAAGTTTTAGTCAGCCCCCCACAAATAATAACGGTGAGTTAAGGGGAAAAGACAAACGTAGAAATGAAACAGGTTTAGCAAAAGAGGCCCGCTAACACTAGATAGACTGAAAATAGATAGGAGTCTGTGCGGTCAGTACAAAAACTATCAAAAATAAACCACGCAGAGAATACAAGAACCCCCACACCGACTCACGATGTGAGGGGTGCACTCTGCACCCCAGAACTAACCAGCAAGCGAAAAATCACATATAAGCAAGCTGGACTGAACTCATCATATACAGAGAAACATTTTCAAGGAAATAATGAGCAAAATGAACAAACAAACTTAACTTCTCCAGCAGGAGACTAGTGACAAGGAATATTCAGGAGCTCTCAGAAACAGGACTGAATACACCGACAGCAGGCAACAAATGAAAGGCCAGGTGAATTAAATAGGCCCAGCATAGCAGGAAATGAAGCAGCTGAGCCCAGCCATATCGCTAAAGGCCACCAGAGGGAGCCCCAGAACAAACTCACACAGTACCGCTCATGACCACAGGAGGGAGCCCGAGAACGGAATTCACAACAGTACCCCCCCCTTGAGAAGGGGTCACCGAACCCTCACCAGAGCTCCCAGGCCGATCAGGACGAGCCGAATGAAAGGCACGAACCAAATCGGTCGCATGGACATCGGAGGCGACAACCCAGGAATTATCCTCCTGACCATAGCCCTTCCATTTAACTAAGTACTGAAGCTTCCGTCTCGAAATACGAGAATCCAAGATCTTCTCCACCACATAATCCAACTCCCCCTCGACCAAGACCGGAGCAGGAGGATCAACAGAAGGGACCACAGGCACCACATATCTCCGCAACAATGACCTATGGAACACATTATGAATGGCAAACGATGTTGGGAGGTCCAAACTAAATGACACAGGGTTGAGGATTTCCAAAATCTTATAAGGACCAATGAAACGAGGCTTGAACTTAGGAGAGGAAACCTTCATCGGGACATAACGAGAAGACAACCATACCAAATCCCCCACACGAAGTCGGGGACCCACACAGCGACGGCGGTTAGCAAAGCGCTGAGCCTTCTCCTGGGACGTCAAATTGTCCACCACATGGTTCCAAATCTGCTGCAACCTATCCACCACAGAATCCACCCCAGGACAGTCAGAGGGCTCAACCTGACCCGAGGAAAAACGAGGATGAAAACCAGAATTGCAAAAGAACGGTGAAACCAAAGTAGCAGAACTAGCCCGATTATTGAGGGCGAACTCAGCCAATGGCAGAAAAGTCACCCAATCATCCTGATCAGCAGAAACAAAACATCTCAAATAAGTTTCCAAGGTCTGATTAGTTCGTTCGGTTTGGCCATTCGTCTGAGGATGGAAGGCCGATGAAAAAGACAATTCAATGCCCATCTTAGCAAAAAAGGACCGCCAAAATCTGGACACAAACTGGGATCCTCTGTCAGACACAATGTTCTCCGGAATACCATGTAAACGAACTACATTCTGAAAAAATAGCGGCACCAAATCGGAGGAGGAAGGCAGCTTAGGCAAGGGTACCAAATGGACCATTTTAGAAAAACGATCACAAACCACCCAGATGACAGACATCCTCTGAGAGACAGGAAGATCCGAAATAAAATCCATGGAAATATGCGTCCAAGGCCTCTTCGGGACAGGCAAAGGCAAAAGCAATCCACTGGCACGAGAACAGCAAGGCTTAGCCCGAGCACAAATCTCACAGGACTGCACAAAGCAACGTACATCCCGCGACAAGGAAGGCCACCAAAAGGACCTCGCCACCAAATGCCTGGTACCAAAAATCCCAGGATGACCCGCCAACACTGAAGAATGAACCTCGGAAATAACTTTACTGGTCCATCTGTCCAGGACAAACAGTCTCTCTGGTGGACAACGGTCAGGTCTATTGGCCTGAAACTCCTGCAACACCCGTCGCAGATCAGGAGAGATGGCAGACAAAATCACCCCTTCTTTGAGGACACCAGTCGGTTCAGAAACTTCCGGGGAGTCAGGTACAAAACTCCTAGAAAGGGCATCAGCCTTCACGTTTTTCGAACCCGGAAGATATGAAACCACGAAATCGAAATGAGAGAAAAACAGCGACCATCGAGCCTGTCTCGGATTCAACCGTTTGGCAGACTCGAGATAAGTCAAATTCTTGTGATCAGTCAAGACCACCACACGATGCTTGGCTCCCTCAAGCCAATGTCACCACTCCCCAAATGCCCACTTCATTGCTAACAACTCACGATTACCGACATCATAATTCCGCTCGGCAGGCGAAAACTTTCTTGAAAAGAAAGCACATGGTCTCATCACAGAGCCATCAGAGCTTCTCTGCGACAAGACAGCCCCTGCTCCAATCTCAGAAGCATCAACCTCGACCTGAAAGGGAAGAGAGACATCGGGCTGGCGCAAGACAGGAGCCGAAGAAAACCGACGTTTCAGCTCCTGAAAGGCCTCCACGGCCGCAGGAGACCAATTAGTCACATCAGAACCCTTCTTGGTCAAATCCGTCAAAGGCTTAACCACGCCAGAAAAATTATTGATGAAGCGACGGTAAAAATTAGCAAAACCCAAGAACTTCTGAAGACTCTTCACAGATGTAGGTTGAGCCCAGTCATGAATAGCCTGGACCTTGACTGGATCCATCTCAATAGTAGAAGGAGAAAAAATAAAGCCCAAAAAGGAAATTTTCTGGACTCCGAAGAGACATTTAGAGCCCTTCACAAACAAGGCATTGGCACGCAGGACCTGAAATACCATCCTAACCTGCTTCACATGAGACTCCCAATCATCATAAAAGACCAAAATATCATCCAGGTACACAATCATAAATCTATCCTGATACTCTCGGAAGATGTCATGCATGAAGGGCTGAAACACAGAGGGGGCATTAGAAAGCCCAAAAGGCATCACCAAGTTCTCAAAATGGCCTTCGGGCGTATTAAATGCTGTTTTCCATTCATCGCCCTGCTTTATGCGCACAAGATTATACGCTCCTCGAAGATCTATCTTGGTGAACCAACTGGCCCCCCTAATCCGGGCAAACAGATCGGACAACAGTGGCAAGGGGTACTGAAATTTGACCGTGATGTTATTTAGAAGGCGATAATCTATACAGGGTCTCAGAGAACCATCCTTCTTGGCCACAAAAAAGAACCCCGCACCCAAAGGGGACGAGGACGGGCGAATATGCCCCTTCTCCAAAGACTCCTTTATATAACTCCGCATAGCGGCATGTTCTGGTACAGATAAATTAAAAAGTCGTCCCTTAGGAAACTTACTACCAGGAATCAGATTTATAACACAATCACAATCCCTATGAGGAGGTAGGGCACTGGATTTGGGCTCATCAAATACATCCTGGTAGTCCGACAAAAATTCAGGGACTTCAGAAGGAGTAGAAGAAGCAATTGACACCAAAGGGGCATCGCCATGAATTCCCTGGCAACCCCAACTTGACACAGACATTTCTTTCCAGTCCAGGACTGGATTATGAGCCTGCAGCCATGGCAGACCCAACACGACAACATCATGCAAATTATGTAGCACAAGAAAGCGAATCACCTCCTGATGTGCAGGAGCCATGCACATGGTCACTTGAGTCCAATACTGAGGTTTATTCTTGGCCAATGGCGTAGCATCAATTCCCTTTAGTGGAATAGGGAATTGTAAAGGCTCCAAGATAAAACCACAGCGCCTGGCAAATGACAAATCCATCAAATTCAGGGCGGCACCTGAATCCACAAAAGCCATAACTGAGTAGGATGACAGAGAGCAAATCAAAGTAACAGACAAAATGAATTTAGGTTGTACAGTACCAATGGTGACAGACTTGTCAAACCTTTTTGTGCGCTTAGAACACTCTGAGATAACATGAGCAGAATCATCACAGTAAAAGCACAACCCATTCTGACGTCTGTGGTTTTGCCGTTCAACTCTGGTCAGAGTCCTGTCGCATTGCATAGGCTCAGGTTTCTGCTCAGAAAATACCGCCAGATGGTGCACAGGTTTGCGTTCCCGCAAACGCCGATCAATCTGAATGGCCAAAGACATTGACTCATTCAGACCCGCAGGCGTGGGGAACCCCACCATAACATCTTTAAGGGCTTCAGAAAGACCCTTTCTGAAAATCGCCGCCAGGGCGCACTCATTCCATTGAGTGAGCACAGACCACTTCCTAAACTTCTGACAGTAAACCTCTGCTTCATCTTGACCCTGAGAGAGAGCCAGCAAAACCTTCTCTGCTTGGTCTACCTGATTTGGTTCCTCATAAAGCACTCCAAGCGCCAGAAAAAAACGCATCCACATTTAGCAATGCAGGATCTCCTGGCGCCAGAGAGAATGCCCAATCTTGAGGGTCACCACGTAACAGAGAAATAATAATTTTAACTTGCTGAACAGAGTCACCTGAGGAGCGAGGTCTCAGAGAAAGGAATAACTTACAATTATTCTTAAAGTTCAAAAACCTGGATCTATCTCCGGAGAACAGTTTAGGAATTGGTATTTTAGGCTCTGACATAGGACTGCGGACTACATAATCCTGAATGCCCTGCACCCTTGCAGTGAGATGATCCACACTAGAAGACAGACTCTGAATGTCCATATCTGCAACTGAATTCAGAACCACCCAAAGATTAAGGGGAGGGGAGAGGCTAAACACAGTGCAGAGGGAAAAAAAAAATGACTTCAGGATTTCTCTTCTCCCTCTTCTGCTGCATTAACACTTTATGGCCTGCTGTACTGTTATGATCCGGTGGTAGGATCTCAAAACTGACCTGACATATATGACCAGAATATAGGACAAGTTCTGGGGAGGTGGAAGCTATACCGACCACAATCCTGATCCTATCCACACACACTAAAGGAAGCCGTGGAGCGTTCCTAAAATCCTAGACGCCTCGTTCACAGCCTGAGAAACTGACTACCCCTAGAGAGAAAGCAAAGACCTCACTTGCCTCAGAGAAATAACCCCAAAGTTTTAGTCAGCCCCCCACAAATAATAACGGTGAGTTAAGGGGAAAGGACAAACGTAGAAATGAAACAGGTTTAGCAAATGAGGCCCGCTAACACTAGATAGACTGAAAATAGATAGGAGTCTGTGCGGCCAGTACAAAAACTATCAAAAATAAACCACGCAGAGAATACAAGAACCCCCACACCGACTCACGATGTGAGGGGCGCACTCTGCACCCCAGAACTAACCAGCAAGCGAAAAATCACATATAAGCAAGCTGGACTGAACTCATCATATACAGAGAAACATTTTCAAGGAAATAATGAGCAAAATGAACAAACAAACTTAACTTCTCCAGCAGGAGACTGGTCACAAGGAATATTCAGGAGCTCTCAGAAACAGGACTGAATACACCGACAGCAGGCAACAAATGAAGGGCCAGGTGAATTAAATAGGCCCAGCATAGCAGGAAATGAAGCAGCTGAGCCCAGCCATATCGCTAAAGGCCACCAGAGGGAGCCCCAGAACAAACTCCCACAGTACCGCTCATGACCACAGGAGGGAGCCCGAGAACGGAATTCACAACAGCCTCCCACATGAATGGAGCTACATAGGAATCTTCCCCTTATGAGTATAAGAAAACGAAATGCGTAGGGAAGTATACTTTATTTATTTGGGGTTTGTTTATGAGAACTGGTGATACTTAATTATGGGGTATTTGTATGGTGGAGAAGATGCCATCTCCCCTGATATAGCACCAGATGTAAACGGTTACTAGCTCACCTAGCATGACAATAGGGTGAGATTGTTTATTTTCGTAGTTGTATTGTTTAACACACCATTCAGAGACTGTAAGAAAAGAAATTATTGCTCCACACTCAGTCTTGGGTGTTCTGTATGGAGAATATATATTGTTGTTTACATGGTTTTTGGTCTACTGAAAGATATTTAGTGTGAAATTGTGTGGTTCTCTGCCGAGAAGAACTGTGTAACTAGATACTTAACGGTTTGAAGTCTGTGGTATCGTTTTTTATTGGCATTTCCTTCGGAATGTGATATCTTGTGAGTCCTATATGTATTGTTTGTCACTACCTCTGGCATACTATTTTTAAATTATTACATTAAAAGTTAACTTTAATCACACCCTGCTTTTTTGTACTATTTTGTTTGATTCTTGGTCACAGCTTTTTATGAAACCTAATAGTGGTTTGAAACAGTTTTAAGATGACATCAGGTCAGGTGACACCTGTGTCACATTTACTAATTATAAAAGGCTTGGCAGGGCCGAGAACAAGCAGTTGGTACAGGTCATGGGGCTGCGAGGTTGGCTTACAGCCACTAACGCCACAGAAGGGACTGAAAGCAGTCAGATGCCAGAGGAGGCCTGATCTGTGAGAAAGATCCATACCTCTTTGTAGCAGAAGTCTGTGATCAGCGCCAGTAGAAGTCTGTGACCAGAACAAGTAGAAATCCGTGATCAGCGCCAGTAGAAATCAGTAACCAACAGTGCCAGTAGCATAACAAGCAGTGCTAGTAGAAGACTATGACCACATCCGAACCAGGCTCGGGAGATGATCCAGCTGTAGCAGAGGACTGTTCCTGTGGGCCTTACATCCAGAGCAGAGAAATGGCACAGGGTGTGAGCTGGGGCTGTGCTTCAGGGAACGGAGATGGTTAGTGTGGTGCTCACACTGTATACCCAGTGATTCGCACATCTAGGACTTGCGGCCTAGCGAGATGTACAGATGTCCCCCTGCTAGTAGCTGTGTAACGATCAGAGGCATTTATAGAGACTATGGAAGGGAGAGGCCTAATACTGAGAGGGACACCAATGAAGTTGAGACACAAAGGCATGAACAGTCATTTAACTGATCGATAACAAGAAGAGATTATGTAATAGAACTTTGCATTGATATTGTATTTAGTCACATTGCTGAGTGTCATAATATACTGTATTGACCTTGTTTCAGTAATCTGCCATGTAGTGCTTACCTGTATATATATATACCGTATATACTCGTGTATAAGTCGACCCGAGTATAAGCCGAGGCACCTAATTTTGCCACGAAAAACTGGGAAAACTTTTTAGACTCACATAGAAGCCAGGTATGCATTGTCCCCTCATCCCTATCCTGGTATGCATGGCTCCTCATCCCTGTCCTTGTATGCATGGTTCCCCATCCTTGTTCTTGTATGCATGGCTCCCCTTCCCTGTCCTTGTATGCATGGCTCCCCATCCCTGTCCTTGTATGCAGGTCTCCCCATCCATGTCCTTGTATACATAGCTCCCCATCCCCGTCCTTGTATGCTTGGCTTCCCGTCGCCATCCTTGCATGCATGGCTCCCCCTCCCTGTATGCATGGCTCCTCATCCCCATCCTTGTATGCATGGCTCTTTATCCCCTATCCTTGTATGCATGACTCCTATAAAAAAAAAAAACATCCTTCTTACCTTCCCTGCGCACCCTCGGTTCATCTTGTTCTGATGCCAGCAGCTCTTCCGGGCTGAGCGATCACGTGTCCCCGCTCATTAAGGTAATGAATATTCACTCCACGCCTATGGGAGTGGAGAGGGGTGAATATTCATTACCTTAATGAACGGGGACCTGTGCTAGCCCAGCCGCTGCTAGAAGCCGATGGCTGCGGCTGTAACTGTGCATGCTATGAGAGAAATGAATATTCACTGCCAGGGCAGCGAATATTCATTTTTCTTGAGCAGCGGGCACAGGCTTTAGCCGCAGCCTCAAAACATATAATGTGATTTTTTTTTTAAGATTCTGTCTCTCACAGTTGAAGTGTATACCTACGATAAAAATTCTTTGTAGGTGGGAAAATTTGCAAAATTGCCAGTGTATCAAATACTTATTTTCCCCCACTGTATTATATTTGTATATATATGTATATAGGGTATATACACTCACTGGCCACTTTATTAGGTACACCTGTCCAACTTCTTGTTAACACTTAATTTCTAATCAGCCAATCACATGGCGGCAACTCAGTGCATTTAGGCATGTAGACATGGTCAAGACAATCTCCTGCAGTTCAAACCGAGCATCAGTATGGGGAAGAAAGGTGATTTGAGTGCCTTTGAACGTGGCATGGTTGTTGGTGCCAGAAGGGCTGGTCTGAGTATTTCAGAAACTGCTGATCTACTAGGATTTTCACGCACAACCATCTCTAGGATTTACAGAGAATGGTCCGAAAAAGAAAAAAAATCCAGTGAGCGGCAGTTCTGTGGGCGGAAATGCCTTGTTGATGCCAGAGGTCAGAGGAGAATGGGCAGACTGGTTCAAGCTGATAGAAAGGCAACAGTGACTCAAATCGCCACCCAGATACAACCAAGGTAGGCCTAAGAGCATCTCTGAGCGCACAGTGCGTCGAACTTTGAGGCAGATGGGCTACAGCAGCAGAAGACCACACCGGGTACCACTCCTTTCAGCTAAGAACAGGAAACTGAGGCTACAATTTGCACAAGCTCATCGAAATTGGACAGTAGAAGATTGGAAAAACGTTGCTTGGTCTGATGAGTCTCGATTTCTGCTGCGACATTCGGATGGTAGGGTCAGAATTTGGCGTAAACAACATGAAAGCATGGATCCATCCTGCCTTGTATCAACGGTTCAGGCTGGTGGTGGTGATGTGCAGCCGACAAATCTGCGGCAACTGTGTGATGCCATCATGTCAATATGGACCAAAATCTCTGAGGAATGCTTCCAGCACCTTGTTAAATCTATGCCACGAAGAATTGAGGCAGTTCTGAAGGCAAAAGGGGGTCCAACCCGTTACTAGCATGGTGTACCTAATAAAGTGGCCAGTGAGTGTAGTTTGGGAACTGTTTCACTTGCAGCCCTGTATAAAGATATTATTTAATAATAATTATATTATTTAATTTTGTATTTTTTTTTCTCCACTGTAGGTTGCCAGGGCTATTTTCCCCACTGTATGTTGTCTTAGTGATGTGCACCAAGACAAGCTTCTCTTGCTGCTGCTATCTAGGGGCATATTCAGCATTTTCCATCACTTTTGATTGGCCATCATCACAGAGATGGAAAAAGTACATATCCTCTAAGAAGAATATGTTACTAACCATGTGATTAAAGGGAAAATTTACATATAAACTTCATAAGTTCATATCTCGGGAACAAGTGGACTATACAAAACAGAAAACAAAACTGTCACTCAGTGCTTCAGCCCTTATCTCAGGATGTAGCCAGCTTTAAACAAAAAAAATGTCATGAAAGGTTCTCTTTATAAATTATTTAGCAGGAATGTTTGGACCAATTTAGACTAAAACACAAAGCATTGTTGGAAATTCACTCGAATATTTTTGTGAAAATAACAGAACTCTAGGATGCAGTTTCTTCATTGATCTCCCACATATTCATAATTGGCAGATCTCCCATCTTCTCTTTGTACACTTTATCAAACATCTCACTCTGTGCCACCGTCATTATAGTTTTCCAGTCACCAACAATCCCTGGTAAAAAGAAGAGAAAACTCTGAGCCACTATCTTTATGGACTATATACATTTGTTGCTTCTTTTTTCAACTCCAATAACCCCTTTACTTGTACTTTACCTTTACGTAGAAAACTTCCTTTATTCTTGTCTAATAGTTCATTTGAAAGAAATGTATAATTAGCAAGAGGATCCTGTATCATGTTCTTAAAGGATGCTTTTTCCACCACGATGTCTATTGCTTCATCATCAAGGTTTATGCCAACATATTTGCAGATTTTCAGCACAGCAGATCGAAGGTCCTAAAACAGACACAACCCCCAATATTTTAATATTAATATTAAGCCATCAAGTAATCTGGTTCTATATGTATGTCATCAATAACATTTCGGAAACATTTTGCCAGTTTACAGCAATAAGGTGCAAGCAGCAAGTCACAATCCCCTCCTGCATAAGCGTATTCTCTCTCTGCCCTGTCGAGGGCAGAGCAAAGTATTGCAGTGCGCATGTGCAAGAAAAGGCCAAAGAGCACTGGCGCATGTGCACTGCAGAACTTGACTATGCTCTCTAGAGGACAGAGAGAAGTACGCCTGCACAGAAGCTCAATGCTAGACACTGTGTGGATGACGTTTTGGTAATACTCGGATATCAGTTGACTATCTGGGTGCTCAGATATGCTCGGCACACAGCAAGCATTAGTCGATGCTTGAATTTGAAGCTTCAATCCCATCCTGCATTTTTGTGCCTGTTACACAGCCAATAAACATTCAGAGATTGCCTGTCAGTCACTGTAATGCTGTAGCCATCTTGGTAGTGGCATTACTGTGATTGGATTGCTGTATTAAATCATCAGGGGTTATTAAAAGACAGACGCCACCATGTATGGCACACTGATACCATTGCACAACTCAGGGACATTTCTTATTGGAGGGAGAGAGTGGTTTTACATGCCTGTGTGTGTACAGTTGAATGAATCAGAGTCCTCCAGTGTTGATACTGGATGTGATGCTGAAACATCATACTGACAGTTCTTCTATGGGCTAATCTTGTGCTTTGCTGTTTGTATTAGATACATTCTGCATTTAGCCTAGAGACAGTTGTAGGAGCAAGGAGTGTAGAATAATACAGCCTCTAGGCAGGGCTTAGAGCTTTGCTGTCTGCTGCTAAATATATATTTGCTGCTCATGACTACATTATCTTTTTGGGGGTGAAAAATATTGACTATATTGTCATCCATAGAGTGTTACGTGCTTTGTGTTAAAATTTGTTGAAATGCAGTGGTTATAACATTCCAAAAAAGAGTTCAAAAATGTTTCTGGATTCAATTAGTCATACATAGAGTATTAGGTGTTTTGTGTTAAATTTCAGTGGTATATAACATTTAAAAGAAGTGTTGAATTTTTTTTCTGGATTCAATTAGTGATCCATAGAGTATTACATGTTTTCTGTTAAATTTCAGCAGTATATAACATTCCAAAAAAGCGTTGAAACATTTATCTTTTTGTGCTTTGTGTTACATTCCAGTGCTATTACACTTCCAAAAACACTATGACTGCTGCAGGCGACCAATTTTTATTTATTTTTTATTAAAAATGAACTTGGTTTCAAGAAATCCAGCAATTAGAAAATGTGTAAGGCGTGCGGTAAGGGACGGGGAAGTGTAAGTGCTGATAATGGTGCACTCAGATGCTGAGGAAGTGGAGCAGATGCGACTAAACCTGTTGCTGGAGTACAAGAAACATGCCCATCCACGATACATGGGTTCCTGTCCCATGTTGCATGGAGGCAAGGTAACCACTTCTGAAGCCAGAGCAGTCCATATGGGTGGTTGGTTGGATAACAGATAATGCTTCCAGCAAGCTTGGCAGCACCACCCAGTCTTCCACACGGTCCAGTCTCACTGGCCAACAGTCTGGATTACTTAATCCTCACCTGGATCTTCCTTCCTCACACTATATTAAGTTCCAGGAGACTAGTGAACTCACATTAGGACACTCCGAGGGCCAGGTTGCGGAGGTAGGAGACTCTATGGTGGATAACGAAGTCACGGACCAACCTAGGAAGCTGGCATGCAGAGCAAGACTAGCGGCATTGAGGGGGAGGGAGTGGCAGCACTGAAACACATGAGTAGGTAGTGTGGTGACCAAAGGGAGAAGGAGGGCAACTGTTTCAGAGCGCTCCAACACTCCTGAATTTCAAGATCAGCAGGGGTCTGAGCACTAAAAGCCTAACCACCACTATCATGATCAGGCACATGTCATCGAAGCACCAGACTCAGTGGGCCAAAAGACCGGGTCCACAGTTGATGCCAGCAGATTACATCACTGCCTCTTCCCCTGTGATAGGTGCTTCCCAATCCCCTGTTCATGACACTGGCACAGATGTCACCACAGGCCTTGGAATGGAAAAAAATGATTCAAACCACCCACCCACATGCCCAATCACTAAACAGGCACATTTCCAGGCTGCTTGCCATGAAAATGTTGCCATTTAGGCCTGTTGACAAAGAGGATTTCCACTGACTAATTGCTGTAGCTTTCTCTCGATACTCCGCCCCCTGCCTACTCAGTGCTGGACTGACACTGAAATGAAACTCTGGCACTTGAGAGCACACAGGCCCACTTGCTGTGCAGTTAATATTAAGGCTATGTGCACATGTTCAGGTTTTTTCGCGTTTTTTTCGCGATAAAAACTCTATAAAAACTCATTAAAAAAGCATACATTATGCATCCTATCATTTAGAATGCATTCTGCATGTTTTGTGCACATGGTGCGGAAAAAAACGCATCGCGGTAAAAAAGCAGCATGTTCATTAATTTTGTGGATTTTCCACGTTTTTCCCGCAATTCTATGCATTTGGAAAAAATGCACAAAAAACGTGTCAAAAACGCGGTAAAATCACGTTAAAAACGCATGCGGATTTCTAGCAGAAATGTCCGGTTTTTGTCAGGAAAATTTCTGCCAGAAATCCTGACGTGTGCACATAGCCTAAATGTTTGTGCTTTTGTGGGTTGTGACTGATCTGGGTGTGTATTATGTTTAGGCCTCATTAAGATGTCCATGTTGCAAGTACGCGTTCCATCTGTTTTTTTTTTCAACAATTAAAACTTATAGTGCTATTCACATATCTGTGTCTTTCACGGACCATATGTCTGTGTGAAACGCCCAAAGACGTCCGTTTTTTTTCCAAAATAGGTCTATGGGTTTGTGAAAACTACATACTGGCAGCTGCTCCAGCAGTCTTATGTAGTTTTTGCACTGCTTAGGGTGGGTAGTCTGGGAATTCTGCTACTCTAGCTGCCTGGTAGTGAGATAATATATATTTATTTAAAGTGGTTATCCAGCCAAAATTAGATGACTGGAAAGTCATAGATTAATTGCCTTTGTAAGATTAAGTTGGCGCTGTCTCTATTGCCTCTGCTTACTGTGCACACCAGAAAGTGTATGTTTAATAAATGCTTAGTAATATACCTTGTGGGAAAGAAAAAGCGCAGATAGTGTCTTATCTCACAATTTAAAAGAAGGTTCACCAGTATTGTAACTGCTCACCTGATGTAAAAGATTCATATGCATATAGTGCCTGCTGCCGCAGATCCACCGGTCAACATGCGACCATAGCTAAATCGCTGAATAGGAGGATTTGGGGTTATGATCCACGCTGCCAGCTCATCCAAAAACAGACAAATGAACAATTGAACGGTGGTTTATTCTACGCGTTTCGGAGTGCATATGACTCCTTCTTCAGGAATATACCACAAGTCCACTAGTGCAAGGACTGCACGAAGTGCTACCGTTTTGTTTTGTTTAGTTGATTTGACCAAACAGCCGTGTTTATTTTTGTGCTTAAAACCTTGGTTTATGCTGTACTAATAAAACAAGTGCATCCTTAAAACTCCGTGTACACCCGAGTGAGCCGATCTACCAAAGTGGAGAATGCAGGCAGCGTTTCCAGTGAACATGTGTGATTGGCTACAAGTCAGCGGACAATGTCAGGCAAGATGAGGACCTGCTCAAACATCTGCTACAAGCACAGTAGCAACAGCAGCTACATCAACAGCAATTACAGCAGCAACAGATGGTGCAACAAGAGACAAGCAAGCTGCTTATACAACAGATGCAGCAGCACAGTTGCTGACTGATTTGCTTACGATTCGCGGAAGGCCAGCAGCCCCTGCCTCAAGTCAAGGTGACGACACATACATCTGGAAGACAGTAAGACTAACCATGCAAAAAATGAACCTGGGTGATGATGTGGAGGCATTTTTTACTGTGTTTGAGCAGGTAGCAGAGCGTGAAAAGCTGCTGCCAGGGCAGTGGGCGGAGGTGCTGGCCCCCTATTTGACTGGTGACCCCAGAAGGCCTATTGTGATTTGGCATTATAGAATGCGCAAGAGTGTGCCACATTAAATGCTGAAATGTTGGCACGTGCAGGAGTGACTATGTCGGTCAGAGCACAATGGATTCACCGCTGGGCGTACTATGGGGACAAACTGCCTCAGTCCCAAATGTTTGCCCAACTGCATCTGGTGCAAAAATGGCTGCAGCCAGAATACTCTACTTCAGCACAGAAGGTTGTCAAGGACAGATTCATGCACTCCCTTCCCAGGCAGGTGCAGAACTGGGTTGCTCAGGTAGGTCCCAAAATTGCAGACAAACTGGTGGGTATAGTGGAACAGTTTCAGGTGGTTGAGAGGTCCCTAAGAAAGCCAGGGGGTAAAGCCACCACTGGGGAAGTCGTAAATCCTAAGGGGTCACTGAGGAGTTGTCCAAGGCCACGGGTCAAGACTTGCTTTGCTGGGTACGTTGCGGTCCTGGACATATAGCTGCCCATTGCCCCTTGTCTTCTGAAGATATGGACTGCAGCCTAGGGAGGCTACTCCTACTATACCTACCCTGCCTGCAGTGTGGACTATCGGCCCGGTGAGGAGCCGCATGCATGTCATGGGTCAATAAATGGGATGCTGGTGACAGGACTTTTAGGCTATGTGCACACATTTCAGATTTTTCTCATTTTTTTTCGGCAGTTTTCCGCTTCAAAAACATTTAAAAATGCTTACATTAAGCATCCCATCATTTTAAATGCATTTTGCAATTTTTGTGCCCATAATGCATTTTTTTCCGCGGAAAAAATGCAGCATGTTCATTAATTTTGCGGAAAATCTGCAGATTTGCCACTATATTATTGTATTGGGAACCTCCGGAAAATGCAAATGTGCAAAAAATTAAATAAAAAAATGAAATAAAACCGTGAAAAAAATGCACGTGGATTTCCTGCAAAAAGAGTCTGGATTTACTCAGGAAAATTCTGCTCACTTTCCTGAACGTGTGCACATAGCCTAAGACTCAGGGAGTTTGGTGACCCTGGTAAGGGCCACACTTCCCCTTCAGTTGATCTCTGGGAAACACGTGGGTGTATGCTGCATCCACGGGGACCCCAAGGACTATCATGTCGCCAGAGTGTCAGTTAAAACAAGCTGGGGTATGGAGTCCCATGAGGTCGGGGTGGTAAAAGGTTTGCTGCACCCTGTGATGATCGGGAGGGACTTCGACCTTTTCTGGGACTTGTGGTGAAATGCGAAAGTATCAATGGGAGCAGACAGAAGCCAGCCCAACCCTGTCAAAATCCCATCACAGTCAGAGAAGGATGAGTTCCCCTTTTGTGTTCTGGCTGGTGATGAGGATGAGATGACACCAGTGAGACTGAAATTTCTGAACTGGAGGTTTCTGGCAGGAATTTTGGGACTGCCCAAATGCAGGACTTGACTTTGAAAAATGTACAGGAAAATGTGACTGTGATATATGGGGTTGTCCAAGAGCCGAGGGCCTACAAAAGGTTGCCATACTTTGCGGTCAACAGGGAGTTGCTATATCGGGTCACAAAACAGAAAAGCGAAGTATCAGATCAGTTATTAGTCTCAGGACCCTATAGATGTAGGGTACTGGATCTGGCCCATTCTCATGTCTTGGGTGGCACCTAGTTGTAGATAAAGGCCCCGTCTCACATAGCGAGATCGCTAGCGAGATCGCTGCTGAGTCACAAGTTTTGTGACGCAACAGCGACCTCAGTAGCGATCTCGCTATGTGTGACACGTACCAGCGATCAGGCCCCTGCTGCGAGATCGCTGGTCGTGTCGGAATGGCCTGGACCGTTTTTTGGTCGTTGAGGTCCCGCTGACATCGCTGAATCGGTGTGTGTGACACCGATTTAGCGATGTCTTCACTGGTAACCAGGGTAAACATCGGGTTACTAAGCGCAGGGCCGCGCTTAGTAACCCGATGTTTACCCTGGTTACCAAAAAAAAAACAAACAGTACATACTCACCATCTGATGTCCGTCAGGTCCCTTGCCGTCTGCTTCCTGCTCTGACTGAGATCCGGCCGTACAGTGAGAGCACAGAACAGCAGTGACGTCACCGCTGCGCTCTGCTCTCACTGTACGGCGGCACTCAGTCAGAGCAGGAAGCAGACGGCAAGGGACCTGACGGACATCAGATGGTGAGTATGTACTGTTTGTTTTTTTTGGTAACCAGGGTAAACATCGGGTTACTAAGCGCGGCCCTGCACTTAGTAACCCGATGTTTACCCTGGTTACCCGGGTGCTGCAGGGGGACTTCGGCATCGTTGAAGACAGTTTCAACAATGCCGAAGTCGTTCCCCTGATCGTTGGTCGCTGGAGAGAGCTGTCTGTGTGACAGCTCCCCAGCGACCACACAACGACTTACCAACGATCACGGCCAGGTCGTATCGCTGGTCGTGATCGTTGGTAAATCGCTATGTGAGACGGGGCCTTAAGACCCAAGAACGAGTCCTTCAGAGGTTTAACTGACCTGGGTGGCACAGGTACATTGTTAATTTCTGCTGCTCCTGCCCTACCTATTTCACCTAGTATTTCATTTTCCACCGTGAATACCGTGGAGAAGAAGGTGTTTAATATATCAGCTTTTTCTTCGTCACCTTCAACCATTCTTTCCTCACAATTTTTTAAGGAGCCTACACTTTCACTTATGATTCTTTTACTATTGATACAGCCCCTTGCAAAAATTATGGAATCACAGGCCTTGAAGGATGTGTATTCAGTTGTTTAATTTTGTAGAAAAAAAAGCAGATCACCGACATGGCACAAAACTAGTCATTTCAAATGGCAACTTTCTGGCTTTAAGAAACACTAAAAGAAATCAAGAACAAAAATGTAGTAGTCAGTAATGGTTACTTTTTTTAACCAAGCATAGGGGAAAAATTATGGAATCACTCAATTCTGAGGAAAAAATTATAATCATGAAAAACAAACAAAAAAAACCCACTCCAAAACATCACTAGTATTTTGTTGCACCACCTCTGACTTTTATAACAGCTTGCAGTCTCAGAGGCATGGACTTAATGAGTGTCAAACAGTACTCTTCATCAATCTGGCTCCAACTTTCTCTGATTGTTGTTGCCAGATCAGCTCTGCAGGTTGGAGCATTGTCATGGACCATTTTCTTCAACTTCCACCAACGATTTTATCCGGACTATTTGCAGGCCATGACATTGACCTTATGTGTCATTTTTCAAGGAATGTTTTCACTGTTTTTGCTCTATGGCAGGATGCATTATCATCTTGAAAAATTATTTCATCATCCCCAACCATCCTTTCAATTGATGGGATAAGAAAAGTGTCCAAAATATCAACATAAACTTGTGCATTTATTGAAGATGTAATGACAGCCATCTCCCCAGTGCCTTTACCTGACCTGCAGTCCCAGATCATCAATGATCTGGGACTGCAGTCCATGATTGCTTTTCCTTAGCCCATTGTAACCTTGTTTTTTTCTGTTTATGTGTTAATGATGGCTTTCATTTAGCTTTTCTGTATGTAAATCCCATTTCCTTCAGCCGGTTTCTTACAGTTCGGTCACAGACGTTGACTCCAGTTTCTACCCATTCATTCCTCATTTGTTTTGCTGTGCATTTCCTGTTTTTGAGACATTCCTTTAAGTTTCTGGTCTTGACGCTTTGATGTCTTCCTTGGTCTACCAGTATGTTTGCCTTTAACAACCTTCCCATGAACTAGAAGGCAGAATACTCTAGCACAGACTGAAGGCTGGGGTGGAGTTTTATAGCAGGAAGACACAGTGCACATGAGACCAAAGATGCCATCTTGGAAAAGGGCAGTAATGCACAAAAGGTAAAAAATGTTCAGAGTCCTGACACCCTCATATATTTATACATTAAAATAAGAGCACCCCTTAGCCTTCGTTTTTCCAAACTAAATAGCCCCAAGTGTAATAACCTATCTTGGTATTGTAGACCCCCCAGTCCTCTAATAACCTTGGTTGCTCTTCTCTGCACCCGCTCCAGTTCAGCTATGTCTTTCTTATACACCGGAGACCAGAACTGTGCACAGTATTCTAAGTTTGGTCGAACTAGTGACTTGTATAGAGGTAAAATTATGTTCTCCTCATGTGCATCTATGCCTCTTTTAATGCATCCCATTATTTTATTTGCCTTTGTAGCAGCTGCCTGACACTGGCCACTGAATATGAGTTTGTCATCCACCCATACACTCAGCTCTTTTTCATTGACGGTTTTGCCCAGAGTTTTAGAATTAAGCACATACCTTATTTTTCTGACCATAAGACGCACTTTTTTTCCTCCAAATTTGGGAGGAAAGTGTGGGTGCGTCTTATGGTAGGGATGTAGCATGTGGGGAGGGGGGCAGCAGCGAGTGGGATCGCACTGTTATCCCACTTCAGTAGGCAGAAAAATGTCCCCACTGCCGGGAATCAGTGCTGGGGAAATCATGTGGTCCTGATGATTAAGTGCAGGGAATATTCATTAGCTACTCCCCGCCCACCTATCAGCTGAGCGGTGAGCCGGGAGCAGCAAATGAATACTGCACTTAAGCGGCAACACACATGGTTTCCTCAGCGCTGATTCCTGCAGCAGCTGGGGAGATCTGTGTGTCCGGGGGAGGAGGAGGTAGCAGCAGCAGGGTCCGGGGGAGAGGAGATCACTGCATACCTGCCTGGGCTGGAGCTGAGTGCTGTGCAGTGTGCACAAGGAGGACCTGTGTGATGCCAGAAGTGGGCCCTGTGTGATGTCAGAAGTGGGCGGGCTGGAGCATCACATGGCAGCACAGAGCCCTCCCTCTTATTGACATAATCACAGGTCCTTCAGACTCCAACACTAGAATCTGCTGGCTTCCATTACCTGTGCTGTGGAAAGGCAACAAGAGGGAGGGCTCTGTGTGTGCAGTCATGGGATGCTTTTACCTCACCACAGGCTGGCTGCCACAATTAAGAGGTTAGTCTTTCCAAAACACAATAAAGCACTCTGCCACTCCTTTAGTGAACTATAACTCCCAGCATGTCATAGGATCTGCAGATCTGCAGGACACGCTGGGAGTTATAGTTCTCCCATGGGATTTTAAAGCAGCACTCCAGTGTTATTTTGCAGTGCTGGAGTGGTGCTTTCAATATAAGCCCTGTGCCCCCATTCTTATACTCACCCTCCAGCGTCTTCATATAGTACTTCACAGACACCACACTGGTCCCGCAGCTTCCAACATAATAACATACTATTATATATAATAACACCACATATAATAGTATGTTATTAAATATTTTACCACTTTTTTTGCTTCAAACATTTTTTTCCCTATTTTCCACCTCTAAAATCTGGGTGCGCCTTATAGTCCGGTGCGTCTTATAGTCCGAAAAATACGGTAGTTATTCATCTTATTACTTCTACCCAAGTGCATGACCTTACATTTATCCCCATTAAAGCTCATTTACCATTTATCAGCCCAAGCTTCTAGTTTACATCAATCATCTGCAGCCTTGCAGCGCTGGAGTCCTGGGTTCAAACCCCACCAAGGACAACATCTGCAAAAAGTTTGTATTCTCTCTCGGTGTTTGCGTGGGTTTCCTCCGGGCACTCCGGTTTCCTCCCACATTCCAAAGACATACTGATAGGGAATTTAGATTGTGAGCCCCATTGGGGACAGCAATCATAATGTGTGCAAACTGTAAAGCGCTGCGGAATATGTTAACGCTATATAAAAATAAAGATTATTATTATTATCCTGTAATATAAAATTGTCCTCCTCTGTATTGATTACCCTGCAGAATTTATTGTCATCTGCAAATATTGAAATTCTGCTCTGAATGCCCCCTACAAGGTCATTAATAAATATGTTAAAAAGAAGAGGGCCCAATACTGAAACCTGTGGTACCCCACTGCTAACCGCAACCCAGTCCGAGTGTGCTCCATTAATAACCACCCTTTGTTTCCTATCCCTGAGCCAGCTCTTAACCCAGTTACACACATTTTCCCCTATCCCCATTATTCTCATTTTATGTATCAACCTTTTGTGTGGCACCGTAGCAAAAGCTTTGGAAAAGTCCATATACACTACATCCACCGGGTTCCCTTGGTCCAGTCCGGAACTTACCTCTTCATAGAAGCTGATCAAATTAGTCTCACATGAATGGTCCCTAGTAAACCCGTGCTGATACTGGGTCATGAGGTTATTCCTCTTCAGATATTCCAGTATAGCATACCTTAAAATGCCCTCCAGGATTTTACCCACAGTAGAGGTTAGGCTTACTGGCCTATAATTACTGAGTTCAGTTTTGGCCCCTTTTTGAATATTGGCACCACATTTGCTATACATCAGTCCTGTGGTACAGACCCTGTTATTATGGAGTCTTTAAAGATTAAAAATAATGGTCTATCAATGACTGTACTTAGTTCCTTCAGTACTCAGAGGTGTATCCCCTCCGGCCCGGAGATTTGTCAATTTTAGTGATTTTTAGACACCGCCGTACTTCCTGCTGGGTTAAGCAGGTGACATTTAATGGGGAATTTTTATCACTAGTCATTTTGTCGGCCATGGGATTTTCTTGTGTAATTACTGATGAAAAAAAGTTATTTAGCATATTGGCTTTTTCCTCATCCTCATCCACCATTTCACCCAGACTATTTTTTTAGGGGGCCAACACTATCATTTTTCTTAGCCAGTTGTTCGCATCAAGGATCCTGTTCCATCTCCTGCTGCCATGCCCATCTACTGGAAAGATAGAAGGGAAAACTACCTGTGCATCTAGTTCCTTTACTTTCTTCCCCAACTCTTGCAGATTGTTAGTAGGTCCTTCCTTGCTGTGTCATTGGTGCCAACATGTATCAGAAGAAATGGGTGGACATCCTTGGAACTGATGAACTTTGGTATCCTATCAGTCACATCATTGATCTTCGCACCTGGGAGGCAGCATACTTCTCTTGCGGTTATGTCCAGTCTGCAGATGGCTGCTTCTCTGCCTCTCAGTAGTGAGTCTCCCACCACTACCACTCTTCTTCACTTCTTGGCTGTACTTTTTGTTGCTACTTCTGGGTTTGCTGTGTGCCATTTCTTTCTTCACTTGCTGGTAGTGCCTCAACCTTAGGTGTGCCATCTTCGTCCTCCACAAAGCCTTGGTATCGGTTTCCCAGTTGTGTGGTTGGTGATGTCTCCATGGTCTTCTTACTTCTTTTGGTCACATGATTCCACTTTTATGCTTTTGGAGGTCCTCTGACACTTTCTTCACCTTCTGTGACCAGTAGAGATGCTTCTGTTCTGTCTAGGAAGTCTTCGTTTTCTTTGATGAGTTTCAAAGTTGCAATTCTTTCTTCCAGACCCTGCACCTTTGCTTCTAAAAGGGCCAGTAACCACATATAACCCTTACTATGAATCAAAAAGTATCAAGAAAGGGTCAGAGAGTTTCTTAGATGTCTAACAAAATTTATTACATCAAAAAATTGAATAATAACATAGAATACAAAAAATGACACTAATAGCGGGATAATAAGGAGATAATACTTATGACATCATAAGCTGCATTATATATAGAATTTATTTTATATTTATTGGTCCCATTAGGAATCCTAATCTAGAGAATTGCTTCATATATCAAGTTTATAACGCAATAATTCAGATTAAATGCTCATAACCCGATTATAGGTGTGTATAAGTGACTGGTAAAATTCAAGAGGTAGGAAATGGTATTGCAGGCAGCATTCCCTATGTGGGTTTATATACGAGGCTTAATCAGTCCTAGCAATAAGGGGAATAATACGAGCTCTAATTCCAAATTCAGATTAAAAGTGCAATAGTGCATATAATATATTAAAGCAATAAATAGCTCGCTCATAATGAGCAATGCAACTTACAGGTTGTGTTTGTAAAATGTGCGATCTCTCCACCCGCCGCCTCAACGCGCGTTTCGCTGATCTTCTTCAGGAGGCGTGGCTAAATTACATGAGTGTGTCGGTATAAATAGTCAGATAGACCAATCAGAATTCAGTGTTGTGCCCGATGTCAATCATAGCGACGCATGTGTGGATCCTACTGCGCTCTGTAATGAGCACTTCCGTCAGTGCTCGGTGGAACGCATGCCATCCACTGTTGCTATGCAGCGGTGATGACGTGCGTATACCTGAAGAGCACGCCGGGAAGGCCGAGCGCAGGGGAACCGAGCATGCGTACTGACTGTTAATAATGAAAGGTAGCTAAGTGTGGAGGTTCAGGGCGTGCATGTTAGATGCTAACCGGAATGGGCCATATGTGTATAGCAGGAATAAAGGGAATGTGTATAACTACACAGGCAAATGCCATAAAATATCCAATTATAACAATATAATCATTACATATTATGTGTATATAATTAAAATTAGTGCAAGGATATATATTATATACTAAATATAAAAACAACACAATATCAAATAGGAATATATAGTGAATTTAAGAAAATTACAGCATTATTAATATAAGAATAAAAACAAATATAAAATACAATAGTGCCAAAAAGTGGAAGTAATAATTACTAAAATTAATATATACAATCAAGATTATAAATGCTAACATTATTATACATAGGTACATAGTGATAAATAGTGATAATATTCTAGTGAAAAGGATTATATATCAATACAACTATATAAATACTAAAATATATAAATAGTGACTATATGAAGATAATTGGCGATTAATAAATACATTTTAAATGTCCCTGGATAAAAATATACACATATCCGGATAGTCAGATCTCTATAACTTTATTGCACGCAGCTTGTATCCATAGGGTCCTAGTTGGAAATTTCATCCTTATCCCTAGGATATATCGGGGGCAACCAAATCAGTGATGATAATAAATCTGCAAAATTACATATAATTAAAATCAAATAAAAACACACAGAAACACGAAGAAACATTAAAAAGCCCATATAAAATTAAAACTAAATGACCTTATAGGATAAGGGGACAGTAATTATAAATATTTAGAGGAATGATCCAAAGCCATGGCTCTCATTTAAACCGTAAGGGGTAAGTGAATTAAGTCTGAAAATCCAGCGACTCTCTACTTGAGACAGTATTTTAAACAAATTTCCTCCCCTTATACCTAGAGTTACCTGATCTATGGCCATAATTTGAAGCCCTCTGGCATCTGAGTTGTGAAATACCTTAAAATGACGAGGAAGTGTCTTCAATTGTTCGTCATGTTCAGCATTTTTGGATTTTTCAATGTCACGCACGTGTTCTCTTATTCTTATACGGAGTTCTCTTGTAGTCATGCCAATATATATTTTAAGGCAAGGGCAACGTGCAAGATAAATTACTGATTGTATATTTACGAGATTCATCAGCATTGTAGAATTCTTTACTTTTAATGGTATTAGCACATCCTTTGCATCTTTTACAGGGAAAGAAGCCATTTATTTCTCCAAAAATATTTTGCTGAACAGGTTTTACGGAAGAGTAATGACTTCTAACCAGCATATCAGCTAAATTTTTAGATCTTTTGGCGGTTATGAGTGGTTTTGGAGTAAGGGTTTTCTTTAGAATAGGATCAGTAAAAAGAACATCCCATCGACTATGGATAATTTTTGTAAAGTCTTTCCATTGACTATTATATGGTGTAATTAGTCTCACCTTAGATGTATCCGAGATTTCCTCTTTTTTCTTTTGTTGGTATAATAGTTGGTTTCTGGTGACTTGTTGTGTTTTTTTATAAGCATATTGAATTGGTCTATGTCCATAGCCTCTTTCTCTGAATCTTGAATAAAGATCTTTAGCTTGCTCCTGATAAGCTTCTTCAGTAGAGCATATTCTTTTGGCTCTTATGTATTGTCCCACCGGGATAGAGCGAATTGTAGATGGCAAATGGGAGGATTGTGCATGTAGAAATGAATTGGTGGCGGTTGGTTTTCTAAAGATAGTTTTAAGAATAGAACCATCATTATTGATAGATATATCAATATCAAGAAATGTAACTTTACGTCCATATGAATAGGTCAGATAAATGTTAGAATCATTATCATTAAGCGCTGCCATTAAATTTACGAAAATTAATCTTAAAACGACTCCATGAAAAATCTGCTATGGGGATAACATTGAATTCGGAAGAAGAAAAGGAAGCCTTGGCTATTCTTGAATCATTGGCAGACGAAAATAATCCCCCCAACCTGGTGAGCACCTTCCCTAATTTTCTTTTTAACAAATCAAAAAAATTTCCTAATATTAACTCTTGTCCAGCCGTCGATGTCTTTGTTAAATTGGTGACTGAAGACATCGAAAAAATAAATCACAAATATTATTTTAAACCTAGTGATCTAAAAGAGAGAAAAATAATTCAAGAGTTACAATAATGGAAGGATGTCACCTTCAAAAGAGCAGATAAGGGGGGTAATTTAGTTATCTGGCCAAATGAATTATATGAGAGGCAAGCCTTTAAATTGCTATCTAATAGCCAATGCTACAAAAAATTAACCTATAACCCTACTCAAGAATATCAAAGGGAACTAGTGAGCATTCTGTTGGAAGCTTATGAGGAGGGAATTATTTAAAAAAAATTGCTGGAGGTGATAGAAAAATTGAAGCCTAAACTTCCGGCTTTTTATCTCCTCCCAAAATTACACAAAAATGCCTTAGATCCCCCCAGACGTCCCATCGTATCAGGCAATGAGAGTCTTACTGAGATCATATGTAAAATAATTGATTATTATCTTAAACCGATTGTTACCACTTTGCCGTCATTCACTTTAGATACAATGGCGGCATTAAAAAGATTAGATCAACTCCACCTCGATGACAACGTGATTCTTGTCACTGCTGACGTAGAGGCATTATATACCTCAATTAAACATACTCAAGGAATAGCAGCAGTAACTTGGTTTTTACAGAATAGTAATCTTGATAATAACCTTTGTAAACTTCTCCTTACGCTGTTGGAATTTATCCTGACTCATAACTGCTTTACCTTCAAAGATCAGGTGTTTCTCCAAGTACAGGGTACAGCGATGGGGGCTTCATGTGCCCCCTCGTACGCTAATTTATTTTTAGGCCTTTGGGAACGTGATCTATTCCAATGTTCGAATATTCTTGGTATTGATAAAATCCAAAATTGGATTAGATATATAGATGACATTATGTTTGTTTGGGAGGGAACTGTAGATGAACTAAAAAATTTAATGGCAGCGCTTAATGATAATGATTCTAACATTTATCTGACCTATTCATATGGACGTAAAGTTACATTTCTTGATATTGATATATCTATCAATAATGATGGTTCTATTCTTACAACTATCTTTAGAAAACCAACCGCCACCAATTCATTTCTACATGCACAATCCTCCCATTTGCCATCTACAATTCGCTCTATCCCGGTGGGACAATACATAAGAGCCAAAAGAATATGCTCTACTGAAGAAGCTTATCAGGAGCAAGCTAAAGATCTTTATTCAAGATTCAGAGAAAGAGGCTATGGACATAGACCAATTCAATATGCTTATAAAAAAACACAACAAGTCACCAGAAACCAACTATTATACCAACAAAAGAAAAAAGAGGAAATCTCGGATACATCTAAGGTGAGACTAATTACACCATATAATAGTCAATGGAAAGACTTTACAAAAATTATTCATAGTCGATGGGATGTTCTTTTTACTGATCCTATTCTAAAGAAAACCCTTACTCCAAAACCACTCATAACCGCCAAAAGATCTAAAAATTTAGCTGATATGCTGGTTAGAAGTCATTACTCTTCCGTAAAACCTGTTCAGCAAAATATTTTTGGAGAAATAAATGGCTTCTTTCCCTGTAAAAGATGCAAAGGATGTGCTAATACCATTAAAAGTAAAGAATTCTACAATGCTGATGAATCTCGTAAATATACAATCAGAAAATATTTGACCTGTACATCTCAGGGAGTAATTTATCTTGCACGTTGCCCTTGCCATAAAATATATATTGGCATGACTACAAGAGAACTCCGTATAAGAATAAGAGAACACGTGCGTGACATTGAAAAATCCAAAAATGCTGAACATGACGAACAATTGACACTTCCTCGTCATTTTAAGGCATTTCACAACTCAGATGCCAGAGGGCTTCAAATTATGGCCATAGATCAGGTAACTCTAGGTATAAGGGGAGGAAATTTGTTTAAAATACTGTCTCAAGTAGAGAGTCGCTGGATTTTCAGACTTAATTCACTTACCCCTTACGGTTTAAATGAGAGCCATGGCTTTGGATCATTCCTCTAAATATTTATAATTACTGTCCCCTTATCCTATAAGGTCATTTAGTTTTAATTTTATATGGGCTTTTTAATGTTTCTTCATGTTTCTGTGTGTTTTTATTTGATTTTAATTATATGTAATTTTGCAGATTTATTATCATCACTGATTTGGTTGCCCCCGATATATCCTAGGGATAAGGATGAAATTTCCAACTAGGACCCTATGGATACAAGCTGCGTGCAATAAAGTTATAGAGATCTGACTATCCGGATATGTGTATATTTTTATCCAGGGACATTTAAAATGTATTTATTAATTGCCAATTATCTTCATATAGTCACTATTTATATATTTTAGTATTTATATAGTTGTATTGATATATAATCCTTTTCACTAGAATATTATCACTATTTATCACTATGTACCTATGTATAATAATGTTAGCATTTATAATCTTGATTGTATATAATAATTTTAGTAATTATTACTTCCACTTTTTGGCACTATTGTATTTTATATTTGTTTTTATTCTTAAATTAATAATGCTGTAATTTTCTTAAATTCACTATATATTCCTATTTGATATTGTGTTGTTTTTATATTTAGTTTATAATATATATCCTTGCACTAATTTTAATTATATACACATAATATGTAATGATTATATTGTTATAATTGGATATTTTATGGCATTTGCCTGTGTAGTTATACACATTCCCTTTATTCCTGCTATACACATATGGCCCATTCCGGTTAGCATCTAACATGCACGCCCTGAACCTCCACACTTAGCTACCTTTCATTATTAACAGTCAGTACGCATGCTCGGTTCCCCTGCGCTCGGCCTTCCCGGCGTGCTCTTCAGGTATACGCACGTCATCACCGCTGCATAGCAACGGTGGATGGCATGCGTTCCACCGAGCACTGACGGAAGTGCTCATTACAGAGCGCAGTAGGATCCACGCATGCGTCGCTATGATTGACATCGGGCACAACACTGAATTCTGATTGGTCTATCTGACTATTTATACCGACACACTCACGTCATTTAGCCACGCCTCCTGAAGAAGATCGGCGTCTGAATTATTGCGTTATAAACTTGATATATGAAGCAATTCTCTAGATTAGGATTCCTAATGGGACCAATAAATATAAAATAAATTCTATATATAATGCAGCTTATGATGTCATAAGTATTATCTCCTTATTATCCCGCTATTAGTGTCATTTTTTTGTATTCTATGTTATTATTCAATTTTTTGATGTAATAAATTTTGTTAGACATTTAAGAAACTCTCTGACCCTTTCTTGATACTTTTTGATTCATAGTAAGGGTTATATGTGGTCATTGTATATTGAGAAGTTACCTGATAAATTCTTTATATTCCAGTATTTGGGGATTCTTGATTTAAAAGGGCCAGTAGTCTACACTTCTGGCAGGTGAAATTGGATTCTTCTTCTGGTCAATCTGTGAACATGTAGCACATGTTGCAGCTCACTTTGTAGGTTGTCACTTCTGCCATGTTGCTCCTAGATCCTGCTGACTTGTTGTGTGTCTTCCTTCTTGTGTAATCTACTCAATCAGCCAAGCTTTCTTGCAATAATGTTCTAGAGGCAAAAATTTGCGCGCCGTAAGGCTTTTCCCAGAAGGCACCTGGAATATGCAAATTGTCCTCTTCAAACTTCAATACTTGGTATTTTCTCCCAGACGGGCCTGCCAAAGGAGATCCTGATGGACCAGGGGACACCGTTTATGTCCAAGCTAATGAGGGAGTTTTGCAAGGTCCTCCAGATTACCAAACTTAGGACGTCTGTGTACTATCCACAGACAGATGGCCTGGTGGAAAGGTTCAATAAGACCTTGAACTCCATGCTGAAGAAAGTCGTGGAGAAGGATGGCCGAAATTGGGATTGCCCCCTTCCATGCCTACTGTTCTCAATCAGAGAAGTACCACAGGCCTCTATGGGGTTCTCATCATTCAAGCTGTTATAGGGATGGCATCCCCAGGGATTTCTAGATGTTGCGAAGTAGACTTGGGAAGCAGAAGTTGCACCCCACCAGAGCGTCATCAAGCGTGTGGCCAAAATGCAGGACCGAATTGCAAGGATGATGCCAACTGTGAAGGTGAGTCTCCTTCAAGCACAAGAAGCCCAGGTGATTGTCTACAACTGGGCCACAAGGCTGAGATGATTTAGCCCTGGGGACTTGGCGCTCGTGTTGATCCCCACCGTGCAAATTGCTGGCGAAGTGGCAAGGGCCATACGAGGTGGTCGAGAACTTGAGCGATGTCAACTATAAGCACATTAACCTGCTGAAACCGTATTAAGATGGATCTGTGCCTAGGGGCTAGTTCTGAAGCCAAAGTTATGGTTGTCCTAGTGGTAGAGACATTGTCGCCGGCCCATAAACAACAGTTCTGTGAGCTGCTTAAGCGGAAACAAGACCAGTTTTTGGAGTTACCAGGATGTATGCAGGTGGTGGAGCACGAGATCCTGACTGAACTACATGTGAGGGTGAGCTAAAGGCTGTATTGGATTCCTGAAGCTCCTTGCGAGGTGATCTCCCAGGAGGTGAAGAGAATGTTGAGCCTGGGTGTAATCGAGGAGTCAAAGAGCAGCTGGTCCAGCCCTACTATCCTTGGGCCAAAGCCCAGTGGAGAGTGGCGCTTCAGTAATGATTACAAGAAGCTCAGTGAGGTGTCCAGGTTTGATGCCCCGGGTCGATGAGCTTATTGAAATGCTAGGGTCAGCCAGGTACATCACCATCCTGGATCTAACGAAGAGGGAACTGATAAATTCTCCTGTCTCCAAGTGCCAAGGAGAAGATGGCCTTCTCTACACCTGATGGGTGCTTTCAATATACCCGGATGCCGTTCGGACAACAAGGAGCCCCAGCCACCCTCCAGAGGGCTATGGACCGGATTCTACATGTTTACAAGAAGTACGCTACTGCTTATTTGGACGACTGTGTGATTTTCAGCCCAGATTCGGGAAGTCACCTGCAGAAGGTCCAGGTGGTACTCTATGCACTAAGTAAAGCAGGGTTTACCATAAACCCAAAGAAGTGCACCCTCGGGAAAGAGGAGGTAAAGTACTTGGGCAATCTAGAAGTGGCCACAGCCAGTCTCCAAAAAGCAGGTCAGATTGTTCCTTGGGATTGTGGGATATTATCGGCGATTTATCCCGAACTTCTCCATAATAGCTGCCAACCTGACTGATCTTCTCAAGGGCACAAAGTCAACGATGGTCAAATGGTCCTCTGAAGCGGAGATGGCATTCCAGGAATTGAAGCTCGTCCTGTGCTGTCAGCCATTCTTGGTCGCACCAGACTTCACAAAGGAGTTTGTGATCCAGTCGGATGTCTCCGAGGTCGGGTTAGGAGCTGTGCTATCCCAGGAAATCGATTGCGACGAACACCCAGTCCTATACCTGAGTGGGAAACTTTCATCCTGCGAGAAGAACTATGCCATCATGGAGAAAGAGTGTTTGGCCATTAAGTGGGCGATCGACAACTTGAGATAATACCTGTTAGGCAGAAAGTTCAGACTAATATTTGATCATGCACCCCTGAGATGTATGAGGGAAAAGAAGGGGAGGAATGCCGGGGTAACTAGGTGGTTTCTGGCACTCCAGGACTTTACTTTCCATGTGGAGCACAGGCCAGGGAGGTTGCATAGGAACGCAGATGGCCTGTCTGAAGTCCCCTGTTTAGCAAATGAAGGTGCCAAAACCCCCGGTTTTTGGGCAGAGGGGGGAATATGTGACAGAGTCACTTGTGAAGTGATGGAGGGGAGTTACATGTCACTGCGCATGATGGCGTCAGTGATGTAAAACCAGAATCATTTCCTCCAGCACACTATGTGTTGGGTCGGTTTATTGAAAGTTATATTATGGACTGGTTTTAGTGGACCTCCATAGAGCGGGAGGGGTTCCACGTATCTCCACCTGTAGTGCCCTTACATGACCTATGTGATGTCAGGATCATGTGATCAGTCACATGATGGAGAGTCACATGGTCTGGCTTTAAATAGCTGAACGCCTGGGTTAGTCTGGGCTGTTGAGGGCCTGGAGAGGAAGACTCCAGGAGATTGTTTGTGCACATAGTGCTTGTGCAAGGACATTGTTAATCTTGAATGAGCTGACCTCCACTAGTGCAAGGACTGCACAAAGTGCTACCGTTTTGTTTTGCTGTTTTACCCAAAGGGCCGTGTTTATTTTTGTGCTTTAAACCTTGGTTTATGCTGTACTAATAAACTAAATTCATCCCTAAAGGCACAGTGTTCCATTGACTACCTCCGTGTGCAGCCGAGTGAGCCAATCTACCTCAATGTATAACATAAATATTTATTTATTGCATACTGTTGCATGTGATAGTATAGTTTCCTACTTCGCTTCCCCATATTGTTTATTTTACCAGTGTACTGATGTATACTGCAAAATAGCGGTCTCTGACTAATGAACTCCTACTCGCATGTTTCAGGTTTATTTGCTAAGCATTAGACAAAACCCGCTGCATAAATGCAGCCAATAGTATCAATTTCAGTACATTTTGCAGACTTTGAGCTGTCAGCTCTATTATGGCTGATTCACACATTCAGTAATCATCATGGATCCAGGAGCAATTAGCTGGTCAAAAAAAGTTGTGCAGACAACTCTTTTGCATGGAAAAAAAGACAAATTGCAACTGTATTCATTTTTTTCCTTTCTAAAAATTGAAGTCTATGAAAAACAAACCCATTAAATAGCCATCTATTTTTCATACATTTGAAACGAATCTGAAGTAGCACATGGAATCAGTCAAACCTACAAACCTGTTCCTACTTTGAAAAAGAGGTAATTTTTGGACTGATTGTAAAAAAAAACTTACCGTATTTTCCGGCGTATAAGACGATTGGGCGTATAAGACGACCCCCCAACTTTTCCAGTTAAAATATAAAATCTTCTTAAAAGTTGGGGGTGGTCTTATACGCTGTATGTTGTCTTATAGGGCCGGTGACTAATGTGCCTTTTGGGGGGGGGGAGTGGTCCCGAAGACGAAGAGGGGGCGTCTCACAGGAAAGTGTGAGTGGAGTATGCCCCATTACCTCATTGTAGCTGCAGCGTCAGCGTGGGGTGCTGGGGAGCGGCGGCGGCTGCTCCTCTTTGTGCCACGTGGGTGCTGTGGGGCGGCGGCTCCTCTTCGTGCAGCGTCGGGGCTCTGCGCTGTGGGGCGGCGGTGGCGGCGTATTTTCATGCAGAGTCAGTCGGGGCTCCTCTGGCATCTCCTCAAAGCCCGGAGGCATCGGCAGCTCCATTGCTGCGATGCAGTGGCCTCTGGGAAAATGGCCGCTGGGGGCGGCGCATGCTCAGATGCAGATCTCGTCCCGAGATCTCGGGAGACGAGATCTGAATCTGAGCATGCGCAGCCCCCAGCGGCCATTTTCCCGGAGGCCACTGCATCACAGCAATGGGGCTGCCCGTGCCTCCGGGCTTTGAGGAGATGCCGGAGGAGCCCCGACTGACTCTGCATGAAGATACGCCGCCACCGCCGCCCCACAGCACAGAGCCCCGACGCTGCACAGAGGAGCCGCCGCCCCACAGCACCCATGCGGCACAAAGAGGAGCAGCCGCCGCCGCTCCCCAGCACCCCACGCTGACACTGCAGCTACAATGAGCTAATGGGGCATACTCCACTCACACTTTCCTATGAGACGCCCCCTCTTCGTCATCGGGACCACCCACCATATACACCCGGCGTACAAGACAATACCCGGCGTATAAGATGACCCCCGACATTTAAGAAGATTTTCAGGGGTTAAAAAGTCATCTTATACGCCGGAAAATACGGTAGTTTCATCACTTTCCATAACTCAAACCTATTGCTGCTTTGGGGCTGGCAGTCTGGTGTTACACTGAGACCGATATGGGTAAGGATTAGGGATGAGCGACTTTTTTAGGATCGAGTCAGGTTTCGCGAAACCCGACTTTGTCAAAAGTCGGGGGTTGAGTGAAATCGGCCGATTATCACGAAAAGTCGGTGATCGACCGAAACACGAAACCCAATGCAAGTCAATGGGGAATCAAAGTCGGCAGTGAGTGGAGGACAGGAAAACACCTACAGTGCCCATTTTAATGTCAAAAACATCAATTCTTGTCACTTAAGCTTGTGAATCTTAATTTACCTTATAATAATAGTTAGGCATTGAAAATGGGGGGTCATTTGGCGAAAGTTGTGGGGAGGGGTTAGGGCTGGCTCAAGTTTTTTGTGGGCCCAGGAAACGCGGACTACGTCACGGCGGTGGAGCCGGGAGAGGTAAGTATTAAAACTTTGCAAGTGCTGTGATCTCGAGCAAGCAGGGGGGGCCCACTCGTTCGCATTGGCACTGGCACAGGGCCCTTCAAAGTACGGCGGTGTGTTTGATGGCAGGGGTGCCTCCCACCGGTAGAGACACTTTTGCGTACTATGAGGGGCCCTGTGCCAGTGACGTCACCAATGAGTATGCCCCCCCACCTCATGAAGGAACCTGCACTTTCATCTGCACCTTCCTCTTTGTCCCCGTGTAAGGTGGTATAGTATGCGGGAAGGGGAACCAGACATTCAGCAGGGTCAGATTCTGGCTGTGTAGAGTGCAAGGGGAATGTAGTGGTCTGGGTCAATGTACCAGCAGACTCATCTAGCACTGGCTGGGCAATGGGCAGGATGAGGAGGAAACACAGATATCGTCCCAAAGAATAAAGTAGGCTAAATGCAGTTCAAAATTGGTAACAGGAGTAAACAGGCGGCACTGCTTTGTTCAGTGGAGGAGAACACCAAGGAGCGGCAGACAACGTTACTAGGGCCCAACCAAACTAGTAGGCCAAATGCAGTGTAAAAATTCCTATAGGCCGAAAACCTAAAGATTGAAGCTCAGCTATATTCAGTGGAGGAGAACACCAAGGAGCAGCAGACACCGTTACTAGGGCTCAACCAAACTAGTAGGCCAAATGCAGGTTAATATCTGATATAGACCAAAAGCCTGAAGATTGAAGCTCAGCTATATTCAGTGGAGGAGAACACCAAGGAGCAGCAGACACCGTTACTAGGGCCCAACGAAACTAGTAGGCCAAATGCAGTTTAAAAATTCCTATAGGCCGAAAGCCTGAAGATTGAAGCTCAGCTATATTCAGTGGAGGAGAACACCAAGGAGCAGCAGACACCATTACTAGGGCTCAACCAAACTAGTAGGCCAAATGCAGGTTAATATCTGATATAGACCAAAAGCCTGAAGATTGAAGCTCAGCTATATTCAGTGGAGGAGAACACCAAGGAGCAGCAGACACCGTTACTAGGGCCCAACCAAACTAGTAGGCCAAATGCAGTTTAAAAATTCCTATAGGCCGAAAGCCTGAAGATTGAAGCTCAGCTATATTCAGTGGAGGAGAACACCAAGGAGCAGCAGACACCGCTACTAGGGCTCAACCAAACTAGTAGGCCAAATGCAGGTTAATATCTGATAATGGCCGAAAGCCAGAAGATTGAAGCTCAGCTATATTCAGTGGAGGAGAACACCAAGGAGCAGCAGACACCGTTACTAGGGCCCAAACAATCTAGTAGGCCAAATGCAATTTAAAAATTCCTATAGGCTGAAAGCCTGAAGATTGAAGCTCAGCTATATTCAGTGGAGGAGAACACCAAGGAGCGGCAGACACCGTTACTAGGGCCCAACCAAACTAGTAGGCCAAATGCACTTTAAAAATTCCTATAGGCCGAAAGCCTGAAGATTGAAGCTGAGCTATATTCAGTGGAGGAGAACACCAAGGAGCAGCAGACACCTTTACTAGGGCTCAACCAAACTAGTAGGCCAAATGCAGGTTAATATCTGATATAGACCAAAAGCCTGAAGATTGAAGCTCAGCTATATTCAGTGGAGGAGAACACCAAGGAGCAGCAGACACCGTTACTAGGGCCCAACCAAACAAGTAGGCCAAATGCAGTTTAAAAATTCCTATAGGCCGAAAGCCTGAAGATTGAAGCTCAGCTATATTCAGTGGAGGAGAACACCAAGGAGCAGCAGACACCGCTACTAGGGCTCAACCAAACTAGTAGGCCAAATGCAGGTTAATATCTGACATTGGCCGAAAGCCAGAAGATTGAAGCTCAGCTATATTCAGTGGAGGAGAACACCAAGGAGCAGCAGACACCGTTACTAGGGCCCAAACAATCTAGTAGGCCAAATGCAATTTAAAAATTCCTATAGGCTGAAAGCCTGAAGATTGAAGCTCAGCTATATTCAGTGGAGGAGAACACCAAGGAGCGGCAGACACCGTTACTAGGGCCCAACCAAACTAGTAGGCCAAATGCACTTTAAAAATTCCTATAGGCCGAAAGCCTGAAGATTGAAGCTGAGCTATATTCAGTGGAGGAGAACACCAAGGAGCAGCAGACACCGTTACTAGGGCTCAACCAAACTAGTAGGCCAAATGCAGGTTAATATCTGATATAGACCAAAAGCCTGAAGATTGAAGCTCAGCTATATTCAGTGGAGGAGAACACCAAGGAGCAGCAGACACCGTTACTAGGGCTCAACCAAACTAGTAGGCCAAATGCAGTGTAAAAATTCCTATAGGCCGAAAGCCTAAAGATTGAAGCTCAGCTATATTCAGTGGAGGAGAACACCAAGGAGCAGCAGACACCGTTACTAGGGCTCAACCAAACTAGTAGGCCAAATGCAGGTTAATATCTGATATAGACCAAAAGCCTGAAGATTGAAACTCAGCTATATTCAGTGGAGGAGAACACCAAGGAGCAGCAGACACCGTTACTAGGGCCCAACCAAACTAGTAGGCCAAATGCAGTTTAAAAATTCCTATAGGCCGAAAGCCTGAAGATTGAAGCTCAGCTATATTCAGTGGAGGAGAACACCAAGGAGCAGCAGACACCGTTACTAGGGCTCAACCAAACTAGTAGGCCAAATGCAGGTTAATATCTGATATAGACCAAAAGCCTGAAGATTGAAGCTCAGCTATATTCAGTGGAGGAGAACACCAAGGAGCAGCAGACACCGTTACTAGGGCCCAACCAAACTAGTAGGCCAAATGCAGTTTAAAAATTCCTATAGGCCGAAAGCCTGAAGATTGAAGCTCAGCTATATTCAGTGGAGGAGAACACCAAGGAGCAGCAGACACCGCTATTAGGGCTCAACCAAACTAGTAGGCCAAATGCAGGTTAATATCTGATATTGGCCGAAAGCCAGAAGATTGAAGCTCAGCTATATTCAGTGGAGGAGAACACCAAGGAGCAGCAGACACCGTTACTAGGGCCCAAACAACCTAGTAGGCCAAATGCAATTTAAAAATTCCTATAGGCTGAAAACCTGAAGATTGAAGCTCAGCTATATTCAGTGGAGGAGAACACCAAGGAGCGGCAGACACCGTTACTAGGGCCCAACCAAACTAGTAGGCCAAATGCACTTTAAAAATTCCTATAGGCCGAAAGCCTGAAGATTGAAGCTGAGCTATATTCAGTGGAGGAGAACACCAAGGAGCAGCAGACACCGTTACTAGGGCTCAACCAAACTAGTAGGCCAAATGCAGGTTAATATCTGATATAGACCAAAAGCCTGAAGATTGAAGCTCAGCTATATTCAGTGGAGGAGAACACCAAGGAGCAGCAGACACCGTTACTAGGGCTCAACCAAACTAGTAGGCCAAATGCAGGTTAATATCTGATATAGACCAAAAGCCTGAAGATTGAAGCTCAGCTATATTCAGTGGAGGAGAACACCAAGGAGCAGCAGACACCGTTACTAGGGCCCAACCAAACTAGTAGGCCAAATGCAGTTTAAAAATTCCTATAGTCCGAAAGCCTGAAGATTGAAGCTCAGCTATATTCAGTGGAGGAGAACACCAAGGAGCAGCAGACACCGCTACTAGGGCTCAACCAAACTAGTAGGCCAAATGCAGGTTAATATCTGATATTGGCCGAAAGCCAGAAGATTGAAGCTCAGCTATATTCAGTGGAGGAGAACACCAAGGAGCAGCAGACACCGTTACTAGGGCCCAAACAATCTAGTAGGCCAAATGCAATTTAAAAATTCCTATAGGCTGAAAGCTTGAAGATTGAAGCTCAGCTATATTCAGTGGAGGAGAACACCAAGGAGCGGCAGACACCGTTACTAGGGCCCAACCAAACTAGTAGGCCAAATGCACTTTAAAAACTCCTATAGGCCGAAAGCCTGAAGATTGAAGCTGAGCTATATTCAGTGGAGGAGAACACCAAGGAGCAGCAGACACCGTTACTAGGGCTCAACCAAACTAGTAGGCCAAATGCAGGTTAATATCTGATATAGACCAAAAGCCTGAAGATTGAAGCTCAGCTATATTCAGTGGAGGAGAACACCAAGGAGCAGCAGACACCGTTACTAGGGCCCAACCAAACAAGTAGGCCAAATGCAGTTTAAAAATTCCTATAGGCCGAAAGCCTGAAGATTGAAGCTCAGCTATATTCAGTGGAGGAGAACACCAAGGAGCAGCAGACACCGCTACTAGGGCTCAACCAAACTAGTAGGCCAAATGCAGGTTAATATCTGATATTGGCCGAAAGCCAGAAGATTGAAGCTCAGCTATATTCAGTGGAGGAGAACACCAAGGAGCAGCAGACACCGTTACTAGGGCCCAAACAATCTAGTAGGCCAAATGCAATTTAAAAATTCCTATAGGCTGAAAGCCTGAAGATTGAAGCTCAGCTATATTCAGTGGAGGAGAACACCAAGGAGCGGCAGACACCGTTACTAGGGCCCAACCAAACTAGTAGGCCAAATGCACTTTAAAAATTCCTATAGGCCGAAAGCCTGAAGATTGAAGCTGAGCTATATTCAGTGGAGGAGAACACCAAGGAGCAGCAGACACCGTTACTAGGGCTCAACCAAACTAGTAGGCCAAATGCAGGTTAATATCTGATATAGACCAAAAGCCTGAAGATTGAAGCTCAGCTATATTCAGTGGAGGAGAACACCAAGGAGCAGCAGACACCGTTACTAGGGCTCAACCAAACTAGTAGGCCAAATGCAGGTTAATATCTGATATAGACCAAAAGCCTGAAGATTGAAGCTCAGCTATATTCAGTGGAGGAGAACACCAAGGAGCAGCAGACACCGTTACTAGGGCCCAACCAAACTAGTAGGCCAAATGCAGTTTAAAAATTCCTATAGGCCGAAAGCCTGAAGATTGAAGCTCAGCTATATTCAGTGGAGGAGAACACCAAGGAGCAGCAGACACCGCTACTAGGGCTCAACCAAACTAGTAGGCCAAATGCAGGTTAATATCTGATATTGGCCGAAACCCAGAAGATTGAAGCTCAGCTATATTCAGTGGAGGAGAACACCAAGGAGCAGCAGACACCGTTACTAGGGCCCAACCAAACTAGTAGGCCAAATGCAATTTAAAAATTCCTATAGGCTGAAAGCCTGAAGATTGAAGCTCAGCTATATTCAGTGGAGGAGAACACCAAGGAGCGGCAGACACCGTTACTAGGGCCCAACCAAACTAGTAGGCCAAATGCACTTTAAAAATTCCTATAGGCCGAAAGCCTGAAGATTGAAGCTGAGCTATATTCAGTGGAGGAGAACACCAAGGAGCAGCAGACACCGTTACTAGGGCTCAACCAAACTAGTAGGCCAAATGCAGGTTAATATCTGATATAGACCAAAAGCCTGAAGATTGAAGCTCAGCTATATTCAGTGGAGGAGAACACCAAGGAGCAGCAGACACCGTTACTAGGGCCCAACCAAACAAGTAGGCCAAATGCAGTTTAAAAATTCCTATAGGCCGAAAGCCTGAAGATTGAAGCTCAGCTATATTCAGTGGAGGAGAACACCAAGGAGCAGCAGACACCGTTACTAGGGCTCAACCAAACTAGTAGGCCAAATGCAGGTTAATATCTGATATAGGCCGAAAGCCTGAAGATTGAAGCTCAGCTATATTCAGTGGAGGAGAACACCAAGGAGCAGCAGACACCGTTACTAGGGCTCAACCAAGCTAGTAGGCCAAATGCAGGTTAATATCTGATATAGGCCGAAAGCCTGAAGATTGAAGCTCAGCTATATTCAGTGGAGGAGAACACCAAGGAGCAGCAGACACCGTTACTAGGGCCCAACCAAACAAGTAGGCCAAATGCAGTTTAAAAATTCCTATAGGCCGAAAGCCTGAAGATTGAAGCTCAGCTATATTCAGTGGAGGAGAACACCAAGGAGCAGCAGACACCGTTACTAGGGCTCAACCAAACTAGTAGGCCAAATGCAGGTTAATATCTGATATAGGCCGAAAGCCTGAAGATTGAAGCTCAGCTATATTCAGTGGAGGAGAACACCAAGGAGCAGCAGACACCGTTACTAGGGCCCAACCAAACTAGTAGGCTAAATGCAGTTTAAAAATTCCTATAGGCCGAAAGCCTGAAGATTGAAGCTCAGCTATATTCAGTGGAGGAGAACACCAAGGAGCGGCAGACACCATTACTAGGGCCCAACCAAACTAGTAGACCAAATGCAGTGTAAAAATTCCTATAGTCCGAAAGCCTGAAGATTGAAGCTCAGCTATATTCAGTGGAGGAGAACACCAAAGAGCAGCAGATTCCGTTACTAGGGCCCAACCTAACTAGTAGGCCAAATGCAGTTTAAAAATTCCTATAGGCCGAAAGCCTGAAGATTGAAGCTCAGCTATATTCAGTGGAGGAGAACACCAAGGAGCAGCAGACACTGTTACTAGGGCCCAACCAAACTAGTAGGCCAAATGCAGGTTAATATCTGATATAGCCTGAAAGCCTGAAGATTGAAGCTCAGCTATATTCAGTGGAGGAGAACACCAAGGAGCAGCAGACACCGTTACTAGGGCTCAACCAATCTAGTAGGCCAAATGCAGGTTAATATCTGATATAGCCTGAAAGCCTGAAGATTGAAGCTCAGCTATATGCAGTGGAGGAGAACACCAAGGAGCAGCAGACACCGTTACTAGGGCTCAACCAAACTAGTAGGCCAAATGCAGGTTAATATCTGATATAGCCTGAAAGCCTGAAGATTGAAGCTCAGCTATATTCAGTGGAGGAGAACACCAAGGAGCGGCAGACACCATTACTTGGGCCCAACCAAACTAGTAGACCAAATGCAGTGTAAAAATTCCTATAGGCCGAAAGCCTGAAGATTGAAGCTCAGCTATATTCAGTGGAGGAGAACACCAAAGAGCAGCAGATTCCGTTACTAGGGCCCAACCTAACTAGTAGGCCAAATGCAGGTTAAAAATTCCTATAGGCCGAAAGCCTGAAGATTGAAGCTCAGCTATATTCAGTGGAGGAGAACACCAAGGAGCAGCAGACACCGTTACTAGGGCTCAACCAAACTAGTAGGCCAAATGCAGGTTAATATCTGATATAGCCTGAAAGCCTGAAGATTGAAGCTCAGCTATATTCAGTGGAGGAGAACACCAAGGAGCAGCAGACACCGTTACTAGGGCCCAACCTAACTAGTAGGCCAAATGCAGTTTAAAAATTCCTATAGGCCGAAAGCCTGAAGATTGAAGCTCAGCTATATTCAGTGGAGGAGAACACCAAGGAGCAGCAGACACCGTTACTAGGGCCCAACCAAACTAGTAGGCCAAATGCAGTGTAATAATTCCTATAGGCCGAAAGCCTGAAGATTGAAGCTCAGCTATATTCAGTGGAGGAGAACACCAAGGAGCGGCAGGACACTGTTTCTAGGGCCCAACCAAACTAGTATGCCAAATGCAGTGTAAAAATTCCTATAGGCCAAAGCCTGAAGATTGAAGCTCAGCTTTTTTCAGTGGATGACAGAGGTATTGAGTGGCACAGACAGACACAGGTAGTATGTGTTAAATAAAAAAGTTGGCTCTATGCAGTTTTAAATTGGTTACAGGGGTACACAGGCAGCATTGGTTTGCTCAGCGGACGGCGATTGCAAGGAGTGGGGCACACTTAGTAGGCCTAACATTAAAAAGAAGGCTCTAGGCAGTTTTAAATTGGTTACAGGGCTACACAGGCGGCATAGCGTTGTTCAGTGGAGGACAACTGTAAGGAGTGTCTGACACAGTTAGTAGGCGAAAATAATGAAGTGAGGTTAATGTCGGGAAAAAAATTGTTCACAAATAAACAGGTGGCATAGCTAGCTACAGGGGTGGGCTCCTCTGCTGAGTAGCAGACAGTGGTAGTTGCCGCAGAGTATTAGCTGGTCTAAATGGAGGACAGGTCCCCTGTATATTTTTACTATCATCTATCATTTCAACACATTTTTCATGGCAGTGCCATTGAAGGATTTAACAGCACAGACAGAACAGTGGTGGAGCTGTAAGAGTTAATTTGGCAAGTGGTAGAGCACTTGTAGTAATTGTACTATGAGGGACCCTGTGCCAGTGCCGTCGCCCAAAAGTGGGCACACCCACCTGTCCAGGCAAATGGCACTCGCACGGGTGCTTGCACAAAGTGGTGACCACGGCCCCGTAGGGGGAGTCAGGCCAGTTAGGGAGGTGTTAAAATGGTAGACATACAGCAGCTGCAAATGGAGGAATTGGATCAGTCACTAAGAGGAGTCCAAAAGCAAAACCGTTTTACAGGAAAGCTACGTGTCAGCAGGGGAAGGTGGGGCAAAATAATTAGAAATCCATGATTGGTTCATTTTAATGAAGGTTAGATCATCAACATTTTGGGTAGCCAGACGAGTCCTTTTTTCTGTCAGTATTGAACCAGCAGCACTGAATACGCTTTCAGATAGCACACTAGCAGCTGGGCAAGCGAGCTCCTGTAATGCATATTCTGCCAATTCTGGCCAGGTGTCTATTTTAGATGCCCAGTAATCAAAGGGGAATGACGTGTGAGGGAGAACATCGATAAGGGAGGAAAAATAGTTAGTAACCATACTGGACAAGTGTTGTCTCCTGTCACTTTGAATCGATGCAGCAGTACCTGTCGTGTCTGCGGTCATTGCGAAATCACTCCACAACCTGGTCATAAAACCCCTCTGTCCAACACCACTTCTGATTTGTGTACCTCTAGCACCTCTTGCATGTTGCCCCCTGCAGCTCGTGTGAGAACCATCACCACCGCTGTGTGCTGGGAATGCCTGAACCAAACGGTCTACAAGAGTTGCTTGTTTGGTAGCCAATATTTGCTCAAGGTTCTCATGTGGCATGATATTTTGCAATTTCCCTTTATAGCGTGGATCCAGGAGGCAGGCCAACCAGTAATCGTCATCGGTCATCATTTTGATAAGGCGGGGGTCGCTTTTAGGATACGCAAGGCATAATCAGCCATGTGTGCCAATGTTCCAGGTGTCAAATCAATGCTTGTGCTGGGTTGAGGAGCACTTTCTGGCAATTCAACATCACTTGTCTCCCGCAAAAAACATGTACCTGACCTTGCAACGCCAACAGTTTCTATTGCCCCCTGAGAAGCTTCCTCCTCCCATAAATAATCATCCCCATCATCATCCTCCTCCTCCTCCTCTTCATCCGCCACCTCGTCCAGGAGAGTTCCCTGAGCAGACAATGGCTGACTGTCAAGGCTTCCCTCCTCCTCGGCTGCAGACGCCAGCTCCTTTATGTGGGTCAAACTTTGCATCAGCAGACGCATTAGTGGGATGCTCATGCTTATGGTGGTGTCAAAACACTGAAGGACTTGACAGAGGTCTTGTAGCTTCGACCACTGCACACCTGACAACTCCATTTCTGCCATCCAACTGCCTGCCCTTGTATGTGTATCCTCCCACAAAAACATTACAGCACGCCTCTGTTCGCACAGCCTCTGAAGCATGTGCAGTGTGGAGTTCCACCTTGTTGCAACGTCGATTATTAGGTGGTGCTGGGGAAGTTTCAACGATCGCTGATGGTTCTGCATACGGCTGGAGTGTACGGGCGAACGGCGGATGTGAGAGCAAAGTCGTCGCACCTTCAGGAGCAGGGCTGGTAACCCCGGATAACTTTTCAGGAAGCACTGCACCACCAGGTTCAAGGTGTGAGCCAGGCAAGGTATGTGTTTCAGTTGTGAAAGGGCTATGGCAGCCATAACATTCCTCCCGCTATCACTGACTACCTTGCCTGCCTCAAGATGTACACTGCCCAGCCATGACAGAGTTTCTTGCTGCAAGAACTCGGCCAGAACTTCCGCGGTGTGTCTGTTGTCGCCCAAGCACTTCATTTCCAACACAGCCTGCTGACGCTTACCACTAGCTGTTCCATAATGGGACACCTCGTGTGCAACACTGGCAGCTGTGGATGGAGTGGTTGTGCGACTGCGCTCTGTAGATGAGCTTTCGCTTCGGATGGAAGAGGAGGAGGAGGGGTGGCAAACACCTACAGCCAACTGTTTCCTAGACCATGGGCTAGGCAGAACTGTCCCACTGTGGCTGTCCCCTGTGGACCCTGCATCCACCACATTAACCCAGTGTGCCGTGATGGACACGTAACATCCCTGGCCATGCCTACTGGTCCATGCATCTGTTGTGAGGTGCACCTTTCTACTGACTGATTGCCTCAGTGCATGGAGAATGTGGTCTTTGACATGCTGGTGGAGGGCTGGGATGGCTTTTCTCGAAAAGAAGTGTCGACTGGGTAGATCATAGCGTGGTACTGCGTAGGCCATCAAGGCTTTGAAAGCTTTGCTTTCAACCAACCGGTAGGGCATCATCTCTAACAAAATAAGTCTAGCAATGTGGGCGTTCAAACCCTGTGTACACGGATGAGAGGGTGAGTACTTTCTTTTCCTAACGAGAGTCTCTTGTAGGGTGAGCTGGACTGGCGAGGTGCATATGGTGGAACTAGTGGTGGTGGTGGTGGACATGGCGGATTGAGAGAGGTTTGGTGATGGTATTCTCGATGTAGGCCTACATGCAGTGTTTCCTACCAATAAACTTGTGATTCCCTGCCTGCTTTGCCCTAGAGATGACACCTCCACATTTGCTGCTGTTGTTGTTCTAACCGGTGGGCTTACAGTGAGGGAAGCGATATAGCGTTGCTGACTACCTGGATTCTGAGCAGGTGCACCAACGGTAGGGAACGTTTGGGAGTTATTCCAGGCTTGCAAGTGCATGCTGGTTACATGTCTGAGCATGTACGTTGAATTTAAATTGTGGGGATTCTTCCCTCTTCTAAATGTTTTTGAGCATTTCTTACAGATAACTTTGCACTCATCATTCGGATCTTGGTTAAAAAATTGCCACACTAAACTATTCCTACTATGGAATACCTTTTCAGGCATTGCATGCTCTGTTACTTTCACCGGATGGCCACGCTGTCCTAAAACAGGTTTTGGTTTTGCCAAACTTTTTTGACCAGAGACGGGCCTGCCAGATGAAAGCAAATGTGATGTACATGGCTGCTGCGGATCCTCCTCCTCCGCTTCTGAGCTACTGCCAGCGGCACCCTCTTTCCCCAATGGCTGCCAATCTGGGTCAACAACTGGGTCATCTATCACCTCCTCTTCAATATCATGTTCAGCTATCTCTGTGTCACCGTGTAAGGTGCTATAACGTTCGGGACAGGGCACCATCGTCTCATCAAGGTCAGTTTCTGGCTCAGTACACTGCGAGGGCAATGTAGTGATGTGAGTCAATGGAACAGCATAACAATCCATCTGTGGCTGTGCATCAGTGCACTCCATGTCCGAATCATCTTCTAGTGGGCTGTTAACTATTTCCCTTTCTAACCCAGGCACGGTATGTGTAAAGAGCTCCATGGAGTAACCGGTTGTGTCGCCTGACGCATCCTTCACTGTTGTTCTGGGGGAAGGACACAAGGAAGCAACTTGTTCCTGACCGGGAGCATCCACCGACGACTGGCTACTTTTCAATTTTGAACTATCCGAAGAGGAGGCGAAAGAGCTGGAGGCAGAGTCAGCAAGGAAAGCCAAAACTTTTTCCTGCTGCTCCGGCTTTAACAGTGGTTTTCCAAGTCCCAGAAAAGGTAGCGTTCGAGGCCTTGTGTAGCAGGACGATGACGCTGGCTCAACAACTCGAGACTTAGGTGCTATTTTGATTTTCCCTCTACCACCCGATGCTCCACCAGCACCACCACCACCACCATCAGCATTACCAGCTGGCAATGACCGCCCACGGCCACGACCTCTTCCACCAGCCTTCCTCATTCTTGTGAAAATTTTACCAAACTAACAACCATTATATGGTACTGAAAAACAAGGCAGAAGGTGTATGTTAACTTGTGAATATAAATCTCCCTTTTTATGTGTGGCTGAGTGCTGAATAAATCAGGCCCACTGTATTACACTACAGTTTCTGTGGCAGAAAATCACTGGCAGAGATACCACAGACAGGACTGGCGCAGATGCACTGATTGGCAATATAAAACTCCCTTTTTTTTTTGGGGAGACTAGTGAATAAATCAGGCCCACTGTATTACAGTATACTTTCTGTGGCAGAAAAAGACTGGCAGAGATACCACAGACAGGACTGGCGTAGATGCACTGATTGGCAATATTAATCTCCCTTTTTTATGTGTGGGACACTAGTGAATAAATAAAGCCCACTGTATTACAGTATACTTTCTGTGCCAGAAAAAGACTGGCAGAGATACCACAGACAGGACTGGTGCAGATGCACTGATTGGCAATATAAATCTCCCTTTTTTTTTTGGGGAGACTAGTGAATAAATCAGGCCAACTGTATTACACCACAGTTTCTATGGCAGAAAATGACTGACAGAGATACCACAGACAGGACTGGCGCAGATGCACTGATTGGCAATATAAATCTCCCTTTTTTTTTGGGGGGGGAGACTAGTGAATAAATCAGGCCAACTGTATTACACCACAGTTTCTATGGCAGAAAATGACTGACAGAGATACCACAGACAGGACTGGCACAGATGTACTGATTGGCATTATTAATCTCCCTTTTTATGTGTGGGAGAATAGTGAATAAATCAGGCCCACTGTATTACACCACAGTTTCTATGGCAGAAAATGACTGGCAGAGATACCACAGACAAGACTGGCACAGATGCACTGATTGGCAATATTAATCTCCCTTTTTATGTGTGGGAGAATAGTGAATAAATCAGGCCCACTGTATTACAGTATACTCTCTGTGGCAGAAAAAGACTGGCAGAGATACCACAGACAGGACTGGTGCAGATGCACTGACTGGCAATATTAATCTCCCTTTTTTATGTGTGGGAGACTAGTGAATAAATCAGGCCCACTGTATTACAGTATACGTTCTGTAGCAGAAAAAGACTGGCAGAGATACCACAGACAGGACTGGCACAGATGCACTGATTGGCGATTTAAATCTCCCTTTTTTTGGGGGGGAGACTAGTGAATAAATCAGGCCCACTGTGTTACAGTATACTTTCTGTGGCAGAAAAAGACTGGCAGAGGTACCACAGACAGGACTTTCGCAAATGCACTGATTGGCAATATAAATCTCCCTTTTTATGTGTGGGACAGTGCAGAAAAAAACAGGCACACTGTTTTACACTACACAGTTTCGAGGGCAGAAAGTGGCTGGAAGATATATAACAAAAAAAAAAAAAAGGGACTGTACTACAATTACTATCTCCCTACAATAATCTCAGAAAAGTATGGCAGGCAGCAATAAAAAAGACTGCTGCACACAAAAGTGTGGACAAACAAACAAGATAGCTGTGCAGAAAGGAAGGAGCAACAGGATTTTTGCTTTTAAAAAAGCAGTTGGTTTGCACAGCGGCGTACAAACACCAATGCAGCTATCAGGGAGCCTTCTAGGGCAGCCCAATAAGCTACAGAGCTGATGCACAAAAATCTAGCCTCCACTGTCCCTGCAAAGAAACGGTGGTGTTGGACAGTGGGAGTCGCTACAGCACAAGCGGTTTGGGGGTTAATCTTTCCTCCCTAACAATATCCCTGCTTCTGACGAAGCTGCAGCAACCTTTCCCTATGCTCAGATCGGCAGAAGTAAGATGGCGGTCGGCGTGCACACCCCTTTCTAGCCCCTGTGACGCCGCAGAGAGCAAGCCAATCACTGCCATGCCCTTCTCTAAGATGGTGGGGACCGAGACCTATGTCATCACGCTGCCCACACTCTGTGTCCACCTTCATTGGCTCAGAAAAGGCACTGAAAGCATCATACGAAATGCAACTTTGGCGCGAAGATCGCCGACCGCGTGGCCGACCCCACACTGGGATCAGGTCGGGTTTCACGAAACCCGACTTTGCCAAAAGTCGGCGATTTATGAAAATGACCGATCCGTTTCGCTCAACCCTAGTAAGGATCAATCCTGAGCTAGCCATTAGGGTGTGTTTCCACGGTCAGGAAACGCTGCGTGTTTGACGCTGCGTAGAGCCACTGCATCAAACAAGCAGCGTCCAGATGTTACAGCGTAGTGGAGGGGATTTCCTGAAATCCCATCTCCACTATGCGTTAAAACATGCATGCAGCAGACCCGCGTAAATGGACATGCGGCACGTCTTTTCAGAACACAGGATGTCTGTTTACAATGCGGCAACGCTCCATCGCCGCACCGTAAATTACCCATAGATTATCAATAGATGCGGTAAAACTGCATATAATGATTAGTCACATGCGTAGTAACTGCGTAAACGCAGCTTACTACACATGTCTCCTAATTTACATGCTTACCTGTCCCGCCGCCGGAATTCCCGCATCCACTGCAGTTCTGGCGATAACTTAGCTTATCGCGAGAACTGCCATGCACGTGACCGGGGGTTATCTCTGGTTACTAGTCTGGTTCTCACAGTCAGCTGATCAGCTGATTGTGAAAACGCTGCAGTGAAGGTGATCGCTGGAGAGTTATCACTGGCAATCATCTACAGGCTCTGCTACATCTGGATGTCAGGCATCCAGATGTAGCAGAGCTGGATTCGTTGTGGGACACTCATTATTTAGGCTGTGTGCACATGCAACATACAACATGCAACATACAACATACACCATGCAACATACAACATACAACATACAACATGCACCATGCAACATGCACCATGCAACATACAACACGCAACATACAACATGCACCATGCAACATAAAACATACAACATGCACTATGCAAAATACAACATGCAACATACAACATACAACATGCACTGTTGTGAATTCCGTTCTTGGGCTCCATCCTGTGGTTGCTAATGGTATTTTTGGGAGTTCTGCTCTTGGGCTCCCTCTGGTGGTTTCAAGTGGAACTTAGCAGCTGTGTTCACTAATCGGTTTCCTGGCCTTGTTATTTAACTGGGCTTTTGGCTGTAGGTGAGGCAAGCTGTCAATGTATTTCCTGTGGATTCAGTCCTTTCCTGGAAGTTCTCTGTTGGCCAGTCCATTTTCAGCTTAAGATAAGTCTGCTAGTTTTTGGGTGTTTCCCAGCTTATGACCTTCTGTTCAGTTCAATTTATGTCTCTTTTGACCAGCTTGTCATTATGAGATATTCCAGCTAGTTGGAAGCTCTGGGGTCGCAGATTTGCACCTCCACACCGTGAGTCGGTGTGGTGGTTATTTTTGTAAACTCTGCGTGGACTTTTAGTTTTTATACTGACCGCACAGCAATCTTTTCTATCTCTGTCTATTTAGATAGTGTTGGCCTCCTTTGCTAAAAAATCTAGTTTCATTTCTGAGTTTGTCATTTCCCTCTCCACTCACCGTCAATATTTGTGGGGGGCTATCTTCCTTTGGGGATTTCTCTGTGGCGAGATAGTTTTCCGTTTCCATCTTCAGGGGTAGCTAGTTCTTAGGCTGTGCAGAGGCGTCTAGGCAGAGTTAGGTACGCTCCATGGCTATTTCTAGTGTTGGTGTTAGGAGTAGGGATTGCGGTCAGTAAAGTTACCACCTCCCCAGAGCTAGTACTACTTTTGTTTTACCCACCAGGTCATTTCTGTGCTGCTCCGTATTCACTAGGTCATATCAGTGATTAATGTCTGTGGAGCTGCTACCTCCTCTAAGCGAGTCCATGATTGGTTTTGCTCACCAGGTCATCTCAGTACCGCTCCGTACCCACCAGGTCATAACAGTACAGCTGGCCCACAATGTGTTAAATGCATCTCAAAAGAGGGAAGAGAAAGTTCTGAGTCATTTTTTTTTGTGTTGCTTTTTTTGTCCTTTTTTTTCCCCTTGATTTTTAAATGGTGCAGGAGCTTGGTGCTGATATGGAGGTTCAAGGTCTGTCTGCGCGTGTTGATCATCTCGCTGCCAGGGTACAGAGTATCCAAGACTATGTTGTTCAAACTCCTGTTTCTGAGCCTAGAATTCCTATTCCTGATTTGTTTTCTGGGGATAGATCTAGGTTTTTGAATTTTAAAAATAATTGCAGATTATTTTTTGCTCTGAGACCCCGTTCCTCTGGTGACCCCATTCAGCAGGTGAAGATTGTTATTTCTCTGTTGCGTGGCGACCCGCAGGACTGGGCATTCTCCCTGGAGCCAGGTAATCCTGCATTGCTCAATATACACTCACCGGCCACTTTATTAGGTACACCATGCTAGTAACGGGTTGGACCCCCTTTTGCCTTCAGAACTGCCTCAATTCTTTGTGGCATAGATTCAACAAGGTGCTGGAAGCATTCCTCAGAGATTTTGGTCCATATTGACATGATGGCATCACACAGTTGCCGCAGATTTGTCGGCTGCACATCCCAAAGATGCTCCATACAAGGCAGGATGGATCCATGCTTTCATGTTGTTTACGCCAAATTCTGACCCTACCATCCGAATGTCGCAGCAGAAATCGAGACTCATCAGACCAAGCGACGTTTTTCCAATCTTCTACTGTCCAATTTCGATGAGCTTGTACAAATTGTAGCCTCAGTTTCCTGTTCTTAGCTGAAAGGAGTGGTACCCGGTGTGGTCTTCTGCTGCTGTAGCCCATCTGCCTCAAAGTTCGACGCACTGTGCGTTCAGAGATGCTCTTAGGCCTACCTTGGTTGTAACGGGTGGCGATTTGAGTCACTGTTGCCTTTCTATCAGCTCGAACCAGTCTGCCCATTCTCCTCTGACCTCTGGCATCAACAAGGCATTTCTGCCCACAGAACTGCCGCTCACTGGATTTTTTTTCTTTTTCGGACCATTCTCTGTAAACCCTAGAGATGGTTGTGCGTGAAAATCCCAGTAGATCAGCAGTTTCTGAAATACTCAGACCAGCCCTTCTGGCACCAACAACCATGCCACGTTCAAAGGCACTCAAATCACCTTTCTTCCCCATACTGATGCTCGGTTTGAACTGCAGGAGATTGTCTTGACCATGTCTACATGCCTAAATGCACTGAGTTGCCGCCATGTGATTGGCTGATTAGAAATTAAGTGTTAACAAGAAGTTGGACAGGTGTACCTAATAAAGTGGCCAGTGAGTGTAGATTCGTTTTTTCAAGCACTTGGACTGCTTTATGACGAACCCAATTCTGTGGATCAGGCAGAAAAAATTTTGCTGGCTCTGTGTCAAGGTCAGGAAGCGGTAGAGATATATTGTCAGAAATTTAGAAAGTGGTCTGTGCTTACAAAATGGAATGAGGATGCCCTGGCGGCTATTTTCAGAAAGGGTCTTTCTGAAGCTCTTAAAGATGTTATGGTGGGGTTTCCCACGCCTGCTGGTTTGAACAAATCAATGTCTCTGGCCATTCAGATTGATCGGCGCTTACGTGAACGTAAGGTGGTGCACCATATGGCGGTGCCCTCTGGGCAGAGTTCTGAGCCTATGCAATGCGATAGAGTTTTGATGAGAGCAGAACGGCAGGAGTTCAGACGCCTGAATGGGCTGTGTTTTTACTGTGGTGACGCTACTCATGCTATCTCTGACTGCCCGCAGCGAACTAAAAGGGTTGCTAAGTCGGTTACCATCAGTACTGTACAGCCTAAATTTCTCTTGTCTGTTACCCTGATTTGCTCATTGTCGTCCTTTTCTGTAATGGCATTTGTGGATTCTGGCGCTGCCCTGAACTTAATGGACCTAGAATTTGCCAAGCGCTGTGGTTTTTCCTTGGAGCCTTTGCAGAGTCCTATTCCCTTGAGGGGGATTGATGCTACGCCATTGGCCAAGAATAAACCTCAGTACTGGACACAGTTAGCCATGAACATGGCTGCAGCACATCAGGAAAATATTCGCTTTTTGGTGTTGCATAATTTGCATGATGTGGTTGTGCTGGGGTTTCCATGGTTACAGGTACATAATCCAGTGCAGGATTGGAAATCTATGTCCATGACTAGTTGGGGTTGTCAGGGGATACATAGTGACATTCCTCTGATATCAATTTCCTCGTCCCCTTCTTCTGAAGTTCCTGAGTTTTTGTCAGATTTCCAGGATATATTTGAGGAGCCTAAATCCAGTCCTCTGCCTCCTCATAGGGACTGTGATTGCGCTATTAATTTGATTCCTGGCTGTAAGTTCCCTAAGGGTCGACTTTTCAATCTGTCTGTGCCAGAGCATGCCGCTATGCGGACTTATGTAAAGGAGTCCTTGGAGAAGGGGCATATTCGCCCGTCTTCGTCACCGTTGGGAGCGGGGTTCTTTTTTGTTGCCAAGAACGATGGCTCCTTGAGGCCCTGCATAGATTATCGCCTTCTCAAAAAGATCACGGTCAAATTCCAGTACCCTTTGCCTTTGCTCTCTGATTTGTTTGCTCGGATTAAAGGGGCTAGCTGGTTTACCAAGATTGACCTTCGAGGGGCGTATAATCTGGTCCGCATCAAACAGGGGGATGAATGGAAAACAGCATTTAATACGCCCGAAGGCCATTTTGAATATCTTGTGATGCCTTTCGGGCTCTCTAATGCTCCATCTGTGTTTCAGTCCTTTATGCATGATATTTTCCGGGAGTATTTGGATAAATTTATGATTGTATATTTGGATGATATTTTGATTTTGTGGTCTCGTATCTTCCGGGATCTAAGAATGTGAAGGCTGATTGTTATGATTTTCCCAATGGCAGGGAAATCAAAATCACAACGGACTAGCTCTCGGGTGATGGGAACTAAAGTGACCGTGACCTGAACCTGACACGACACTGGAAGTAGCCGGGGAGTGTTTCCTACGATGCCCTAGACACCACGCGCCAGCCGGAGATCTAACTACCCCTATCAGAGGAATATACAGGCCTGCCTTACCTCCAGAGATGAACCCCAAAAGGAGATAGCAGCCCCCCACAGATATTGACGGTGAGTCAAGAGGAAAAGACATACGTAGGATGAACAGCAGATTTAGCACAGTGAGGTCCGCTTACTAGATAGCAGAAGTACAGGAAAGAGTCACTTCACGGTCAACTTCAAAACACTACTCAAAAACACCATCCTGAAATTACTTTAAAACTCCAGTGACAACTCATGCCACTGGAGTGGCAATTTCAGTCCACGAGAGCTTCCAGCTACAGAGAGTCACATTGCAAATAGCTGGACAAAAATAGCATAAACTAGAAACAAAATTCAACTTAGCTGAACAGGATCTTGAGGCAGGAGAATGCAACAGAATGCTACTGATACATTGTTGGCCGGCATCAGACCAGCAGCCAAGCAGCCTTAAATAGGAAACTCCCCTAATGGGTGTCAACAGGTGATCAAGGATAGAAGAAGGCAAATAAGTGGCACTACCATAAAACACCACCGGGGGAGCCCACAAACAGAATTCACAACAGCTGATGCCTTGTCTAGGAGTTTTTTGCCTGATTCTCCTGGAGTCCGTGAGCCGGCTGGTGTATTCTCAAGGAAGGGGTGATTCTTTCTGCTATCTCCCCTGATTTGCGGCGGGTGCTTCAGGAGTTTCAGGCTGATAGACCCGACCGCTGTCCTGTGGGGAAATTGTTTGTTCCTGATAGATGGACTAGTAAGGTGATTTCTGAGATCCATTGTTTGGTGTTGGCTGGTCATCCTGGGATCTTTGGAACCAGAGATTTGGTTGCCAGGTCCTTTTGGTGGCCTTCTTTGTCACGGGATGTGCGTTCCTTCGTGCAGTCCTGTGGGATTTGTGCCCGGGCTAAGCCCTGCTGTTCTCGGGCCAGTGGGTTGCTTTTGCCCTTGCCTATCCGTGAGAGGCCCTGGACGCATATTTCCATGGATTTTATTTCTGATCTTCCTGTGTTTCAGAAGATGTCTGTCATCTGGGTGGTTTGTGACCGGTTTTCTAAAATGGTCCATTTGGTACCTTTGCCTAAGTTGCCTTCCTCCTCTGATTTGGTTCCTTTGTTTTTCCAGCATGTGGTTCGTTTGCATGGTATTCCGGAGAATATTGTGTCTGACAGAGGTACCCAGTTTGTTTCTAGGTTTTGGCGGTCCTTTTGTGGTAGAATGGGCATTAATTTGTCTTTTTCTTCGGCGTTTCACCCTCAGACAAATGGACAGACGGAGCGAACCAATCAGACCTTGGAAACCTACTTGAGATGCTTTGTGTCTGCTGATCAGGATGATTGGGTTACCTTCTTGCCGTTGGCCGAGTTTGCTCTTAATAATCGGGCTAGTTCGGCTACTTTGGTTTCGCCTTTTTTTTGCAATTTCGGTTTTCATCCTCGTTTTTCTTCAGGGCAGGTTGAGCCTTCGGACTGTCCTGGGGTGGATTCTGTGGTGGACAGGTTGCAGCGGATTTGGACTCATGTGGTGGACAATTTAACATTGTCTCAGGAGAAGGCTCAATGTTTTGCTAACAGCCGTCGGTGCGTTGGTCCCCGGCTTCGGGTTGGGGATTTGGTCTGGTTGTCTTCTTGTCATGTTCCTATGAAGGTCTCTTCCCCTAAGTTCAAACCTCGTTTTATTGGTCCTTATAGGATTTCGGAAATTATCAATCCGGTGTCTTTTCGTTTGGCCCTTCCAGCTTCCTTTTCCATTCATAATGTGTTCCATAGATCTTTGTTGCGGAGATATGTGGTGCCCATGGCTCCCTCCGTTGACCCTCCTGCTCCGGTGTTGGTTGAGGGGGAGCTGGAATATGTGGTGGAGAAGATTTTGGATTCTCGTCTTTCAAGGCGGAAACTTCAGTATCTGGTCAAGTGGAAGGGTTATGGCCAGGAGGATAACTCTTGGGTTTTTGCCTCTGATGTCCATGCTGCCGATTTGGTACGTGCTCTTCATTTGGCTCATCCCGATCAGCCTGGGGGCTCTGGTGAGGGTTCGGTGACCCCTCCTCAAGGGGGGGGGTAATGTTGTGAATTCCGTTCTTGGGCTCCATCCTGTGGTTGCTAATGGTATTTTTGGGAGTTCTGCTCTTGGGCTCCCTCTGGTGGTTTCAAGTGGAACTTAGCAGCTGTGTTCACTAATCGGTTTCCTGGCCTTGTTATTTAACTGGGCTTTTGGCTGTAGGTGAGGCAAGCTGTCAATGTATTTCCTGACTAGAACCAAAACAATTCAGTAAGGGTCAAAAGAACCACATGAAATACCAGGACATGGACTTATCAGAATATATTTTTATTATTATTGTGCGTGACAATGATTACAAAATATATTAAAATTACATAAATCCACAAATATAAAATATATAAATATTAAATGTAAAAACTACAAAACATGCGCTGCACCAGGAAGATCAGGATGAAAGTGTGAAATACCACTCCTAACTCCAGCCCCACTACAATAACAGGATGTCTTGGATTACGCTGACACCACGTAATTAGAGATTTCTCTGCCAAGTCCAACTCAATAAAAAACGGTAAAAAAGTGCACAAGTGCCAAATCCAAATTAAAATGTCTATGCCAAATTCAACTCAGTATAAAACAATAAAAAAGTGCACAAGTGCCAAATTCAGATTAGAGTAACCAATTATGATTATAAATCGATGCCAATCACTGCATAAAGTGACAGAGTGCAGAAAGTGTAAATAGCGCAACTCAGTATAAAACAATATAAAAGTGCATACGTGCCAAATCCTGATTAAAGTAACCAATTATAATTATAAATTGATGACAATCACTGCATAAAGTGACAGAGTGCAGAAATTATAAATGGCACAAGAATTTATCCACAAAAAGTGCCTAGTAAAGTGTCAGTACACGTTGGAGATAGCTAATTATCGAAAAAATGGTGTCAGCGATTATATATTAGTCTATACCTGCTGGGGCTGAATCCTGGACCTGCGCTTCTCCCGACGCGCGTTTCGGATTCGGTATATCCTTCTTCAGGGGGAATAACTAGATAGTAATAACGGGGGCTTTTTATAGTGACTTAATTCCAACCACCGCGGCCCAGATATGTGCGGCGCGTGCGCAGTCAGGAGGACCAGAAGTTCCGGCCCCTACGTCACATGATCGGCAGCATGGGGCCGGAGTACCCAGCGTTACCATAGATACATGGACGCAGGAAGCCGAAACCTCAGGACACAGACCGCGCAAGCGCTCTAACAGGGGCGCAGTGTGGGAACAATGATGCAGTGAAGCAAAACCTCTGCTGTATAGTAGTTAATGGCATGGTAACTAAAAAAAGGGGGGGGGGGAAATTTGTGCAATAGGTGCATGTGGCAGTATAAACATGATTCATAATTATATAAGACAGGTGCCAAATATATACACCCGAAGGTGACTTAAAGAAATTAATTAATTATTTTATTTTATCTATCGTGACTATAATTACAGAAAAAGCAATGAATAAATACAAAAATAAATAGAGAATATGAGAAATAATATATATAATAACTATACAAAACAACATTTTATAAGAATAATCATATCAGATAATTAATTATTTTATATATCTATAGTGGCATTTAACAAACAAAAGAATTATTTTTTATATACAGGACAGTACTTTATAAGACTACTCATCACAAAATCCATTTATCCATTTAGACTAGAGTAGTGAATATAAACAATAGTAGCTCATATATAATCACATTAAACAATTTAATCCTATATACACATATGTATGGTTAGTTTCCATGATTAATAATAATAATGGATTTTTTCTTTCTTCTCTCCTATAGGTGTGGACTACTTCTTCCAGAGTCTCCAATGCAGTGTCCACATCGGGTAAGTTCATCATTTAACTGAATCATGGATCCATCTTCATAGTGGAATAAAATAAAGCTACTAAATAGGAAAATGGAGTAAAAATTATTAATATTAAAATTATTAGTACATCAGCCAGAATCAATAATAATAAAAAGACTACACAAAAAAAACGGTCAATAATTTAGGGCCCCATAAAAGTTTATTTAAAAATATTTTTTAAAAATTTTTTTCTTAAAAAAATTTATTAAATAAATAAATAGACTCAATTACAAAAACTAACTAAAAAGGAATTACTAATCACTACTATACTGATGGTTATTACAAAAACGGCACAAAGCTCAGATTTTCGTTAAGGCCCTTTGGTGATACAGTATCAAGAGTCCATATCCATTTAGTTTCTTTCTTAGCCAAAGCTGTGCTTATTTTACCCCCTCTCTCATTGGTTTTTATCATGTCTATACCAGTTATCTTCAATAGAGACGCATCACATCCATGATATAGTTTAAAGTGCTTTGGGATAGTTTTTAACACTGATAGGTCATCTATTTCTTTGGCAGCCAGGATGCCCCGAACATGTTCCCTGGCACGCACCTTTAACTGTCTCGTTGTCATGCCCACATATACAAGGAAACAGGGACATGTGGCGTGGTAAATTACAGTTTTCGTTGTACATGTTATGGCGTGCTTAATTTTGTATAGGGTTGTCCCATTAAAATTGCAGAATGAATCAGTTCTTATAATGTTGGGGCATGCAACGCATTGACCACATGGTTTGCAACCCAATGTCGCCTTGGCTGCCGTTAAGAAGGAGGGGATAACTGAATTGTAACTGTAATGGCTCTTAACTAGTTCGTCCTTCAGGTTCCTTGACCTACGATAGGTAATATTGGGTCTCTCCCCAATGTATTGAGATAGAACCGGATCGGCCTTCAAAATGGCCCATGACTTTGTTAGGTAGGATCTCATTAGTTCGGTCTGCCCATGGTATTGTGTAATATATCTAATTACTCGATCAGATTTTTCTGTTTTATTCCCATATAGGGCTTGATGTCGTGATATGTGTCTCGCCCGATTATACCCTCTCTTAATCGAGCGTTTACTGTACCCGCGTTCCGCGAATCGATTTTTCATATCCAGGGCTTGTTTTTCAAAATCTGTTTCGTTTGTACAAATCCTACGCAGCCGCAAGAATTGACCTATTGGTATGGATCTAATCATTGTTGGGGGATGTGATGAAGACGCATGAAGAAGAGAGTTCACTGCCGTTGATTTACGAAAGATGTCAGTGTATAAACAACCACTGTCATCTTTATAAATACCCACATCCAGAAACTCCATGAATCTGGTGTCACACTTATATGTCAGATGGATATTTAGGGAATTTGAATTAAGCTGTTCCATGAATGTATGGAGAGATTCAACAGACCCCTGCCATATAAAAAATATGTCGTCAATGAACCGCACCCATAAAGGGATGCGGTCCACTGGCGACACTGACTCAGTGTGAAAAAGGTCCCTCTCCCACAGCCCCAGGAACAAATTAGCATAAGCGGGCGCAAAGGATGCGCCCATTGCTGTGCCCTGGAGCTGCAGGTAGAGTGACCCTTTAAAAAGAAAAAAATTTTTTGTCAGAGAAAACTCAAGGAGTTGTAACACAAATTTCTTCATGGGTGTGGGTATGGGTGATGCCCCTAAAAAGTACTCGGTTGCTCGTAAGCCATCATGATGTCGGATCTTAGTATACAGGCTTTCAACGTCGCAGGATACCAAAAGTGTCTCTCTATCCACATGTAGGCCATCGATTTTCTTCAAAAGATCATTAGTATCCTTAATAAAGGACGGCAAATTTTCGACCAACGGTTGTAATCTTGAGTCAATAAATTTGTTGATGTTTTCAAGATAATTACCACATCCGGATATGATGGGTCTACCCGGTGGGGTCCTTTGATTCTTATGGACCTTTGGTAGTAAATAGAATGTTGACACCGTTGGCTCAGAAATTTGGAGGGCCGAAAATAAGTCTTTATTAATGATCTCAGCATCAAGGGCTTCCCTTAAAATCACTATGAGCTCAGTTCTAAACTTATCCAAAGGATTAAATGTTAACTTTTTATAGGATGTACCATCCCTCAATTGACGAAATACCTCATGTTCGTACATTTGTTTAGGCCAGATCACTATATTTCCCCCCTTGTCAGCAGGTTTAATGACCACATCAGACATGTTGCTAAGTTTTGTAATGGCTATTCTCTCATCTTTGTCTAAGTTGTCAATAATAGGAAACCGTGGAATCTTATCAAATTCCTTACTGACAGTTTTTACGAAAATGTCAATGATGGGACATGCTGACAAGGGAGGAAATCTGCGAGACTTAGGCCGAATGGAAACTGGGATCTTACCTCCCACAGGTTCATTGTGCTCTTGTGCCAATTCGTCCAGGATCTCTAGTGCCTCCTGCTCCGCCTCTGTAGGGAACAATTGTAATATCTGAAATTACGTTTCACCGGTGCATAGCGTGGTTCCCGCTTTCTCTTTGGAGTAGAGTCAATGGAAGCCAAAGTAGATACAGAGGCGGAGGAGGAGGCACCAGAGACATCCACCAGTGCTTGATTAGACGAAGCTGAGTTAATGCGACCACGTGTAGTTTCATTAGGGTGTTGTTTACGCCACCTATAGATCCTGCCTTTAGCCAAATCTTCCTGATCTCTCGCCAGTTTATTCTCCTGCGTATTCTGGATGTTCTTTATCCATTGATCCATTTGTTTTTCCAATAAATTGTCCATGGATGTAAGCTGTTCAGTAGATAGGCAGGACTTTGCCTTTATATACGCTTCATCCAAAGATCTATCAATGGTGTCTATGTTATTTGAATTGTATTTTATCAATAATTCCATTAGTTGTTTCGAAGCCATATTACATGTCTCCTCCCAATTTTTTATGAAAATCTCATCATTAACGGGGAAAGTAGGAGTAACATTCATCCGCAGCCCCCTTGGAATTAATTGGAGCTGAATGTAATTCTCTAGAAAAGCCTTGCTCCACCATGCTCTAGTCCTCTTGTAAGTCAAATTTTTAATTAATTTTAACGTAATTTCAGATATTCACCGGAGAACCATAGGAGTAATTTAAAGGTGATTAATTTGAGCACCCATACTCTATCTGAAGTAGAGATTAATGTTTTAAAGAAAGGTCTGACATTCTGTCCTACAGCTCAATTTGATAAATTTGTAGCTATAAAAGACCTACATTTATTTGCTAGGAAACTTTTGTTTAAAAAACATTTTCATAATGAAGAGATATTACAATTGTTCCCTACAGAGGCGGAGCAGGAGGCACTAGAGATCCTGGACGAATTGGCACAAGAGCACAATGAACCTGTGGGAGGTAAGATCCCAGTTTCCATTCGGCCTAAGTCTCGCAGATTTCCTCCCTTGTCAGCATGTCCCATCATTGACATTTTCGTAAAAACTGTCAGTAAGGAATTTGATAAGATTCCACGGTTTCCTATTATTGACAACTTAGACAAAGATGAGAGAATAGCCATTACAAAACTTAGCAACATGTCTGATGTGGTCATTAAACCTGCTGACAAGGGGGGAAATATAGTGATCTGGCCTAAACAAATGTACGAACATGAGGTATTTCGTCAATTGAGGGATGGTACATCCTATAAAAAGTTAACATTTAATCCTTTGGATAAGTTTAGAACTGAGCTCATAGTGATTTTAAGGGAAGCCCTTGATGCTGAGATCATTAATAAAGACTTATTTTCGGCCCTCCAAATTTCTGAGCCAACGGTGTCAACATTCTATTTACTACCAAAGGTCCATAAGAATCAAAGGACCCCACCGGGTAGACCCATCATATCCGGATGTGGTAATTATCTTGAAAACATCAACAAATTTATTGACTCAAGATTACAACCGTTGGTCGAAAATTTGCCGTCCTTTATTAAGGATACTAATGATCTTTTGAAGAAAATCGATGGCCTACATGTGGATAGAGAGACACTTTTGGTATCCTGCGACGTTGAAAGCCTGTATACTAAGATCCGACATCATGATGGCTTACGAGCAACCGAGTACTTTTTAGGGGCATCACCCATACCCACACCCATAAAGAAATTTGTGTTACAACTCCTTGAGTTTTCTCTGACAAAAATTTTTTTTCTTTTTAAAGGGTCACTCTACCTGCAGCTCCAGGGCACAGCAATGGGCGCATCCTTTGCGCCCGCTTATGCTAATTTGTTCCTGGGGCTGTGGGAGAGGGACCTTTTTCACACTGAGTCAGTGTCGCCAGTGGACCGCATCCCTTTATGGGTGCGGTTCATTGACGACATATTTTTTATATGGCAGGGGTCTGTTGAATCTCTCCATACATTCATGGAACAGCTTAATTCAAATTCCCTAAATATCCATCTGACATATAAGTGTGACACCAGATTCATGGAGTTTCTGGATGTGGGTATTTATAAAGATGACAGTGGTTGTTTATACACTGACATCTTTCGTAAATCAACGGCAGTGAACTCTCTTCTTCATGCGTCTTCATCACATCCCCCAACAATGATTAGATCCATACCAATAGGTCAATTCTTGCGGCTGCGTAGGATTTGTACAAACGAAACAGATTTTGAAAAACAAGCCCTGGATATGAAAAATCGATTCGCGGAACGCGGGTACAGTAAACGCTCGATTAAGAGAGGGTATAATCGGGCGAGACACATATCACGACATCAAGCCCTATATGGGAATAAAACAGAAAAATCTGATCGAGTAATTAGATATATTACACAATACCATGGGCAGACCGAACTAATGAGATCCTACCTAACAAAGTCATGGGCCATTTTGAAGGCCGATCCGGTTCTATCTCAATACATTGGGGAGAGACCCAATATTACCTATCATAGGTCAAGGAACCTGAAGGACGAACTAGTTAAGAGCCATTACAGTTACAATTCAGTTATCCCCTCCTTCTTAACGGCAGCCAAGGCGACATTGGGTTGCAAACCATGTGGTCAATGCGTTGCATGCCCCAACATTATAAGAACTGATTCATTCTGCAATTTTAATGGGACAACCCTATACAAAATTAAGCACGCCATAACATGTACAACGAAAACTGTAATTTACCACGCCACATGTCCCTGCTTCCTTGTATATGTGGGCATGACAACGAGACAGTTAAAGGTGCGTGCCAGGGAACATGTTCGGGGCATCCTGGCTGCCAAAGAAATAGATGACCTATCAGTGTTAAAAACTATCCCAAAGCACTTTAAACTATATCATGGATGTGATGCGTCTCTATTGAAGATAACTGGTATAGACATGATAAAAACCAATGAGAGAGGGGGTAAAATAAGCACAGCTTTGGCTAAGAAAGAAACTAAATGGATATGGACTCTTGATACTGTATCACCAAAGGGCCTTAACGAAAATCTGAGCTTTGTGCCGTTTTTGTAATAACCATCAGTATAGTAGTGATTAGTAATTCCTTTTTAGTTAGTTTTTGTAATTGAGTCTATTTATTTATTTAATAAATTTTTTTAAGAAAAAAATTTTTAAAAAATATTTTTAAATAAACTTTTATGGGGCCCTAAATTATTGACCGTTTTTTTTGTGTAGTCTTTTTATTATTATTGATTCTGGCTGATGTACTAATAATTTTAATATTAATAATTTTTACTCCATTTTCCTATTTAGTAGCTTTATTTTATTCCACTATGAAGATGGATCCATGATTCAGTTAAATGATGAACTTACCCGATGTGGACACTGCATTGGAGACTCTGGAAGAAGTAGTCCACACCTATAGGAGAGAAGAAAGAAAAAATCCATTATTATTATTAATCATGGAAACTAACCATACATATGTGTATATAGGATTAAATTGTTTAATGTGATTATATATGAGCTACTATTGTTTATATTCACTACTCTAGTCTAAATGGATAAATGGATTTTGTGATGAGTAGTCTTATAAAGTACTGTCCTGTATATAAAAAATAATTCTTTTGTTTGTTAAATGCCACTATAGATATATAAAATAATTAATTATCTGATATGATTATTCTTATAAAATGTTGTTTTGTATAGTTATTATATATATTATTTCTCATATTCTCTATTTATTTTTGTATTTATTCATTGCTTTTTCTGTAATTATAGTCACGATAGATAAAATAAAATAATTAATTAATTTCTTTAAGTCACCTTCGGGTGTATATATTTGGCACCTGTCTTATATAATTATGAATCATGTTTATACTGCCACATGCACCTATTGCACAAATTTCCCCCCCCCCCTTTTTTTAGTTACCATGCCATTAACTACTATACAGCAGAGGTTTTGCTTCACTGCATCATTGTTCCCACACTGCGCCCCTGTTAGAGCGCTTGCGCGGTCTGTGTCCTGAGGTTTCGGCTTCCTGCGTCCATGTATCTATGGTAACGCTGGGTACTCTGGCCCCATGCTGCCGATCATGTGACGTAGGGGCCGGAACTTCTGGTCCTCCTGACTGCGCACGCGCCGCACATATCTGGGCCGCGGTGGTTGGAATTAAGTCACTATAAAAAGCCCCCGTTATTACTATCTAGTTATTCCCCCTGAAGAAGGATATACCGAATCCGAAACGCGCGTCGGGAGAAGCGCAGGTCCAGGATTCAGCCCCAGCAGGTATAGACTAATATATAATCGCTGACACCATTTTTTCGATAATTAGCTATCTCCAACGTGTACTGACACTTTACTAGGCACTTTTTGTGGATAAATTCTTGTGCCATTTATAATTTCTGCACTCTGTCACTTTATGCAGTGATTGTCATCAATTTATAATTATAATTGGTTACTTTAATCAGGATTTGGCACGTATGCACTTTTATATTGTTTTATACTGAGTTGCGCTATTTACACTTTCTGCACTCTGTCACTTTATGCAGTGATTGGCATCGATTTATAATCATAATTGGTTACTCTAATCTGAATTTGGCACTTGTGCACTTTTTTATTGTTTTATACTGAGTTGAATTTGGCATAGACATTTTAATTTGGATTTGGCACTTGTGCACTTTTTTACCGTTTTTTATTGAGTTGGACTTGGCAGAGAAATCTCTAATTACGTGGTGTCAGCGTAATCCAAGACATCCTGTTATTGTAGTGGGGCTGGAGTTAGGAGTGGTATTTCACACTTTCATCCTGATCTTCCTGGTGCAGCGCATGTTTTGTAGTTTTTACATTTAATATTTATATATTTTATATTTGTGGATTTATGTAATTTTAATATATTTTGTAATCATTGTCACGCACAATAATAATAAAAATATATTCTGATAAGTCCATGTCCTGGTATTTCATCTGGTTCTTTTGACCCTTACTGAATTGTTTTGGTTCTAGTCTGGCTGCTGCTGTGGTTTCCACAGCGATTGTTACACAGTGCACTTGGGTGACGCATATAAAATTTCTGTATACTTTCTTTACATATACAGATATATGAATGAAGAATTGATTTATTTGCAATTTATTTTATGTGTACTGTGTGACATATATTCATCAATGTATTTCCTGTGGATTCAGTCCTTTCCTGGAAGTTCTCTGTTGGCCAGTCCATTTTCAGCTTAAGATAAGTCTGCTAGTTTTTGGGTGTTTCCCTGCTTATGACCTTCTGTTCAGTTCAATTTATGTCTCTTTTGTCCAGCTTGTCATTATGAGATATTCCGGCTAGTTGGAAGCTCTGGGGTCGCAGATTTGCCCCTCCACACCGTGAGTCGGTGTGGTGGTTATTTTTGTAAACTCTACGTGGACTTTTAGTTTTTATACTGACCGCACAGCAATCTTTTCTATCTCTGTCTATTTAGATAGTGTTGGCCTCCTTTGCTAAAAAATCTAGTTTCATTTCTGAGTTTGTCATTTCCCTCTCCACTCACCGTCAATATTTGTGGGGGGCTATCTTCCTTTGGGGAGTTCTCTGTGGCGAGATAGTTTTCTGTTTCCATCTTCAGGGGTAGCTAGTTCTTAGGCTGTGCAGAGGCGTCTAGGCAGAGTTAGGTATGCTCCACGGCTATTTCTAGTGTTGGTGTTAGGAGTAGGGATTGCGGTTAGTAAAGTTACCACCACCCCAGAGCTAGTACTACTTTTGTTTTACCCACCAGGTCATTTCTGTGCTGCTCCATATTCACTAGGTCATATCAGTGATTAATGTCTGTGGAGCTGCTACCTCCTCTAAGCGAGTCCATGATTGGTTTTGCTCACCAGGTCATCTCAGTACCGCTCCGTACCCACCAGGTCATAACAATGCACCATGCAACATACAACATGCACCATGCAAGATACACCATGCAACATACAACTTACACCATGCAACATAAAACATGCAACATGCACCATGCAACATTCAACATGCACCATGCAAGATACAACATACACCATACAACATGCACCATACAACATGCAGCATACAACATACACCATTCAAGATACAACATGCAACATACAACACACCATGCAGCATACAGCATGCAACATACAACATACAACATGCAACATACACCATGCAACGTACACCATGCAACATACAACATGCAACATACAACATGCACCATGCAACATACAACTTACACCATGCAACATACACCATGCAACATACACCATGCAACATACACCATGCAACATACACATGCCACATACAACGTACAGAAAGCAACATACACCATGCAACATACAACATGCAACAAACACCAAGCAACCTGCAAAATACAACATACAACATACAACATGCAACATATAACATACACCATACAACATACAGCAAAACACATACATCATGCAACATACAACATACACCATGCAACATGCAACATACACCATGCAACATACAACATGCAAAATGCACCATGCACTATGCAACATACAACTTACACCATGCAACATACAACATGCAACATTCAACATGCACCATGCAAGAGACAACATACACCATACAACATGCACCATACAACATGCAACATACAACATACACCATGCAAGATACAACATGCAACATACAACACACCATGCAGCATACAACATGCAACATGCAACATACACCATGCAACGTACACCATGCAACATACAACATGCAACATACAACATGCACCATGCAACATACAACTTACAACATGCACCATACAACATGCAACATACACCATGCAACATACACCATGCAACATACACATGCCACATACAACGTACAAAAAGCAACATACACCATGCAACATACAACATGCAACAAACACCAAGCAACATGCAAAATACAACATACAACATACAACATACACCATACAACATACAGCAAAACACATACATCATGCAACATACAACATACACCATGCAACATGCAACATACAACATGCAAAATGCACCATGCACCATGCAACATACAACATACAACATACACCATGCAACATACAACATACACCATGCAACATACAATATACAACATACATCATGCAGCATACAACATACACCATGCAACAAAAATACAACATGCAACATACAACATACTCCATGCAACATACAACATACACCATGCAACATACAACATACACCATGCAACATACAACATACACCATGCAACATACAACATACAACATACAGTGCATACAACAGACACCATACAACACATATATACAGCACATACAACATACATATAGACATACAGTACATACATATAGAGATACAGTACATATAGACATACAGTACATACAACATAGAGTACATACTCACCATCACCTTGATCCCCGAAGCCATTGATCACTTGTAAAAAATATTAAAATAATAAACAAACAATGTACTCCCTGATCCGCAGATATCCAATTAAAACGAGTGTCCCACAATGATCTCCGGTGGAGAGCAGCCACATCAGCTGATGTGACCGCTCTCCAGGGGCTCCCGGAATACAATGACAGAAGGTATCCTTCCACAATATATTCCTCCGCCTCTGTGAGAAACAGTCCCTACTCTCACTTGTGGCACTGCTGTGTGGGAAAATTCCCACACAGCTTTGCCATAAAGTGAGACCCTGAACTCGGGTAACCTCTTCAGTGATGCACTGCAGGAGCCATTGTCTCATATCAGAGTGTCACTAAAGGCCCTATAGAGCAGTGACATCACCTGATGTCACTGTTCTATAGGGGAGATCATCGTGGGACACTCGTTATTAATTGGACTACGGTGGAAAGGTAGTATACGGTTGGTTTATTATTTTAATTTTTTGCAGGTGGTCGAGTATGGTAAGTATGGTGAAATTAAGAATATTAAAATACTTTTTTCTGGCTGTGTCTTTATTTTATTTTAACTCCTCACTACTATAGGATTAATAATGGATAGGCATCTTATTGATGCCTCTCCATTATTAACCGGGCTTAGTGTCACCTTTCATTAGCAAGGTGACATTAACCCCTTATTACCCCATATCCCACCGTTACAGGGGAGTAGGAAGAGATGCACCATTTCTGGGGCGGCTGGGGGCTGGTATTTGTAGCCGGGGGGCAAATATCCATGGACCCTCTCTAGGCTATGAATATCAGCCCACAGCTGTCTGCGTAGCCTTTCTGGCTATAAAATGTAGGGGGGGGGGCAGGAGAACACGCCATTTTTTTCCCTTTTTTTTAAATTAAACATTCATTAATAAACATCGGTCTTGCTATTATATATCTATGGATAATCTATCTATTAATATATTTATAGATAGATATATCTATAGGAACATAGATATACTAAACATCAGGCTTGGTATTATCTATCGATCTATCTATCTATTATCTATCATCTATCTATTATCTATCGTATCTATCTATTTATCTATTTATTATCTATCATCTATCTATCTATCGTATCTATTATCTATCTATAGATATATCTATCTAGATATCTATAGATATATTTATCGATAAATATATTTATAGATAGTTAATAGATACATAGATACGATAGATACGATAGATCTATCTATTATATATCTATTATCTATCTATCACATATCTATCTATCTATCTATCTATCTATCTATCTATCTATCTATCTATCATCTATCTGTCTGTGTGTGTGTAAACATTATTCTTCAAAGGATGTAAATGAAGAAGTTGGACAAGAAATTATATCACAATTCCTGGATGGAAATCCTGATGCAATCCTGACTGCGGAAACATATCCTTATACTTTTTGCCTTTTAAAGGCATATTAACATATTGTATTATGGTTTATTTTCTCTTAAGCTTAATCCTACCAGTGTTATAATTTGCAGCTTAGTGATGACTTTCAGTCCTTTCCTACCTGTGTCCTTCATATAAAATCTCACCAGTCATATATGTAATACCAAAGTTTCTATTGGAATATAATGATTTTTTGGAATGCTTATACTTATGGTCTATGTAGAAATAAAAATGCCTCTTTTTTGAGTCTATGTAAAAATGACTTTATATATATTTTAAAGACAGACTATTTGACTCCAATTTTTCTAATATTTGTATGCTTGCTTCCAAATAAGGATCATTTTTTTGGAATGCTTGTTAAAAAGCTATAGCTTTTTCCTTTACCAAAACAGCAAATCTGTTGCTGCCTTCCAAAAATTCAAAATGTTTTGACCCCTGTTTGACAAAAATCCATGGCTTCTTCTGTGTGTAATTGGCTGGGTTGTGAAACCACTGTGCCAAAGCCCAAGGAAGACCTGGAGGGGCGTGACTAGAGCTTCACCCAATCTGACCATGGACATGCAGCAGCTAACGACACCGCGGTCCTTGGAGAGACAAGAGAGGTGATCCAGGTGCTACTCCAGGGCTGACCTTGGGTAGATGGCAGCTGACCCCTAGGAAAGGGTAGCTGGGATGGCCCAGGAAAATGTCCAACAGATCCAGGCAGGCAGAGAAGATGACAGGAACCACGGGTGCAGATAGGAGAGTCTGACAAAGATATGAGCACTAACTTGGCTGACATTGAGGAAAGCACTGGCGGGTGCAGCTGGCAAGGCTGTAGTTGAGGAAAGCACTTGCGGGTGCAGCTGACTCGGCTGCCGTCGATGAAGGCATTTGTGGGTGCAGCAGGCTAGGATACAAGTACCATACCTCCCAACTTTTGAAGATGGGAAAGAGGGACAAAGTTTGCGGCGAAGCGCGCCGTGGCAAATTTTAGGCCACGCCTCTGACCACACCCATTCATAATTAGTCACACCCATATCCACGTCCCAACCACACCCATTTAGCACTGCCGATCACACTGTTTCATATACAATAATTATAAACAAAAAAATATGGCCACACAGTGCTCCATACTGTATAATGGCCACACATAATGCTTCATACTGTATAATGGCCACACATGATGCTCCATACTGTATAATGGCCACACATGATGCTCCATACTGTACGATGACCACACATGACGCTCCATACTGTATACTGGCTGCACATGACGCTCCATACTGTATAATGACCGCACATGATGCTGCATACTGTATAATGGCTGCACATGATGCTCCATACTGTATAATGGCCGCACATGATGCTCCATACTGTATAATGACCACACATGATGCTCCATACTGTATAATGATTGGACATGATGCTCCATACTGTATAATGACTGCACATGATGCTCCATACTGTATAATGTCCGCACATGATGCTGCATACTGTATAATGACCACACATGATGCTCCATACTGTATAATGACTGCACATGATGCTCCATACTGTATAATGACTGCACATGATGCTCCATACTGTATAATGACTGCACATGATGCTCCATACTGTATAATGTCCGCACATGATGCTGCATACTGTATAATGACTGCACATGATGCTGCATACTGTATAATGGCCACACATGATGCTCCATACTGTATAATGACCACACATGATGCTCCATACTGTATAATGACCGCACATGCTGCTCCATACTGTATAATGACCGCACATGATGCTCCATACTGTATAATGACCGCACATGATGCTGCATACTGTATAATGACCGCACATGATGCTCCATACTGTATAATGACTGCACATGATGCTCCATACTGTATACTGGCTGCACATGATGCTCCATACTGTATAATGACCGCATATGATGCTCCATACTGTATAATGACCGCACATGATGCTCCATACTGTATAATGACCGCACATGATGCTCCATACTGTATACTGGCTGCACACAGCTCACACACACGGCTCACACACACGCAGCACACACAGGCACGCAGCTCACACCCACGCACACAGCTCACACACACAGCTCACACACGCACGCAGCTCACACACATGCAGCATCACACACACACACGCAGCCATCACACACACACGCAGCCATCACAGACACACACGCAGCCATCACAGACACACACGCAGCCATCACAGACACACACGCAGCCATCACAGACACACACGCAGCCATCACACACACACGCAGCCATCACATACACACCAGATACCTCATACACATACACACACACACACACATGCAGCATCACACAGCTCACACACACACACATCACACAATCTCCTCTGTAGTGCAGGGGCGGCTGATGTCCATGTGCAGCTCTTCAGTTTTTCCTGCTCACAGCTCTGCACTGTCCCTGCACCTCCCCCATCTCTCCTTCTCTGCCGGGATAGCAGATAAGAGCAGGAGAAGCCGGAGCTCCGTGCACACACAGGAGGTAGTGAGTCGCTGACCTTTCATCTTGATTGCTGCTGGCTCTCTCCCTCAGCGTGGCAGTGCCGCACAGGGGGCGGGGTCAGTCGGGAGGTGAAACCCAGCTTTTATAAAAAAAAAAAAAAAAAACAGACACAAACCTTATTCAGATGCCGCCCCCTGCTGCATTGTCCCCGCCCTAGGCACGTAATGCGGAGCAACTAATGTCCCGTCCGGGATCCCGGGGCTGACTGTCAAAATCAGGACAGTCCCGCGGGATCCGGGACGGTTGGGAGGTATGAGAATGTTTAAAGGAGTATGCAAGTCACATACTCAAAGTCATATAACCGCCTGCTGCTGTGTCTGGAGAATCCTCACAGCGTGCGATGTGAACGCTGTGAAGATTCAAATGTCTACAGTCACATAGAGCAACCGAGAACAGCGGCATAAATAGAGTGTGATGGGTTGTGGTGCAAGATTAGAACCGGACCCCCGCATCATATCTATCTGTAATATAACACTGGGAGCATCACTGTGTCCGAAGCCTTTATAAACTGAGCAAGCGCCTGCGCAGTCTGGACTCCACAGAGTTATGCATCCGGGGATGAGAATTGTGGCCCAGGAGATCGCAGTATGCGTAAGCACTGAACGCATACTGAGATCTCTGACGGAGAAGCACGGACGTGCCAGGAGGGCAAGTATGCGATATTCCCCTGTCCCCATTCAACCACTGGGCTACGGCTTTCGCGTCCTCTGGCTGTGACATTCAGGTCAGAGGGCGCGATGACGTGCTTAGTGCGCGCCATCTGACTGAACAGTCACAGCCAGAGACCCGGAAGACAGACTGGAGCACAGCGGTGGAACGGGGACAGGTGAATTTCGCAAGTGTCGGGGGCCTGAGCCATTTTTTTTTTATCGCAGCAGCATACGGGGCATATTATGCTATGGAGCATCTTATGGGGGCCATCAACCTTCATGGAGCAGCATACGGGGCATATGGATGGGAGCAGCACATGACAGAATGGGGGCGCAGGATGGGAGCAGCACATGACAGGATGGGGGCGCAGGATGGGAGCAGCACATGACAGGATGGGGGCGCAGGATGGGAGCAGCACATGACAGAATGGGGGCGCAGGATAGAAGCAGCACATGACAGAATAGGGGCGCAGGATGGGAGCAAATGACAGGATGGGGATGCAGGATGGGAGCAGCACATGACAGGATGGGGGCGCAGGATGGGAGCAAATGACAGGATTGGGACGCAGGATGGAAGCAGTACATATCAGGATGGAGACCATATACCAATATAAATGCTCGCCACCCGGGCGTAGAACGAGTTCAATAGCTAGTCTATCTATGTGCACACATTGGTATATGTCCCTTATACTGGGCCTCATCTTGGTATATGTATCCCCATCCTGGTAATAAATATCCCTTATATTGGTATATGCCCCCCCCCCATTCTGGTGCTGTTCTTTAACTGCTTTATTACCTATGCCGTAATAGTACGACATAGGTAATAAACGCTGTTTCAGCGTGGGCTCCGGCGCTGAGCCCGCTCTGAACTGAGCATCTCAGCTGATCTATACAGCGGAGCCGCGTGTGTGTACGAGGTGTACTGAGTGGAGCTGCGTGTGTGTACGAGGTGAACCGAGCGAAGCCGCGTGTGTGTGTGTGTGTACGAGGTGTACCGAGCGGAGCCGCGTGTGTGTGTACGAGGTGTACCAAGCGGAGCCGCGTGTGTGTACGAGGTGAACCGAGCGAAGCCGCGTGTGTGTGTGTGTACGAGGTGTACCGAGCGGAGCCGCGTGTGTGTGTGTACGAGGTGTACCAAGCGGAGCCACGTGTGTATGAGGTGTACCGAGCGGAGCCGCATGTGTGTACGAGGTGAACCGAGCGAAGCCGCGTGTGTGTGTGTGAGCGAGGTGCACCGAGCGGAGCCGCGTGTGTGTGTACGAGGTGTACCGAGCGGAGCCGCGTGTGTGTACGAAGTGTACCAAGCGGAGCTGCGTGTGTGTACGAGGTGCACCGAGTGGAGCCACGTGTGTGTCTGTGTACCGAGCGGAGCAGTGTACCGAGCGGAGCAGAGTGTGTACCGAGCGGAGCAGAGTGTGTACCGAGCGGAGCTGCTTGTAATTTTTGTGTAGAGCAATTAATTAATTGTGCCATGATTTGCTGTCTCATAGCACATGATGATACAGTGTCAGATTGTCACAGGGGCTTTGGTAGCCCTTTTATGCGTGGGGAAATAGCAGCCACAATAGCGTTGTGTCGTCACCCTCTCCCAGGGAGCTGCAGCTGCTCCTCCTCAAATGCACTGACTGGAGACAGACATGTCAGTGAGTCATCGATCTGTGACATGGACTACTCACTCACACTGGGCGCTCTGCAATAAGAACACAGCAGTGAGCACTGAGCAGCTGAGGCAAACAGAGGGAGGCTGTGAGTGTGTCCGTCCCTCCCTGCTCAGCCCCACTCTCATTCCGCACGATTATTATTAGCCAGGCATTATAATTAGCAGCTCCAGCAGTCCACTCACACTCTGGTCTGCTGCTTACGGCTGTGTTACTAATTACGTACCTCAAACTGAAACTAGAAGTGAGTCACTCCCCTCTCTCCCTCTCTGAACAGTGACGCTGGGAGACTCAGGAACATACAGGGGAAGGGGCGTGGCCTAACAGAAGGGGGCGTGACGGGAGGTCTCCTGCTGTCTCCCGGGATCACAGCGTCCTGCGCTGGACAGCAGGACAAAGAATGAAATCCGGGACAATCCCGCACAATGAGGGACGGTTGGGAGCTATGCAAGTACTGTACTGGGACCTGAGAACTGACAAGCGTGTTAAAAACAAACTCACAACATTGCACAGGCACCTCCATGTTGGAGGAGGCGCTTTAAATAGCAAGAGACCTCCAGCTACTGGCTGGGGACACTTCAGAGGAATGTGCGTGGCCGCTTTAAGAAAGAGGAAGTGTGCACGAGCTCTAAGCACAGTGTCTGGAGACCTGCTAGGAGTGCACGCACCCCGGGCAGCAGACACGGAAGGAGCAGGACTGGAGCCTCAGTGGTGAGTACTCTGGTTTCTCTGCCGGGAGAGATGGACTGCAGGCAGAGATGCGGGCGCTACACTGTGTACATCACTTGTGTATAAATATTAGCATGGCAGGAATCTGCCCCACAAAAGAGATCATTTTTACTTTTTTAAAATTATAAAAAGTGTGTCAGTTCAGTGTGTTATCACAAATTACTGTCTATTTACCCATAGCCATATACATACTGTATGCTGAGCTCACTTTGACATTATTAAGGTTGTGTTGATGATATGAAAGCACTCTCATTAAAGTTTTAACCTCTTAATAAATAGAAATTATGATATTTAATAGCACTATGTACTTACAATTGCTCATTTTACTTTTCTACCCAGTTAAATATCCTGTTTTCCATTTTTTCTATGACATCACTTGATAAAAAAAACTAAGTCCTTCTATTCCTTATGTAGAAATAGGAGGTCTATTTTCTGGATATGAGTCATGAGTCACTGTAAAAGTCAGGACTTGGTCAGGCAGCAGCTGGGTCAAGAGGAAGAATGGAATGATTTATGCAGGGAAAAGAGACATTCTGTTTCTACATAGAGCAGAGAAAAGAAAACAATTTACTGGGTAGAAAGTCAAAATGAGCAATTGTAAGTACACAGTACTATATAATATGATGATTGCAATATATTATAAGGCTAAAAACTTTGATGGGAGGACTGCTTCTCTAAAGAAGGCAGTCCTAGGAGACCTCAGCAGAGTTATATATATTTTTCAGGGCTATTGAAGGCATTGAAGAACTTGGGATATACTGCAAATAACTTCTCTGAAAAAATAATTTTGGATAAAAATTTAGCAAAGAATTACATTTTTTAAAGGTTTGTTCATCTCTATTATTAACCCCATTCTGACATCGGACGTACTATCCCGCCGAGGTGGGCCCGTATGACCACCAACGGGATAGTACGTCCAGTGCGATCGGCCGCGTTCACGGGGGGAGCGCGGCCGATCGCAGAAGGGTGTCAGCTGACTATTGCAGCTGACATCCGGCACTATGTGCCACGAGCGGTCACGGACCACCCCCGGCACATTAACCCCCGGCACACTGCGATCAAACATGATCGCAGTGTTCCGGCGGTATAGGGAAGCATCGCGCAGGGAGGGGGCTCCCTGCGGGCTTTCCTGAGACCCCCGGAGCAACGCGATGTAATCGCGTTGCTCCGAGGGTCTCTTACCTCCTCCTCCCTGCACCAGGCCCGGATCCAAGATGGCCGCAACATCCCTGTCCTGCAGGGAGGTGGCTTTAATGCGCCTGCTCAGAGCAGGAGCCGGGAAGCCTGGAGGAGCTGTGCACGTCAGATCGCCGATCTGACACAGTGCACAGCAAAGTGTCAGATCGGCGAACTTACACTATAACATCATGACCCCCCCCCCCCGGTTAAGGTTTCAGTTATAATTGGGGGTTTTTCACTGTTTAGGCACATCAGGGGCTCCCCAAACGCGACATGGCATCCGATCTCAATTCCAGCCAATTCTGCGTTGACAGTGCTCCTTCCCTTCTGAGCTCTCCCGTGCGCACAAACAGGGGTTTACCCCCACATATGGGGTATCAGCGTACTCAGGACACATTGGACAACAACTTTTCGGGTCCAATTTCTCCTGTTACCCTTGGGGAAATACAAAACTGGGGGCTAAAAAATAATTTTTGTGGAAAAAAAAAGGATTTTTTATTTTCACGGCTCTGCGTTATAAACTGTAGTGAAACACTTGGGGGTTCAAAGTTCTCACAACACATCTAGATAAGTTCCTTGGGGGTCTAGTTTCCAATATGGGGTCACTTGTGGGGGGTTTCTACTGTTTAGGTATATTAGGGGCTCTGCAAATGCAATGTGACGCCTGCAGACCAATCCATCTAAGTCTGCATTCCAAATGACGCTCCTACCCTTCCGAGCTCTGCCATGCGCTCAAACGGTGGTTCCCCCCACATATGGGGTATCAGCGTACTCAGGACAAATTGGACAACAACTTTTGGGGTCTGATTTCAACTGGTACCCTTGGAAAAATACAAAACTGGGGGCTAAAAAATAATTTTTGTGGAAAAAAAAGGATTTTTTATTTTTATGGCTCTGCATTATAAACTTCTGTGAATCACTTAATGGGTGAAAGTGCTCACCACACATCTAGATAAGTTCCTTAGGGGGTCTACTTTCCAAAATGGTGTCACTTGTGGGGGGTTTCAATGTTTAGGCACATCAGGGGCTCTCCAAACGCAACATGGCGTCCCATCTCAATTCCAGTCAATTTTGCATTGAAAAGTCAAATGGCGCTCCTTCCCTTCCGAGCTCTGCCATGCACCCAAACAGTGGTTTACCCCTACATATGGGGTATCAGCGTACTCAGGACAAATTGTACAACAACTTTTGTGGTCCAATTTCTCCTTTTACCCTTGGTAAAATAAAACAAATTGGAGCTGAAGTAAATTTTTTGTGAAAAAAAGTTAAATGTTCATTTATATTTAAACATTCCAAAAATTCCTGTGAAACACCTGAAGGGTTAATAAATTTCTTGAATGTGATTTTGAGCACCTTTAGGGGTGCAGTTTTTAGAATGGTGTCACACTTGGGTATTTTCTATCATATCCCCTTCATGACCCAGCCTATTTTGGCCTTAATGACCTTGCCGTTTTTTGCAATTCTGACCAGTGTCCCTTTATGAGGTAATAACTCAGGAACGCTTCAACGGATCCCAGCGATTCTGAGAATGTTTTTTCGTGACATATTGGGCTTCATGTTAGTGGTAAATTTAGGTCGATAATTTCTGGGTTTATTTGTGAAAAAAACGGAAATTTGGCAAAAAGTTTGAAAATTTCGCAATTTTCACATTTTGAATTTTTATTCTGTTAAACCAGAGAGTTATGTGACACAATATAGTTAATAAATAACATTTCCCACATGTCTACTTTACATCAGCACAATTTTGGAAACAAATTTTTTTTTTGCTAGGAAGTTATAAGGGTTAAAATTTGACCAGTGATTTCTCATTTTTACAACAAAATTTACAAAACCATTTTTTTTAGGGACCACCTCACATTTGAAGTCAGTTTGAGGGTTCTATATGGCTGAAAATACCCAAAAGTGACACCATTCTAAAAACTGCACCCCTCAAGGTGCTCAAAGCCACATTCAAGAAGTTTATTAACCCTTCAGGTGTTTCACAGCAGCAGAAGCAACATGGAAGTAAAAAATGAACATTTAACTTTTTAGTCACAAAAATGATCTTTTAGTGAAACTTTTTTTATTTTCCCAAGGGTAAAAGGAGAAACTGGACCACGATTGTTGTTGCCCAATTTGTCCTGAGTACGCTGATACCTCATATGTGGGGGTAAACCACTGTTTGGGCGCACGGCAGGGCTCGGAAGGGAAGGAGCGCCATTTGACTTTTTCAATTGGCTCCAATCTTTAGCGGACACCATGTCGCGTTTCGAGAGCGCCCGTGTGCCTAAACATTGGAGCTCCCCCACAAGTGACCCCATTTTGGAAACTAGACCCCCCAAGGAACTTATTTAGAAGCATAGTGAGCACTTTAAACCCCCAGGTGCTTCACAAATTGATCCGTAAAAATGAAACAGTACTTTTTTTTCACAAAAAAATTATTTTAGCCTCAATTTTTTCATTTTCACATGGGCAACAGGATAAAATGGATCCTAAAATTTGTTTGACAATTTCTTCTGAGTACACCGATACCTCACATGTGGGGGTAAACCACTGTTTGGGCACATGGTAAGGCTCGGAAGGGAAGGAGCGCCATTTGACTTTTTGAATGAAAAATTATCTCCATCGCTAGCAGACACCATGTCACATTTGGAGAGCCCCTGTGTGCCTAAACATTGGAGCTCCCCCACAAGTGACCCCATTTTGGAAACTAGACCCCCCAAGGAACTTATTTAGAAGCATAGTGAGCACTTTAAACCCTCAGATGCTTCACAAATTGATCCGTAAAAATGAAAAAGTACTTTTTTTCACACAAGATTTCTTTTAGCCTCAATTTTTTCATTTTCACATGGGCAACAGGATAAAATGTATCCTAAAATTTGTTGGGTAATTTCTCCTGAGTACGCCGATACCTCATATGTGGGGGTAAACTACTGTTTGGGTGCACGGCAAGGCTCGGAAGGGGAGGCGTGCCATTTGACTTTTTGAATGGAAAATTAGATCCAATCGTTAGCGGACACCATGTCGCGTTTGGAGAGCCCCTGTGTGCCTAAACATTGGAGCTCCCCTACAAGTGACCCCATTTTGGAAACTAGACCCCCCAAGGAACTTATCTATATGCATAGTGAGCACTTATAACCCCCAGGTGCTTCACAGAAGTTTATAACGCAGAGCCGTGAAAATAAAAAATAATTTTTCTTTCCTCAAAAATGATTTTTATCCCAGAATTTTTTATTTTCCCAAGGGTAATAGGAGAAATTGGACACCAAATGTTGTTGACCAGTTTGTCCTGAGTACGATGATACCCCATATGTGGGGGTAAACCACTGTTTGGGCGCACGGCAGGGCTCGGAAGGGGAGGCGTGCCATTTGACTTTTTGAATGGAAAATTAGATCCAATCGTTAGCGGACACCATGTCGCGTTTGGAGAGCCCCTGTGTGCCTAAACATTGGAGCTCCCCTACAAGTGACCCCATTTTGGAAACTAGACCTCCCAAGGAACTAATCTAGATGTGTGGTGAGCACTTTGAACCCCCAAGTGCTTCACAGAAGTTTATAACGCAGAGCCATGAAAATAAAAAATAATTTTTCTTTTCTCAAAAATGATTTTTTAGCCCACAATTTTTTATTTTTGCAAGGGTAACAGGAGAAATTGGACCCCAATAGTTGTTGTCCAGTTTCTCATGAGTATGCTGATACCCCATATGTGGGGGTAAACCACTGTTTGGGCACATGCCGGGGCTCGGAAGGGAAGTAGTGACGTTTTGGAATGCAGACTCTGATGGAATGGTCTGCGGGCATCATGTTATGTTTGCAGAGCCCCTGATATGCCTAAACAATAGAAACCCCCCACAAGTCACCCCATTTTGGAAACTAGACCCCCCAAGGACCTTATCTAGATGTGTGGTGAGCACTTTCAACCCCCAAGTGCTTCACAGAAGTTTACAACGCAGAGCCGTGAAAATAAAAAATCATTTTTCTTTCCTCAAAAAAGATGTTTTAGCAAGCAATTTTTTATTTTCACAAGGGTAACAGGAGAAATTGGACCCCAATATTTGTTGCTCAGTTTGTTGTGAGTACGCTGATACCCCATATGTGGGGGTAAACCACTGTTTGGGCACACGTCAGGGCTCGAAAATGAAGTAGTGACATTTGAAATGCAGACTTTGATGGAATGGTCTGCGGGCGTCACATTGCATTTGCAGTTCCCCTGATGTGCCTAAACAGTAGAAACACCCCACAAGTGACCCCATTTTGGAAACTAGACCCCCCAAGGAACTTATCTAGATGTGTGATGAGCACGTTCAACCCCCAAGTGCTTCACAGAAGTTTACAACGCAGAGCTGTGAAAATAAAAAATCATTTTTCTTTCCTCAAAAAAGATGTTTTAGCAAGCAATTTTTTATTTTCACAAAGGTAACAGGAGAAATTGGGCCCCAATATTTGTTGCCCAGTTTGTTGTGAGTGTGCTGGTGCCCCATATGTGGGGGTAAACCACTGTTTGGGCGCACGTCAGGGCTCGGAAGGGAAGTAGTGACATTTGAAATGCAGACTTTGATGGAATGGTCTGCGGGCATCACGTTGCATTTGCAGAGCCCCTGATGTGCCTAAACAGTAGAAACACCCCACAATTGACCCCATTTTGGAAACTAGACCCCGGAAGGAACTTATCTAGATGTGTGGTGAGCACTTTCAACCCCCAAGTGCTTCACAGAAGTTTATAACGCAGAGCCGTGAAAATAAAAAATAATTGTTCTTTCCTCAAAAATTATGTTTTAGCAAGTAATTTTTTATTTTTGCAATGGTAACAGGAGAAATTGGACACCAACAGTTGTTGCCCAGTTTGTCCTGAGTACGCTGGTACCCCAAATGTGGGGGTAAACCACTGTTTGGGCGCACGTCGGGGCTTGGAAGGGAGGGAACACAATTTGACTTTTTGAACGCAAGATTGGCTGGAATCAATGGTGGCGCCATGTTGCGTTTGGAGACCCCTGATGTGCCTAAACAGTGGAAACCCCTCAATTCTAACTTCAACACTAACCCCAACACACCCCTAATCCTAATCCCAACTGTAGCCATAACCCTAATCACAGCCCTAACCCCAACACACCCCTAACCACAACCCTAACCCCAACACACCCGTAACCCTAATTCCAACCCTAACCCTAATCCTAACCCTAATCCCAACCCTAACCCTAATCCCAACCCTAACCACAACTGTAACCCCAACACACCCCTAACCCTATCCGTAACCCTAACCACAAGCCTAATCTTAACCCTATTTCCAACCCTAGCCCTAATTCCAACCCTAACTCTAATTCCAACCCTAACCCTAAGGCTATGTGCCCACGTTGCGGATTCGTGTGACATTTTTCCGGACGATTTTTGAAAAATCTGCAGGTAAAAGGCACTGCGTTTTACCTGCGAATTTACAGCAGATTTCCAGTGTTTTTTTGTGCGGATTTCACCTGCGGATTCCTATTGAGGAACAGGTGTAAAATGCTGCGGAATCCGCACAAAGAATTGACATGCTGCGGAAAATACAGCGCAGCGTTTCTGCACGGAATTTTCCGCACCATGGGCACAGCGGATTTGGTTTTCCATAGGTATACATGGTACTGTAAACCTGATGGAAAACTGCTACGAATTCGCAGCGGCCAATCCGCTGCGGATCCGCGGCCAATACGCTGCGGATCCGCGGCCAATCCGCTGCGGATCCGCGGCCAATCCGCTGCGGATCCGCGGCCAAATCCGCACTGTGTGCACATGCCATAACCCTAACCCTACCCCTAACCCTAACCCTACCCGTAACCCTAACCCTACCCCTAACCCTAACCCTACCCCTAGTTCTAACCCTAGTTGAAACCCTAACCCTAGTGGAAAAAGAAAAAAAAATATTTTCTTTATTTTATTATTGTCCCTACCTATGGGGGTGATAAAGGGGGGGTTTATTTATTATTTTTTTTATTTTGATCGCTGTGATAGAACCTACCACAGCGATCAAAATGTACTTGCAACGAATCTGCCAGCCGGCAGATTCGGCGGGCGCACTGAGCATGCGCCCGCCATTTTGGAAGATGGCGGCGCCCATGGAGAAGACGGACCGACACCGGGAGCCTCGGTAAGTATAAGGGGGGGGAGATCGGGGCACGGGGGGGCGTCGGAGCACGGGGGGGTGGCATAGGAGCAGGGGGGGAGCGGACAGGAGGACGGGGGAGCGGAGCACAGGACGGAGGGGACTACGGGACAGATCGGTGGCTTGGGGGGGGGGGGCGATCGGTGGGGTGGGGGGCTCACTTCAGGGTTTCCAGCCATGGCCGATGATATTGCAGCATCGGCCATGGCTGGATTGTAATATTTCACCAGTTTTTTAGGTGAAATATTACAAATCTCTCTGATTGGCAGATTCACTTTCAACAGCCAATCAGAGCGATCGTAGCCACGGGGGGGTGAAGCCACCCCCCCTGGGCTGAAGTACCACTCCCCCTGTCCCTGCAGATCGGGTGAAATTGGAGTTAACCCTTTCACCCGATCTGCAGGGGCGCGATCATTCCATGACGCCACATAGGCGTCATGGGTCGGATTGGCACCGACTTTCATGACGCCTACGTGGCGTCAAAGGTCGGGAAGGGGTTAAAGACCCCTCAAAATGACTTCAAATGAGATGTGGTCCCTAAAAAAAAATGGTGTTGTAAAAATGAGAAATTGCTGGTCAACTTTTAACCCTTATAACTCCCTAACAAAAAAAAATGTTGGTTCCGAAATTGTGCTGATGTAAAGTAGACATGTGGGAAATGTTACTTATTAAGTATTTTGTGTGACATATCTCTGTGATTTTATTGCATAAAAATTCAAATTTGGAAAATTGTGAAATTTTCAAAATTTTTGCCAAATTTCCGTTTTTTTCACAAATAAACGCAGATAATATCAAATAAATTTTACCACTATCATGAAGTACAATATGTCCCGAGAAAACAATGTCAGAATCAACATGATCCGTTGAAGCGTTCAAGAGTTATAACCTCATAAAGGGACAGTGGTCAGAATTGTAAAAATTGGCCTGGTCATTAACGTGCAAACCACCCTTGGGGGTAAAGGGGTTAAATAATTTCTATTAACATTTTCTTCAGTTATTTATGTTTTCTATTCCTGGAAAACTCCTTTAAAGGGATTGTGCCACAAACAAAAGTATATTTTAATAAAAGTAAACTCCGCAATTTTATGTGTTTATAAAAATGCTCCTGTGCTGAGATAATCTTATAAATGTGCCCCTGCTATGTACTGTGTAATGGCCGTGTCTGACTATACAGGATACAGGAACATTGTCTGATCATACTACAGTTCCTGAGCAGGGGAGGAAGCAGAAGAGTATACAAGCATTACAGCACGGGATCGCAAGTTATTCTTTCTTTGAAGTAAAATATTGTTTAAAACCAAGCAGGGAAATGTTTTACGTTGCAGAAAGAATCAGCTGCGACCCTATGCTGAAATGTCTATTTAGTTTATTTTGCTTCTTCCCCGCCCAGGAGATGTGGTATGATCAGACCATGTTGCTGTACGGTCAGACACGGTCTTTTGTATAATGTACATGATCTTAATTACCTTTATCATGTCCTCATATGTCAAGAAAAGTATGTCAAAATCCTCCTTGCGCTGGTACCAGTCACTTACATGATCAAACCACGAGCCACTTGCGACTGTAAAATAAGATAAACTTTATCATTATAGAATTTGTAAATACATTAACAGTTTACAATTTTGATGATCACTCGTGAATTAAATTTGAGGGCCAATCTACAAATTAGAAACAACCACTTGGTCAGCAGGCTCTATAGCGGAAACAGTGACCATCTGCAATTTTTTTTCCAAAAAAAGACTTCCATGTAATCTGTCACCGGGCTTATGCTACCCATCTCAGATCAGCATAATGTAGGGGCAGAGACCCTTGTTCCAGCAATATGTAATTTAATCGTTTTTTTGCAGTTTTAATAAGATCACTGTTTAATCTGCAATTCTACCAGTCCTCTGAATACTGAGGTCCTCATAACCCCACCCGATGATTACAAGCTTTCTGTATGCACTTTGCATAGGCAGAAAGCTGCTAAACAGTAGTGGAGGTGGGGTTATAAAGAGCTCATAAATATGGAGAATTATATGGGAGAAGGTTTAATAGTCCTCTAGTGATAATCTCCTGCTGATTAGAATCACTATGAATCTAGATAAGTTCCTTGGGGGGTCTAGTTTCCAAAATGGGGTCACTTGTGGGGGAGCTCTAATGTTTAGGCACATGGGGGCTCTCCAAACGCAACATGGTGTCCGCTAAAGATTGGAGACAATTTTTCATTCAAAAAGTCAAATGGTGCTCCTTCCCTTCCGAGCCCTGCCGTGCGCCCAAACAGTGGTTTACCCCCACATATGAGGTATCAGCGTACTCAGGACAAATTGGACAACGACTTTTGGGTTCCATTTTCTCCTTTTACCCTTGGGAAAATAAAAAAATTGTTGCTAAAAGATCATTCTTCTGACTAAAAAGTTAAATGTTCATTTTTTCCTTCCATGTTGCTTCTGCTGCTGTGAAACACCTGAAGGGTTAACAAACTTCTTGAATGTGGTTTTGAGCATCTTGAGGGGTGTAGTTTTTAGAATGGTGTCACTTTTGGGTATTTTCAGCCATATAGAACCCTCAAACTGACTTCAAATGTGAGGTGGTCCCTAAAAAAATGGTTTTGTAAATTTTGTTGTAAAAATGAGAAATCACTGGTCAAATTTTAACCCTTATAACTTCCTAGCAAAAAAACTAAATTGTGCTGATGTAAAGTAGACATGTGGGAAATGTTATTTATTAACTATTTTGTGTCACATAACTCTCTGGATTAACAGAATAAAAATTCAAAAAGTGAAAATTGCAAAATTTTCAAAATTTTCGCCAAATTTCCGCTTTTTTCACAAATAAAGTCAGAAATTATCTACCTAAATTTACCACTAACGTGAAGCCCAATATGTCAAGAAAAAACAATATCAGAAACGCTAGGATCCGTTGAAGCGTTCCTGAGTTATTACCTCATAAAGGTACACTGGTCAGAATTGCCAAAAATGTCCAGGTCATTAAGGTCAAAATAGGCTGGGTCATGAAGGGGTTAAGAAGCCCTCCTACTCTGAACTCATTACCTGTAATAATTGCACATGTTTGAACTTGTTACATGTATAAATCACAATTTTCCACACAATCAATCACACTCCAACCTCTCCACCATGGTCAATACCAAAGAGCTGTCTAAGGATGCCAGGGACAAAATTGTAGACCTGCACAAGGCTGGGAATAGCTAAGCATTTTGGTGAAAAGGCAACAACTGTTGGAACAATTATTAGAAAATGAAAGAAACACAAGATGACTGTCAATCTTCCTCTGTCTGGGGCTCCATGCAAGATCTCGCCTCATGGGATAAGTATGATTTTGAGAAATTTTGGTTAGGAATCAGTGCAGAACTACATGGGTTGACCTGGTCAATGACCTATAGAAAGCTGGGACTGCAGTCACAAACTATATCACTAGTAACACAATAAGGCATCATGGATTAAACTCCTGCAGGGCACGCAAGGTAACCCTGCTCATTCCAGCATATTTCCATGTCCATTTGAAGTTCACCATTGACCATCTGGATGATCTAGTAGGGGCATGGGAGAAGGTCATGTGTCATCTGAGCTTTTAGGTATGAACTCCACTCCCCGTGTTTGGAGGAAGAACAACTTCCCAACCATGAAGTATGGTGGGGGAAACGTCATACTTTGGGGGTGCTTTTCTGCAAAGAGAACAGGATGACTGCACTGTATTGAAGGAAACATGTGATCATGTATCACAAGGTTTTGACAAACAAGCTCCTTCCCTCAGTAATAGCATTGAAGATGGGTCATGGCTGATTCTTCCAGCATGACAATGACCTGAAACACACAGCCAGTGCAACTAAGGAGTGGCTCCGTAAAAAGCATTTCAAGGTCCTGGAGTGTGCTAACCAGTCTTCTGACCTGAACCCAATACAAAATCTTTGGAGGGAGCTGAAACTCAATGTTGCCCACTGACAGCCCCAAAACCTGAAAGTTCTGGAGAAGATCTGTATGGAGCAGTGGGCCAAAATCCCTGCTGCAGTCTGTGCAAACTTGGTCAAGAATTACAGGAAATGTCTTACCTCTGTTTTTCTATTGTATCAAATAATTATTTCATGCAATAAAATGCAAATTAATTATGTAAAAATATAATGTGATTTTTGGGATTTTTTTATTTTTAGATTCTGTCTCTCACAGTTGAAGTGTACCTACGATAAATATTACAGACCTCTCCATTCTTTGTAGGTGGGAAAACCTGCAAAATTGGCAGTGAATCAAGTACTTATTTTCCCCAATGTAGACAGCATATACAGTATGTGTATATGTTATAGTCTGCTTTTATTTTTTTAATCATTTTCTATTTTGTGTACATAGTAATGGGGTCCCCGTGATGCTAAAGATGCTAACATAATTTAGAGATATGCCTTACAGCAATATCAGGACCATATGAGGCAATAGACTGGGGATACTCATTGACTTGTAAGTGAGAGTATTTAAATATTAATAGTACAACAACAAAAAAAATCTACTTAAAATGTATGTCCAACTTGAATGCTTTAATTAACTAAATATGTAATGTTCTGAGGACATGTTCCCTATAATTGAAAATTGAATGCCTGATCTTTAAGGAAATCCTTGTGACATATTAGTACAAAGTGGCACTGCTTCTCACAATATATTACAACTAGTGTTGAACGATACCTTCCGATATCGGGATCTGATTGGATCGGCCGATATCCAAAAAATATCGGGTATCGCTGATTCCGATACCGGAAACCAATGCAAGTCAATGGGACACAAATATAGGAATTAAAATAAACCCTTTCTATCCTTGTAGTTTAATTCTACATGAAGGAAAACAACTAAAAATAATGTATTGGGGAGGTGGAGGAGACATTAAAGGCATAGAGGTTTAGCCCAATCAAATGGAATAGTAGGAATTAATTTTTTTTAAAGACGTTGAGAGTTACAAAAATTTTGACTATGTTAAGCTTTTTTATATTTTGTCAGATATTTATGTTTCACTACTTCCATGCTCTTCACCTTCTTTTTTACTTCTCCCACACTTTCTCCTTCATCATCCTCAGCAGCAGCATCTTTTTCAACAACTTCTTCACCTTATTCATCTTCACCTTCTTCCTATTATTCTTTTTTTTTACATTCTTCATATTCTTCTTATTGAACTATTATTATTCTTCATATTCTACTTCTTCATCTTTTTCATATTCTTCTTCTTCATCATATTCTTATTTGTGACAGGCATTCCTGTAATTGTTATCTATAAAAGTTTGAAGATTACACCTTCCGTTCTGCCTGTCACAAAAGATTTACAACAGGATTTGTCCGCGTTCAGTTTTGCCTGCAGCAGCAGGTTTTTTCCAGGGGCTCCACGAGGAGGAACAGACTCACCCCCATACACTGCTTAGTATTCTTCAGCTTATAATTTAGATAATATCTTTTGCTCTGATTTTTAGAGATTTTTTGGTGAAATTGGCGGTATTTAATCATATGTCTACTTATTCCCTTTCTCCCAAAGAACCTGCAAGTAAAACCACTTGGGAGACAGAGGTAGCGCCTATGCAAATTGACTCAGTGCAGAGATGTGAGAGTAATGATTTGAATGTCGGGAGCGCCGACTTCGGGAAAGTATTTGCTTTTATTGCGGCCAATCTGATCACTTCTTAATCAACTGTCCATAGCGGCCTAACAAGGTGTTAGCAGCGGTAGGGTAATATGATAATAATGACGAATGAATGTGATGTCCCTGAATTTAGCCTACCATTGAATGCTGTTTTTCATTCTCTCTCTGACTACTCCTTCCAGGGAGCAGAAGGAAAAAGACTCTCACTGCTCACTCCCTATTAAAATCTTATGTTCTGGACAGTGGATCTCTAGTGCAGCCATGATTGATTCCGGTGCAGGTGGTAATTTTATGGACATTGCATTTGCCAAGAAACACGGCATAGAGATTCAGCATAGAGCTTCTCCAGTTGCTATGGAGACGGTAGATGGCTCACCTTTAATTTCTGGGCCTGTTGATCAGGAGACTGTACCGCTTGTCATTTTGTTGGAACCGGACCATCAGGAGCAACTCTCATTTTTAGTAATTTCTTCTCCTCATTTTCCAGTGATTCTAGGCATTCCTTGGCTGCGCTCACATAATCCAACAATCAACTGGGAGACCAAGAAGATTACATTCCCAACCAGGAGTGATTCAGCCGTAACAGAAACTGTTCCGGAGTCTCTTGATTCGAACCCCCTGAACTGGTATTTACTTTACCTGCTGTGTATAAAGAATACTCTGACATCTGTGATAAGACGAAGGCAGACCAGCTTCCCCCACATAGAGATTATGATTGTCTCATTGAACTGCTTCCAGGGGCAGCTATTCCTTTCAGTAATGTCTACCATTTGGCAGCTCCTGAGCTGCAAGCTTTGAAAGAGTATATTGATGAAAATTTGGCTAAAGGCTTTATACGTCCTTCTTCCTCACCAGCAGGGGCACCTATTTTTTTTATAAAGAAGAAGGATGGGACCCTAAGACCCTGAATCGACTATCGGGAACTCAATAAGGTGACCATCCGGAATCGTTATCCCTTGCCTTTGATCCCAGAACTGTTGGAAAGAATCCATCACGCCAAGGTATTCTCTAAATTGGATCTTCGTGGGGCATATAATCTGATACGTATCCGACCAGGTGATGAATGGAAGACGGCATTCAGATGTCGGTATGGACATTTTGAGTACTTGGTGATGCCTTTTCGGCTGTGCAATGCCCCAGCAACGTTTCAACATCTTGCCAATTATATTTTTAGAGATTTACTGGACCAGTTTGTTGTAATCTATCTGGATGACATTCTAATTTTTTCTGACTCTCTATAGGAGCATCAAGAACACATCAAAATGGTTTTGAAGCATTTGCAAGAGAACCATCTTTATATCAAGCCGGAGAAGTGTGAGTTTCATCGTTCTGAAATTCAGTTCTTAGGTTATGTCATCTCTCATGACATTAAGAACATTAAGGAGGTTCAACGCTTTATCGGCTTTGCAAATTTTTATATACGTTTGATAAGAAATTTTTCAGAGATTGTCCATCCCATCACTTCTCTGACTAAGAAGGAGAGATCCTTTAAGTGGTCTTCACAGGCTCAGGAGGCTTTTGATCGGCTTAAGTCTTGTTTTACCTAAGCTCCGCTTTTGATTCAATCAGACCCAGCTCTTCCTTTCATCGTGGAGGTGGACGCTTCTGATTGGGCACTGGGAGCCATTCTCTCTCAGAGAACTGGAGAGAAGGCTCTATTACATCCTTGTGCTTTCTTTTCTCGTAGACTTACCCCTGCAGAAAGAAACTACGACGTGGGAGATAAGGAACTCCTAGCGATTATTGCAGCCTTTAAAAAATGGAGACACCATCTGCAAGGGGCCGCACAACAGATTGTAGTGCTCACCGATCATCGCAATTTAGAGTTTCTCAGATCTGATAAATGTCTGTCTCCATGTCAGGCTTGGTGGAATTTATTTTTGAACCAATTTAACTTTATTATTTCGTACCGTCCAGGTTCACGTAATGGGAAGGCTGATGCCTTGTCACGAATCCATTCTGCAGATTCCGTACCTGGAGCCCCGTTCAAGACCATTCTTTCGGATGCCAACTTCATCGGAGTAATCCATGATTCAGATCTATGGACAAGGATCAAGGAGGCCTATGATGGTGATGTATTTCTTGCTAACCCACCTGTGGATATCAATCTTGCCCTTAAGGGAGGCTTGTGGTTCCATGACCGATGCATCTACATTTCTGAGGCCGTACGTCTGCAGATCCTCAAGTTTGTACATGACTCCAAGTTGGCTGGTCATAGGGGGGTACAGAAGATGCAAGAATTCCTGAGCCGATTTTTCTGGTGGCCAACTTGCCTGAAGGATACTAAGGACTATGTGCTCTCTTGTGAGGTATGTGCTCATTATTAGACTCCTCGTGCTTCTCCTATGGGTCTACTTCAACCACTATCTATTCCATCTCGTCCTTGGAGCTCAATCTCTATGGACTTCATTGTGGATCTTCCTACTTCTGGTGGCATGAACACGATTCTAGTGGTAGTTGATCGTCTGACTAAGGCTGCTCATTTTGTTCCTTCTGCCGGTCTCCCCTCAGCTAAAGAGACTGTAAACTTGGTAATACAGAATATTTTTCGGGTGCATGTGGTCCCAGATGAAGTTATTTCTGACCGTGGAGTACAGTTCACTTCAAGATTCTGGAAGGGGTTTTGTTCTGCGCTTAATATTGATGTTCGTCTTTCTTCCGCATATCACCCTCAGACGAATGCTCAGACCGAGTGAACCAATCAGACTTTGGAGCAATATCTACGATGCTACGTCTGCCATCTTCAGGATGACTGGTTGGAACTGCTTCCTTTAGCGGAATTCTCCTACAATAATTCTCAGAATACCTCCACTATGGTAACGCCTTTCTTCGCTAATCTAGGTTATCACCCAAGCATCTTTCCTAGATCTCTAATAGATGTTCCAGTTCTGGCAATGGAGGAGAGATTGACTGCTTTGAGGTAAAATCTAGAAGTCCTCAAGGAATCCTTAACTTCAGCTCAGGAACGTTACAAGAGGTCGGCGGATAGATTCCGAAAGCCGGCGCCCATGTTCAAGGTAGGAGATTCAGTATGGTTATCTACTAAGAATCTAAGACTGAACCTTGCTTCGCAGAAACTGGGACATAAGTTTATTGGTCCTTTCAACAACGGTATCGTGAGTTCTGTGGCCTGCCGTCTAAAGCTGCCAAAGACTATGAAGGTACACCCAGTATTTCATGTCTCTCTATTGAATCCTGTTTCTCCCAATAGCTTTCAAGGACGCCCTGTGCCCCCTCCATAACCCGTACTGGTTGATGGGCAAGAACAATTCTTGGTAGAGGAAATCATTGATTCAAGGATCCACAGAAATCGTCTTCAGTATCTTATAAGATGGCAAGGATATCCACCTGAGGAGGACTCTTGGGAACCCGTTGCTAACATCTGTGCTCCACAGAAGATTTCTCAGTTCCATCAGAGACACCCAGAGAAACCAGGCCCGGGATCATCCTGAGGCCGCTGTTAAGGGGGGAGTAATGTAAGGACTCTGGATTCATTGTTTATCTGTGGTGTTTTATTGCCATTTTCCAAGATGGCGTCTGCTGCCTCAAATCTGCTCATGTGATCTGACTTCCCTGTCTTTATAAGCCTGGCTTGCTTCATACTCCTTGCTTGTGTATTCTGCCTGAATCCCTGGCTTGTGCTGCAAGAGACTTGCCCTCTCCAGATACTCCGGCTCCGCCTCTTCAGCTAACCTTCTCAGCTCTCAGAGGTTCTCCTGCATTACTCTGCATTCTTCTCCTACCTGCTAGGACATGTAAGCTCATCTTGCTACAGCTAAGCTTGTTTGATTTCCACTGCTGGTTTATTTGACTGTTTCTGGACTTGAAGCTCTGCACTGCTTCTGGACTCTTTGCTAATACTGCCAGCCCTGGTATGAACTGTGTCTTATGATCTGCATTTCCCCAGAAAGTGCTACGCCCACAAGACTTTGCCTGCAGTCAAGCTGTACACAAACTATTCCTAAGAAGGACCAAGTTTGCTGTCCACTTGAACTGTTGTGCACATGCTGCACCCACGTTTGTGCGTTTGAATATTGACTTTGCAGCAGCCGAGCTGCAAGGAACTTATCCTGATTTCACCTTATTTGCTGTGTTTTGAACTTGCTCACGCTTTGCACCAGTGTTTGTTTTGAATAATACAGACTTATCACTGTATTTGGTTCTGCTGCTTATTTGTCTTAAGCCAAGAGATTCCTGAGTGTTCCACTATAATTGTTACACGGAGCATGAGAAATTGCCGGATACACAGCAGAGGATCAGCTGACGTTACTGAACCCCAATAACAGAGGAGCAAGTGTTGACTGTGCAGACGGCTCTTCTGAGCAGCAACTGGCAGTGTTGAAGCCCAGGGTCAATGCTAGAAACAGAGTGTAGCCAGAGGCCTAATTGGAGCAAGTTTAATATCTATTGTAGTGTGAGTGTGGACAGAGCAGGAGAAATTGCCGGATACACAGCAGGGGATCAGCTGATATTACTCAACCCCAATAACATGGCAACAAGTGTTGCCTGTGCAAAAGGCACTTCTGAGCAGCAACTGGCGGTGTTGGAGCCCAGGGATTACAGTTCAGGTGGTAGAAACATGAACACAACAGGAGACATGGATACTGTTGCCAACCAATTATTTAATCTGGAAGAGGACTGTCAAATTCCTGCGAGATCCAGGCCTTGTTCATTTTCAGAAAAGTAAGCCGGTCAAAGTTATCGGAGGATAGTCGCATGCGACGGTCTGTTAGTACACCACCTGCGGCACTAAAGACGCTTTCCGATAATACACTAGCAGCAGGGCAAGCCAGCACCTCCAATGCATACTGGCTAAGCTCTGGCCATGTATCCAGCTTAGTGACCCAAAACTTGAAGTGGGAAGAGATGTGTGGGAGAACACTGAGAGGGCAAGACATGTACTTTGTCACCATCTGACGGAAACGTTGCCTCCTGCTGACTGGAGTCGTCTGTGATGGTGTAGACATTTGTGGTGGGGACACAAAACTTTGCCACATTTGGGCCATACTGGTCTTGCCTTGTGCTGAGGTGCTGCTTCTGCTCCCTCTTTGTGCAGAGCTTCCTCCACTGCTTCGATGCACTGAGCTGCTTTGTAAAGCACTAGCAGCACTGCTCTCAGTTGGAATAGAGAACATGATGGAATGCACCAGTGTGTCTTAGTACTCCCGCATTTTACACTCCCAGTTTAACGGTGTTATGAGGCTTTGTAAGTTGTCCTAGTAGCGAGGATCTAGGAGGGTGTACATCCAATAATCAGCTCTGTTGAGAATGTGGACGATGCGGCGGTCGTTTCTCAGGCACTGCAGCATTAAATAAACCATGTGCTGCAGACTGCCAACTGGCCAAGAAACACTGTCCCCTGCTTGAGGCATCATCTCTGCCTGCTCTGCATCACCCCACCCTTGCTCTACATACTGACTACTAGAGCATTGTGTACCTCCCTCCTCTGGACAGATGTCTTCCTCCTCCATTGACTCCTCCTCATCCTCCTCACAAAGTGTCCTCTGCCTAGGCCTTTGTGAGGAACCACGTTGCGCAGACTGTCCAGAACCAGATGGCATTTGTGACTCCTCATCCTCCATCTCTTCCACAACCTCCTGCCTTAGTGCTTGCAGTGTTTTTTCGAGCAGGCAGATAAGGGGGATAGTCATGCTGACTAGTGCATCATCCGCACTCGCCATCCGCGTGGAATCACCGAAGGCACGCAAAACGTGGCAGATGTCCTTCATAGAGGCCCACTAAGTAGTGGTGAAGTGTGTACGGTGCGCAGTGCGGCTTGTTTGCACCTGATGCAGCTGGTACTCCATTACTGCTGCCTCCTGCTCACACAACTGTTCCATCATATGTAAGCTTGAATTTCACCTGGTGAGTAGGTCACATACGATGCGATGTCCCGGAAGGTGGAATCGGCGCTGCAGAGCTGCAAGGCGCGATCTTGCCATGCTGGAATGTCGCAAGTGAGTGCACTCTAGGCGGACCTTGTGCAGCAGTGCATCAAGATCTGGATTGTCCCTCAAAAAACTCTGCACGACTAAGTTGAGAACATGTGCCAGACATGGGATGTGAGTGAGGTCGCCTAGGCCCAGAGCTGCCATCAGATTTCGGTTATTGTCACACTACCATGCCTGGCTGGAGATTCGCTGGCACAAACCACACGTCGCTCTCCTGCTTGATGGCATTCTAGAGCTCCTGCGCTGTGTGGCTTCGATTCCCCAAAGAAATTAATTTCAATACAGCCTGTTGACGTTTGGCCACGGCTGTGCTCCTATCGGTTGCAACAGGTAAGCGTTCACGGGTCAAGGTGGAGGTAGACTGTGACAGCTCCTGCAGCGCTGATTCAGAGGAACTGGAGTATAAGGAGGAGTCAATGTGTACAGACACGATTCCTGCAATCCTTAGAGTTGGCAGAACACGTACAGCGCCACTCTCAAGATCTGTACCTGGCTCCACAACATTTACCCAGTGGGCAGTGAGTGAAAGGTATCGTCCCTGTCCATGGTTACTGGTCCACGCATCAGTGGTCAGGTGGACCTTGCTACTGACGGCGATTAGTAGCGCATGTTTAATGTTTCCCTCCACATGCCTTTGCAGGGCAGGGACGGCTTGCCTGCTGAAATAAAACCTGCTGGGCACGTTGTATTGTGGGACTGCCAATTCCATGAAGTTACGGAAGGTGTCAGTCTCCACCAGCATGAATGAGAGCATTTCAAGGGACAGTAGTTTTGCAATGCCAGCATTCAGAGCCTGTTCTCGGGGGTGGTTTGCCGAGTATGGGTGCCTTTTCTCCCATGCCTGTGCTACCGATGTCTGTTAACTGGCCTGGGAGTGTGAGGATGACGGGGAACGTGGTGCTGTGGGTGGAATTACACTGTGTCTCTGTACAACAGTGCCAGAGGTTCTTCCATGGCGATCCTGTGAGGAAGCCGAACCAGCTGTGTGTGAACTGGAGGAAGAGGCTACAACACGAGCTGAAGAGGTGGTAGGTGGCACTGTAGATTAGCCTAGGTCTTCAGTGTGTCTTTGTAACTCCACCACGTGCTTGGTCTGCACATGTTTCCACATATTTGTGGTATTGAGGTTGCTGACACTTTTCCCTCTTTTGACTTTCTGATTACACAGCTTGCATTTGACAAAGCAAATGTCATCTGCAACTGTGTCAAAATAGGACCAGGCACTGCAAGTCTTGGGAGCGCCCGTTTTGGGTTTTGGAAGAGGCATGCTCCTAATCGGTGCCGAAGTGGAGGCTACAGGCAACCCAGTCTGCCCACTCCCTCTCCCTCCTTTTTGGCCGTTCGGGGAATCTTTTCCTCAGTGCTGCTCCCACTACCTTCCTGTACCTCACACCATGATGGTTAAAGGACCTCATCATCTACACTACCCTCTTCCAACGACTGCTTCTCCTGGGTAGTCTCGTCAGCACAGTATGCACTGAAAAGTGGCACCTGAGTCTCATCATCAGATGCGTACTGAGGTGTGCAGACTGTAGGCACTGGCCCACCCGCCTCTTCAGATTCAGAGCGACAAAGCAGTTGCGCATCACTGCATACTGCCTCTTCTTCAATTTCTCAAATGCTGTATGGCTGGCCCCCTCTTTCCAAGCCAAGAGATTCAGAGAACAGAAGTAGAGATGGCTCCTGTCCAGGGCTCTCTGACTGCCTGAGCAATTTGGCAGGTGGTGAAGAGACAGATGGGTGCTCTTCAGTGCTCTGGACCTGAGATGATGTGGCACTAATTGAAGTCGATGCGTTAGCTGCCATCCATCCGACAACGGCTTCAATTTGTTCGTTCCACAGCAGTGGGGCACGGCAAGCTCCTACAAAGCTGTGCATAAAGGACTGTTCCCTGGTAAAACTGGGGGATGCTGAGTCACTGGTGCCCGCAGCAGGCACAGAATCCCCACATCCTCTCCCTGCTGAAACTCCACGCCCACGACCACGTGCCTTTCTACCTGCCTTCTTCATCTTGGTAGACTGATAAATATAGGCAGAAAAGTACTAAGGGCTTAGTGTGCTTATTCCTGGACAGCTGCTAACAGGTATAAGAAACACTAATTTTATAAAGTGTGGACTAGACTTTAATATGAGCTAATGTGGCCTACACAACTGTAAAGTGGAGTGTTTGGTGAACTTTATTAACTTTATGTTTTTTTCATAAAAAGACACTGGATGTGCCGAAAGATGTAAAACCTATAGTATCACAAACTTTTCGTAGCTATTACAGTGCAGGAAGGTAACCTACAATGCAACAGATGAGGCTCCAAAAAATACGCTAATACTAATCTGGCTGGGGCTGCAGGGCACAAGGCTGCAGAAAGGCTCCTCTATCTACTCCTATATATTGTGTGCACGCAATCTAGCTGGATACGGATGGAAACACACTAATAGGAGAAAGCAGCAAAAATGTGCAGCAGCACTAATGCAAAAAAGGACAATTGAACAGTATGAAGCAGTGACACACACTGAGCGGACTACAACCAGATGTGGCTGCAGAATAGACTACAGCGTGAGCTGCACTCACACACAGACACCTTGCAGACAGCTGTGAACAGCGCTGCAAGGCAAAAAAAAAGCTTCTCACACAGCGGTTGCTAAAGTAGCCTGGGTAAAGCACAATGAAGCAAATCGCTATCTCACACTGGCCCTCAGTCAGAACAGCAGCGTCCTGTCTCTAACTGAATTCACAGCAGAGTGAACCCAAAATTGTGGTGGCGGCTTTTATAGTGCATCATGACTTAATTTCAGCAGCCAATCACAGCCATTCCATTACTTACATGCCTAACATGCATAACAGGATGTGCCCACACTTCTTAGGATTCCTCATTGGCTGAATTAAATCAAACTGGCTCATTGCATTATGAGAACTTACGGTCCGTTATTCGATATTGCAAAAGTATCGGAACTCAGTAACAGAACTCCGATACCGCGAATATCGGCCGATACCCTATATTTGCAGTATCGAAATGCTCAACACAAATTACAACTCATTCGCATTGCGATGTTATATCGCTAAAAAAATGATGGTCATTGTAAAAATACCTTGTAACAGTAACAATGATTCTGCAGATACTTTTAGATAATTTCTCATCTATATAACCCTTGAGTTTATATGACCATAAAATCTTATGGAATATGAATAGGAAACATTCCAGGGACAACTGTCATATAAACATACATATGCGTATGGTTTTTTCATTTGCATTTGAGGCTTCACTCAATTTTCATATTCTAGAAGATTTGACTAATGGTACAGTGCTGCATGTAACAATGCTCTATGTAAGCCGAATCACAGGAGTAAATGAAACCTAAAATTTACTTTCAAAATACCTTTAGTGTTTGTGCTCATTTTGCATATATAAAGACTAGTTAATTTAAAAACTGAAAAGAAAAAATGATTATCATTGCATTGCTTATAATCACATGAAAAACTCATTCTTTGCTTCTACATTACCTTTCCCTGATATGAAGAGGTCTATAAATATTTCCCAATCTATTGCGGATTCTAAAGATGGATTCATTTTGTAAACGTGGTAGTATGACGTAAGGACATCTTTTGGGTTTCGACTCACATATATAATCTGAAAATAAAAAAACATAAATCTGAACTTTTGATTTTATGGGCTTATTTATTATTTAGTTAATAAATGTTCAATATGTTATGCAAATATTTCTTCATCAGTTAATAACTATTTAGGACAGAATATATAAGACATATAGAAGATTTTTATGTGCTTACAAACAGTGCCAACATTTTGCCCCTAGAAAGTAATAACGCCCTGTGTGCCCCTTTCACAGTCACAGTAACCTGAGTTCCCCTATAAGAATAAGTGCCCACTTTACATTTAATAATGTCCCGAGTCTCCCCCTGTACAGCTCCTCTATAAACAGCATGATGCTCTCATACACAGTATAATGCCCCCTCACTGTATAGTACCACCCACACAGTATACTGACTCCTTAGTAGCCCCCAAACTGTTTGATGGCTCCAACAATGTATAATGACCCCCACACTGTAATCTCCATACTGTATGATGGTCCTCTAGATAGCCTCCAGCACCCCCATAGTCAGACTCTGTAATAAGGCAACCCCCATAGTCAGACCCTGTAATAAGGCAGCACCCCTATAGGCAGACCGTGTAATAAGGCAGCCCCCATAATCAAACCCTGTAATAAGGCAGCCCCCATTGTCAGACCCTGTAGTAAGGCAGCCCTCAAAGTCAGACCCTCTAATAAGGCAGCACCCCCATAGGCAGACCCTGTAATAAGGCAGCAGACCCTGTAATAAGGCAGTACCCCTATAGGCAGACCCTGTAATAAGGCAGCACCCCTATAGTCAGACCCTGTAATAAGGCAGCCCCCATAGTCAGACACTCTTAAAAGGCAGCACCCCCATAGGCAGACCCTGTAATAAGTCAGCAGGCCCTGTAATAAGGCAGCACCCCTATAGGCAGACCCTGCAATAAGGCAGCACCCCTATAGTCAGACCCTGTAATAAGGCAGCCCCCATAGTCAGACCCTGTAATAAGGCAGCACCCCCATAGGCAGACCCTGTAATAAGGCAGCAGACCCTGTAATAAGGCAGCACCTCTATAGGCAGACCCTATAATAATGCAGCACCCACATAGTCAGACTCTGTAATAAGGCAGCCCTCATAGTCAGACCCTGTAATAAGGCAGCATCCCCATAGTCAGACCCTGTGATAAGGCAGCCCCATAGTCAGACCCTGTAATAAGGCAGCACCCCTATAGGCAGACCCTGTAATAAGGCAGCCCCCATAATCAGACCCTGTAATAAGGCAGCCCCCATAGTCAGACCCTGTAATAAGGCAGCACCCCTATAGGCAGACCCTGCTGCAGAATGTAACTGTATCGTGCACAGCACGCCAATACAGTTACAGTAGCGTAGCTCTAGGTGGGCCCCCTCAGAGCACCGGGCCTGGGGCGCCTGCACCCTCTGCCCCCCGGTAGCTACGCTACTGGTCCCCATACAGTATCATGTTATCAACAACACATCTGCAGTTTACACCAGGAGATGTGCTGCTGGAAAATAATGATTTTTGTTCCGGCATAAATAATCCAATCACTCAATGAACACTATTTTGCTCATTCGTTGAGTGATTACTGACATGTTTAACCCCTTAACGACTGCAGCTACGCCTTTTAACGCAGACAGTTAAGGGTACTTTTGCCTCAGCGCCACTTTTTAATGGCACTGAGAAATAAGTGTATAGCGCCCCCAGCATCAGAATTTCTTCGGGGTCTCGGCTACTGCAGGTGGCCGAGATCCCGGAGAACATGATTCGGGTTGGTTTTTACCGACCTCAGTGTTACGATTGCCGTTATTAATGGAACGATGACTGCAAAAACAATAAAAAGGTCTGATTTCCCATTTAATTCCTCCCTCCTCAGATGTCATCACACATCAGATGAGAGAGAAATGGGGTCCCCCCGATTCCCCACTACCTCCGGTGTCCCTGGACCCTCTTGGATTCCAACATGACATCCCTCGGCTGGCGGCGTCTTCTCAGGAAAGAAAATGGCGGGTGTATGTGCAGTGCGCCCGCTGAGATCTGCCTGCTGGCACCAGGCAACAATAGGAAATTTTTCCTCTGGACCTCAGACTTGGCTGAAGGTTCACCGTCCAACATGACAATGACCCTAAGCACATGGCTAAAATAACAAAGGAATGGCTTCAGAACAACTCTGTGGCCATTCTTGACTGGACCAGCTAGAGCCCTAAGCTAAACCCAATTGAGCATCCCTATAGAGACCTGAAAATGGCTGTCCACCAATGTTCACCATCCAACCTGAAGGAACTGGAAAGGATCTGCAAGCAAGAATGGCAGAGGATCCCCAAATCCAGGTGTGAAAAACTTGTTTCGTCATTCCCAAGAATACTCATGGCTGTACTAGCTCAAAAGGGTGCTTCTACTGAAGCGGGGTCCCCAGGGCTCCCAAGGTGTATGGCAAGGATGGTGGGTTGCTGGTAAATAAGTGAAGGACACGGAGTTTTAAAGTCTTTACCTGATTTACTGGTAGAAGCGGTCCACAGTCCAGGATACCAGGCACGGGTGGTGATGTGGTCCGGCCGGCCTGGAGACAAAAGTGATCCCTCTCTTAGGTGAGGTCCATAAGCCTTCTTACTCGTGTTAGTATGCGAGGTCCCTGCTGCCTATAGCTTGCTGGCAAAGTCCTCTCACTCCTGTCCTAGAACAGGTACCTGTATGATGGGCAACTTGAGCCATTTTACAGGGTCTCTATCACGACTCGGGCTCTTCAGGTGCTGCTTCACCTCCAGGTGTGGTGTGGGCAAATCACATACAGTTCTAAGCCCTCCAGTTCTGCTATGTGTCATAGAGCCCAACAAAAGCCTCAGGCTCCCAATGCCCAGTTTCTCAGGACTCAAAATTCAGACAGACCAATCTCAGCACAGCCTGGATTGACTACAGGAAGCATATGACTCAATGCCACACAAATGAATCTGTGAATGCTTGACTCTCTACAATGTCAACAAGAAATTAAGAACCTTTCTCAGAAACTCAATGGGACTATGTAGAACAACATTGGAAGTCAACTCAAGACAACTAACACAAGTGACCATCAAAGGCAGCATATACCAAGGTGATGCACTGTCCTCATTGCTGTTCTGCATAGGCTTGAACCCCCTCAGTCAGATAATTACAGAGTCTGGCTATGGATACAAGGTCAAGAGTGGAAGCACCATCAGCCATCTCCTCTACATGAATGACATCAAGCTGTATGCGGAAAACGAACAAGACATCAATTCACTGATCCACCTAACAAGGATCTACATCGAAGACATCGGAATGTCCTTTGGACTGGAGAAGTGCAGCCGGTTGGTAATAAAGAGAGGCAAGTTTGTCGATGGGATGGAATTACCAGCAGGGCACATAGCAGATGTACAGACATGCTACAAGTACCTCGGCATCCCACAGGGATACAGTAACCATGATGATGAGGAGAAGGCAAGAAAAGCAACAACATCTAAATACCATCAAAGGATAAGACAGGTTCTGTAGAGCCAGCTCAATGGGAAGAATAAAATTAGCGCCATTAATACATATGCCCTGCCAGTTACCAGAAACCCTGCTGGCATAGAATGCCGGCCAAAACAAGAGTTGGAAGCTGCAGATATGAAGACTCGAATGCTCCTCACAATGCATAGAAGTTCATAGACTAAAAGAACAATTTACATTTTACGCAAAAATATACCTATAAGGAGAAACATCAGAGAAACTGAAAATTTTGCAGTGGTCTCTTAATTTTTGTCAGAGCTGTATATCTTTGTGCTGTTTAGTTGTATTACCATGTTCTGATTGTGCCATACTTTATTTTATTGTCATTGTTCACTTTTACCCTTGACACCGTGCCTACATACAGAATTTATCATGTTAGCTAAATAAATAGTTGGTTGTTTGTACTACTTTCTCCTCATTCTCTGCGCTGTTGCATCCATTTACATGTTTACTCTTGGTGTAGTCGGCAGGATGCAATATTCAAGTGCAGAAATGGCGTATCAATCGGATCAGTAACATATACAGCTCTGGCAAAAATTAAGAGACCACTGCAAAATGTTCAGTTTGTCTGATTTTTCTCTTTATAGGTATATTTTTGTATAAAATGTAAATTGTTATTTTATTCTATAAACTTCTGACAACATGTCTCCCAATTTCCAACAATAAATTTTGTAATTTTTTTACGAAAAGGAGAAATGGTCAAAATAAAAAAAAAAATCAGTGCTTTCAGACCTCAAACAATGCAAAGAAAACAAGTTCATAATAATTTAGAAAAAACAATACTAATGTTTTAACTTAGGAAGAGTTCATAAATCAATATTTTGTGGAATAACCATGATTTTTAATCATAGCTTTCATGTGTCTTGGCATGCTTTCCACCAGTCTTTCACACTGCTTCTGGTGCAAAAATGTAAGCAGTTCTTCTTTGCTTGATGGCTTGTGACTGTCCATCACCCTCTTGATAACATTCCAGAGGTTTTCAATGGGGTTCAGGTCTGGAGATTGGGCTGCCCATGACAGGGTTTTGATGTGGTGGTCTCTTAATTTTTGCCAGAACTATATATGTGCACACACAAATACACACAAAGGCACACACCTCATTTAAAGGGAATCTGTCAGTAGGTTTTTGCTATGTAAACATGAGGTTGCTGTGACTATCTGGCACACAGGTAATCGTCTGTCTTCCACTTCTGTGATAAATAGCTCAGTGTCTATAGACTATGTACACAGAGAGCCTGGTGTGGCCTGGATTAGTTTTATCAACTCTGCTGTATTGCTAAATCTAAGGGTACCGTCTCACAGTGGCACTTTTGTCGCTACGACGGCACGATCCGTGACATTCCAGCGATATCCATAAGATATCGCTGTGTCTGACACGCAGCAGCGATCAGGGACCCCGCTGAGAATCGTACGTCGTAGCAGATTGTTTGGAACTTTCTTTCGTCGCTGGATCTCCCGCTGTCATCGCTGGATCGGTGTGTGTGACACCGATCCAACGATGCGTTCGCTTGTAACCAGGGTAAACATCGGGTTACTAAGCGCAGGGCCGCACTTAGTAACCCGATGTTTACTCTGGTTACCATCGTAAATGTAAAAAAAAAAAACAGTACATACTCACATTCCGGTGTCCGTCAGGTCCCTTGCCGTCTGCTTCCCGCACTGACTGACTGCCGGCCGTAAAGTGAAAGCAGAGCACAGCGGTGACATCACCGCTGTGATCTGCTTTCACTTTACGGCCGGCAGTCAGTCAGTGCGGGAAGCAGACGGCAAGGGACCTGACGGACACCGGAATGTGAGTATGTACTGTTTTTTTTTTTTTTACATTTACGATGGTAACCAGGGTAAACATCGGGTTACTAAGCGCGGCCCTGCGCTTAGTAACCCGATGTTTACCCTGGTTACCCGGGGACCTCGGCATCGTTGGTCGCTGGAGAGCTGTTTGTGTGACTGCTCTCCAGCTACCACACAACGACTTACCAACGATCACGGCCAGGTCGTATCGCTGGTCGTGATCGTTGGTAAATCGTTTTGTGTAACGGTACCCTAAGAGCTCTGATTTTGTCACAATGTATGAACAAAGTAAACAAAATGATATTTCATTGGATGTCTCATTCCATGGAATAAAGGACTTTTCAGCTGCAGAATTTGGTTACTGCCACTTTTCAGTTTTTTCTGGATGACAATAGTTAATTCTAATGTGAGCACCACCACGAGCTAAGGTATATGGCATATTGTTCTAAAAGAGAGAGCAACTTACGCTATTATAAATTGGGACTGGTGCCTGTATAGCTCCTCTTTACTTTTCATCATAGGATGCTGCTCTCAGATGAGGTAGCAAAAATGGACTCATAGATTCTCTTCATTTAAAAGCACATGAAATAATGCGATGCTGTTTACTCAACTACATCCTGTGACCTTACTGGCTTTTCCCTTCCTTCTGGATGTGCCACTTTCGATTAGGACATGAAAGACCATAATATGGTCATTGTGATCCTGTGACTACTGCTGCAACTGCAAGATGGCCGGGTTAGTGTATCTATTTAAATGCACTTGTCCCATGGAAAGACTAAACGAGAATTACAGAGGAGAATGGGGGAGCACTTGGGAGATATTATTAATGCCTGGGATACCCTATCTCCAGGCATGTGAGGGATTTACATGGTAGGGATTTGAACTGTTTCCACTTTATGGCTATGGAAGTAGTTACACCACCAAAAAAGTGTGTGTGGGGGGAATTGGTACCGCCTGATCCTACAAAAAGAAGCTAAATGGATCTATCGCATGAAAAGTGTATCACTGAGTGGACTTAAAGGGCCACTGTCACCCCCCTCCAGCCGTTATAAACTAAAAGAGCCACCTTGTGCAGCAGTAATGCTGCATTCTAACAAGGTGGCTCTTTTAGTTTTAGGTTCAAGTATACCCCAAATAAAGTGTTTTTATACTTAGCCACAATTCCTGTCTCTAGCCAGAGAGGCGGGTCCTCACTCCCCAGCTTGACCAGCTCCTCTGCCGTCACTCCAATCTTCCTGCGCTTTCGGCGCCGCCCCCTCAGCGCTGTTATCGTTTCAAAACCGGTGCCTGCGCTGTGTACTGGTGTCCTGCGCAGACGCAGTAAGCTCTGGCCGTCTGACGTCCCAGCCAGGCTTGCACACTGCGCCTGCGCGGGTATTGTGGCCAGCCACCTTTGGAATCCCCGCCCCGCACTGTGTTATGCATTATGCACAGTGCGGGGTGGGGATTCCAAAGGTGGCTGGCCACAATGCCCGCGCAGGCGCAGTGTGCAAGCCTGGCTGGGAAGTCAAATGGCCAGAGCTTACTGCGTCTGCGCAGGACACCAGTACACAGCGCAGGCACCGGTTTTGAAACGATAACAGCGCTGAGGGGGCGGCGCCGAAAGCGCAGGAAGATTGGAGTGACGGCAGAGGAGCTGGTCAAGCTGGGGAGTGAGGACCCGCCTCTCTGGCTAGAGACAGGAGTTGTGGCTAAGTATAAAAACTCTTTATTTAGGGTATACTTGAACCTAAAACTAAAAGAGCCACCTTGTTAGAATGCAGCATTACTGCTGCACAAGTTGGCTCTTTTAGTTTAAAACGGCTGGAGGGGGGTGACAGTGGCCCTTTAATGAGCAGCTGCAGTTTGGCTGCTTTTTGCAAACCCCTACTCTTCTCCTGTTAGCGTTTTTTGAGTTGGTCACTCTGTTCGCTGTTTTTATGATCCATGAGAGAAAACTGCCGTAAAGACCCACTGACCTGGATAGGTGTTTGCTTAAATTAATTATGTTTATTGTATCATGAAAAATGTGTATAGAATTGACTCCTTGGTATGATTATGAGATTTATAGGTTAACTACCTCACCCTATATAATTCTCCTCTATGTTTGTATATACAGTGGGGAAAAAAGTATTTAGTCAGCCACCAATTGTGCAAGTTCTCCCACTTGAAAAGACGAGAGAGGCATGTAATTAACATCATAGGTAGACCACAACTATGAGAGTCAAAATGAGAAAACAAATCCAGAAAATCACCTTGACTGATTATGGCAAGATTTAGTTTGCAAATTATGGTGGAAAATAAGTATTTGGTCATAAACAAAAGTTAATCTCAATATTTTGTAAGTCTATGGGAGACCCGAGTATTTTTACGGCGATCCCCCCCGGGGTTCCTTTTAAGGTCTAAAAACGTCTGAAAATGATGGAAACACAGCACAAATGACACAGGAACATCATGGGGATCGCCCCTTGAAGCATTCCTGACTCCTAGTTCACAGCTTTAAACAATTTTTATTCATGTTATTTTTGCCGGTGCCACAAAAAAACACACTAAAACGAAACCAAAACAGATTTTGCTGGGAAATATGTTAAGGTACATCCTTTGCAGGTTAATGACTTGCCTGTAAGGCCAAATATTTAACCCCAGACCGAAATGTTCCTCACCCACTTAGGCTTAGTTCAGACGCAGCGTTTTTGAAGCATTTTCAACTTTAACATTGCTTTCAGCCATTACAAATGCATTCACTGTTAAATGTCATTGTAACATTTAACAACCCTAGCTGGCCATGTGGTGTGTGACACATAAGGAGACCCATCTTGTTTCATTTATGAAAGAGGGATTCTTAACCCCTTCCTGACATCAGACGTACTATCCCGTCGAGGTGGGGTGGGCCCGTATGACCGCCGACGGGATAGTACGTCATCACCGATCAGCGGCGCTCACGGGGGGAGCGCGGCCGATCGCGGCCGGGTGTCAGCTGCATATCGCAGCTGACATCCGGCACTATGTGCCAGGAGCGGTCATGGACCGCCCCCGGCACATTAACCCCCGGCACACCGCGATCAAACATGATCGCAGTGTACCGGCGGTATAGGGAAGCATCGCGCAGGGAGGGGGCTCCCTGCGGGCTTCCCTGAGACCCCCGGAGCAACGCGATGTGATCGCGTTGCTGCGAGGGTCTCCTACCTCCTTCCTGGCTGCAGGTCCCGGATCCAAGATGGCCGCGGCATCCGGGTCCTGCAGGGAAGGAGGTGGCTTACCGAGTGTCTGCTCAGAGCAGACACTTGGTAAGCCTGCAGCCCTGCACAGCAGATCGTCGATCTGGCAGAGTGCTGTGCACACTGCCAGATCAATGATCTGTGATGTCCCCCCCTGGGACAAAGTAAAAAAGTAAAAAAAAAATTTTTCCACATGTGTAAAAAAACAAAAAAAAACAAAAAAAAATTCCTAAATAAATAATAAAAAAATATATATTATTCCCATAAATACATTTCTTTATCTAAATAAAAAAAACAAAACGATAAAAGTACACATATTTAGTATCGCGTAACGACCCGACCTATAAAACTGCCCCACTAGTTAACCCCTTCAGTAAACACCGTAAGAAAAAAAAAAAAAAAACGAGGCAAAAAACAACGCTTTATTACCATACCGCCGAACAAAAAGTGGAATAACACGCGATCAAAAAGACTGATATAAATATCCATGATAC